>NC_084797.1:10971702-11587327 GCF_963169125.1 Humulus lupulus | reverse complement strand
CCCAAAAAGAATACCCACGGCAAAAAGAGGTTTCCCTTTTTTATTAAAAAAATGTTTTAATTTAAACAAGAAAAGGAAACAAACTTGAAGACACACGATCTTCAAACAACTTACCCTTTTTTTTTTAAATTTCAGTTTATTCAAAAACTCTCAAACCAAAAAAGGTAACCAAAAAAAATACCCCACACGATCTCCTTATTGATTTTTTCTTCTCTTTTTTCTTTTTTTTTTTAATCACAATCCTAAACAAAGTACTAGACAATAAAGATACACATCATGATATTCCAAAAAGAGAAAGAAGACAAAAATAGATTCCTTGGAGACAAAGAATATATTAAATCACACAATTAAATGCATAAATTCTCATAATCACCACAATGATTCGGTCCACCATGAATTTCCTTGATTATCATTTTTTTTTTAATTTTTTATTATCATTTATTATTTTATATATATGAACAAAAATAAAAACTCAACCCAAAAAAAAATCTGCTTTGATCAAAGAGAGTCATCCTGATAAGAATAAAATCAAGCAAATGAAAATAAGTGTTAGTGTAAATCACATATTCTTGTGAAAATGAAAAATTTAGAAAGAATATTCGAGAGAAATAAAGCACAATTCAGTCACAAGCACATATTCTTTAAGTGAATCAAACAACATGTATGAGTCTTACACACATTTTTTTTTTAAAACTGTGTACAATTTTTTATTGCATTGTTTTAAGCATAAGTGTGTGACAGTGTATGCAAGGGAACATTGCCCAATGACAAATAAGTCTTTTTCGAAATTAAAATAATTGTAACCCATGAAGACGCTGTCACACTACACCAGTGGTAGCCCTTTTCTATGGTAGTGTATCCTCTTCATAACTCCGAATTACAAAGTTCCAACTTACTCAAAAGACGGCTTTCACACACTGATGCAGGTAGTTCTATTCTTGCACAGGAGCTTGAAACAATGCTACACAAAAGGAAGCTCAAACATTAAACATTGATTAATTTACTCGAATATGCCTAGGAGGAATTGACTAAATTTCTCTCAAGAATATACAACCAAAGATTCATAAACACAAGACAGGTTATCCAGCTTGACACACAACAAAATTTTCAAATTGATTAACAATTTTCTTAACCAAAAATAACACACATTAGATCAAGCGGACAACACCATAGCAAGAAAATTTAAAGAGAACAAACCCCCAAAGATTTTCGGAGGAAATCAAAGCGAACCGAATCAAGAGCTTTAGTGAAAATATCTGCAATTTGTTTATGTGTTTCAATATATTCCAAGACAAGAACTTTATTTTCAACTAATTCTCTTATGAAATGATGACGAATATCAATATGTTTAGTACGAGAATGTTGCACAGGATTTTTTGAAATATTAATTGCACTTGTATTATCACAAAAAATAGTTAAAGTGTCAAGATCAAACCCATAATCCATCATCATTTGCTTCATCCACAAAAGTTGTGCACAACAACTTCCCGCTGCAATGTATTCGGCCTCAGCTGTTGAGAGAGAAACAGAATTCTGTTTCTTGCTGTGCCAAGAAACAAGATTATTTCCCAAGAAGAAACATCCTCCACTAGTGCTTTTTTTGTCATCAGTGTTACCTGCCCAATCAGCATCACTAAAACACACTAGATTAGGGTTAGTTTCTTTTGAATACCAAATACCATAATCAGCAGTTCCATGAACATATCGAATGATTCTTTTGACAGCTGCAACATGAGACTCCATGGGATTTCCTTGGTACCTGGCACACACACCAACACTATAACTTAAATCAGGTCGACTAGCAGTGAGATAAAGAAGACTACCAATCATGCTCCTATACAGTGTAGGATCCACTTTGACACCATTTTCATCTTTGGATAGCTTCACAGTCGTTCCCATTGGTGTTTTGGCCATCTTTGAACTTTCAAGTCCAAACTTTTTCACCAAGTTCTTAGCATATTTGCTTTGAGAAATAAATGTGCCTTCATCTAATTGCTTGACTTGTAAACCTAAGAAATAGGTCAATTCTCCCACCATGCTCATTTCAAATTCCTCTTTCATTTGTTTCACAAATACCTGCACCTCATTGTCAGAAGTAGAACCAAACACAATATCATCAACATAAATCTGAGCAATAATTATGTTAGATTTAATATTTTTGATAAACAGAGTTTTATCTACTCCACCCCTTTTGTATCCATGAGAAACAAGAAATTGAGAGAGTCTCTCATACCAAGCCCGAGGGGCTTGCTTCAAACCATATAGAGCTTTCTCCAATTTGTAAACATGATCAGGTGCATGGGGATCTTCAAACCCTTTGGGTTGTTCAACGTATACCTCTTCATTCAAGATCCCATTGAGAAATGCGGATTTGACATCCATTTGGAACAACCTGAAACCAATCAAGCAAGCAATAGACAATAATAATCTAATTGATTCAAGTCTTGCAACAGGTGCAAATGTTTCTTCAAAGTCTATTCCTTCCACTTGTGTGTACCCTTGTGCCACTAATCTTGCTTTATTTCGCACGATTGTACCAAATTCATCAGATTTATTTTTGAAAATCCATTTTGTGCCAATAATATTGGTATGCAACGGTCTTGGCACAAGGATCCACACTTTGTTTCTAAAAAATTGTTCCAATTCCTCCTGCATAGCTTTAATCCAATTTTCATCAGTTAAAGCTTCTTTCACATTTTTAGGCTCAATTAAAGATAAGAAACAAACAAATTGAACAACATTACTAAACCTTCTTCGTGTTACCATGCTGTCTTTTGGATTTCCAAGAATTAAATCTGCTGGATGATTTAACTTAACTCTGGTTGATGGCTCCTTTTGGACTTCATCCAAAATAATATCTGGAAATTTCTTTTCTGTCTGTCCAGAATCTGTTTCATCGGATTCGAGATTTGTTGGAACAGATGGACCAGACGTTTCAACAGTAGTATCACTGACACCAGCTTCTTCGTGTTTTTCAGTAGGTTCATCAATAAACCTTTCAATTTCTTCCTCAGTAGAAAACTCAGAAAAATCCCTGGAATCATCAATAACAACGTTAGCTGACTCCATTACAGTTTGGGTTCTCATGTTATACACACGATAGGCCCTACTGTTAGTGGAGTATCCAATAAAAACACCTTCATCACTTTTAGCATCAAATTTACCAAGATTTTCTCTGTCTCTCAAAATGTAACAAACACATCCAAAAACATGAAAGTAAGCCACACTTGGTTTCTTACCTTTCCAAATTTCATAAGATGTTTTAGATGTACCTGGACGAAGAAAAACACGATTTATGATATAGCAAGCAGTGTTAATTGCTTCTGCCCATAACCGTTTAGTCAATTTTTTGATATTTAGCATCACTCTAGCCATTTCTTGAAGAGTGCGGTTTTTCCTCTCTACAACTCCATTTTGTTGAGGAGTTTTGGGAGCTAAAAACTCATGAGAGATACCTGTAGACTTACAAAAATCATTATAGACAGAATTCTCAAATTCTTTACCATGATCACTTCTTATACGAACAATTTTTCCAATGTTGCAGTCTTTTTCAACTTTTAATTTCAAGCAAAGAGTTTTAAATGCATCAAAAGTGTCAGATTTTTCTTTCAAGAAATCCACCCAAGTATATCTAGAAAAATCATCCACACAAACAAAAATATACCTTTTGCCATTTAAACTCTCAATTTGAATTGGACCCATAAGATCCATGTGAAGCAATTCTAAAACTTTCGAAGTGTTTATGTCAGAAACACTTTTATGTGTAATTTTCAATTGCTTACCAAGTTGACAACTTTTACACTTACCATCAGATTCTTTACCTAACTTAGGTAAACCACGAACACTCCCTGCATGTGACAATTTTTTCAAGGTTTTGAAATTTATGTGACCAAGTTTAGCATGCCACATATCAGTGTTATTACTCACAACAGATTGACACATAATAGATGGCAGAAGAGTGTAGCAATTGTCATTAGATCTATAACCTTCAAGAACATTCTCACCATTCTTGTTTAACACAAAACAATTCTCTTTATCAAAGTTAACAGTATAACCTTGATCACAAATTTGACTTATGCTTAGAAGATTAGCTTTAAGACCTTCCATAAGTAACACTCTTTTGATTCTAGGCAACCCTTCAAAGTTAAGAGTACCCATACCGAGAACATTACCTTCAATTCCATTGCCAAAAGTAACAGACCCACAATGCATAGGTTTTATGTCTGTAAGAATAGACTTGTCACCTGTCATATGTCTTGAACAACCACTGTCAAAATACCAAAAATATGAAGAAGCAGATCTATCATATTCACTAGTAAAACCAGCAAAACAGTTATTCTTTTTGATCCATATTTTCTTTGATTGAACATTTTCCTTTTTTACTCTTTTGAAATTATCAAAATAATTGAATTTTTCAAAATATTCATTTTTAGCAAAATTCATAAGAGTAAAACATTTAGGACGAATATGACCCTTCCTACCACAAAAATGGCAGATTGGAATGAATTTTTCGGATTTACCATTGTATTTACCTGCTGACTGTGTCCTTTCTGTTGGAACAAACTGAGTACCGGATACAACAGATTTCACTGAGGATGCAACAGGAACATCAGACGATAACATCCCAGCCGAGATAAAGACAGTTTTCTTTGATTTTTGAGAACTTGAAGCACCCAGTCCCACATGACTTCTTTGACCTGAATTCTGTATATTCTCAAAAATAGTTGAACCGGGGTTAAGCATTCTAACATTTTTCTCAAGAGTATCCAAATCTTTAGACAACTTATTAATTTCAACATTTTTTGAAATTATTTCTTTTTCCAAATTTTCATTCAAATCAGTAAGTTGTTTAATTTCAAGGCATAAATCTTTATTTTTGCTTACCAATGACCGATTTTCAGAACACACTTTCACCCATGAACCATACATTTTTTTGTAACATTCACTCAAAGACTCATCATTCAATTCAGATTCATCACTATCAGAATTTTCTTCATCTTTTGAAACATTATTCAAGCAAACAATTTTTTTATTTTCAGATTTAGAACCAGGTAAAATAGAAGTGAGAGCGACATTACCTTCCTCATCTTCACTACTTTCAGAGTCATTATCACTCCAAGTAGCAATCATACCTTTTTTGTTCTTTTTCAAAGTATTTGCACATTCAGACTGGATGTGACCAAATCCCTCACATTCCCTGCACTGAATACCCTTTTTATTAGTTTGAAAAGGTTTAAGAGAAGAAGGGTTACCTTTTGACATCTTGCCATTGAATTTTTTGTTTCCTATTTTATTCATATATTTTCGAAAATTCTTTGCAAGCATTGCCATTTCATTATCACCATCTTCATCATCTGATACTTCCTTTTCAGTGCTCTTGAAAGCTATGGTTTTCTCCTTTTCTTTGGAAGAGATTGGCTTGTCTTTTTGACGAATCTTTTGATTTAACTCAAAGGTACGAAGTGACCCCATCAGTTCTTCTACCTTCATAGCAGTGAGCTTAACATTGAACCTGTCAGGAAGAACTCGAACGATTTTTCTAACAAGAACAGAATCATCAAGTTTTTCACCAAGTGCAAAATACTCATTAGAAATATCAGATAATCTCTCATAAAATTCAGATAGTGTTTCAGAATCAGACATTCTAAGGTCATCAAACCTGGTTTGTAACATGATAAATCTAGACCTTTTAACATCTACAGTTCCTTCAAACTGAGTTTGAAGAATTGTCGAAGCATCTTTAGCCGAGACACATGTGGAAACAAGTTTTATAAAACTTTCTCCAACACCATTAAATATGGCGTGAAGAGCTTTATTATTATAGCTGGATAATTTTTCTTCTTCTGTGTCCCAAACAAGTTCAGATTTTACAACTGTGCTCCCATCTTCACCTTTTTCAATAGGAGGTGACCATCCAGACAAAATTGCTCTCCATGCTTTCTCATCTTGAGCTTTTATGAAAGCTCTCATCCTAACTTTCCAGTATGGATAGTTTGAGTCATTTAGCAATGGAGGTCGAGACACCGAACTACCTTCTGCAAAGAAAGACATTTCACACAAAACAAATCAAACGGAAAATAACCACAAGATCTCACTAAGAGTTTAGTGAACTACTCTGATACCAATTGAAATTCCGTTTTTTATGATTACCAACTTAATTATTTAAATTAAATAATTAATTATTAAACTGTTACAGAAATGTTTAAACAGATACCAGATATGTTTAAACAGTTTGTGACCAGAAGATAAAAACGAACATAAAGTAAAGAACACACGAATTTTTATGTGGTATCAGCAATCTTTGCAGATTGCTACTAGTCCACGAGGCCACGCCCAGAAAATGAAATTTATTAGAAGAATATCTAAATGATTACAAAACCAAATTGACTTATACAAATAAAGACTCCCTCTTGAATTTGTCGCAACTGTTGTAATCTAAACTTCTAATCAAATTTCTGAAGTGCTAAGATCTTGAACTCCCTTCAAATCATAACACTTGCACTTTTCCTCCCGAAAAGTGACTCACGAACAAGACTTCTCCCGAAGCTTGATGACCAATGTCCAAGTGTGTTCAACCTGCACAATTAACACAAAGGAAAACAATACAGAAGTACACTGTAATAAACCACTAAGAACTTGCTGGACTCAAGTTCTTCACATAATACAAATTCTCTCTAAAACTTAAAAAATATTTGGAAAGTAATACCCAAGAGAGATTATCAAAAACCAACGACTTAAGGATGATTAAATACTGTTTAGAATCCCTTTAGGTCGTGGAAAACAAATCAGGAATCAAACAGCCAATAAATGGAAAATCTTCCAAAACAGGAAAGTCAGAATCTGTTCAAACAGACTGGCAATCCGTTCAAACAGATTAATTGAACCTGGACAGATTTTCAACCCAGTTTCCTTAAATAAATAAGGAAACAATATATCATTTATTATTGCAAGCTGTACACGATTTCTGGGTAACCAATTCAGATAAATAAATAATAATTTTCCAATTCAAGAAAAAGATATTCTTTTATAGGAAAATATATATATTTATTTTATTAACACATAAAATAAAAATCTGAATATTACAAAACAAGTAACTACCCATTTTCGAAATTCACCACAAAATATTACAAAAGAGGAAACTACTAATTTCGAAAATATCCTTTTAATTAATTTTGTCATAATTATCAAAAATGCCAATAAAGGATTTTACAATTAAAAATATATATATATATTTAGGATTTTATTTATTAATTAACATTAAGATAAAATTAGTATAAAATGTAGTTTTTGCAACCAAAAAATTACTTAGTGATTTCAAAGCAACATGTTTATTGATTTTTGCTGCCAAAACAACTATTTAGTGATTTAAGTGCAAATTTTTAAACTACCTACTAAGTTTTACCATAACAAAGACTACTTAGTGCAACCTATTATACTACTTATTAATTTTCGCCGCAAATTTTTACCGTCAATTAATAATATATAAGACAACGACTAATTGATGCAATAATAATTAAAATGGGAATTAGTGGCAAAAGTACCCAATATTTTAAAAAACTTGTGCATTAGTACCCAATTTTTTTTTTGTGTGGCAAAAGTAACCAATGTCAAGTTTCGTTAGTATCTATCAGTAACCACCCTAACAGATCTTTTAAAATCTGACTTGTTGTACCGACAAATACTAGTAGAACTTGACATTGGGTACTTTTGCCACAAAAAAAAAAAGATTAAGGTGATGTTTGGTTGGAGGTAATAGAATGAAATGGAATGTAAAAAACTCAATTTTCATTCAATTCTTTTGTTTGGTTGCATTTTAGAATATTTGAATGTCATTCCAACAGAATGGTTCTTCCACATTTTTTGCGGAATGACTATTCCATTTGAAAATTGAAGGAAATACCATTCCAATATTATTTTTATTCTATCCATTCCTATTCATTTTCCCATTCTCTTTCATATTCATCAATTTTCATTCCTTCCAACCAAACGGTACATAAGTATTATTTCACAAGTTTTTTTTAAGACATTGGATACTTTTGCCACTAATTTCCCTAATTAAAATAACTTTTGTATTTTCACTAAAATATCTATAATAAAATAATATTTTTAAGATGTACAATTTTGTTTAAGAGTTTGTTTATAATGACTATCTTTTTTATATCATGACTTTATTAATAATGAAATATGGTGCGACTTTTGCTAAAGCCTAAAATTACATGAAAAAGAAAAACCAACAAATTTAAATGTATACTAGATAGAAGCAATGTGCAATGCACATTTGCTTAATTATAAAATTATAAATATTATCTATAATTTTAATAAAATGTGTCTACTATTTTTTTAAATATATATAATAAAATGAATTATAGATGTATAGTATATATAAATATTTATATCAATAATCTCTATATATATGACATTTAAACACAACGTTGACATAAATATATATTTACATGGCTACATGACATGACATAGATATAAAATACAATAATATTTATAAAGAAATTAATAATAGAAATAAAATAATAATAGAAAAAGTCAAAGTGTAGACAGTAGTATACATGCATTAAATATTTTTAGTTATAACGTATCTCACAGTGTCCTTTGGTGAATTTAATGAAGAAAAAGAGTTTCAATCACTTGATAATAATCAAATTATATGTATGACTTCATTATTTTTAAATAAATATGATTTAATTATTTAAATTATAATAAAATATCTTAAAAATATTTTATTTTAATTTATTTATTTATTTATGTATTTATTTTTGTTTAAGTTTGTGTTTATTCTAGTTTTTGAATTTGGGAGTGGTAACAAAAGATTATATATTATATATTTGATATAATATTAAGTTTAAGTTTAATTAAATTTTATATAAGTTATTAAATATATAGTTTTATTATTTTTAAATAATTATCAGTGTAAAATATCTAAAAAATATCATATTTTAATTTGTTTAATTAATTATTTATTTAATAGTATTTAAGTTTAAGTCATGTTTACAATCTACGATTAAATATATGAATATTTTTTCGTTAAAGTTAATGAAAAAAAACCATTAAAACAAAAAAAAATTATTATCTACACACTTTTTATATAGAAGAGATTTTTAAAAAATGTTGAACTTGAGAAAAGAAAATTATATTATCAACAGAAACAACTCATTCCCATTATGAATTTAATATGTTTTTTTTTCTTTAATTTCTTTGTTTTATTATTAATTAACTACATTATATGAATCTACAAAATTTTGTCATTTTATATAATAAAAATATTAAATTTTATTATATTTACTCTTTTAGGTCCAATAAGTTATAAGATTGAGCCATACAATGGAAGCCTCCCCACATTGGTTTTAAATCCGTACTCCTGGAGCAAGGTAGGTGAAAGTATTTAGGTTAAAATGATCTATTTTTTAAAGTTATTTTGTATTATAACCTAGTTTTAATAATTTATTGCAAAATGATATCTCATAATTTAGTTAGTTAGTCTAAAATTTAGATAGGTGGTCGAAAAATTCAAACAGTTGGTCAAAAAAATTAGACAACTGGTCGAATTTTAGACAATTCATTTTATAAAAAATTATCAAAAGTAGGGCCGACTTCAAAATCACTTGAAAATATAAGTAATTTTCACAAATTTCTCTAATGGATATGATACACTTGTAATTTTGATGATATTTATTGAGTTACAGATATCAAATATAATATTTGTGGATTCTCCGGTTATTGCCGGATTTTCCTATTCAAAAACTTCGTTACCTTATCAAATTGGAGATTTCATTCAAGTGGACCATCTGCTTGAATTCTTCAAAAAGGTGAGTACATTTTTTGTGAATTGGTTTATTCTTGGTTAATTCTATGAATGTTGGAGTAGCTACTTTTTTTTTTAGTTATGTAATGTGAATTTCTTTTATATGTATAAATTAAGGGAATATTCTTCCATAGGGGCTTCACTTTAAGTCCTATTGGTAGACCTTTCAGTATTTATCGACCTGTGAACAGTTTTTGGCGTAACTTTTTTTTATGACCATGTATATTGTAGCTATTTAGAGCATCCTGCAAATTTTCAGAAAATTTCGAATAGTTTACAGTACCGAAAACTAGGTTCAAACATGTTGTTTTCTACGAGCATAAAAAAAATTAGTCACGCGTGCAACAACATATTTGAATATAGTTTTCGGTACTGTAAACTATTCGGAATTTTCTAAAAATTTACAAGATGCTCTAAATAGCTACAATATACACAGTCATAAAAAAAATCACGCTGAAAACTGTTCACGAGCTGTGAACACTGAGAGCCCTACCGGTAGGGCTTAAAGTGAAGCTCCTATAAGAGAATTCCCCATAAATTAAGTAGCGAAATTGAAAAAAATAAATAAAAATTAGTTGGTAGGGTATTACTTCTCTGGTCTACATCATTAACGGTAATACTGTTTAAATTTTGTGATAACAATTACAAAGATTTAGAAGCAAATTATTTTACTTAAAAGATATTTATTTCACAGATATTTACTTATTTATTTTTTTATTAATTTTTCAATTTTTATTTTAAATGGATTGTGTGCAGTGGCTGGTTAATCATCCAGAATTCAAATCAAATTCATTATATGTTGCAGGGGATTCCTACTCCGGCAAGATTGTCCCTCTCTTAACCCAACAAATCTCTAATGGTATGCAAACACATTAAACGGCAACCAAGAATAAAATGGTGGGCAATGTAATAAAATTCTAAACTGGATTTTGATGAAAGTTTTATGAGCTAAAATAATAAACAATTCACTAAATTAATAATTTAAAATATATATTTATTTTTATTATTTTTTAATTATCATATAAATTTTAAATAAATAAATAATATCATAAAATATATTTAATATAATGTATGATATTAAAAAAATTAGAGTAAAATATTGTCTATAATTTTAATAAAAACCGACTCACTTTTTTCTTCTTTAATATATAATAGAATAAATTACATTTCTATAGTATATATAAATATATATATATCAATAATCTTTACATGTATGACATCTAAACACAATATTGACATAGATATATATATTTATATGGCTACATGATATATATATATATAAATTACAATAATATTTAAAAAGAAATTAATAATACTATAAAATAAGAATAATAAAAGTCATAGTATAGAGTGTAGAATAATATACATACATCAACTATTTTTAGTTTATAATATATCTTGCAATGTTATTTGGTGAATTTGATGAAAAAAATAGCTCTAATTACTTGATAAAAAATAAACTGTCATACAAATTTATAAGATAAAAAAATAATATATATGACTTTATTATTTTTAAATAAATATGATTTAATTATTTAAATTATCATAAAATATCTTATTTTAATTAATTAATTAATTAATTAATTTTTGTTTAAGTTTATGTTTGTTCTAATTTTTTAATTTGACAGTGACAACAAAAGATTATATATTATATGATTAATATAATATTAATATTATACATGGATTTTAAATTTAAGTTTGTTGTTAGTTTTTTTTTAAAAAAAGTTTGTTTCTAGTTGATAGTAGATTATATTATGTTATATGATTAATATGATATTATTATAATACGTGAAGTTTAAGTTTATGTTTAATTAAATTTTATTTAAGTTGGATAACGTATGATTTTATTATTTTTAAATAATTATCATGATAAAACATCTCAAAAATATCTTATTTTAATTAAGAATATTCTGTTATATATAAGAATATTCCGTTAATGAAAAATAATAAAAATGAGTTAAAATACAAATTTTCTATTATCTACCCATTTATTATATATAGAAGAAATATATAATATATATATATATATATTTTTCTTCCATCACCTCTTCGTACTCCTAGTCATATATATAGTCACATGTACACAAATAAATAATAATGTGATATGATTTATAACCATCAATTTTCTGGTCTATACTTTATTTGGAAAAATATAAATAGTCAGAAATTATGCTAGTTATTTAATTGTAATTTTTAATACCTATTTTTTTTAAGTGTGAGTTTGTGTGGATATTGTGACATGATTTATAACCATCAATGGTGTATTATCTTTATTTATTTATTTATTTTGTTTTGTTATGGCACTTAGGTGGTGTCGATTAATTATTCTTAACACTAAGAACATTTTTAATATAGTGCCAAATTTTTTATGCATTAACACGCACTAAAATTATGTTATATTTGACATAAAATATAACATAATGCAAATTTGCATCGACATTAAACAATTACTTTTATGTCATTATTATTAATTTAGTATACAATTCATTATTGACATTAATTGGAGCACAATTATAAAATTTTTGCTAAATAAATATATTTATAGATATACTAATTCTTGCCATGGTGCAGGTATTGTGGAGGGCACCCTACCACCTATAGATCTTAAGGTTTCTAATAATGATAATAATCATACATAATCAATTTTTTTTTCTTTGAAATGTTTTCTTAGAACATAAGAGTTCTATAATGAGTAGAAATTGACAAATAGAATTGTTTTAGGGATACATACTAGGGAATCCAGCGACAGATCCATCAAGTGACAATTACAAAATCCCATTTGCTCGTGGAATGTCACTTATTTCTTACGAACTCTACAAGGTAAATATTACTTTTTGTTTTTTAATATACAAATTAATTAAATACATACATTGAAAACCCTCTACTTATTCAATACTTCAAATGCTTATTAGTTTTAATTTGAGAATTGTTAAGGGACATCACTGCCACTAGTGCTCAACACTATAAGAAAGTGACGTATTGCTATAAGTGCAATATACTATTGGATCCTACATATTTGAATTTAATAAATATTATGGACTATTACTAACCAACCATAAAGTATCATCCAATGTATTGTTGGACAACTTAAAATATCAAATATCAACACTCGTTTTAATTTATGCTTTTCAAGAAGAAACAAGCTCACTGTCAAAACACAAATTTTATACATTTTTTTCAGTCTTTGGAGAAAAGTTGCGGGGGAGAGTATAGGGACATAGATCCCAGCAATTCCAAGTGTCTCAAAGCTTTTCAAACTTATGAAGAGGTATGCAATATATGTATTTATATATATATATGGGTGTGCTTTTAACATAACCTATCCATGGATAGTTCTTTTAATATTAATTATTGGATTAAGATCAATGATCCATATTTATAATTGTTAATTAATATTTCTAAAAATAAATTTTTATTTTTTAAAATTTTTTGAATGATTATTTGATAAAAAACGTGTATTTATTATGAAAATATAATATTATAAATTTTTTATTTTTTCAAATAAATGTCAACTTCTAAATATAGTTAATATCTCTCATGGGTGGTAAACAACGTTAACTTCTTATACCATGTCACTGTATTATCATACTATCGTAATTATATATATAAATATATATATATATACTCTATTGTTTATAAACAAGGCTAATTTATTTAAACAATTTCTACTTGATTACAGTGCACTTCAGGAATTTATACGAAGCAGATTTTGGAGCCCAACTGCAACTATTCTTTTCCAAAACCACATAAAAATAATAATAAAATTAGAAGTGAAAGGAGAAGATGGTTGCATTCTGATACGCCAATTCCCGAGTTCGGTTGTCGAGTAATACAATTAAGAAATTGAGTTATATTATTATTACGTGGTTTTGGTTTAATTAATTACACCTGAATTAGTATACAATAAATCTGAGATTCACAAAACAAAAAAAGCTATCGAAATTTGACATAATCGTTTTCTTGTGGGATAAATTAAAAATTAGCTAGTTTAATGAGTTTTTAATTAAAATTATATTCTAAATATTTTTAGTTTAATTCTACCTATATTTATCGCAGATAATTTTAAAAATACTTTTGACCACATGGTTCAACTTGTAAAAATAGTATCTATAAATTATAGCAGTATAATAAGTATATTGATTGAAATAGTGAATATTATGCTAAAATTTTAAAACTGTAGATAAAAAAAAAAAAAAAAGTCTTACCTAATAGTGACTGCTGATACTAATTTCTACTTTCTTCTTGTGCATAGGAATATGAATATTTGCTTGCCAGTTATTGGGCCAATGACAATAGTGTTCGCGAAGCCCTTCATATCCATAAGGTAAGACAATGTATTATGCCATGTCATAGAGTGTGATAATAGCACCAAATTTTTATGGAGAAATTTAAATTTTATGTATATCTCTTCTTTTTTCTTATTATTTTGTATTTCATTTATATTTTGAAGTAAATAAAATTATTATATTTAATAAAAAAATTGAAAAGCTAATTGTTTAGATATAGTATATGGTAAAAGTTAGTTTGTAAAATAGAAAAAAAAAATTGGTGATGAATTTTAAAAGATAGAATAAATGAGTTATTGTGATCCTCTTGGGATATGTACTAAACAAATAATATAAAATTTAATTATAGTTTGATTATTTTTTTTTTATCTCAATTATAGTTTGATTATTGTTATAATGAAAAATGCAAAACATATAGCATGACATAGGTTTTTTCTTCTTCTTTTGATGTTGTACAGGCAAGTATAGGAGAATGGATTCGATGCAATGCCAGCATAAAAAATCATTACACATATGATGTGCATAGTGCTGTTAAGTATCATCAAAATTTGAGTATTAGAGGCTACCGATCTTTAATATACAGGTACATTTTATCATTATTAATTTTAAATAACAAACCTTTTACAATTAGATAAATAATCAAACAAAATACTAACTATTTTTCAACAGAAAAATTCAAGGGTAGCTATATTTTTATACCCTTCAAAAACGGTACAAAATGATCTTAGCTTCTCTCATTTGTCATATTCCTTATCTTCTTAGACATTATCTTGAATCTCATACTCTAAATCAAATAATTCTTATAACTCCTCAAAGGTTCATGTTGTCAAAGGTTTTTACTTTTTTTTTTATATAGAAAAAACTACCATTATTATTAAAAAGTACAATAGTTCTAATTGGTATAGAGAAATGTCTCTAATCAACCATACTTATTAGGGGTGTTCATTAGTCGGTTTGGGCGGGTTGAGTGAATTTTTGACAAACCCAAACTTATAATCGGATTGGTACTTTTCAACCCGTAATCCACCCAATTAAAAAAAATTGAATCTCAACCTGACCATTAGTTTGGGCGGCTTGGGCGGGTTAACCCGCCCAAACTGTCGAAATGTTTTTTTTTCTAAAAAAATCATTTTTCACTAATATTTTTTATTATTTTCTCTATTTTTAGTTTGTATTTGTTACTAAAATAATTGTTACTTTAAAATATAGGGTCTTTTATAAAAAAATAATAATTTGAATTTAGTTTTATATATGTATAATTAATAATTAAATAAATATAAAATTAAAAAAAGCAGGTAAATCCTTAATTGGGCGGGTCGGGTTACATTGGACAAGTTGCAAAAAATTTCAACCTGCCTAGTATAATAATTTGGCGATTTAAAATGAAGGTTGGATTTTTCGGGTTGGTTTGGGCGGTTTATTCGAGTTGAGCGCGTTGCAAAAAATTTTGCACAACCCTAATACTTATTACAATTCTAGTGTAAACCTAACTAAGAAATAACAAACTAAATTTTATCGAGAAAGTTGGTAAATATATAGCTTATCCTTTCTTATGAAACTGCATTATTCTTAATATATAGCTTTTCTGCCAAACTACAAAATACATTGACAGACTTAAAACTGTAATTAAAATAATCATTTCCAATAAGTAAAATTAAAATAATAATTAAAAAAGATTGGGAAGAGGCATTTACACTTAGAAAAATAGGAAAATATAAGAATATTCTATAATTGTTATAGCACGTATCATTTCTTTCTTGTTTGGAATTGATTTTACATTTGCTTTTGAAATTTTGAGATGTTTAAGTCCTATAGGAAATGTTTCTTCGTTTTCTTGTGTGGGTTGAGATGATGGCTTCTATCATTTCTTTGTTGTGTGGGGTGTACTATATTTTCGAAATGTGAATAATTTTTTTCCAATTTTTTTTTATAATTATATATTTTGTAGTTATTTAGAACAATTTACAAATTTTTTAGAAATTATGAATAATTTACAGTGCCGAAAACAAAGTTCAAATAAGTTATTTTATGCACGCATAAGAAAAATAATCATACGTGCAATAAACTGATTGAAACTTGTTTTCAATACTGTAAATTATTTAGAACTTTTCGAAAAATTGCATGATGCTCTAAATAACTATAATATACACATTCATATAAAAAATTGAAAAAAAATATTCACGTGCTGAAAATGCCAATTATTTTATTATAAAATAGATTCTTAAACAAACAATAATTTTTTTTTTCTTTGGTAATTTGTTGACTAGTGGAGATCATGACATGTTAATTCCATCCATGTCAACTGAAGCATGGATAAGGTCTTTAAATTACTCCATTGTACAAGATTGGAGGCCATGGATTGTTGAAGGTGAAGTTTCAGGGTAAGTATATATATATATATATATATATATAAATAGAGTGATTGTGGTATGTTCTTTTTTTTTTTTTTTTTTTTGACGTGTTGGTATGTTTTTTTTTCTAATTTTGGTATATAGGTAAGTTGTAACTCCAATTTTTTATATGACAGAATACATTTAAGTTATTTAGGGTATTTTGTAAATTTTTCAAAAAATTATAAATAATTTAGGATGCTAAAAATATAGTTTCAAATAGCATATTTCACAAGCGTATAAAAAACCTTGCATATACACATGTGCAATAAACTATTTGAATATAGATTTTGACAGCATAAATTATTCAAAAAAATTTAAAAATTTACAAAATATTTTAAGTAGTTATAATGTACATCATCATATAAAAACATTCGAGTTACAATATCCTGAAAAAAAAAAAAATATGTACCAGCAATTACATACCATAATATCTTTCTCTATATATATAAATCATTAATAATGTATGTATAGTTTTTCTTTTTATAATTATTTTTACTGACATAATATAAATTATAACTCAAGTCTATCAAGATAGGAATAATTAGTTCTTCTGTGGAGTTTCTGATTTGTTTTCTTAAAAATCCTAGTACTACTAATAATAAGCAATAAAAAGCTTATTAAAATATTGTTAAATTGGACAGATACACAATGAGTTACTCCAACAAGATGACATATGCAACTGTCAAGGCAAGATTTTGTTTTTCCCTAATTAATATGATCTGATTAAAAAAAATGTGTATTTATAACAATAACACTATTTATTGAATTTGGTTTGAATATTTGCAGGGAGCAGGGCATACAGCTCCTCAGTACAAACCTAAAGAATGTTTCAGTATGTTTGAAAGGTGGATCAATTATGAAACACTATAATGCATTTAGCTTAACAATTGTATTAAGTATTTTAATTAAAAGGTACCATGCTCATTAATTATAGTTTATGATAAAAGGTTGTATGAAAAACTTATTGTGTATTTTCGGTCCTTTTCTAAATAATAAAAGATGATGGATATTTTAGAATTTTTATAGAACAACTGTTTAAAATTAGTATTTGAAGAAAATAGAATAGAGATTGCAAAATAAAGTTTATATATTTGTGATTGTCATTGACGGAAATTAAAGGAGTGTTTGCGGCATAAATACATAATATTTTTAATGTTATACACTTATATATTTAATTTTTTTTCGTCAGCAAAAATATCGAATGTTACGTCACTACCAGGTTCCTTAAGTGGGGAAGGTGGACATGTGGAGGGCCCATATCCAATTCTTTTATTTCCAAACTTAAATACTAATTTAATTACAAATTACATTTAAGTGGTTAGGCGAACTCGAAACAAACATTCACTTTATCACCAGAAAATACTACAGAGACAGAAGAGAGAAAGTGACTAAGACTATTGTGTGTGATATTCTGTATCAATGTGTCCTAGAATGAGAGGATAAGCTTCCTTTTATAGGCTGCATGGAGAGTTGAAAATGTGTGTGAATCAAGTGCATTAATGCTTAAATATCCAACAAATCTGGAATCTTAATTTATGAAAATCAATCAGAATTAATCACACTTATTCTGGTAATATCAGCAGTTACCCAAAGTGATTTTCTGAAAATCAATTAGAATTAATCACACTTATTCTGGTAATATCAGTTGTTACTCAAAGTGATTTTCTGACAATCAATCAGAATTAATCACACAATATTATGATATCTCAATTTTGACCAAAGTAGTTTACTAAATTCAATCCGAATAAATCACACAACATTATGATAATATCATATTTAATCAAAGTGATTTGCTGAATCATTAGCATTTTAAACAGCTTGAACTGCCTTCTCAATTCCCTTGGACATGATTGGTCTTCTTCCTCTACTATAAAGAAAGCTTCGTGGAACAATCAAATCATGTTCATCTTCATCATCAACTTCTTGTTCTTGTTGTTTTACATTAGACTTGTTCTCATTGTTATTTATTCCTTCATTCTCTTTTTTTATACCGCTTACTACATTTTTTGTTTGGTACCAGAATTTTTCAAATAAAGATAGTAAAATTTTCAAACGCATTTTATCGAAAACTTAGAAAACAAAGCCTAGACTACTCCGAGTTTCCTTCAAATCTGTCCATAATAAAAAAAATTGATAACAACATAATCAATTAATCTATCTGTAAACATAACACTCATGTTATACTAACTAAATAAAAATCAGCCACTAGAACAAGTTTTTTTTTTAAATGGTGTAAAGCTAGTGTGTAAATATATGTTCATGAAACATAGGTTAAAAAAACACTGAGAAAATAATAGATAATATAATTGCTGGAGTGGGGTCTCTTTGCTTTTATTTATTTTAAAGAGTCAATGTACAATAACTACACTATTGTCTATTTCTACAACTACACTGGAGTGGGGTCCTCTGTCTTTGCTTCTTATACATATATGAAATCATAGATAGGCATTGAAATTCAAAGACCCAGATTAACAATGAGTAAAATTGCTCTTCTTTTGGTTCTTCTGGTAGTGCTTCGATCTGTAGAGGTTGAAGTATATGCTGCTTCTGTGGTCAAATATCTCCCAGGCTTCCGAGGACGACCACTGCCCTTTCATCTGGAAACTGGGTAAGCTTTCAACATTTTAGAGAGATTTAAGCAGTTTGACCCTATAATTATCTACAATATAACATAATTGTGGATATATTAGGTACATAGGAGTGGGTGAATCCGAAAATGTCCAGCTGTTCTACTACTTTGTCAAGTCAGAGAGGAATCCAAAGGAAGACCCTCTCTTGATTTGGCTCACAGGTGGCCCTGGATGTTCTTCCTGGTCTGGTTTCGCCTATGAAATAGGTAAATCTAATTTTTGCAACCAAAAAATTACTTAGTGATTTCAGTGCAACATGTGTACTGATTTTTGCCGCCAAAATAACTATTTAGTGATTTAAGTGCAAATTTTTAAATTATTTACTAAGTTTTACTGTAAAAAAGACTACTTAGTGCAACCTATTATACTAATTAATTTTCGACGCAAATTTTTACCATCAATTAATAATATATAAGACAAAGACTAATTGATGTAATAATAACTAAAAGGGGGAATTAGTGGCAAAAGCACCCAATGTTTTAAAAATTTTGTGAATTAGTAAAAGTACCCAATGTTTTAAAAAATTTGTGAATTAGTACCCAATCTTTTTTTTGTGGCAAAAGTACCAAATGTCAAGTTCTGTTAGTATCTATCAGTATCCACCCTAACAGATCTGTTAAAATCTGACTTGGTGTACCAACAAATACTAACAGAACTTGACATTGGATACTTTTGCCACAAAAAAAAGATTAAGGCGATGTTTGGTTGGAGGTAATAGAATGGAATGGAATAGAAAAAAATCAATTTTCATTCAATTATTTTGTTTGGTTGCATTTTAGAGTATTTGAATGTCATTCCAACATAATGATTCTTCCACATTTTTGGTGGAATGAATATTCCATTTGAAAATGGAAGGAAATACCTTATTATTTTTATTTATATTAATTTTTATTCCATTCCATTCATATTCATTTTCCCATTCTCTTTCATTTTTCATCAATTTTCATTCTTTCCAACCAAACGACACCTAAGTACTATTTCACAAGTTTTTTTTAAAACATTAGATACTTTTGCCACTAATTCCCTTAATTAAAATAACTTTTGTATTTTCACTAAAATATCTATAATAAAATAATATTTTTAAGATGTACAATTTTGTTTAAGAGTTTGTTTATGACTATTTTTTTATATCATGACTTTATTAATAACGAAATATGGTGTGACTTTTGCAAAAGCCTAAAATTACATGAAAAGGAAAAACCAACAAATTTAAATGTATACAAGGTAGAAGCAATGTGCAATGCACATTTGCTTAGTTATAAAGTTGTAAATATTGTCTATAATTTTAATAAAACATGTTGATTATTTTTTTTTTAAATATATATAATAAAATGAATTATAGTTCAGTAGTATATATAAATATTTATATCAATAATCTCTACATATATGATATCTAAACGCAAGGTTGACATAGATATATATTTACATAGCTACATGATATAGATATAAAATACAATAATATTTATAAAGAAACTAATAATAGAAATAAAATAATAATAGAAAAAGTCAAAGTGTAAACAGTAGTATACATGCATCAAATATTTTTAGTTTATAATGTATCTCACAATGTCCTTTGGTGAATTTGATGGAGAAAAAGAGCTTCAGTCACATGATAATAATCAAATTATCACACAAATTTATTAGATAAAAAAAATGATAGGTATGATTTAATTATTTTTAAATAAATATGATTTAATTATTTAAATTATAATAAAATATCTTAAAAATATTCTATTTTAATTAATTAATTAATTAATTTTAGTTTAAGTTTGTGTTTGTTTTAGTTTTTGAATTTGGCAGTAACAACAAAAGATTGTATATTATATGTTTAATATAATATTAAGTTTAAGTTATTAAATATATGGTTTTATTATTTTTAAATAATTATCAGTGTAAAATATCTAAAATAATATCCTATTTTAATTTGTTTAATTAATTATTTATTTAATATTACTTAAGTTTAATTTATGTTTACAATCTACCGTTAAATATATAAATATTCTATTAAATATAAGAATATTCCGTTAAAGTTAATGAAAAAAATCATTAATACAAACAAATTTCATTATCTATACACTTTTTATATTGAATAGATTTTAAAAAAATGTTGAACTTGAGAAAAGAAAATTATATTATCAACAGAAACAACTCATTCCCATTATAAATTTAATATGTTTTTTTCTTTAATTTCTTTTGTTTTATTATTAAAATATTATTAATTAACTACATTATATGAATCTACAAAAGGGAATATACTCATTTGGTACCCTATATTTTTGCAAAGTATCATTTTGGTACTCTCTGTTTTCAATAAAGCTCATATGGTACCCTGTATTTTAAAATCGTACATATTTGGTACCCTAAACTCAGATTTGATAGATAAAATTTTGTCAATTTAATTAAACTACTATCAATTATGTAAGTTACAAATTTAAATTTAATTACATAACTACATATAACTGATGACGATTTGATCATATTGACAAAATTTTGTCTATCAAATCTGAGTTTAGGGTACCAAATATGTACGATTTTAAAATACAGGGTATCATATAAGCATTATTGAAAACAGATAGTATCAAAATGATACTTTGCAAAAACACAGGGTACCAAATGAGTATATTCCCTCTACAAAATTTTATCATTTTATATAATAAAAAGATTAAATTTTATTATATTTACTCTTTTAGGTCCAATAAATTATAAGATTGAACCATACAATGGAAGCCTACCCACATTGGTTTTAAATCCGTACTCCTGGAGCAAGGTAGGTGAAAGGATTTATGATTATTTATAATTAATAATATTATATAGAGACAATTATTGATAGGGTCCTTATTCAAAATAAGTTATTTTGCACTCTAGTCTAATTTTAATAATTTTTTGTAAAATGATATCTCATAATTTAGTTAGCTATTAGAAAATTTACATAGGTGGTCGAAAAATTTAGACAACTGATCGAATTTTAGACAGATACCATTTTACAAAAAATTATCCAAAGTAAGTCAGAGTACAAAATTACTTAAAGAAAATAGTTAATTTTCACAAATTTCTCTAATTTGATAACATGTAATTTGGATGATATTTATTGAGTTACAGATATCAAATATAATATTTGTGGATTCTCCGGTTAAGGCCGGATTTTCCTATTCAAAAACTTCGTTAGCTTATCAAATTGGAGATTTCATTCAAGTGGACCATCTGGTTGAA
This sequence comes from Humulus lupulus, assembly GCF_963169125.1. Lineage (NCBI taxonomy): Eukaryota > Viridiplantae > Streptophyta > Magnoliopsida > Rosales > Cannabaceae > Humulus > Humulus lupulus. Next base: position 11,564,994 of record NC_084797.1, on the reverse strand, counting down.
TTCTTCAAAAAGGTGAGTACATTTTTTGTGAATTGATTTATTATTGGTTAATTCTATGAATGTTGTAGTTACCTTTTTTTTTTTAGTTATGTATTGTGAATTTCTTTTATATGTATAAATTAAGTAGTGAAATTGAAAAAAATAAATAAAAATTAGTTGGTAGGGGTTACTTCTCTGATCTACATCATTAACGATAATACTGTTTAAATTTTGTGATAACAATTACAAAGATTTAGAAGCAAATTATTTTACTTAAAAGATATTTATTTCACAGATATTTACTTATTCTTTATTTTTTTATTAATTTTTCAATTTTTATTTTAAATAAATTGTGTGCAGTGGCTGGTTAATCATCGAGAATTCAAATCAAATTCATTATTCGTTGTAGGGGATTCCTACTCTGGCAAGATTGTCCCTCTCTTGACCCAACAAATCTCTAATGATATGCAAACAAATTAAACGGCAACCAAGAATAAAACGGTGGGCAAAGTAATATAAAATTACGAATAGAATTCTAAATTGGATTTTGATCAAAAAATTTTGAGCTAAAATAATAAACAATTCACTAAACTAATAATTTAAAACATATATTTATTTTTATTATTTTTTTAATTATCATATAAATTTTAAATAAATAAACAATATCATAAAATATGTTTAATATAATGCATGGTATTAAAAAATTATGGTAAAACATTGTCTATAATTTTAATAAAAACCGACTCACTTTTTTCTTCTTCAATATATAATTGAATAAATTACAGTTCTATAGTATATATAAATATATATATATTAATAATCTCTACATATATTGACATAAATAAATATATTTATATGACTACATGACATATATATAAATTACAATAATATTTAAAAAGAAATTAATAATACTATAAAATAAAAATAGTAAAAGTCATAGTGTAGAGTGTAGAATAATATATCTCGCAATGTCATTTGGTGAATTTGATGAAAAAAATAGCTCTAATCGCTTGATAAAAAATAAACTATCATACAAATTTATAAGATAAAAAAATGATATATAAGGCTTTATTATTTTTAAATAAATATGATTTAATTATTTAAATTATCAAAAAATATCTTCAAAATATCATATTTTATTTAATTAATTTTTGTTTAAGTTTATATTTGTTCTAGTTTTTTAATTTGACAGTGACAACAAAAAATTATATATTATATGATTAATATAATATTAATATTATACATGGATTTTAAATTTATGTTTGTTGTTAGTTTTTTTTTTTTTTTTTAAAAAGAAGTTTGTTTCTAGTTGATGGTAGATTATATTATGTTATATGTTTAATATGATATTATTATAATACGTGAAGTTTAAGTTTATGTTTAATTAAATTTTATTTAAGTTGGATGATGTATGGTTTTATTATTTTTTAAATAATTATCATGGTAAAACATCTCAAAAACATCTTATTTTAATTTGTTTAATTAATTAGTTATTTTATTTTATTTAAGTTTATGTTTACAATCTACTTTTAAAATATAAGAATATTATGTTAAAGTTAACGAAAAATAATAAAAAATAGTTAAAACAAAAAATTTCTATTATCTACACACTTATTATATAGAAGATGTAACGTCCTACTACCTTAGAGTCGTCACTAAGTGAGTTTCAAAACGTGCATTTAACTCGCTAATCGAGGTTTTAGGTCAAAAGTGTAATTAAATCATAAACAGTGAAATAAACTTTGAAAATAATTCCATTTACTATAAATCATTGAGTGGTTGACACTTGGGATCCCAAGAAACTGTTTACAAATATTTACAACATATAATTTACAAATTTAAGTCGACTAGACGACAAAATCTAAGTTTTAGTACAATCATCTCCCAAAACCACTGGACGTGGTAGCTAGGCAGGCCAAACATGTACGCACCGCTTCACGCTCTCCGTACTCGTGGTTGGTTGACTTTCTCCTTGCCCTTACCTGCACCACAGAGCACCCGTGATCCGAAGCCCAGCAAGAAAACCCTCACAAGCAGATAACATATGCATAACAAATACTTAGCATATAATCAGGCCACCAATAGGCTAAACACATACGGCCATGCCGTCCCAGGCGCTTTACCAAGCCCTGGGTTCGCGGTCCACACTGTGAGGATATCCCAGGTATCCTTTAGGGTCTCACCCTGGCAACTCGCACTCCACGTGCTCAACGCTGCATCCGGCCCCTTGCCGTACTCGGACTAGCACTCAACGTGCCCAACGGCGTTCCCGACCCCTGCCGACCTCGGCCTGCACTGTTCCCGGCTCTCGCCGGACATTCACCTTATCGCATTCATAGCATAACAAACATATACTAAATACTAACAAATTCAATCAAAGGGCTACGCCCTGCAATTCAAACATATTGGGCTCAGCCCTGCATACAAGCTCTATGGGAACAGTGATTTTCTTACCTGTGTCCCGAGCTCCTTAAGCACTGAACCCTCGAGCACGGTCCTCTAATCCGAGCCTCTCCGAGAACCTAGTCACAACACATAAATAGCATTCCCATTATTAACCAATTTAAAACATCTCCCGGAACCAATCCCGAGCTCTTGGGACCTCTCAGACCCCCACACAAGGTGGCGAAAGCGTCCCCCGAGCCCCCTGAGCAAAAGCCTAAAAACTGAATTTTCCCTTACCCAGAAATGGCCTAGGGGCGCAGCACTAGCCCTCAAGGGCCGCAGCGCCCAGCGTGGCCTCCTTCCCTGATGCAACCTAGCGCCGCGGCGCAGAAGAACAGGGCCGCAGCGTGATAACTCTACAAAATAGAGTTATTTTACCATATTTTATATGATAATTGTTGCTTAGTTCTTGAGTTTTTAATTAACTTATTAAGTTTTTATGTAATTTTTAATTTATTAGTCTTATTGTAGTTTTCTAGATTTTTATATGTTTTTATAGATATTTTATTATAATATGTTGTAATTTAATTTGTATTGTTAAGTTAGAAGTAAAAGTGTAATTCTTGTGAACTTAAATGCTATATTAAATTAAGTTATAATCAATATTTTTAAAATAATTAATATGATTTATTTATATTTGAAAATATTTGATTGTTATTTAATTTATTTTTATCTTGTAGGAATTATATTATAGTTTTGGAAAAAAGGAAGATAGAAGAGTGGCTTTTGTGAAAAGGAATTAGAAAAATTGGCACAAGGCCATTTGCTCCACTCAGCCCAGCCGTGGCCCAGGCCCAGCCCGCCTGTCCTCTGGCCCAGGCCCACACCACGGCCCAAACGCCCAGCCACGGCACTGTGCACTTCCACTCGGTTCAGCCTCAACATCAATGCTCCAGCTGCCTCAAGCTTCGCCAGCTGTCCCCAAGCCTCTCCTCCACGCCCAGCTGTGATCAGATGCCACTTCTCCTCCAGCCTTCCATCCGTACCAGTTGCCCCCCACACCATTCTTCAGCTGCCAAAATCCAGCAGCCCAATTGGGCCTCCAAAGGCCATCTGCCAGGCCCAGTGAGCCCAGCCGAATCCGCCTGGCACCCAGCAGCCTAAATGCTGCATTTTGTCATTTTTTTTTAGCCTAAAAAATGTCTAAATGTACCAATTGTCCCCTAGACTCAAAATGCCACTTTTTACCCATTTTCTATACACTTTTTACCCCAAAATCATCATCACTCCTACAATTTACCCCTATTTACCATATTATTATTATTTTAATCAATTTACTTAATTTAAATTGATTATTTTAATAATGTCATTTTGGCTATAAATAGGGGTTTTGAAGACCATTTTTGGTGTGCTTAATTTTTTGGTTACCATCTTTTTCTCTCATTTTCTCTCTACCATTCTCTCTTCCATTTGGGTTTTTCAAGAGCATTTTGCAAGTATGTATGTCATTTATTTTGTAATTTCTACTCTAGTTATGTGCTTCTAATCTTTTTCATAAGATTATTAAGATCATGATGAAGCAACTTGTAACTAGGTAATATTTATGTTGTATGTTGATTTCCCTTGTAATGCAACAAAGTCTATGGATTTTTCTTCTTCATATATTTCTTTCATCTTAAATATCTTGTATTTTAGATTGTTAGAACATATTTACACTTTGTTCTTCATTAGTGCATAAACATAATATTCTTTGTGTAAGATGTGTCATTAAATTGTACACATCCATGCTTAGAACAAAAATATTATGTTTTGCCTTATAAATAATGTTCATTGATTTATTTGTTATTTCATTAGATTGATTTACACTAAATGCTTTGAAATTATAATTTTGAAAAGTGAAGAAAAATCCTATCTTTTTATAAGAAATTTGTGCTTAAAATTATAAATCTTTTTGGAAAATGATAGTTTAAAATATTTTAACTATCACTAAAACTTGGGAATCAATATACTAATAAATATTATTAAACTTACATTTTGTGGATTCTAGTATCTTAATAATCTTTTCTTTTAACACTTATTTTCAACTCATTATTGCTTTATTTTTATTCTCTTAAATAGCTTTATTTTTCAATCTTTTATTTTATGTTCATAATATTAAAACTCATCAATCTTTGGAACTAGGTTAGAATTTATTACTTTTGATTTAAAATAGTTTCATTTTTCGATTTTAGACAACTCCTTTGGGTTCGACATCCTTGCTTACGATCACTATTTTATATGGACGATTCGTGCGCTTGCGATATATAAATTTTTAAACATACCCGTTTTGGGTTCATCAAGTTTTTGGCGCCGTTGCCGGGGAGTTGCAAGAGAAAAGAAACAAAAATTATCTCAAGGTTAGTAAATTCTTCTACTAGTTATTTTAATTCTTGCACTTAAAAAAAAAAAAAAACCTAAAAAAATATATATCTATAAAAAAAAAGATAAAAAGAAAGTTGGGACGGTTCAACCACCCATAAAAAATATACTTATATTTCTATATTTATTGTTTTTTTTTAGTGACGGCACTTGTGCCTCCTATCTATCCTTTTAAATTTTTATAGTCGATGGCACTTGTGCCTCCTAATTTTGTTGTAATTTTATTTCTTTTATATCTTTGTTAGTTGACGGCACTTGTGCCTCCTAACCTTTGTGTAATTTTCTTTATTTATTTTGTTGTATTTTTATTTTATTTAAATTCCGCAAATTACTAGTTGATGGCAATTTTGCCTCTTAGCTAGTTGATGGCAATTTTTGCCTCCTAGTCCTCTATCTTATGTTTAAGTTGATGGCACTTGTGCCTCCTAGTTTTTACCTTAATTTTGTTATGGTTGATGGCATGCTATGCCTCCCTACTTTTGCCTAAATTTTAGTCTTATTTAATTTTTTCCTTATTTTTCTTTGTCTTCTTTAATATTTTAGTGTAATATTGTGAAAAATACTTGAAAAAAAAAAAAAAAAAAAACCTAAATCTTGTCCTTTCACCATAAGCAATTTTTGCTTAAAGGAAATTTGAACAAAATTCCCATCCGCCTCTACTAATTAACCTCGGGGAGTTGTTAGTAGTGCGCGAGTAAGTGGAATCAAATAGGCCTGGGGACAAGTAAACCATAAGAATTATATTGTTGTGAAATCTCTAAAAATTATAAGTATGCTCTGTGGTTGCAGTTTTAACTGATCTTCCACATCAGAAAATTGCTTGTTTGAGATTATCCTTGTTGCCTTGTTTGTGAAAATTGTATGCATCATTGGGAACGTAACTCTAAAAAACGATTAGTAAAAAGACGTTTATCTTTATTTGAAATTGAAAGTGTTAGTAAAAATTTGAGCATCATGGAACCTATTGCTAATATTGTTGATGAAAATGTTGTGCCTGAAAAAACTTTGCTTGAATATTTTGCACCTATTTCATTTAATGCTCCTTCGTGCATTGTTTTACCTACAACTTCTGCTACTCATTTTGAGCTTAAACCAGCAATCATTCAATTGTTGCCATCTTTTTATGGGTTAGATAGAGAGGATCCTTACATGCATGTCAAAGATTTCTTAGAAATTTGCTCAACATTTAAATTTCAAAATTTTTCTGATGAGTCGGTCAAACTAAGATTGTTTCCTTTTTCATTAAAAGACAAATCAAAAGCTTGGTTAAATTCCCTTCCCACTGGGTCTATAACTACTTGGGATCAACTTTATAATAAATTCTTGTTGAAATTTTTTCCAATGTCTAAAACTGATAGTCTAAGGAGAGAAATCTCCGAGTTTTTTCAAAAAGATAATGAAGAGTTTTATGAATGTTGGGAAAGATTTAAAGATTTATTATTAAAATGTCCTCATCATGGTTTTGAAAAATGGAGACTTGTAAAATATTTTTATGATGGTTTGACTCCCTCTAATCGTCAAATGATTCAATCTATGCATACTGAAAATTTTTTAAAATTTCAAGGACAAGAGGCGTGAGACGCCCTTGAAGATTTATCTGTCAATTCACAACAATGGAATTATTTTGATCCTAGGTCTAGGTCAACTAATTCACCAAAAAGAGGAGGAAGGTATGAAGTAAAAGAAGAGTTAGACTTAAGAACATCCTTAGACAAATTAGCGAGAAAAGTAGAAGCTTTAGCCATAAGCCAAACTATAAACTCTCCAATTCAACCTAGAAAAGATGTTTGTTCTATATGTTCTAGTCCTTGCCATAATGCCCAATCATGCCCTTCCTACCAAGAAGCCTTTTCTGAGGAGGCCAATGCACTTCATACTTATGGGAAACCAAATGATAGCCCATTTTCGTCCACCTACAATCCAAATTGGAGAAACCATCCGAACTTTTCATGGAGACAAAACCAACCCCAAATGAATCAAGGGAACCAATACAACACACAAAACCAAGCTCATGCCCCAAAAAATCAACCATATCCGCAACAAAGAAAACCTTCCTTAGAAGATACTTTACAACAATTTATGCAATCCACCCAACAAATCCTACAAAATCAATCTCAATCTATTACCAAACTCGAGACACAAGTAGGACAACTCGCCACTGCTTTAGCTGATAGAGAAAAAGGAACATTCCCTAGTCAACCTATCCCTAATCCAAAAGGTCAATATGAGATAGGAAAGTCTAGTCATAATGGAGAAGTCAAATCAATTTCAACTCTTAGGTCTAGAAAGAAAATTGTCAAACCCGATTACATACCCGAGGTTGAAAACGAAAAAGAAAAAGAAAAGAGTCAGCCTTCTAGTTCTAATCTCAATGACTCATCAAACAAAGAAACTCCAATCCATCCTTTTATTCCGAAAGCCCCATTCCCACAAAGATTACTTCCAATTAAAAAAGGCGGCCAATATAATGACATCTTAGAAGTTTTTAAACAAGTTAGTATCAATATCCCTTTCTTAGATGCCATTAAACAAATTCCTGCCTACTCTAAATTTTTAAAGGATCTTTGTACTGTTAAAAGAAACACTAATGTTCCTAAAAAGGCATTTTTAACTGAACAAGCTAGTTCCATTATTCAATATAAGAGTCTTGTTAAATATAAAGATCCTGGGTGTCCCACAATTTCATGCATTATTGGTGATCATTTTATTAACAAAGCTTTACTTGATTTGGGTGCTAGTGTAAATTTATTGCCTTATTCTGTTTATAAGCAACTTGGTCTTGGTGAGCTAAAACCTACCTCTATAACTCTTCAATTAGCCGATCGTTCTGTGAAAATTCCTAGAGGCATTATAGAGGATGTTTTGATAAAAGTTGATAAATTCTATTTTCCTGTTGACTTCATTGTTCTTGATACTCAACCTGTGGAAAATATGCATGCTCAAATTCCTATCATTTTAGGTAGACCATTCTTAGCTACATCTAATGCAAGCATAAATTGTCGTAATGGTGTTTTGAAATTATCTTTTGGAAATATGACTGTTGAATTGAATGTTTTTAATGTTGCTAAATCTGTTGAGTGTGAAGAAATGCATGAAGTTAACATGATAGATAGTATTTGTGAAGATGATGGAAATGACTTACTTGATTTTTGTGAAAAATACTTTGGTATAAACTTGCATGTTGTTGACTCTAATGATGATGTGAATTCTTTGGTAGAGCCTATACCCTTAAATGAAACCAAAGTTGAACCTTTTTCACCCTTAGATCATGTTCAATCAATTTCTGAGTCTCCAAAGTTAGACCTTAAACCTTTACCAGAAAATTTAAAATATGTTTTTCTAGGAGAATCTGAAACCTTACCTGTTATCATAGCATCTGCTTTAGATAAAGAACAAGAAGATAAATTGTTAGATGTCCTTAGAAAACATAAAGAAGCCATAGGTTGGACCATTGGAGACATTAAAGGAATTAGCCCATCCATATGTATGCATAGAATCCATCTAGAAGAGAATGCTAAAACCTCTCGGGAATGTCAAAGAAGGCTAAATCCAAATATGAAAGAAGTAGTTAGAGAAGAGGTCATAAAATTGTTAGACGTAGGTATCATTTACCCTATTTCTGATAGTCAATGGGTTAGTCCAGTTCAAGTTGTGCCTAAGAAATCTGGGATCACGGTTGTTGAAAATGAGAAAAATGAATTAATCCCTACTAGAGTACAAACGGGGTGGAGAGTGTGCATAGACTATAGAAAGTTGAATAATGTTACTAGAAAAGACCATTTTCCATTACCTTTCATTGATCAAATGCTTGAACGATTAGCTGGCCATGCATATTATTGCTTTCTTGATGGGTATTCAGGATATAACCAAATCCCCATCGCCCCAGAAGATCAAGAAAAGACTACTTTTACATGCCCTTTTGGGACTTTTGCCTATCGTCGCATGCCTTTTGGATTATGTAATGCACCTGCGACTTTTCAAAGGTGTATGATTTCGATTTTTTCTGACATGGTTGAAAGATTTCTTGAAGTATTTATGGATGATTTTTCTGTGTTTGGTTCTTCCTTTGATGAATGTTTGCATCATCTTTCACTTGTGTTAATTCGTTGCAAAGAGAAAAACCTTGTGCTTAATTGGGAAAAATGTCATTTTATGGTTAAAAAAGGAATTGTTTTAGGTCATGTAATATCGTCTGAGGGAATAGAAGTTGATAAAGCTAAAGTTGATCTTATTTCAAAACTTCCCCCACCTAAAACTGTGAAAGAAATTAGATCATTCTTAGGCCATGCCGGTTTTTATAGAAGATTTATAAAAGACTTTAGCAAAATTTCTCGGCCTTTATGCCATTTACTTGGAAAAGAAAATGCTTTTGTCTTTGATAATAATTGCCATGTTGCCTTTGAAAAATTAAAAAATTTGTTGACTACTGCACCCATTATTCGACCTCCTGATTGGAAAATACCTTTTGAAATAATGTGTGATGCTTCTGATTATGCTATAGGTGCTGTCTTAGGACAAAGACTTGAAAAAATACCTCATGTAATTTACTATGCTAGCAAAACTTTAAATGATGCTCAATTAAATTACTCCACAACCGAAAAAGAATTGCTTGCTGTTGTTTTTGCATTGGAGAAATTTAGATCTTATTTGTTAGGATCTAAAATTATTGTTTATTCTGATCATGCTGCATTAAAATATCTCTTATCGAAAAAAGATGCTAAGTCTCGTTTGATCCGTTGGATCCTGCTTTTACAAGAATTCGACTTAGAAATACGTGATAAAAAAGGATCTGAAAATGTTGTTGCTGACCATTTATCTAGACTAGTTGTTGAAACTATACATGATCCCACTCCTATCACTGAAACTTTTCCTGATGAACAATTGATGTATATTTCTTCATTGCCTTGGTATGCTGATATTGTTAATTATTTGGTCACTAATGAAATACCATCTCATTGGTCTAAGCATGATAAATCTAAATTTTATTCTGAGGTGAAAAACTTTATTTGGGATGATCCTTACTTGTTTAAATACTGCCCTGATCAAATAATTAGAAGATGCATTCCAAACTGTGATCAATCTAAAATCATATCTTTTTGTCATGATCATGCATGTGGAGGACATTTTAGTGGTAAGAAAACAGCTGCTAAAGTTTTACAATGTGGTTTTTATTGGCCTACTATCTTTCATGATACATATGTTTATTGTAAAGCTTGTGAATGTTGCCAAAAGTTAGGAAGTTTAACTAAAAGAAACATGATGCCTTTAAATCCTATTCTTATTATTGACATATTTGATGTTTGGGGCATTGATTTTATGGGACCATTTCCTAACTCTTTTGGTAATCTTTATATTCTTGTTGGAGTTGATTATGTGTCTAAATGGGTTGAAGCTATTGCATGCCACACTAATGACCACAAAGTTGTGCTTCGGTTTTTAAAAGAAAATATATTTTCCCGTTTTGGTTCACCACGTGCTATAATTAGTGATAACGGTACTCACTTTTGTAATAAGCCATTTGAACATTTGATGAAACAATATGGCATTACACATAAAGTCTCAACACCATATCACCCACAAACTAGTGGTCAAGTTGAAGTGTCTAATAGGGAAGTTAAGCACATTTTAGAAAAAACTGTGAATCCAACTAGGAAAGATTGGTCCTTAAGACTCACTGATGCATTATGGGCGTATCGTACCGCGTACAAAATGCCCATTGGCATGTCACCCTACAGACTTGTGTATGGGAAGGCGTGCCATTTACCTGATGAGTTAGAACATAGAGCCTTTTGGGCAATTAAGCAGTTAAACTTTTCTTTAGACAAGGCAGGTGAAAAACGAAAACTTCAACTAAATGAACTAGACGAAATTAGGAATGATGCATATGACTATTCAAAAAAGTATAAGGATCGCATGAAATTTTACCATGATAAAAATATTTTGAGAAAAGATTTTTATCCAGGTCAGAAAGTCCTTTTATACAACTCTCGTTTGCATTTATTCCCGGGAAAGTTACGCTCTAGGTGGTCCGGTCCTTACATTGTTCGTATTGTTTTTCCACATGGAGCTATTGAAATTGAAAATCCTAAAAATGGTGATATATTTAAAGTTAATGGACAAAAATTAAAACCATTTTTAGAATTAAAATCTGATGAAGTGGATGAGATACTCCTTGAGGACCCTGTTTACCATGCTCTTTAATTCCTATGTGATCTTGATAACTTGTGTTTTATTTGTATTGTTGTTTTATGTGTGATTTAATTTTTGTTAGTTGTATCTTGTTCTCTCTTCGCATTGCACAATATCAAGGTACGACCATTCTAAACCTTACACTCTTGTCAATTTTAATTTATATTTATATTTTGACACATTGAGGACAATGCTTAAATTAAGTTTGGGGGTATCGAGTTTTATTGTGTATGTTTGTGTTTTATTTATGTTATTTATGTTTTATTGTGTATGTTTTGTGTTTTATTTATGTTATTTATGTTTGTTTGAAAAAAAAAAAATTTATTTATTTATATGTTGTTGATTTGTTAATTTTTTTTATTTATTTGTTCATTTTCATAAAAATTCAAAAAAAATAATAATATATTAAAAAAAAAAATTTGGTGATATTTTTAATTTTCAATGATAAAAATCCTGATTGAGTTTGAATTTAATTCTCTTAAAAATATGAATAATTTTTAAGCTTTGTTTTTAATTATAGGGTCAATTTTGCTTGTAACAAAAATTACATTTTTCATAAAACATTCTTATTTCCTATAAGTTTAAGTGAAAAATAATTTTAATGAAAACCTATTTTCTAAAAGCAAAATTGACAATTTAATTAATTACATAAGCTTAAATTTTATTCATAATAATTTCTGAGATTTATTTTCATTGTGCAATTTTTGAGAAAATCATTTTTATATCACCAATAAAATATATATATATAGATATGTGTATTTTAATTTTTCTTTTGCTTGAGGACTAGCAAAACTTTAAGTTTGGGGGTGTGATAACTCTACAAAATAGAGTTATTTTACCATATTTTATATGATAATTGTTGCTTAGTTCTTGAGTTTTTAATTAACTTATTAAGTTTTTATGTAATTTTTAATTTATTAGTCTTATTGTAGTTTTCTAGATTTTTATATGTTTTTATAGATATTTTATTATAATATGTTGTAATTTAATTTGTATTGTTAAGTTAGAAGTAAAAGTGTAATTCTTGTGAACTTAAATGCTATATTAAATTAAGTTATAATCAATATTTTTAAAATAATTAATATGATTTATTTATATTTGAAAATATTTGATTGTTATTTAATTTATTTTTATCTTGTAGGAATTATATTATAGTTTTGGGAAAAAGGAAGATAGAAGAGTGGCTTTTGTGAAAAGGAATTAGAAAAATTGGCACAAGGCCATTTGCTCCACTCAACCCAGCCGTGGCCCAGGCCCAGCCCGCCTGTCCTCTGGCCCAGGCCCACACCACGGCCCAAACGCCCAGCCACGTCACTGTGCACTTCCACTCGGTTCAGCCTCAACATCAATGCTCCAGCTGCCTCAAGCTTCGCCAGCTGTCCCCAAGCCTCTCCTCCACGCCCAGCTGTGATCAGATGCCACTTCTCCTCCAGCCTTCCATCCGTACCAGCTGCCTCCCACACCATTCTTCAGCTGCCAAAATCCAGCAGCCCAATTGGGCCTCCAAAGGCCATCTGCCAGGCCCAGTGAGCCCAGCCGAATCCGCCTGGCACCCAGCAGCCTAAATGCTGCATTTTGTCATTTTTTTTTAGCCTAAAAAATGTCTAAATGTACCAATTGTCCCCTAGACTCAAAATGCCACTTTTTACCCATTTTCTATACACTTTTTACCCCAAAATCATCATCACTCCTACAATTTACCCCTATTTACCATATTATTATTATTTTAATCAATTTACTTAATTTAAATTGATTATTTTAATAATGTCATTTTGGCTATAAATAGGGGTTTTGAAGACCATTTTTGGTATGCTTAATTTTTTGGTTACCATCTTTTTCTCTCATTTTCTCTCTACCATTCTCTCTTCCATTTGGGTTTTTCAAGAGCATTTTGCAAGTATGTATGTCATTTATTTTGTAATTTCTACTCTAGTTATGTGCTTCTAATCTTTTTCATAAGATTATTAAGATCATGATGAAGCAACTTGTAACTAGGTAATATTTATGTTGTATGTTGATTTCCCTTGTAATGCAACAAAGTCTATGGATTTTTCTTCTTCATATATTTCTTTCATCTTAAATATCTTGTATTTTAGATTGTTAGAACATATTTACACTTTGTTCTTCATTAGTGCATAAACATAATATTCTTTGTGTAAGATGTGTCATTAAATTGTACACATCCATGCTTAGAACAAAAATATTATGTTTTGCCTTATAAATAATGTTCATTGATTTATTTGTTATTTCATTAGATTGATTTACACTAAATGCTTTGAAATTATAATTTTGAAAAGTGAAGAAAAATCCTATCTTTTTATAAGAAATTTGTGCTTAAAATTATAAATCTTTTTGGAAAATGATAGTTTAAAATATTTTAACTATCACTAAAACTTGGGAATCAATATACTAATAAATATTATTAAACTTACATTTTGTGGATTCTAGTATCTTAATAATCTTTTCTTTTAACACTTATTTTCAACTCATTATTGCTTTATTTTTATTCTCTTAAATAGCTTTATTTTTCAATCTTTTATTTTATGTTCATAATATTAAAACTCATCAATCTTTGGAACTAGGTTAGAATTTATTACTTTTGATTTAAAATAGTTTCATTTTTCGATTTTAGACAACTCCTTTGGGTTCGACATCCTTGCTTACGATCACTATTTTATATGGACGATTCGTGCGCTTGCGATATATAAATTTTTAAACATACCCGTTTTGGGTTCATCACGGCGCCCCTTCGCGAACCCAGAATTCTGAGTTTTTTTATACGAATTTTTCTACCGCAAGTGTACGGTGTATTGCAATATAGTTTTAAATTAAAAGATGTCGAACCCACAGGGATTAAATATTAAATTCACTAATTACTATTACTGTTAAGTCTATAATTTTAATTAGAAAAGCCAATAAATAAATTAACAATAAAATAAAGAATATGAAATAACAAGAAAATCAAATCTAATGCTCTTGGAAAGTGATTAAATAAAAGATAAATGTACTAGAGTAATGATTTCACTATTCAATTATGAACTTGGTTTCTTTATTATCCTAATTAGTTCTCCTCATTTGTAATTTCAAGAATTCTAATATAATGCATTTATCTCTCTCAAGCATATATGCAATTAATCTCAATTAATCAATATGATATCTCTATTCACTATTAATTAATCAAGACGTCATTAAGCAATAGTTATTCTAAGCCAAATTCATAGAGTTCAAGGAATCTCTCAATCTCACAATCACTCTATGTCAAATCTTCTTATGTCCAATCTACGTTTATCTTTCTCAAGCATAAACCCTAGATTTCAATTCACAATAATGATGGCCAAACATTAATATGAGAAAATTAAATCAAGAAGATATGAACAAACGAGAAGAACTTCATAGAAATAATAATAAAAACCACAATTCAATAATCAAATAGATTCATCTAATACTCTAGCACAAAAAGAGTTTAGTTCTCCATTACAAACTAAAAATGAAAGGAAGAAGAAATAAACTAGATGTAATGGTGATGATCTTGATGATGTCTAGCCTCTTCTTCTTCTCCAAGCCTCTAATCTCTGATCTAATCCCCTCCAAAACGTCCTTAGACCCTAATTAAACTTTTCCTTATATATCCCTTGCAAAAAGCCCTCTTTTTCCCTTCAAAAATCGCAATTTAAAATTTCCGTACGGCTCCCGGCGCTGCAGCCCCTTAAACAGGCGCTGCTGCGCCACAAATGTGCCAAAACGAGCTCTCTGTTTCAGACAGGCGCTGCAGCCCTTAAGGATGGCGCTGCAGCCCTAATTCAAGCCAGAAATAGCGATGCAGCCCCTGAATATGGCGATGCAGCCCTATTTCACGAATTTTTTATTTTTCTTCGTTTCACTTCCGTTTTGTACAAATTTCACGCCACTTTTCCTTGGACCCTACACAAACACAACACAAGCATAAAACCAAACAAAACACCCTAAACACCTACAAATTAGATATAAAATGACACTAATAAGTGAATCTAAAATTCACTTATCATTTTTCCCCAACATTTTCTCGAGCCAAAACACTCCCAAATCAATACCAAGACATACCTAAGTCTCAAATTCAATCCAAAACCCCATATAAAGTATCTAACAACTCAGAAACATCAACAACAAGCCTAAACACACAATCAAATCCCCAATTCACAAATTGGCTTAAAACTTTATAAAACTTAAACCAATAAACCAGAAACTTGAACCACAGCAGCTAATACATAACAGAGATACATAAAACCCTTACCTCAAGTAAAAATTCGCCCCTGAGCCTTCTCCAAGTCCAACTCCAAGCAAATCCCTCTTATTCCCAAACTGAACCTAGGCAAGCTTCATCCCCAAGAATCTACCAAACAGCCACACATATCAGTTGTTAACCTTAATATTTCTCTGCAGAATTCAATCAAGATACTGAATATAACTTACCTTTGAGCCTGGGTCAATCCCCCAATTCCCAGCCTTGAATCCCTTTAACTCTAGCCTAGAATCCTTCAAAACCAGTCACCTTAGAGAAAAAGAAAGAAAGCATCGATAGAGAGAGAGACAGAGAGATTAGGTTCCCTTTTTGTTCTTCTATCTTCTTTTGCTAGCTGATTCTAGAGTCCCAGCCCCAAAATTGAGCTTATCCATCTGCCTAAAATGACCTCAATACCCTTTAAGCTAACTCAAATTCTCAAACCCTTCCAAGGGCAATTTTGTCTTTTGACACACCCCGCTAAATCCTCAAGTGTACCTAAAAATCCCCATTTATTACTCTCGACATGTCTAAACCATTGTTATTGCTAACCGCTATTCAATAATTCCCGATCACCTAATTATATTCCCGAAGTTCCCCTAGGCTCCTCCCGAGCCGGGTATTTAATCCCGTTGTGACTTTTAAACTAATTAGCTCCCTAGGACCGTCTCGGAACGTACATCACAAATATATCACCGTTATATCAACAACATCACATATATTTCATTTATGCCCTCAACGGGCTAGAATTACCAATTTTCCCCTAACAACCAAATGGGGCCCACATGCATATTTATTTCACTTAAACATGCATTCTAACCACATATTCATTAAATTCACATAAATTAATACAGTTTAACAATTATTGCCCTCCAGACACACTAGTCAAGGCTCCAAGCCTTATTAGCGAATTTGGGTCGTTACAGAAAAGATATATAATATATATAATTTTCTTCCATCACGTCTTCACACTCCTAGTCATATATATAGTCACATGTACACAAATAAATAATAATGTGATATGATTTATAACCATCAATTTTCTGGTCTATACTTTATTTGGAAAAATATAAATAGTCAGAAATTATGCTAGTTATTTAATTGTAATTTTTAATACCTATTTTTTTAAGTGTGAGTTTGTGTGGATATTGTGACATGATTTATAACAATCAACGGTGTATTATCTTTATTTATTTATTTATTTTGTTTTGTTATGTTATGGCACTTAGGTGGTGTCGATTAATTATTCTTAACACTAAGAACATCTCTAATGTAGTACCAATTTTTTTATGTATTAACACGCACTAAAATTATGTCATATTTGACATAAAATATAACATAATGCAAATTTGCATCAACATTAAACAATTACTTTTATGTCATTATTATTATTATTTGAGTATACAATTCATTATTGACATTAATTGGAGAACAATTATAAAATTTTTGCTAAATAAATATATTTATAGATATACTAATTCTGGCCATGGTGCAGGTATTGTGGAGGGCACCCTACGACCTATAGATCTTAAGGTTTCTAATAATGATAATAATTATACATAATCAATTTTTTTTCTTTGAAATGTTTTCTTAGAACATAAGAGTTTTATAATGAGTAGAAACTGACAAATAGAATTGTTTTAGGGATACATACTAGGGAATCCAGTGACAGATCCATCAAGTGACAATTACAGAATCCCCTTTGCTCGTGGAATGTCACTTATTTCTTACGAACTCTACAAGGTAAATATTACTTTTTGTTTTTTAATATACAAATTAATTAAATACATACATTGAAAACACTCTACTTATTCAATACTTCCAATGCTTATTAGTTTTAATTTGAGAATTGTTAAGGGGCATCACTGCCACTGGTGCCCAACACTATAAGGAAGTGACGTACCGCTATAGGTGCAATATACTATCGGGTCCCACATATTTGAATTTAATAAATATTATAGAATATCGCTAACCAATCCATGTGTTGTTGGACAACTTAAAATATCAAATATCAACGCTCATTTTAATTTATGCTATTCAAGAAACAAGCTCACTGTCAAAACACAAATTTTATACATTTTTTCAGTCTTTAGAGAAAAGTTGCGGAGGAGAGTATAGGGACATAGATCCCAGCAATTCCAAGTGTCTCAAAGCTTTTCAAACTTATGAAGAGGTATGCAATATATGTATATATATATATGGGTGCGCTTTTAATGATTACTATCCATGGATGATTACTTTAATATTAATCATTGAATTAAGATCAATGATCTATATTTATAGTTGTTAATTAATATTTCTAAAAATAAATTTTTATTTTTTCAAATTTTTTGAAGAGTTATCTGATGAAAAATGTGTATTTATTATGAAAATATAATATTGTAAACTTTTTACTTTTTCAAATAAATGTCAATTTATAAATATAGCAAATATCTCTCATTAGTTGTAAACAACATTAATTATAACAAAAAAATAACTAATTTCAAAATTAATGTAGAAAAAAAATATTTACCTATCAGTTACTTCCTATACCATGTCATTATATTGTTAATTATATATATACTCTATTGTTCATATACAAGGCTAATTTATTTAAACAATTTCTACTTGATTACAGTGCACTTCAGGAATTTTTATGAAACAGATTTTGGAGCCCAACTGCAACAAATCTTTTACAAAACCACAAAATAATAATAAAATTAGAAGTGAAAGGAGAAGATGGTTGCATTCTGATACGCCAATTCCTGAGTTCGGTTGTCGAGTAATACAATTAAGAAATTGAGTTATATTATTATTATTACGTGGTTTTGGTTTAATTAATTACAAAACAAAACAAAACAAAACAAAAAAAAGCTATAGAAATTTGACTTAATCGTTTTCTTGTGCATAGGAATATGATTATTTGCTTGCCAGTTATTGGGCCAATGACAATAGTGTTCGCCAAGCCCTTCATATCCATAAGGTAAGACAAGACAATGTATTATGTCATGTCATAGAGTGTTATAATAGCACCAAATTTTTATGGAGAAATTTAAATTTTATGTGAGATTTTGTATTTTAATACTAAAAATCACTTAAAATATAAAAAAATTTACATTTTGTTTTAGTAATTCTCAACATTTATAGTACACTATTCATTATTTAAACATTTTTATTTATTAATATCTCTTCTTTTTTCTTATTATTTTGTATTTCATTTATATTTTGAAGTAAATAAAATTATTATATTTGATAAAAAAAATTGAAAAGCTAATTTTTTAGATATAGTATATGGTAATAGTTAGTTTGTAAAATAGAAAAAAAAAATTGGTGATGAATTTTAAAAGATAGAATAAATGAGTTATTGTGATCCTCTTAGAATATGTACTAAACAAATAATATAAAATTTAATTATAGTTTGATTATTGTTATAATGAAAAATGCAAAACATATAGCATGACAAAGGTTTATTTTTCTTCTTTTGATGTTGTACAGGCAAGTATAGGAGAATGGAATCGATGCAATGCCTACATAAGAAACCATTACACATATGATGTTTATAGTGCTGTTATGTATCATCAAAATTTGAGTATTAGAGGCTACCGATCTTTAATATACAGGTACATTTTATCATTATTAATTTTAAATAACAAACCTTTTACAATTAGATAAATAATCAAACAAAATACTAATTATTTTTCAACAGAAAAATTCAAGGGTAGCTATATTTTAATACCATTCAAAAACGGTACAAAATGATCCTAGCTTCTCTCATTTGTCATATTTAATATTATGTGTTTCTAATTGGGCACTGCTTAAAGAAATAAGTTAGTGTCTTGAAAAATAAGCAAAAGTAGACCCAAATAAAATCATTGAGACAGAGTGATGGCGACAAACCATTATAGCACTCTCAATGTGTGATATAAAATAACTAAATAGGTAAAATTATACAAAAATGAACTAAAATGAGTTTTCAGTAGATGTTTTATCTTTCAAAAAAATTTACATTCATCTATAGTATATAGCTATATTTGTAATACACTATTCATCTATGTAAACATATAATATTAGTTTTTCATATTCTCTCTTACATTATTCACAAACACATAAAATCACACACAAATATATATATGCTCTTCTCTCTCTTTCTTTTTTTCTTCTTTTTTTTATATATTTATATATATAGTTATATACCTAGTAAATGAGTTTTATTTATATTTTATAATATTATTATATTTCATTTTAATAAATTTTTATTGTTATTTTTTTATGGGTAGTATTATAATATAATTATGTGATATGATATATAGGTAGATTTTTTAAATATTAAAAGATATTATGATATTATTGATAGTTAAAGAAAATATTTAAAATTAATAGAAAATATTTAAAAATATAGTATTTAAATGATATAAGAAAAAATAGAAAAAATGATATATGATGTAATGTAAAAGTTAGATGTAAAATAGAAAAATATGTATTTTGGAGATGTATTTTAAAAAATGGAGTAAATCATCATATATAAGTTGATGTTCCGAAAGGATTTTATTATATTTTTTTTTTAGAAAAAAACTACCATTATTATTAAAAAGTACAATAGTTATAATTGGTATATCAACCATACTTATTACAATTCTAGTGTAAACCTAACTAAGAAATAACAAACTAAGTTTTACCGAGAAAGTTGATATATAAGTATAAGTAAAAGAATTGGCACGGTAGCTTATCATTTCTTATGAAACTGCATTATTCTCAATATATAGCTTTTCTGCCAAACTACAAAATACATTGACAGACTTAAAACTGTAATTAAAATAATCATTTCCAACCAAAAAAATTAAAAAAGATTGGGAGGAGGCATTTACACTTAGAAAAATAGGAATATAGAAGAATATTCTATAATTGTTTGCATGTATCATTTCTTTCTTGTTTGGAATTGATTTTTCATTTGCTTTTGAAATTTTTAGATGTTTAAGTTCTATAGGAAATGTTTCTTCCTTTTGTTGTGTGGGTGTACCAGTGCACTCTCTTGGTATTTTCTTGGAATGTGAATAATTTTTTCCATTTTTTTTATAACTATGTATTTTGTAGTTATTTAAAACACTTTATAAATTTTTGAGAAATTAAAAATAATTTATAGTATCAAAAACAATATTTAAATAAGTTACTTTCTACACTCATAAGAAAAATAATTACACCTATAACAAAATATTTGAACCTTATTTTCGATACTGTAAACTATTTAGAATTTTCAAAAAATTATATGATGCTCTAAATAACTACAATATACACATTCATAGAAAAAAAAATTATTCACATGCTGAAAACACAAATTATTTTATTATAAAATAGATTCTTAAACAAATAATAATTTTTTTTCTTTGGTAATTTGTTGACTAGTGGAGATCATGACATGGTAATTCCATCCATGTCAACTGAAGCATGGATAAGGTCTTTAAATTACTCCATTGTACAAGATTGGAGGCCATGGATTGTTGAAGGTGAAGTTGCAGGGTAAGTATATATATATATATGGAGTGATTGTGGTATGTTCTTTTTTTTTTTTGACGTGTAGGTATGTTTTTTTTTTCTTATATTTTTGGTAAATAGATCAGTTGTAACTCTAATTTTTTATATGACAGAGTACACTGTAGTTATTTAGGTATTCTGTAAATATTTTAAGAAATTCTAAATAATTTAGAATGCAAAAAATAGAATTTCAAATAGCATATTTCACAAGCGTATAAAAAAACATGCACATGCACATGTGCAATAAACTATTTGAATCTACATTTCGACAACATAAATTATTCAATTTTTTTTTAAACTTTACAAAATATTTTAAGTAGCTACAATATACCTCATCATATAAAAACATCCGAGTTACAATATACCTAAAAAATGATGTCCCAGCAAGTACATACCATAACATCTTTCTCTATATATATAAATCATTAATAATGTATGTATAGTTTTTCTTTTTATAATTATTTTTACTGACATAATATAAATTAGGGTTTATACCTTTTTGGACCCTGTGTTTTTTCCCATTATCTATTTGGACCCTGTGTTTTGAAAAATTATTTTTTGGACCCTATGCTTTGTAAAATGGTTAAAATAGAACCCTAAAGTCAATTTTGATGAAGAAAAAATTGAATACAATACAGTTTTTAAGCATAATGATTTTATTTTTGTTCTGAATTGTTAGTTTGGTAAATTATTTGTGATTTTAGTTGAGAAAACATTGACTAAAATCGGGTTTAGGGTTCTATTTTAACTATTTTACAAAATATAAGGTCCAAAAAGTAATTTGTCAAAATATAATATTCAAACAGATAATGGAAAAAAACACAGGGTCCAAAAAAATATAAACCCTATAAATTATAACTCAAGTCTATCAAGATAGGAATAATTAGTTCTTTTGTGGAGTTTCTGAAAATAAAAAGCTTATTAAAATATTGTTAAATTGGACAGATACACAATGAGTTACTCCAACAAGATGACATATGCAACTGTCAAGGCAAGATTTTGTTTTTCCCTAATTAATTTGATCTGATTAAAAAAAATGTGTATTTATAACAATAACACTATTTATTGAATTTGGTTTGAATATATGCAGGGAGCAGGGCATACAGCTCCTCAGTACAAACCTAAAGAATGTTTCAGTATGTTTGAAAGGTGGATCAATTATGAAACACTATAATGCATTTAGCTTAACAATTGTATTAAGTATTTTAATTAAAAGGTACCATGCTCATTAATTATAGTTTATGATAAAAGGTTGTATGAAAAACTTATTGTGTATTTTCGGTCCTTTTCTAAATAATAAAAGATGATGGATATTTTAGAATTTTTATAGAACAACTGTTTAAAATTAGTATTTGAAGAAAATAGAATAGAGATTACAAAATAAAGTTTATATATTTGTGAATCCCATTGACTGAAATTAAATGAGTGTTTGCGGCATAAATACATAATATTTTTAATGTTATACACATATATTTAATTTTTTTTCGTCGGCAAAAATATCGAATGTTACGTTTTTCTTACTTTTGTCACTACCAGGTTCCTTAAGTGGGGAAGGTGGACATGTGTAGGGCCCATATCCAATTCTTTTATTTCCAAATTTAAATACTAACTTAATTACAAATTACATTTAGAAAACTTAACAATAATAACTTTGAAAACAATAATAGTTTTTTTATAAAAGAAAAAACTAAATAATTAGTTGATGAAATAAACTAACAATATGTAACGCCCTGGATAGCCAAGACCGTTACACTGTGTATTTATAAAGGTGCAGGATTTGTTAATCAAGTCATTTAGTTAAAAACGTGTTATTGAGATCATGAATGAGCTAGGGTTAAAAGGGTTTTGGTCTGAAAAGAAACTTTTCATATTATTAAACATTTTAAACATGGGATCCCAAAAGAAGCAACATTTAAAAGTCTGTTTACAAAATGTCCAGTGTACCGACAACCACTAGTCATTCTAAAGGCAAAACAGATGTTTATGGTTCTCCTGTCCTTGTCTCCCCTCAACCGTGGCGGCTATGCAGTTGTTCATGTACATTTTGCTCCCAAAACTCTCTAAATCAGGGCTGATCAAGATTGCTCTTACCTTTACCTGCACCACGAAGCACCCGTGAGCCAAGGCCCAACAAGAAAGCGTAATATCATAACACAAGTACTGATAATAATCATAAACCCTTTAAGCATGTTTAAACATTTAGCAATCCCTAATAAACATTTAACTCATTGACATAACACATGAATTCACAAGCTAACAATTAGCCATTCAGCATATCATATTCAACAATCAACCACAACAACCAGATTACACAATAAATAGGGTCGACACCCTTAGGTCGCACCCTCTGTTTGCCCCCACTGACTCCGGCCCACTTAAACCGAGCTCAGTGCATAATAAGCTGTCCTCAGCTACCAATGGCCGAGCTGCGCCCTGTGCGCTAATGTAAACTTCGGCACTCTTAGGCCGTTTGTCTTCTATTCACATGGCATAATACCATCCTCTATAAGGCATACAAATTTGGGAACCCTTAGTCCCATTATGAATCCACAACCGGGTGCAGTTT
Source organism: Humulus lupulus (assembly GCF_963169125.1). Classification (NCBI taxonomy): domain Eukaryota; kingdom Viridiplantae; phylum Streptophyta; class Magnoliopsida; order Rosales; family Cannabaceae; genus Humulus; species Humulus lupulus. The sequence continues at coordinate 11,541,691 of NC_084797.1, read as the reverse complement.
TCTTACCTTTAATTTCCAAACGCTTCGATTACAAGAAATGCCCCTGATCACGATCCATCTCCCGAGCCCTAGCTTTTACCTAGTCACAGCAAAGATAAGGGATTCCATTAATATTCGAATAAAGGTTTCTGGGTGAAGTTCTAGCTTCAGGGACATCGAATTCCACCAAGCACGGTGGTGGAATCGATCCCGAGCACCCTAGGTTAGGTTCCCACGCTTAAAACCTGCAAATAACCAAAAAGGCCCTTAAGGGCCGCAGCCCTAAAGACCTGCGCCGCGGCCCGCCCCCTAAAACAGAGGCTAGGCCTCTCTGACCACAGACACGCACCGCAGCCTTGCCTTGTGGCACCGCGGCGCTTCCCTACTGCAGAGCCTCCTTGACTCTTCTTTGCTTCACAAGGCCGCAGCCCAGCCCCTCGTGCCCAGAAAATCCACTATTTTTAACATCCCAACCTTGCTCAAACCCACCCTAAACCATCCTAATTTCAAAATCCTTTGATCACAAAACTTCTAACATGATTCTAGTAACATAATCCAGCAAAAACCTAGCTTAGAAACTCATTAAAATCCTATTTTAATTTCTGACACCCAGAAGCTTAAGAACATAAAAACCAGCCATGAAACACCAGAATTCAACCATTAGATCATAAATTCAAGCTTACCTCAACAGCAGAACCACTTCTTTAAGAAAATTCTGAGCTAACTCCCAAGCTTCCTGCCTTAATTCAACCTTGAAATTAAGAACCTAAGAACCCTTAGATTTCAGCCCAAAAACCTCACAACCAATTGATCAAAAACAAAATTCAGCGCTTACCTTAGTTTCTAGTTTGATTCCCCAGCTTCCACTGAGTTAATCTGTAATGCCCTGGTTACCCCATAACAGTTACGGTGAATGGTGAATCAAAAATTTGACCCACTACCCGAGTCCTTTGGTTAAAAACATGCTCTAAGTGTGATTAACAGGCTAAGGTAGAAAACCAATAAAAAGAAAGGATATATTTCATTAAGTATATAACTGCTCATGAGCTTATCAAAACATTTACAAGTTATTTACAACTCAAAATGGTCACTACTGTTTCAAATTTACAAGCTCGCCGACCTAAGCGGCAAAATAGGGTAAACCCCCTAGTTCCTCTGAGAACTCCTTGGCCGTGGTGGTCAAGCGGCCGCATATGTACACATCACCACCTAAGCTTTCCACTCAAGGCTGGGTGAGCTTTTCTTTCCCATTACCTGCACCACATAGCACCCATGAGCCAAGGCCCAGCAAGAAAACACAATAAAGTATGACATAATATCAATAATGATCATAATAATCATTCAGGACTATCAGTCCAAAAAAATAGGTGACAGTCGCAAAAGTCACTAAGTTGGGTACAACTCCCTTTGGCCTTGTGACGTTAGGGTCACCGGGGCTTAACAGATAAGTGAACATTTCACTAGCTTAAACAAGATAGGTGCATGGTGACTGGTCACCAACATAACCTTCCTCATGACCATAGAGTCATAACCCTGGAACATCGTTCCCTAGCCATGCGACAAACCGTCACCTGGGCCTTAGGCCCTGGCTCTAGTAACTATTCTTAGACTAGCCAAGCGCTTATAAGTTCATCGACCTTATGGTCAGTCCAGCGTTAATGCCTTAGAGCCATTCAACGCTGATATCGATTAGATCTAATCTTCATTCGGCCCTGCGTTCAGGACACTTATGCCGTTTTGACTCTTAGGTCAGTGTCCATGACTAGTCAGTACCATATACAAGTAAACAATATTCGTTAGCATTTAATATGCAATCAATGTCCACATTTATCAACCAACATGCCTCAACAACAATCATGCATGTCATATACACGGGGTGCAATTTTCTTACCTCGGGTTCGAGCGAGAAATAATATAAAAATGACCCTTGAGAACGATCAACCTTTAGACTCCTTAGCGGTTACCTAATCATAACCAATTAGAAACCATCAATAAAGTAAATCAGTGAATGGTTCACAATCTAAACCACACTCCCGGGACCAATCCCTCACTCTCGAGACTCTCAATCTACTCAAAAGGGGTAAAGGAACTAACCCCCGAGCCTTAAAAACCATCCCGAGCCCTAAAAACAACATTCCCTGAAACTGACCTAGCGCCTAGGCGCTACCCACCAGCGCTGGGGCGCTAGGACTGGCGCTGGGGCGCCAGCTTCAGACCAGCAACTCCTCTGGTTTTCCTTCCTTGCGATTCCCCTTGAAACCAACCTTCCAAACCAATCCCAAACCTTACCAAAACATCCAATTCAACCCCTAAACCTCATCTATATCACCCCCTCACCAAAACCTAATCAATCATACACAAAAACTCCCATTGATTCCAACTATCCACATCAAAATCTATAGGTTGAAAACTAAAAGAAAAACAGAGTAATACTTGGAATTCATGGAAAATTTCTTACCTCCAGCTGGTTTTGAATCCTCCTTAGAAGATGAACTAAGTCTATAACCTCCAAGCTTTGATTTCCTAGCTTGATTCTTCCATTTGGGACCAAAAACTTCAAAGGGAGATAGAGGCAAGGTGATGTACGGGAAGAAGAAGCCTTGCTCCGTTTTTGTTCTATATGTTTCTACAGCCAACCTAAACCATGTATATCCTAAGCCAAATGACCCTAATGCCCCTAGGTCATTTAAAGCTTCTAAAGTCTCCCCGAGGGTAAAATCGTCATCTTTCACCTATTTCGTTAATCATTATTAACGCTCTCCAATTCCCGCTATTCTCAATACTCTCAAATACCAATAATTCATATCCCGTTACCCTTTTATTCCTGGAAACACTCTAATCATTAAAACATCCCGAGACTCACCCCGAGCCTCGAACTTAATCTCATTATGACTAAACCGCCACTTAATATTCAAAGATCGTTTCATGCTGATTAGCTCGAACAAATCCACATTATAATGTGGCCTCAACAATATATCATCGACATTCATACACATATACAATTACGCCCTCAACGGGCCAAATTACCAAAATACCCCTGTCATGAAATGTGGACCCACATGCATGCAGTTAGCGTCATATTATAATATAGTTCACATAAACATGCATATTATCATTTAATGGCATAATTAAACAGTTATGGTCCTCCCGGCCTACTAATCCAGCCATTAAACCGCATTAGGGTTTTCGGGGCATTACATAATCCTTCAAAACTCCAGCTCAATCCACTGAATTCCCAGCTGAATCCCCTTAGATTATAGTGGTTTTCCTTGAGAAAGAAGAAGAGAGAAGGAGAGAGAGAGAGAGAGAAGGGTCGGTTCCTTTGTTTCCACCAGGATTCGAGTTTTTTACTTAGTCTATCCTTAGGTAATTAAGTTAATCCCGAGGCTCAGGGTACTGGAAACGTCCCCGAGGGCAAAATGGTAATGAATGGTTACAAGTATAGTTTACTAAGCATATGGCATGCAAGTAATCTAGATTCGGATTACTAATGCGAATAGACATCTTAGTAAAGGTACTGTATATAATAGAGATTATATATGACATGACCGATATGAATTAACTATCTTTATAAACTTACCGTTTGCCATAAAGATTTAATTCTTATTATAATAGATGATCATTTATAGATCAGTCTAAATCCTGAGTAGTCATGAACTCTTGTTTGTGCTTGTTGGATCTTTTGATTCATTCATTAATGTTTCTTAGTATAATGAAGCTAGTGACTTTTGTTTTGGAGATTCAATATCATGAATGGCTAGGAACATGATTTACAATAATGGAATCCATACTTTCCTAACGGATCGACTATTGGTTCCTTTAAATGTTAATTCTGGAACGGAATAGTTATTGAGCTCAAATATAGAATTTGATTATAGATTAATTATTCGAAAGTGAATTTGTAATGTCCCAAATTTGCAAATAAGGCTTAGTGCCTTGATTAGTGTGCCAAGAGGGTATAATTGGATTCTTATGTGTTAATATGATTTAATTGTGACTACATATGTGTGATTATATGAATTATATGAGTTATATTATCATATGACTGCTTATTCATGTTTAAGTGTATTAAATATGCTTGTGGGCCCGATTCTGTTAAAAATGGTATTTTTGTAATTTTGAATCATTGAGAGTATATTTGTAAATATATATGTTTTTTGAGTGGGACCACATTATTATGTGGATATATTTGAGATATTCGACACGAGGCGATCCTAGTGAGCAATTTGGCGGAAAAGTCACAATGGGGATTAATATCCGACTCGGGGTGAGCCTAGGGGTATTTTAGTAATTTGGTAAACTACCGAGATTTATTGGATAATGGGAATTTATTTGGTGAGTATTGGGGTTGAATGGATTTAATTGAGAATTGATGATGAAATTTGAGGTTTAGTGGGATTAGATTGTCTAATGACCCTTTTGCCCTTGAGGGGCTTTGAGAGAAGAGATGAGAGGCAGGGGTAGTTTGGTCATTTAAGACCCTTAAGATGAGTAGATTAGGCTAAGTGTTGAGGTACTCAGCCCATTCACGTTTCTCCTCTATCTCTCTCACCTTACCTTGCTTCTAAGAGGAACTTTGAAACTTTTGACCTAAAAGTGATTTAAGTGGGGTGATCCAAGCTTTGTTGGGAGATTGGAGACTGTGAAGGGCATCAGCACCTGGAGGATTCAAACTCTTGCAAGGATTTAAGAGGTAAGAAGCAATGTTTTAATTCTTTTGTGGTGTTCTTGAGGTGTAGAACTTCCTTGGGTTGAGAATTGCTAATGGTTGTGTTTTAGGGTGGTTAGGGTATATTTTTGGGTCTATGGATGTTGTGGGATTGGTTTGTGATCATAACTGGGTTGATATTGGGGTTGGTGGGATGATTTACGATTCTTGAAAATCGCACAAAATTATGGGTTCGCAGGGTCGAGCTGCGACACCGTTCTTGGGGAGTCGTGGCTCGCATGAACTCAGCGAGGCAAGAGGTGCCTCAAACCAACTTAGTGCCGTGACACACGTGCAAGGATTTTGGGCGTGGGGCTCTCTGCCTAGTTAAGCGTCGCGACCCTTTTAGGGGTTAGCCACGCCTCAAATAGGGCAAAAGTGGGAAATTGTGTTTTGGGTTGTGGGAACCCAAACCTGAGGGCTCGAGAATGGTTCTACTACCTGGTTTACTAGAGTTCAAGGTCCTGGAGGCTAGGACTTGGTCCAAAAGCCTTTGTTGGTTTGTTTCTTGATCGCTATTCCTTGTTATGTTGTGACTAGAGGGGGTACCGCAAGGCTCGGGAGGAAAGGACCATGCTCACAGTCTCTTTACTTTATCGCTCAGGACTTGCACCGAGTGTAGGCCATGCGCCCCAATTATAGGGCACGGGGATGACTGTGTCATGAACCTATTTGAAGTTAAATATCTGCTTTGTATAAACCTTTGTTGTTATAACTGCATGTACTGATTGGTTGTAATGCCCCGAATTTCCTAATAAGGGTTAGGACCTTGATTAGGAGGTCAGGAGGGCCATGATTGAGTTATGATGTTATTTAATGATCATATGCATGCTTATGTGAATTATATTATTATATGATGGTAAATGCATGCGTATGGGAGTATTTATTATTATAAGGGTATTTTGGTAATTTGGCCGCTGTGGGTGTAATTATGTATTTTGGGTGCATGGTGGTGATTAATTAATATAGCCATATTATAAGGTGGATTGGTTCGAGCTATTCGGCATGAGACGATCATGGGATGTAAGTGTTCGGTCTAGTCATAACGGGTTTAAGTTCGGGGCTCGGGGTGAGTCTCGGGGTCATTTTGATGACTAGAACATTACTGGGAATAAAAGGGTAATGGGATATGATTTATTGGTATTCGAGATTATTGAGAATAGCGGGAGTTGGAGAGCGTTAATTATAATTAACGAGATAGGCGGGAAAGGACGTTTTTCCCTTGGGGTGGCTTTAGAAACCTTAAATGATCTAGGGGCATTTAGGTCATTTAGCTTGGATTTATATGAGGGTTAGTAGGCTGTGGAAAATAGAACCAAAAATAGAGCCCATCCTCATCTTCTTCTTCCCTCCTGTACATGCTTTCCCTTTTGCTTTTCTTTGAATTTTGAGAGCCCAAATTGAGGAGTTAAGCTAGGAGATCAAAGGTGGGAGCTTAGGAACTTGATTCAGCCATTAAAGGGGATTCAAAATCAAGTTTGAGGTAAGTTCCAGCTATTAGTTTCATGGTATACTCTGTTTTGGCTTTAAACTTTCAGCTTGTGATTTCTTGGTAAATAGTTGGAATTAATGGAAGTTTAGTTGATGTTTAACTTGGGTTTTGATGTGGGTGAGTTGTTGATAGTATTTAGTGGTTGAATTGGGTGTTAGGTTGAGGTTTGGGACTGGTTTGAAGGTTTGGTTTCGAGGAGAAACGCATGGGAAGCAAGCTGGTGGCTTGCTGGTTTGCGTAATGTGCCGCGGCCTGTCTATGGTGTGCCGTGGCCTGAGTGTGTTTCTGGGAAGAATTATGCTTCTGTCTGAGGGTGAGCCGCGGCCCATCAGGGCAATTTTGGCCAAAAATAGGTTTTTGACTTGGGGATGTTGGCCTTAGGCCTCGGGGTCGATCCTACTACCCGGTTAAGTGGGGATTGATGTCCCGGAGGCAAGATATTGGTTTGGGAACCTATGTTGATCATTTTTATTGATGGTATCCTATATTTGGTTATGACTAGGTGACCGCTAAAGGACTAAAAGTTTATCGTTCTCAAGGGTCGTTCATTAAATCATTCTTGCTCGAATCTGAAGTAAGAAAACTGCACCCTATGAATATGTGACATGCATGGTTATTCTTGATGCATGTTGGTTGATTATTAAGTATGACATGCATGGATATTCTTGATGCATGTTGGTTGGTTATTAAACATGACATGCATGGCTATGATTGGTGCATGTTGGATTGTTAAGTATAATGCATGTGATGCATGAGAAACATGTGATTAGGACATGCTTTGAGTACTGAGTATGATATTGTTCAGAGCCTATGCCTCTGGGTTTGTGCATGGTCCTAATTGTATTAATACTTGTTGAGTAAGCATGTCGAATACCTTGTTTATGGATATTGGACATGTATGTTTGGTGGCATAACTTACTTGTGTATGGCATTGACTTATTAGTCAAAATCGGCAATGGTGTTGGATTCATCTGTGAAGCTGTGATTTATTAGTCAAGTTCACAATGAGTTGAACACTGGTCGTGTTTCACTGACCTGAGGGTCAGAAACGGCATAAGCGTCGAGGACGCAGGGCCGAGTGAAGATTAGATCTAATCGATATCAGCATTGAACGGCTCTATGGCATTAATGCTGGACCAACCCTAAAGTCGATGAACATGCATTGAATGGCTCTATGGTATTAATGTTGGACCGACCCTAAAGTCGATGAACTTATAAGCGCTTGCCTGGTCTAAGACCAGATGGTCAAAGCCAGGGCATATGGCCCCGATGACTGTTTGTCACATGGCTAAAGGGTGCTGTCCCCAGGTTATGACTCTATGGTGATGAGGAAGGTTATGTTGGTGACCATTCACCATACACCTATCCTGTTCAAATTTATGAAAGGTTCTCATACCAGTTAAGCCCTGGTGACCCTATCGTCACATGGCAAGAAGGAGTTGTACCCATTTTTGTGACTTTGGCTACTGTCACCTACCTGTTTTGGACTGATAGTCCTAAGTGATTGTTATGATCATTGTTGATATTATATCATGCTTTATTGTGTTTTCTTGCTGGGCTTCGGCTCACGGGTGCTATGTGGTGCAGGTAAAGGCAAAAGGAAGCTGGACCATCCTTGAGTTGGAGAGCTTAGGTGATGATGTGTACATATGCAGCTGCTCATCCGCCACGGCCGAGGTTTAAAGTGGAACTAGGGTTAAACCCGGTTTTGCCGCATAGAACGGCCTGTTGTAAATATTTTCTTGTAGTATACTCTAAAATTATACTTTTGGGATCCCAGTATATATGTTAAACATTCTAACGAAACGTTACATCTTATCCAAAGTTTTTAATCCCTAAACCGCTAATCATACTTAGTTACACGATTTTGGCCAAATAACTCGATTAGCGAGTTTAGCACTGTTTACAAGGCACACCATAACAGTCCCTGGAGTTGGGGCGTTACAACTTGGTATCAGAGCGAGCCAAGGTTTATGGTTCCTGAAGACAAGCTGGGCATGTACACTCATCACTGAAGATAGCTTCACTCATGGAATGGTAGTTATTTTAGTAGTTATGTGCATAGCTGTTTAAATGGAATGTAAATGCTTTACCTTCACATTGTATTAGGGAGCATGAGATTCTGTTAGAGCTTGGCTCTTGATTATATGATTATATGCTCCGTGAATATATATATATATATGACTGTGATCATATGATTGCCTTCTCCATGAATATATAATTGTGTTATTTGCATGCTGGGATTGGAGGCATGGTTTGAGTATTGGAAGAGCAGGGATTATGAGTAATGTATGAATGCCATGGGCATGTTTGTAGCACTGCAAGTGGTTTATGATTGTGGTGTGGTAAGATTTATCCCGTGGGGGAAATCCCTTGATATGCTTATTGTGATTAATGGATCAAGTTATTGATTGCAGATTCAATCAGCAGGTTTATATTCAAGGCAGGTTATGAGGCCTGGTGATAGTTATACAGGGGCTGGGAGTTACAGCCAGGGTATCAGTTCTTCGTTTGCATCTATGAATGTTCAGCAGACGCTTACAGATTTGCAATTAAGATTGCAGAGGCAGGAGGAAGAGATCAGGTATCTGAAGCAACAGCGGAGTCTGTTGGGGAGTACCTCTTCTTTTGCTATGCCAGGGGTGGCATCAACTTTAGCTCAACCTAGGGTTGAGAGTAGATGGGAATTTCTCTGTGGAAGATTCCTGAAGTTTTATCCTTCAGTCTTTGAGTGAGGCCTAGATCCACTCAGAGCTGAGCAATGGATGGGCATGATCAGCTCCATTCTTGATAGTATGGGACTGGTGGGTCACGATAGGGTGACCTGTGCTGCATGTGTATTGCGGGATGATGCCCGGACGTGGTGGGAGGTATTATCCCAGACACGAGACACAGCTGTGATGGATTGGAAAGAATTCAGGCAGTTGTTTAATGAGAAGTATTATTGTGATGCAGCTAAGACCGCTAAGGTGAATGAGTTTCTGAATCTTGTTCAGGGTAATACATCAGTGACTGAGTATGTTACTAAATTTGATGGGTTGGCCAAGGTTTCCTTTGATATGGTACCCACAGATATAGCTCGGAAGGAAAGGTTTATTCAAGGGTTGAATCCTGGAATAGCTCAGGGCATTAGAGTTACCCCAGTACATGAAGTCTCTACCTATGCTCAAGTGGTAGAGAAGGCTCTTATTGTTGAAAGCATAATGGTTGAGAAGCAGGGTGCTGGAGAGCACGGAGCTCAAATAGTGGTATCTCCACTTATTGGAGTAAGCAAGAAGAAAAGCTGGAAGACTCGTCCAATATGCGTGCGGTGCAGGAGGCGTCATGTGGGAGAATGCCGAGCGAGGTCATGTTTTGCTTGTGGCATGGTTGGACATTTCAAAAAGGATTGCCAAAGGCTAAGAGAGCTTGAGCAAAGGAGGATATACAGCTCGATTCCAACTCGAGTGTTTATTCCAGAGCAGTCAGAGACCAAGACTAGTTCCTCAGGGGTGACAGGTCAGTTTTCTAGTTCTGAGTTTTGAATTATATTGTTTGGCTTTGGTGCCATGCTATTCTTTTGTTGGTATGTATATAGAGAAGGGTATAAAGATGGTGTATACAGATCACATGGCTATGTTGTGATGGGAAATGCAATACGATATTGGCAATCTAAGAGATGAGTTGGGTTATGATAAAAGGACTCATCGGTAGTTTTCTTGAGTTAGTTATGACTGGCTTTGGTTGATCCAGGGTATGGATTGGTTAGGTAATTGTGGAGTAATCGTGAATGGCAAGGAAAGTGTAGTAATTTTTGGGCTTGAAAGCGGAAAGTCTTGTGACAATTGGCACTGTGCATGGATTTGGTATGTTTATGATATCAGAAGTGAAATTTAGAGTTTTGTGCAGGGAGGTGCATGGAACTCTTAGCTAGTGTGGTGGATACCATTTAGGTTGTGCCGGTGAGATCAGGACAGACTGGATTAGTCTGTGTGTTCTGAATGGGTTATCAGATGGTTTGTCAGGGCTTCTTGTTATAAAAGAAGATTGGGGTGGTGATTGGTTTAGTGCCAGGGATGGAATTAGATGTAAACACTGCTTTGAGTGACTCAGCGGAGTTATAGGAATTAAAGGTTTAGTTGTTGAGTAAGATGGAATTATTTAAGGTTGATCTTAGATCTGGTTAGGACCAGTTAGAGATCAGGGAGAGGAAGTTATATAAAGGATTGTGTTGGTATTGGTTTGGAGCACTGCAAGTGCTGAATATGTCTTGAGAATTGATTTAATGATAGTGTTTATGAATCAGATGAATAGTGCATTCAAAGGTTTATTTGAATGGAATTTGTGATCGTCTTGGACGATGATATGGTGGTATTTTCTCTGCGGAGACTTGCCAAGAATGAAGAGTGCCTTGGGGACGGGAGTGTCCATGGATGGTAAAGATATTTCAGGTGCCTTGGGAAAGTATTTTGGGTCTTTTATGGACTAGGATCAGTTAGTGGATTGTTATGACATCCCAGTAATTGAGAAAAGTGATTGCCTATGCAACATGTTGATTAAAGAATTTGACCAGGACTGAGGTAAAGTTTCTGGTGGGCCAGGTGGCCAGTTTATTGTTGAGATTATCATCTCAAGAAAGATAAAAAGGGAAGATAGCTAAGTGAGTCATAGATAGGAAAGATTGTATGGAAAGCTTTAGCTGGATTATCTAAGAGTTGTATAGTGACAGATATGAATTTATTATGGTATAGAGATCGGACTTGGGATCCAATGGGCATTGAGATTATCTGGGAGATTCTAGGTGAATCTCATGCTATACTTTTGTTCTTTTCATTCAGGCATCATGGAAAGATAACGGGAAATGAAAGCGTTATAGTGATGGCCTGAGATGAAGAGGGATATATTGAGGCATGTGTAAAGTTCTTAACCTGTTAGCAGGTCAAGACAGAATATCAAGAAACAGCAAGGCCATTACAGCCTTTGGGTATTTCATAGTGGGAATAAGAGAGCATCGCGATGAGTTTCGCGGTGGGATTCCCAGGTTGATGGGTCAGTATGAATTGGCATTAAGTTATTGGGGATCAGCAGTCCACATGAGTTTATTATATCAGCAAGGATAAGCAAATAATACAACTGATCAGTATTCAAGTCTCTTTGTGAGAAGGATAGAGTGCCTTTGTGAACTCAAGGTCTATCTTATTAGATGAAGACTTTATTGTGACTTCCAAGTATTGGAAGGGTTAGAAGGTGATAATTAAATAGATGGAACTCTGTACAGATTATTACTCTCAGACTGGTGGCAAATTAGAGAGAGAGGATTATCCAATTATTATTGGAGGAACATCTTATAAGATGAGTGAGGTAATGTATATATATATATCTGGATCCTGAGGTGGTTCAGGGGATTAATGAGATTACCAGGGAATGGAGCTTGGATGCTCACTTCTCAGAATAAATGGAAAAGTGTTATTTATACATTGGGGACAATGTTTAGATTAAGTTTGGGGGAAGGGATTTTATTTTTATTGCTTTGCTCATTGTAGATATCTTAGTTTGTTTAAGTTTTGTTAGGTTTAGGTTTATATTTATTTTTATGTTTTGAGTCATGTTTTAGAGTATAAATTAAGTTGACAATAATGGCCATTTCAATCTGATTGACTGTTTTGTAGTATAATCCAAAGGAATTTTTTTTCGTGCTTCTAAATTAATCTGTGTGCTTGGTTAGATTACTTTGTTTTTCACTGTGATTTGTTGACATCAGAAATCTATTGTTCATACATTGCAAATGTTATACTTGAGTTATTTTATGCATGTCAAATTTGGTTTGTGGATTGAAAAGTTTGAAAAATTATAGAACCTGCTTGCTTACTATTTGAGATGAAATTTGAAACAGTGCACATTTAGGAAAATGATATAGGCCATTTTTGGACTGGTTGTGCCTTTCAAGCTAACCCTATTAAAGTTTATCCTTAGTCAACCCTTTCGAGCCTTATAACCATTTTCTTGATTAACACATTCTTTTGAGCCTAACTGTAAAATGAAATACCATTTACTCTTTTTGACCCATACCATGAGCATGAAAATCATTATATGAGGGGAGTGAATGTGTAAGGAGATGCTGGTATTATGTGTTATTCAGGAAATTACTTTTGATTGAGAAAGATAAAAAAAAAAGAGAAAAGAAAGTGAAAAATGATTATGCTCCCAAACAATTATTTATTGAAAAATCAAAGTTTGGGGGAGTTTATTGAAAAAAATATAAACATTCTCAATCATTGCACAGAAAAAGGGGTAACAAGGGATGAGTGGTGTGAATTTGTTGGGAAAGATTGTTTAATGGAATGCTTGTGGTATGATTAAGCCTAAAAACTGTCTCTTTGTCCACCTATACCTAAGCCTTCTATTTCAACCCTTATAAAGTCCTATTGATTCTTATTTGTGCATTTGTTTATATTAATGGAGAATAGTAAGTGATGCAGGCATATGGAATACTTGAGTTTGTGGTTAGTTGGTGAGAATTTGATGTGCATAAAGTAGTTCAATTATTTTATTTGCAAGTTATGAGTAAATGATCTTTGATGTTGAGAAATTGCAGTGAATTGTGAAGTGGTTAAGACTGAAAATCTAGATTAAAGTTTAAATTGCATGATTGTTTTTCCTGAGAATTATATATGCATAACAGTCTTGAGTGTTTGAATTGGTTAGTTATGTCAACTTGGTATGTTAGGTTTGAGTCTAGTTAGATTATTTACTCGAGGGCGAGTAAAGGTTAAGTTTGGGGGAATTTGTTAGGTTCATTTTAGGTTTGTTTTAGAGATCGTTTTAGGTTGTGTTTTTAGTTATTTAGGATTGTTTAGTGCAGATTTATGCTTGTTTTCTTTTTGTTTCAGGTTTTAATGGTCAATTACATAATATGGAGTGAAATGAGAAGAAACATGTTAAATATGATAAATAAGATGGATTTCATGTTGATTGTGGAGTTTCAAGACATTATGTGTGGAAAATACTACATTGAAGATGCTCAACACACGTCATTTATGCTCTATAACGCAAGTCTGAGACTTTAAGCCGCAGTTTTACCATGATTTATTCACTTTCTGGAAACACTTCACGAAATAGAAGTTGTAGATATTTCTCTTAGCTTTCCATAGCTTTTTGAATCATTCAATTCAGAGTTATATCGAAGGAGTTATGATCAAAATACGATGAGCTGACGCTGCAGGCTGTTCGAACCGAGTTTTGTCGATTCTGACTTTAGCGCTACAGCGCCATAATAAGAGCGCTACAGCGCTAGTGCACCAGATTTTGAGGTATTTTTCCACTGTTAATAGCGCTACAGCGCTCCAGAAGTAGCGCTACAGCGCTAGAGACGCGATTTTGACAGATATGATAATTTTTTGATGGGCAATTTGGTCCTTTCACTTGGTATTTGGTAGGAATTTTTGGAGAAACATAGTGTGCGACTGAAGGAGGTCTGAACAGATAACGACGGCTGGAGTAAGAACACCATCTTGGAGGATTGGTTGCTGGGTTTTTCATCTTTTTCTTTAAATTTTCATGTTTGTAATTGAACTATCATATGGCTAGAATGAATATCATAGGCTAAATTTTCTTTTAGGGCTTTTATGTGACTCTTTTGGAAACCCTTGTTATGGTTTTAATGCAAAATTGATGTTCTTCTTCATCTCTTTCAATTCCTTGCAATCTATGTTAATTGTGCGATTATTGATTGATCACCTCTAATTGCTATTTTATGAATCAAATTGAAATCTGAAAAGTGAAATTTGATATGCTTTGATTGTTTGGATGCAAATTTAATTTAGAACGAAAGTATCTAGATTATTTGCCTATTTTCTGAGTTGCGTGGCTAATGCCTTCTACATGATTCGACTTACCATAGAAATATAGGAAGTTGTCATTTAGATTGAATTTCATAAATCTTGACCAGATTATGAATTGTTTTTGCAACTTATTCTTGAATAGGGATAAGGGGATATAGATGCTTGCATTAGGAAATAAGAGGGTGGAAAATAGAGGATCATAATTGTCCTAATTGTATTTTCTCTGTTAATTTGTTTAATTCTTCATTGTGCTTCGTTAGTATTTTTCTTAGTTTAAAATCTCTGAAAATTGTTTAATCAAATAGAATTAAAGGATTAATTGATTGGTAATTGATAAATCAGTCCTTGAGGACGATACTTGGTTTTTACCATTTTATTACGAACTGCGACTGTGTGCACTTGCATAGCAAAAATATCGCAACATTGATCATTTTTATTGATGGTATCCTATATTTGGTTATGACTAGGTGACCACTAAAGGACTAAAAGTTGATCGTTCTCAAGGGTCGTTCATTAAATCATTCTTGCTCGAATCTGAGGTAAGAAAACTGCACCCTGTGAATATGTGACATGCATGGTTATTCTTGATGCATGTTGGTTGATTATTAAGTATGACATGCATGGCTATTCTTGATGCATGTTGGTTGGTTATTAAACATGACATGCATGGCTATTCTTGATGCATGTTGGTTGGTTATTAAACATGACATGCATGGCTATGATTGGTGCATGTTGGATTGTTAAGTATAATGCATGCGATGCATGAGAAACATGTGATTAGGACATGCTTTGAGTACTGAGTATGATATTGTTCAGAGCCTGTGCCTCTGGGTTTGTGCATGGTCCTAATTGTATTAATACTTGTTGAGTAAGCATGCTGAATACCTTGTTTATGGATATTGGACATGTGACATATGTTTGGTGGCATGACTTACTTGTGTATGGCACTGACTTATTAGTCAGAATCGGCAATGGTGTTGGATTCATCTGTGAAGCTGTGATTTATTAGTCAAGTTCACAATGAGTTGAACACTGGTCGTGTTTCACTGACCTGAGGGTCAGAAACGGCATAAGCGTCGAGGACACAAGGCCGAGTGAAGATTAGATCTAATCGATATCAGCATTGAACGGCTCTATGGCATTAATGTTGGACCGACCCTAAAGTCGATGAACATGCATTGAATGGCTCTATGGCATTAATGCTGGACCGACCCTAAAGTTGATGAACTTATAAGCGCTTGCCTGGTCTAAGACTAGATGGTCAAAGCTAGGGCATATGGCCTCGGTGACTATTTGTCACATGGCTAAAGGGTGTTGTTCCCAGGTTATGGCTCTATGGTGATGAGGAAGGTTATGTTGGTGACCATTCACCATACACCTATCCTGTTCAAATTTATGAAAGGTTCTCATACCAGTTAAGCCCTGGTGACCCTATCGTCACATGGCAAGGAGCTGTACCCATTTTTGTGACTTTGGCTACTGTCACCTACCTGTTTTGGACTGATAGTCCTGAGTGATTGTTATATTCATTGTTGATATTATATCATGCTTTATTGTGTTTTCTTGCTGGACTTCGGCTCACGGGTGCTATGTGGTGCAGGTAAAGGCAAAAGGAAGCTGAACCATCCTTGAGTTGGAGAGCTTAGGTGATGATGTGTACATATGCAGCTGCTCATTCGCCACGGCCGAGGTTTAAAGTGGAACTAGGGTTAAACCCGGTTTTGCTGCATAGAACGGCCTGTTGTAAATATTTTCTTGTAGTAGACTCTAAACTTATACTTTTGGGATCTCAGTATATATGTTAAACGTTCTAATGAAACGTTACATCTTATCCAAAGTTTTTAATCCCTAAACCGCTAATCATACTTAGTTACACGATTTTGGCCAAATAACTCGATTAGCGAGTTTAGCACTGTTTACAAGGCACACCGTAACGGTCCCTGGAGTTGGGGCGTTACATTGGTTGTGATCGTGATCGATTGGTCCTTGATTATCGAACATGAGTATGGCATGTTGTGATCTATTTAATGTAAATGTTTGCTCTATATCTGTTATATTATTTTATAATATAATGTAAAATTATATTATATTATAATATAATGTTTTAGATTAAATAAATGTGACAAAGAGTGTCACATATTGTAACATATAATAGAGAGTTACAATATTTAGATATATGAGATATATCCAAATAATGTAACATATTTGGTGTTACAAATTTGTAACTTCCAAATATTACCCTTTATTGTGTAAATTGTTGTTACACAATATTGAGATGAATTTCATAAAGCCATATGTGATATGGCTGTTAGAGATATGATTTTAACCCCAATAATGTGTTTTGAGAGTTACAAAATTATTTGGGAGGGTTTGGAACCGTTTGGAAAAACAGCACATTTTTAAGTGCAGAAATTGGTTGGTGGGCGCGGCCACTGAATGTTGGTGGCCGGGGCTTGTGGGACAGAGACCAGTGGCCGCGGCCACTAATGTCTCTGGCCGCGGCCATAGGCCAAAAATAGACCAATTTTCAGTTTTTTCAATCTTTGTTGAACGGCTCAAAAAACCCAAATAACTCTCAAATCTCTTTTTAATTCCATATTAATCCAATTAAACATTGGTAACAGCCGTGGGGGTTGGTGGAATTGTAAATTCAAAGGGTGTCTCTAAACTCTATAAATAGGAGCCTATAGCTCACTTGTAAGACACAACATTTCTATCCATTAGAGCACTTGGCTAAAAATACCTTGAGGCTTGATAATTCCAGAAAGCTATTCCAATATCTGAGAGAGATCCCTTAGTGCTTGAGTTAGGGGGAAATATGCTTTTGGACAAAGGTTTTAAACCTTGTTCAAGTTGGTGATCCCCAACCCTCTTCACTTAGGTTGTGTAAGTGAGAGTTTACTTGTGTTTCTGTTCTTCTTTTTTATTCTATTGTTTTTCTTCTTATTCTCTTGTTCTATTTACTTGTATATTTTGTTTAAGAGTTGTAATCTTTTCTTTTGGTCCAAACACTTTATTTTACTTGTAATCTTTTGCTTAGAGTTGTATTCTCAATATTCTCTTCTTCTTCATTTCCTTTGTTTATTTGTAATTTTCAGTTATAGAGTTGTAAATCCTTTTAATCAATCATTATTTATTTGTAATATATTGCATAGAGTTGTAATATTATTATCAATTTCCATTGAGGCAACATTTTTTTCTAACATTCAAAAGCTTATCCCTTTTTGTTTCAATGGAAGGGGAGACAATCAAGATCATGAACCAAGACCTAGTGAGATTGAATAGGTTTGATGGATCCAGTTTTACTAGATGGCAAAACAAGGTGAGGTTTCTTTTAACGACTCTCAAAATCGCCTACATCCTTGAGTCTTCCTTGGCACCTCTAGCCGAGCCATCTGACAAAGACACTCTCGAAGAGGTGGAGAAGAGAAGGAAGAGGGAGGAGGACAATCTCCTTTGTAGGAGTCATATCCTCAACGCCCTATTTGATAGGCTCTATGACCTCTACACCGAGACCAAATCGGCCAAGGAGATATGGGATGCACTTGAGAAAAAATTTAAGGCGGAAGAGGAAGGTACCGAAAAGTTTTTGATATCTCAATACTTCAATTTCAAATTTTTTGGTGATAAACCTATTCTTCCTCAAATTCATGAATTGCAAATTATTGTTAATAAGTTGAAAGTGTTAAAGATTGAGCTTCCCGAGGCCTTTCAAGTTGGTGCTATAGTGGCTAAATTACCACCAACTTGGAAGAGCTATAGGAAAAGAATCCTTCATAAAAATGAGAATTATTCTTTGGAGGAGATCCAAAAGCATATTCGAATCGAAGAGGAATCGATATGTAGAGATAAACTTGTGGAAGGATCTAATGGAGAGACTTCCAAAGCAAATGCGGTGTCACAACCAAAACATCCCAAAAACAAATGGAAAAAGGGTAATGAGAAACCTTTGGGTCCAAAAACCAACCCAAACAAGTTTAAGGGCGAGAAAGGTCCTTGCTTTGTGTGTGGGAAAAAGGGTCACTATGCTAGAGTGTAGGCATAGAAAAGACTAACAAGGACCTAAGGTGAACGCAACTCAAGAGGAAAACATAGTTGCTACCCTTAGTGAGGTGAATGCGGTCCAAGGCAAGGTGAAAGGGTGGTGGTATGATACATGTGCCACCGTCCATGTCACCTATGACAAATCATTGTTCAAGACATTTGAAGAGTCAAAGGGCAACCATGAGATACAAATGAGCAATGAGGGAAAATCCAAGGTACTTGGCATATGTATTATTGAAGTCTACTTCACCTCCGGCAAGAAAGTTACATTAGTGAATGTACTTTATGTTCCCGAAATGAGTAGAAACTTGGTAAGTAGTGATTTGCTTGGCAAGCCCGGCATTAAAGCCGTTTTTGGGTCCGGTAAACTTATACTTACCAAATCAAATGTATTTTTGGGATAGGGGTACTCTTGTGAGGGTATGGTTAAATTGTGCACCAATGATGTAACTTTAAATGTTATCAATAAAATGCTAATTCTGCCTATATTGTTGAGTATGATTATTTATTTTTGTGGCATCTTAGACTATCGCATATAGGTTTTTCTACCATGAAAAGAGTAGTAAAATGTGGTATGATTGCATGCAATATTAAAAACTATGGTAAATGTGAAACATGTGTTAAGGCAAAAATGATTAAGAAACCATTTCCTAGTGTAGAAAGATCATCTAATTTACTAGATTTAATCCATAGTGATCTTTGTGAATTAAATGGTGTTTTAACTAGAGGTGGTAAAATGTATTTTCTTACTTTTATAGATGATTTTAGTAGATATACCTATGTGTTTCTTTTAAAGCATAAAGATGAAACTTTTGATGCTTTTAAATTGTATAAATTAGAAGTTGAAAATCAACTAAATAAAAAGATTAAGGTGCTAAGAAGTGATAGAGGAGGAGAGTACTTCTCTAATGAATTCAATACATTTTGTGAAGAAAATGGTATAATTCATGAGTGCACTGCACCTTATACACCACAACACAATGGTGTTGCCGAAAGGAAAAATAGGACTTATCTAGAGATGATAAATTCTATTCTGGTGTTTTCTAAGTTGAACTTCAACTTATGGGGTGAAGCGATTTTAACTGCTTGTCACATTCTTAATCGAACACCGATGAAGAAAAATGAGATATCTCCATATGAGTTATGGAAAGGAAGAAAACCCAACATAGGGTACTTCAAAGTGTGGGGGTGTGTTGCATATTGCAAGAAAAACGAACCTAATAGAACAAAGTTAGGTTCAAGAGCCATAAAGTGTGCTTTTGTTGGTTATGCCAACAATAGCAAAGCTTATAGGCTATCGGACTTAGAGTCTAATATTATGATTGAATCTAGAGAAGTTGAATTCTTTGAGGATATGTTATGTGACAACAATTCTCAAGCTTCAACATCTCTAAAGGAGAATTTGTTATATGAGAACAATTCTCAAGCTTCTACATCCAAAGTTGACTCTCAAGAGGAGAATTCTCAAAAGGATGTAAAGCAACCCTTTGAACCTAGACGAAGTCAAAGGCTTAAAAATCATAAAAGTCTAGTAGTGGATGAGATAGATTCTTAACTAATTTCATTCTACATGGTAGAAGGAAATAGAGAGGAAGTCATTACGAAAATTCCTATTGTACTTCTCGTTGAGGATGATCCTAAGACTTATAGAGAAGCTATGCAATCAAGAGATAGTGCATTTTGGAAAGAAGCCATCAATGATGAGATGGATTCCATTCTTTCCAATAACACTTGGGAATTGGTAGACCTCCCACTGGGGTCTAAGCCAATTGGGTGTAAGTGGGTATTTAGGAGAAAATACCACACTGACGGCACTATCCAAACCTTTAAAGCTAGATTAGTAGCTAAAGTGTTTAGGCAAAAAGAGGGTATCGATTATTTCGATACCTATGCGCCTGTTGCAATAACAACTTCTATAAGAATTTTGTTCGCTCTAGCTTCTATACACAACTTGTATGTTCATCAAATGGATGTCAAAACGACATTCCTTAATGGTGACCTCAATGAGGAAGTCTATATGGAACAACCCGAAGGGTTTGTCCTACCAAAATATGAACATAAAGTGTGTAGACTTGTAAAATCCTTATATGGATTGAAACAAGCTCCTAAGCAATGGCATGAGAAATTTGATCAAGCCATCATGTCTAATGGGTTTAGACATAACAATGGTGACAAGTGTTTGTATTCCAAAACTTGTAAGGGATATGTGACCATTGTTTGCTTATATGTGGATGACATGCTTATTTTAAGTAATAGCATGAAAGGGATAGAAGAAACGAAGAGGTTTCTATCATCAACCTTCAAGATGAAAGATCTTGGAGAAGTTGATACCATACTCAGTATCAAAGTAAAGAAACATAGTGGGGGTTTTGCGCTAGGGCAAGCCCACTACGTTGAGAAAGTATTGAACAAATTTAACCATCTCAAGGTTAAAGATGCCAATACTCCATTTGATCATAGTGTAAAACTAGAGAAGAATGAAGGAATAGCGGTGGCTCAATTGGAGTACGCTAGTGCTATAGGGAGTCTAATGTACGCTGCCCAGTGTACTAGACCTGATATAACATTTGCGGTAAGTAAACTTAGTAGGTTTACAAGTAATCCAAGTGTGGATCACTAGAAGGCAATTGGAAGAGTCCTAGGTTATCTCAAGAAAACCAAAGGACTAAGCCTTCACTACTCCAAATTTCTTTCGATATTAGAAGGATATACAGATGCAAGTTGGATATCCAATCTTGGGGACAACTTGTCCACAACTGGTTGGGTATTTACACTTGGTGGAGGTGCAATTTCTTGGGGTTCCAAGAAGCAAACCTGTATATCTCATTCCACTATGGAAGCAGAGTTCATAGCTCTTGCTGCTACCAACAAAGAGGCCGAATGGTTAAGGGATCTGTTAATAGAGATTCCGCTAATCAAAGATAATGTATCTACTATATCGATACATTGTGATAGCCAAGCGACATTGGCTAGAGCATACAACGGAGTGTATAATGGGAAGTCTAGACACATTAGTCTAAGACATGGATATGTACGAGAATTGATTCAAAGAGGAGTCATCTCAATATCCTATGTGAGAACAAGTGAAAATCTGGCGGATCCTTTCACTAAGCCACTAACGAGGGATTTAGTGGCTGCATCATCTCGAGGGATGGGACTTAAACTCCCTAAAGAGATTCACGATTGATGGTAACCTATCTTAACACTAATTATTCAACTAGTGTTAGGTTCAATAGGTAATAACAATTCAATCAAGTGAATATTAGTTATACTCAAAACAAGTCCCATCTGAGATATTGAGTACTTGTGTGTTACCAAGTGGAGGGTTAAAACCGAAAGGTTTTTTAATAGAGTTCAGTCTTGTGAAGACAAGTATTTTTGGTAACGAAATACTGTAAGAATTCTACCTATATGGACCTAGGGGTGGTGCCGCCTCTCATGAGAATTGAGAGTATTCTCAAGAACGTCCATGAATGGAAAGTGCACATGGCCATTAACGGTGCAAAGCGAGACATAGAGGTCTCAAGTGAACATCGCAAAGGTGTGTGTGTTATCACCGATTTGTCATCATGAAAATATGGTTCAATGCCTAATGCAACCTAATTTTCGACAAATTTTGTGATAATTACACTATAGTAAAGTTCAAGTTGAAAAACACTTTGCTTTATGCACTAATGCAATGACTCCTATAAGAGAGAGTTCTTATTTAATCAAGTGGGGGATATGTTATATTTCAAAATATAATGATTGATTAAATAAGTGTTACAATAGATAACTATTTAATCTTGTGGGAGAATGTTATATTATTTTATAATATAATGTAAAATTATATTATATTATAATATAATGTTTTAGATTAAATAAATGTGACAAAGAGTGTCACATATTGTAACATATAATAGAGAGTTACAATATTTAGATATATGAGATATATCCAAATAATGTAACATATTTGGTGTTACAAATTTGTAACTTCCAAATATTACCCTTTATTGTGTAAATTGTTGTTACACAATATTGAGATGAATTTCATAAAGCCATATGTGATATGGATGTTAGAGATATGATTTTAACCCCAATAATGTGTTTTGGGAGTTACAAAATCATTTGGGAGGGTTTGGAACCGTTTGGAAAAACAACACATTTTTAAGTGCTGAAATTGGTCGGTGGGCGCGGCCTGTGGGACAGAGACCAGTGGCCGCGGCCACAGGCCAAAAACTGACCAATTTTCAGTTTTTTCAATCTTTGTTGAATGGCTCAAAAAACCCAAATAACTCCCAAATCTCTTTTTTAATTCCATATTAATCCAATTAAACATTGGTAACAACCATGGGGGTTGGTGGAATTTGAAATTCAAAGGGTGTCTCTAAACTCTATAAATAGGAGCCTATAGCTCACTTGTAAGACACAACATTTCTATCCATTAGAGCACTTGGCTAAAAATACCTTGAGGCTTGATAATTCCAGAAAGCTATTCCAATATCTGAGAGAGATCCCTTAGTGCTTGAGTTAGGGGGAAATATGCTTTTGGACAAAGGTTTTAAACCTTGTTCAAGTTGGTGATCCCCAACCCTCTTCACTTAGGTTGTGTAAGTGAGAGTTTACTTGTGTTTCTGTTCTTCTTTTTTATTCTATTGTTTTTCTTCTTATTCTCTTGTTCTATTTACTTGTATATTTTGTTTAAGAGTTGTAATCTTTTCTTTTGGTCCAAACACTTTATTTTACTTGTAATATTTTGCTTAGAGTTGTATTCTCACTATTCTCTTCTTCTTCACTTCCTTTGTTTATTTGTAATTTTCAGTTATAGAGTTGTAAATCCTTTTAATCAATCATTATTTATTTGTAATATATTGCATAGAGTTGTAATATCAATTTCCATTGAGGCAATTCATATTTTCCTAACAATATCAGCATCCGTTGTTATAAAGTCAGATCTCAAACAGACTATTTGTTCACATGCGGTGACACTGCTATATCTTAGAATTTAATAAAGCAAAATCTAGCAGCTACTTCTTCAAATCATGTTGAAATACTTGCAATTCATGAGGCAAATCGAGAATGTGTATGGTTGAGATCAATGACACAACATATCCGGGGAATCTGTGGATTAACACCCAATAAAGAAGTACCAACAGTTCTCTATGAAGATAGTGTTATGCATTGCTCAACTAAAATGAGGGTACATTAAAGGAGATAGAACCAAACACATTTTGACGAAGTTCTTTTTCACACATGATCTTCAAAAGAGTGGCGATATTGATGTTCATCAAATTCGATCAAGTGACAATCTTGCAGACTTATTTCAAAGTCATTACCAACATCAACGTTCAAGAAGATGGTACATAAGATCAGAATGCGTCGATTAAAGGATCTTCAAGAAAGTCAAAATAAGGGGGAGGAAATAAACACTGCACTCTTTTTCCCTTAGCCAAGTTTTTGTCCCACTGGATTTTTTTGGCAAGGATTCTAATGAGTCAGATTTCATGGACATCCAATGGGTAGTATTATAAATATTATATATATGGATGTTCATAATAATGAAGAATCGCTAGGTTACCTAAACTAAAATATCAGCATTAATTCTTAATTATATTCATAGTAGTTACTTAATTTTCTTAGGACATACTTATCTGTATAAATAGGGTCCTTCATCATTGAAATAACACATAAGAATTTCACTCTTCCTTGGTATTACTCTTTATATATCTCTTTCTCTACTTTAATATTTTAGTTTATATTATTCTCAATAATTTTATAACACTAAATGAATTAAATTAATATAATTTATAAAGTGTCAAATTTGAGTGTTAATCCAACAATTAAATTTATAAAGGGCAACAACCGGATTAAGAAACCAAATGGGATATAAAAAAAAGCAGATTAATTACATGAAACTTGAATAATACATCATTTGTTTATTTTCAAATTTGTCAACCCTTTCTCAAGGAGAACATCCATTATATGTTTCCATTTATTTATTTATATACAAAATATCTTATGATATGAGTAGATTTGTAGACTTATCTTGACACATTTTCAGAACCTGCATTGTCATCATTAAGGTTGCTTGGTCCCCAAGTTTTAAGTATGAGCCAACTTTCTTCGTTGACCAAACTTCGCTCGAAAATGCTGCCCTAAATGTCCACTTTGCCCAGGTCACGACCAACCTTTGCCTTGGGCCATTTTCACTATGGTAATTTGGACATATGGAAAATAAAAGGCCCAAATCTGTTTTATACCATCTACTTACTAGTTGTTTAGATTTGTACCTACTCTTTATTTATCCATTTTTATCCTCAATAATACATAAAGTAAATTTTTATCATGTTAAGTAAATTGATATTATTTTGATTGATTTTCAACCTGAGTTTTCACAATATATTGCAGTCAATATTATGTGACAAATAAATATATTTTTCACTAATTTATCTAGATTAATATTTTTTTAACAAATTTTAAAGGGCATTTGTTTTTATAACGTGCATGAATATTTTTTAGTTACACGTATATATTTTTCAGTCGCTATGTATAGCTTATTTTCAGAATTTTACCCAAAATGTGTTTCACTAATCACATCAGTCGTGCATTGTAACAATCATCTATTATCTAACGAACAATTGAGTTTACAATGAATGACCATTGCACGAACAATCAGTTGAACACTCTTAGTCAGAGATTTTTCATTGTTAGCTATTATATTTTCAGTTTATTAGTTTTCTTTTTAAGTTTGATAATTACAAAAATAATGTTTCAGAAAAATCAATTATGAATCAACTAGAAAATAACTCGACAGCATCTTACTACATTAAGTTAAAATAAACTATAAAATAATTAAAAAACAACACAAAGAGCAATATATGTCAGAATAATTAAACATAAAAATAACTAACAAACAATTTGAAAACAACACAAATAAGAAGAAAAAAAAGACAAAATTGCAAAAAGGGTAAAATTTTACCTAAAATAGTAAAATTGGAAAAAAAAACTTTGTTAGAACATAAAAAAGTTTTTTTTTTGTTGGCAAAATCAAGTGTTATTTTTAATAAATTTCCCTAAATTTTAAATTAAAAGAAATCATTAGGTGTAATGGAATACACTATAGGGGTCTTCTTTGGGCACTCTCTAATATTTTCAGTATGTAAATAATTATAATTTTTTTTTATAATGGTGTACATTATAATTATTTAAAATATTCTCCAAAGTTTTTAGAAATATTGAATAATGTACCGTGACGAAAACAAATTTCAAACTGTTTGTTGTACGAATAACTGTTTTTTATACCCATAAAAAACAAACTGATTGAATCTTGTTTTTTACACTGTAAATCATTCAAGGATTTGCAAGATGTTCTATATAATTATAATGTATACCGACAAAAAAAAAAATTGAATTATAACTATACCGAAAGTACTGGGAATACACTGGTAGGCCCAAAAATAGGGCATTCAATAATTTCCTACCACTATAAATAAAAATTTCAATATATAAAGTGAGTGACTATCATACGAAGATTTGTCCAAGATGTAGGTAGAAAGTTAAGGTCAATGACCCTAGTGGGCCTACGAAGGCTCAGTCAATAATCCCACAGACCAACTCTAAACAAGTCCAAATCCAATTCATACAAGTCCCCACCATGAAATTTAGTCCAAATCCAAATAAGTGTCAATCTCAAATCAACTATGTAAGAAATATAATGAACCAAGTTGGGCAAAAGTAAAATGAAATAGAATACCACAAAAAGCAATTAAGAGGTAAATCAAACCCAAAAAAAAGTTGATATTTTAGTTGTAGAAATACCTAGATTTAAGATAAGCTCTAACTCATGAATATCTCAATATTTTTTATTTTATTTTATTTTTACCTGAAATCTCAATATTTTTACCATATTTTGTATAATTACTTTTTTCTTATAAATATAGAAACGATGTCTATTTTTCTCATAAATATGTAAACTTCTCTTTGTAATTGGCGGCAAAAATACTAAACTTTTTCAAAATTAGCAATTTAATACTTGTAGTGGGCAAAATCAGTCTGCATGATAAAAAGAATCCAACAAGCAATCACTCAGCCCAATAAGCTAGCCTAATTAGCCAATAAGGCCCAAACCCATGTAAAATAGGCTCGCATTACCAAAGTACCATCCAAATACCCAAAACCATACCCGGACCCGAATCCGAATACACTCAGTCAGCCAAAGACCTTGAAACAGTCAAGGCTCGCACCACATTTGCCAAGAATTTCGGAAAGAAACCACTTGGAGCGAGTCAGACGAATGAGGAAGACGGAGGAATAACGGTAGAGGACATCAGATAATCACTGGACTTTCTTTACTCTTTAATTGAAACAAGGCTACTCTATTTCTGAGCAATCCAGTCAAGCAAGACTAGTTAGTCAGTCTGATTGGACCTAACCTAGTCGCTCGGCCCCTCCGTCATCGCCACCGTCACTCTGACAATTTTACGACTCTTCCATCCATCATTATTTCGATTATTTATATCGTAATTTTATTGCTTTCTATTAGCTCTCATTACAACCCGACTGACTTGAGCGTCGTAGTCCCTTTGGCTGACACCCCACCGGTGCTCCCAATTGAACTCTCGTCTCTCTTATCTTTGTTCTTGACAGGTTGTTGGTGCCCATCTAATCAATTGTAGGAAATCACCTCTACAATTTGGCGCCCACCGTGGGGCCCTAGCAATCAGACGATCGACAAAGAGATCGAGAAGTTCACTTGAGAGCCATGTCAGACGTGACTGAGACACTCGATCTGTCTGCTCAACTCGCTGCTCTTACTGCCCAGATGAATGAAGAACGCGAGAAAATGAGGAGGCTCGAAGCTGAGAATGCTGACCTGCTCGTACGAGTGGAGGCCATGTCCTCTCAAGCCACCGAGGCTCAGCCATCCCGCTTCCGAGGCCCAGTCAGCCCTATGAAACCTCTGGGAGACCTCACTCCTATCTCTAACAGTGATGGACCGAATCAGACAGTTCCATCACCCTCGGTAAGGAATTATCAAACTCCACCCACCATGTCTAACATTCAAAATTCTGTTGTCAATACAGGTGAAAAGGTAACCATGACTGAACATGGACATTCATCTGCGCTCGGATCACAGCAGATTCCAGGAGTCAGCCAGCCAGCCGGTGCAGCTGGACAGCAACAGATTCCAGGAGCCAGTCAGCCAGGGACCCGGACAGCAGCAGGTTCCAAGTGCTAGTCAGCCTACCATTGGAGCCAACCAGACCATCATTGGAGTTGGTCAGAATATACCTGAGCAGCAGACAATCGGATTGAATCACCCAGTCATGAGCGAGCCAATCCACCAAGAAACCACAAGCTCATTTATAATCCAAGATCCCGAGTTGGCTCGAAAGTTAGCTGAGATGGAGGCGCTCATTCATCGGATTCCTGGGATGCCGGCTCCGATTAAGAAGAGTGCAGCAAGATGTTATGCAGACTCTCCATTCGTAGATGACATTGCACTAGTGGAAATGCCAAAGAAGTTCAACTTCCCAAATATGAAAATGTTTGACAGGACGTCTGACCCGGATGATCACATCGCATAGTATAGGCAGAGGATGTTCACCGTTGCCATCCCACGCGATATGAGGGAAGCATGCATGTGTAAGGGGTTTGGTTCTAGTTTGATTGGACCAGCCCTCCAGTGGTATACTAATTTACCTAATAATTCTATTTCTACCTTTGTACAATTGACTGACACTTTTGTTGAGCAGTTTGCTAGTAGCAGGAAACTTGAAAAGTCTGCAGAAGACCTCTACATCATAGTTCAACGACGGGGTGAGCCCTTACGAGAGTACGTAGGCCGCTTCAACAAAGAGAAGCTTTCTATAACCCATTGTAATCAGGACACAGCCATCTCATCCTTTCGCAAAGGACTCCGTTACGACTCAGACCTATACAAATAACTTACCAAGTATCCTTGCAAGACGATGGAAGACGTTCTTGCTAAATCTTGGGCACAGATCAAATGGGAGGAGGATGAAGCTAACTATTATCACTCTTCTCCAAGGAAAGACACTCAAAGAGACTCAAGGGCAGGTAGACGGCAGAGTGATAGACGATCCGAGCCATACCCGTATCCCAACAGATCAGAGAACAGAAGGAGGGAGTACAACCGGTCGTCCGAGACACGTCTACGAGATGGACCAAAGATACCAGAATACAATCTTTCAATTTCACCAGCCGAAGTCGTTGGCGTACTGAAAGGACTCGAAGACAAAGTGAAATGGCCGGAAAGGATGAGGACTCTGTCTGACCATCGAGACAAAGCAAAGTATCCACAATGACCACGGTCACCGAACGGATGAGTGCATTGCCTTAAGACTCGAAGTATCCAACCTATTAAGGCGTGGTCACCTAACTGACTTACTCACAGACAAAGGCAAAAGAACATTCCAGCAGGAGGCAGACAGTTCAATCGTCCGAAGAGAAGTAACCCCGCCGAAGCCACCTACTCATGAACGGACAGTGAACGTAATAACTGGTGGCTCTGAGGTAAGCGGAGTCACCCATTCAGCAGCCAAAAGACATGCCAGGCAGACCAATTGGATCAAAGGAGAGTCCAGCGAGACAGAGAAGAATACCATCAACCTTCCAGCTCAAACCATCAGTTTCTCAACAACAGAGTATACCAGACTCCTCAACCCACATCATGATGCTCTTGTCATTGCACTTTACATTGCTAATTGTCTTACTAAACGTATACTTATTGATAATGGCAGTTCAGTTAACATTTTATTTTTAAGTGCTCTCAGGGAAATGGGGATAGATGAATCAAAGATTATAAAGAAGACTACAATCCTCATCGGTTTCAGTGGAGAACAAAATAACACACTAGGAGAGATCGAGCTACATGTCTATGCCGAAGGACTCAATCTGTGCACAAGATTCCTGGTAGTAGACTCTCCGTCTGCTTACAACGTGATACTGGGTCGACCATGGATACATGAAATGGAGGCAGTCCCTTCAACATACCACCAAGTCCTAAGGTTCCCAACTAAGTGGGGAGTAAAAGAAATTAAAGGCCAACAGAAAGATTCGAGAGCATGTTACCAAACTACCATGAAGGCCAAACCCGCTCAGTTATAGCAATTACAGGAAGACTGACTGACTGACTCTCAGATGAACCAAACAGACATGGAGGAGTTGGATGAAGTCCAGATACATCCGGACTTTCCAGATCACAAATTCCAAATCGGATCACGATTGGACCCTGACATCGGAACTAAACTCATTAATTTTTTATCTGCCCATTATGATTGTTTTGCTTGGTCCCATGCGGACATGACTGGAAGTGACCCCGAAATAATTGCCCATAAATTGCAGGTTGATCCAGACTACCCACCAAGGAAGCAAAAAAGAAGAAAATTTTCCCTTGAAAGGAACAAAGCCATTAACGAAGAAGTTCAAAAGCTTATTGATAATGGGTTCGTGAGTGAGGTGCATTATCCCGACTGGTTGGCTAATGTTGTCATCGTAAAAAAAAAGAATGGCAAATGGCGAGTTTGCATTGACTTCACAGACCTCAACAAGGCGTGTCCAAAAGACTCATTCCCATTACCACACATAAATATGCTAGTAGACGACACAGCCGGTCATGAACTCCTAAGCTTCATGGACGCATACTCAGGATACAACCAGATCCTGATGCATCCAGACGACCAGGAAAAGATAGCCTTCATGACCAACTTAGGCATATTCTGCTACAAGGTCATGCCATTCGGATTGAAGAACGCAGGAGCAACATGTCAGAGACTAGTCAACAAGATGTTTGTCGGCTTGCCAGGGAAGACGATGGAAGTCTACCTTAACGACATGCTGGTCAAATCCCTCATTGCAAAGGACCACATCAGCCATTTAAAACAATCTTTTGACATTCTTAGGAAATATAATATGAAACTGAATCCCACTAAATGTTCTTTTGGTGTGACTGCAGGAAAGTTCCTCGGGTACCTAGTAACCCAAAGGGGAATCGAGGAAAATCCAGCACAGATAGAGTCAATCCAAAGGATTCCTTCCCCAACGTGCATAAAAGACGTACAGAAATTAACTGGACGCATTGCAGCACTCAGCCGATTCATCTCAAAGTCTTCTGAACGATGTCACCTCTTCTTCAACACACTAAGGAAATGAAAAACCTTCGAGTGGACAGTTGAATGTGAAGAGGCACTGGGCCAGCTAAAACAGTACCTGACCAGCCCGCCTTTCCTCTCAAAGCCAAAAGACAATGAGACATTATTCATCTATCTAGCAGTATCCGAGACGGCAGTTAGCGCAGTCCTAGTCCGGGAAGAGGAAGGCAAGCAGTCTCCAGTCTACTATGTAAGCAAAGCTTTGCTTAATACAGAAACCCGATATAGCCAGCTTGAGAAGCTTGCACTAGCACTCATCCACGCAGCAAGGAAGCTACGCCCATTGTAATGCCCCAAATTTCCTAATAAGGTTTAGAACTTTGATTAGGAGGCCGGGAGGGCCATAATTGATTTATTATGATATTTAATGATCATATGCATGTTAATGTGAATTATATTATTATATGATGATAAATGCATGCGTATGGGAGTATTTAAAATGATAAGGGCATTTTGGTAATTTGGCCTGTTGAGGGCATATTTGTAAATTGGGTGCATATTGTAATATGTGAATGAGATCTCATTATTATGGAGATATATTCGAGCTATGCGGCATGAGACGGTCATATATAATGGATTAGCGGTTTTGTCATAACGGGGTCAATTTTGGGGTAATAGAAATGTTTATTTGGTGATAGATTGAGAATATTTGAGATCAGGGTGAAATTCTAGAAGTTTTGACTATAGTGTCCCCCGGGGTGTTTTCGGGACCCCGAGCACAAGGTTTTATTTAAGGTTACTTAAGCTTGAAATAGCTTGACAGATAAGAACATACGTTAGAAACTTCTCGTTCTCTCTCAAAACAGTCTGTTTTACCGTTTGAGCCTTTTTGAGGAAATCTTGAGTTCTAGGAGTCGGAATCAAGCGAGGGTCGAGGCATAGCGATCCTAGGAAAGATTAAAAGCTTCTTAACCGAAGGATTTGACGGAAAACAACCCAATCAAAGGTAATCTAAGTTTGAAGTTTTAAGTTTTTACAGTTTTAAAGCTTAGAATTGGACTTTGTTGATTGTTGAGTTTTTGGTCAGTTTGAGCTTTGGGTTTTGAGGGTTTTGGAATATTGGGAAGCTTGGGAACTTTGATTTGATGATTGGGGAATGTTTGGGTATGTTTTTGGAGGATTTGGAGTGTTTAAAACACGTTTGGGAATGGCCCAGGGTTGGGGGCCGCGGCCCTGTTCTTGTGCGCCGCAGCCCTAGTTCGAAGAAGCAGGTGTCAGGAGTTTGTCTTCGCTGGGCGCCGCGGCCCTTGATAGAGGGGGCTGCGGCCCTTGCCTCAGAGAACCCTGGGGGCCGCGGCCCAAGGTGCTAGGGCCGCAGCCCTTGCCCTGTTTTTGCCCCGTTTGCTCGTTTTGACCCCGGGAACTTAGTTATGGGCCTCGGGAGTGTCCCTACTACTTGGATTAGTTTGGATTGATATCTTGGGGGCTAGATATTGGTGTGGAACCTTTGATTATCATGTTATTAATGGTGTTCCATATATGGTTATGATTAGGTGACCGCTAAGGACTTAAAGGTTGATCGTTCTCAAGGATCGTTCTTATATTGGTACTAGCTCGAATCTGAGGTAAGAAAACTGCACCCTGTGTATATGTGACATGCATGGCTATTATGGATGCATGTTGATTGATTATTGAGCATGACATGCATGGCTATTATGATGCATGTTGATTGGCTGTTGAGTATGACATGCATGGCTATGATTGATGCATGTTGGATGTTGGATGTGAATATTGTTAACGTAATGAATGCTTGGCAGTTTTGCCCTTTGCATATGAATATTATTGAGGCATGCTGGTTGGTTAAGTGTGATGCATGTGATGCATGAGAAACATGTGATGAGGGCATGCCGTGAATGATGTATATGAGATTGGTCAGAGCTTGAGTCTCTGAGTTTGTGCATGATTATAATTATGCCAGCAACTGTTAAGTAAGCATGCTGAATGCCCTATTCTTGGTTAATTGGCATATGATACACATTGATAGCATTGCTTACCTGTGCATGGTACTGACTTATTAGTCAGGTTTGACAAGGGTGCTAGTATCAACTGTGAAGCTGTGGCTTATTAGTCAGGTTCGGCAGTGGTACTGGGCACTGGTCACGTTGAGCTGACTTATTAGTCAGGACGGCCTTAGCGTGTATCATGCAAGCCAACAAAGATTAGATCTAATCGACCACTAGCATTGAATGACTCAAGGAGCATTAATGCCTGACCGACCCAGAGGGTCGATGAACAAATAGAACTTGGAGGCTAGTGGCTTACTTAGCAGCCACTCTCCCGCTAGAATCATGTGATGTGCACCCATTGGTTTGAAAGCTTTATGTTCAGTGTGATTATAATGATAATCATTTGATAATATATGTGAAAAGTATTATGTTTTCTTGCTGGGCTTCGGCTCACGGGTGCTATGTGGTGCAGGTAAAGGCAAGAGGAAGCTAGACCATCCTTGAGTTGGAGGGCTTAGGTGATGACATGTACATATGCAGCTGCTCGTCCGTCACAGCCGAGGTTTAAAGTGGAACTAGGGTTGAACCCTGTTTTGCCGCTTAGAACGGCCTGTTGTAAATATTTTCTATAATAAACTCTGAATTGTATTTTCGGGATCCCAATGTATATGTTAAACGTTCTAGTGAAACGTTATATCTTAACCAAAATGTTTAATCCCTAAACCGCTAATCATACTTAGATCGCGATTTTGGCCAAATGACTCGATTAGCGAGTTTAGCACTATTTACAAGGCACACCGTAACGGTCCCAGGAGTTGGGGCGTTACACCCATACTTCCAGTGCCATCCAATAACGGTCTTGACCACATTTCCACTCAAAACAATCCTCCACAAACCAGAACTATCAGGCAGACTGACCAAGTGGGCGGTAGAGCTCAGCGAGTACGAAGTAACATACAAGCCACGAACTTCCCTTAAATCTCAAGTATTAGCTGACTTCATTGCAGATTTTACACCTAACATGCATGTGCAGGCAGAAAAAGAACTTTGTTGTCTGACCGAGGGACAGTCAGTCAGAATTTGGAAGTTGCAAGCAGACGGCTCAAGTAACACCAGAGGAAGTGGACTCGGACTCGTCCTGACTTCACCCCAAGGTGACGTAATCGAACAAGCAGTCCGATGCGGGTTCAAAGCTACCGACAATGAAGCTGAATACGAAGCAATGATAGCTGGACTCGGACTAGCCAATGACATGGGAGTAAAAAAGATCGTGGTCTTCAGTGATTATTAATTGGTAGTCAACCAAATGCAAGGTAGCTATCAGGCCCGGGATAACAAAATGACAGCCTACCTCAACAAGACTAAAGAGTTGCAGTCAGTCTTCGACGAGTTCACTATCAACCAAGTACCAAGAGGGGAGAACAATCATGCAGATGCATTAGCAAACCTTGGATCCTCCATCCAGACAACCGACCCCAAGACAATACCTGTGGTATATCTCCAATGGCCAGCTGTCTAGAAAGACGAAGAAGAGCAAGTTAGTGATATCTCCAACAACCGAACATGGATGACTCCAATAGTCGAGTATTTGGAACAGGACATACTTCCCGAAGATAAGAACAAAGCACGTCGGGTCAAGGCTCAGTCAGCCCGCTTCACTATTATGCGAGGTAAGCTCTATAAACGTTCCTTTTCTGGTCCATATTTGAAATGCATTAACCCTATAGAGGCCAAATATGTACTGGCTGAGTTGCATGAAGGAGAGTGCGGCAACCACTCTGGAGGGCGAAGCTTTGCGCACAGTGCCCTAACACAAGGCTACTAGTGGCCAACTATGCAAGCTGATTCGTCTGACTATGCAAGACGATGCGACAAATGCCAACGGTTCGCTCAAATATCCCACCAGCCTCCGGAGCGTCTCATCTCAATCACATCCCCTTGGCCATTCATGAAATGGGGGATGGATATAGTAGGCAAGCTTCCAACTGCACCAGGACAGAGGATGTACATGCTTGCAGTGACCGACTACTTCAGCAAGTGGATCGAAGCAGACTCATTCCACCAAGTCCGAGACAAAGAAGTAAAGCGTTTCATTTGGAAGAATGTAATCTTTAGGTACGGAGTACCAAAATAAATCGTGACAGACAACGGCTTTCAATTCATCAGTTTCGACTTCCAAGACTTCTGCAAATTCTGGAACATCAAGCTCAGCTTCTCCACACCAAGGTATCCCTAAGCAAATGGACAAGTAGAGTCATCCAACAAGACCATCATGAACAACATTAAGAAGCGCCTTGAAAAAGCTAAGGGAAGATGGGCTGACGAGTTGTCGGGAGTCCTATGGTCCTATCGAACCACAACCAGGACTACGACAGGGGAAACACCATTCTCATTAGCCTACGGGATGGAGGCAGTCATCCCTACTGAGAGCGAAGTTCCGACAGCCAGATATGAGCTGACGACAGACGAAGGAAATTGGGAAAACATGTGCCATGAACTTGACACCATCGACGAAAGAAGGGACAAAGCACTCTTAAGAGTCTCGGCCTATCAACAAAGCATAGCCAGACATTACAACAAGAACATCTGCACTCAGACATTCAAAGTAGGAGATTGGGTTCTACGAAGAGTCTTCCAGAACACTAAAGAAGCGGGAGCAGGTAAGCTCGCCCCGACATGGGAAGGTCCCTACCTGGTCACAAAGGTAGTCGGACATGGAGCATACAAGCTACAAACTAAAGATGGACGTGAAATCAACAACAGCTGGAACGCAGTCCACTTAAAACAGTATCACTTTTAACTCAACCCAGTCTTCTTTCATTTTCTTTCATCATTGATCTCACGGGATCTTCATTCAAGCAACATACTGACACTATCATGCAGGAAGTGTCAGAACTACATTTGGGCTTGATCCCTGACAAGGGTATGTAGGCAACTCTATGGAGTGCAGCCCCAAAATTACATCCAATGTTTTCTTTTTACCTAAGATTGGTCGTCCAACAAGTTAGTCAAGAAAGTGAACTAGCCTGACCATAATTTATCCGAGGACAAACGCTCGAGTTAACACAAAAAAGAAAACCAATAGTCTAAGTCTAAAATTCCAAGTATATTACACTTAGACTGGGGACAAAGATAGAGTATATCGTCAGCCTGAATACCACGGTGAATGATATGATTAGCCAAGACAATCGGCCACCCAGTCAGTCATCCGGACAAGGTTAATATGAAAAGTAAGATAATACTTCTAGTCATTTTAATATAAAGAAAAATATGTAGGATACAAGATTACTTTGAGCCAAAATACAAGATTGTTTCATAACCATCAAGACTGCCAGATTGCCATTCAGGCTAGACCAGCTACTACCGACATAATCTTGTTAGAAAGAAATTACAACAACATACAACAACAACTTATAAAAAGTTTGTGCAATCGTAGAAAACATATAAAAACAGAAGAAAAAGAAAAGGCTTCTACGACAAAGAAATACTAAATCAAGCAAGGATCAGAAATCAATCCTCCTGCCCAAGATCGCCTGTAGTCATGTCTCCAAAGGAGACAGCCAGATTGTTAGCTTGAATAGCCTCTTCAACCCTCATTTGTTGCAGTTCTTCATAGTCGGCTATGAACTGACTTACATTCTAGGAATCAGTCTTCCCATCACGAAAGTCAATCGCCATCTGACCACGACACTGGATCTCGACCTCTAAGTCAATATCAGTCAAACGACCTTCTAACATATCAACCTTGGTTCGAACATTGGCCAAAGTATCCAAAGTAGGTTGTAGTCGACTAGCATCTACCTCCTTGGCATATAATTGGGTCTTGAGATCCCCGTTAATTTTCTCAAGGTCTTTTTTACATGTCTTCAATCCCTTGACCTCAGATCGCAGATCAACATTCTGACGGTTCAATGTTTTCACTTGTTTTTCCAGTTCTTGAATCTTCTCATTTGCCCACATAAGGCCTTGCATACCATGACATAATAAAAAAAAACAATAACAAAACAATCAATCAATCTGACTACCCATCATTATGAAATAAAATTGACAAATCAGACAAACCTGAAAGATGTGGGAAATAGAAGCAGAAAGTGATGACTTTGATCCAAGCTGATCAAACCTGTCTTTGTCCTCAGACCATAGTAGCTTATTAACCTCCTCAAGGTGAGGACTAAACTCAGAATGTGCTGAGGCGGATGACAGAAAAGAAAGCTCTATCTTCTCGGCAAACCAATTAGATGAATCAGTTGGAGAAGTCCGCTTCTTCTTGTTCTTCGGAGTCTTTCCAGCAGTAGGAAGAGGAAGAGGAGGAGGAAATTCATTGACAACATCCTTCTCAGCACTTGAAGATGCAATTGCCTGCTTCTTACGTGCTCGTAGGCGTTCCATAGCCCCAGAGCCTGTCAGATTTAGATGAAACGTCTCTCCAGCCATAAGAAGGTCTGCAAAATTTCGTTCGCCTGGCGTCAGTTCAGTCAGCAAAGATGATTCATACCCCAAAATCTCAAGACTTCGTGTGATAAGTATAATGCGAGATTGAATACGACTCGTAGGAAGGGTAATACCTTCAGGATGACGAGGAACCTGACTCCACAAAGAGCTACCACGAAGATTCTCCTCAGACAAGATCGCTTGCCACCTACGATCTTCTTCTCGAAACTCAGCAAATCGATCAACCCTTCCTTGAGCTCCTCGACACACCCAGGAAAACGGAATGTTCACTCTGCCTACAAATTAAACAAAACAACCAGTCAGAAGAATGTCAGCAAAAACTACAGAAAGAAATTATTAATTTCATCACACGCAAGCACTCACTGGCTGAAGACCATGCATGAGGAATCTTACAGTCAGTCGGCAACATCAACACATTATGAGAAACAAAAAAGTATCGATCCTTCCAACGTTTGTCACAATCTTTCATATCTACAATAAGGGAACTCTTCGACTGAGACAAGAATTGGTATCTGCCCTTGTCCGTATGATGCTCCTTCAAAGAGTATGCAAGTAACGCCTCTTCGATAGTAAACTCAATGCCATGTTTCTCACTAAAAACTTCCATGGCCATCAGAGCACGCCAGACATTCGGCATCAGCTGACTAGATGATACAGTATGATACTCACATACTTCTTTCACTAACCTAGGAAGAGGAAATCTGAACCCTTCCTTGAAAGGAAGCTCATACATGCATACCCAGCCAGGTAAATTCCAATTAGCCCGCTCCCCACCAGACGGGGCATGCAGACTAGCATAACTAGGTATATCATAAGCCCGACGAAGCCGAGGCAAATCCTCTAAAGTAATCTTTGACTCCGGGTTATAACCCAGAAGCATGCGACTAGAGAGACCACCAACTATAGGCTCATCACTATCCACACCAATGCCGACCACGCCAATAGGAATATTGGGATTGGTGCAGCTACCATCATCATTAGATGAACATGTCATCCTACCAGAAGACCCAGTAAGACTGCCTCGAAAACTGGATGACATGCTCGAAAGACCACCTAGAACAAATGCACTATCTAAGTTCGAGTGGACGTACAAGTAATTATAAACATCATCGGCATACCAGACAACAAGACAATATAGATCAAAAATTTATTGACTAACAGAAAGACAGACAGACAACTAGTTCTCATCTAACCATCCAGACGGTCGGACATAGGGTCACTCATCCTAAGAGAATGTACTCACAAAGGCAAAACTATCATAATACATGGCAAACAGTAAAAAAAACATGTTCCTACTATCAACAAAGATCAAATGCAAACGGCAATAAAAAGTGAATCAAACTAAAGTTACAACTACAACCCATACAAAACGACCTCAAGAACACGAAGAACGACATAAGAATATTCAAAGAAAGAAAGGAAAAGGAAACCAACCTCTAGAGAGCTTTCCTCCAAGCCTTTAAGACAAGCCCCACCAAATGTGAAGAGCTTGTAAACAATACTCACTTTTATAGGCTCAAAGGGACCTTGGATGGATGACAAGTGTCGACCATCCAATGGGGAAAATAATATACCTAAAAACCAATTTACCAAAAAGCAGGTTTGGGTTTGGACATACTTGGTAAAATATAAACTCACAAAAAATCATATAAAGCTTGATATTTATGAGCTCCAATTGGACCTGGCTCCCCTCATGCGCACAATTCGTACCAAACAATATGCACTCTAGTCTGCAAGGCATTCAGACAATCCACCACCTGGCCGTGTATATACCTAGCTAAGTAAAAATCTTGACCGGACAGTCGGACAACCTAACTCACGAATGCATGTCACTCGGCCAAGGCCCGCGCGCATCAGCAGGTCCCTCGGCCACTCGGACAACCAGCCAACTAGGCCCGCGCGCATCAGTAGGCCCCTCGGAAAACTGGCCAATTAGGCATGCGCATTAGCAGGCCCCTCAGCCACTCGGACAACCGATCAGCCAGCCGCGCGCATCAACAAACCTCTCGGCCGCTCGAACATCCAGCTGCGCGCGAGTGCGTGTCACTCGGCCAGCGAGGCCGGCATGCATCCACAGCCACATACTCGGACACTCGAACGCACGGCCACATGCACATCACGCGGCCGCATACTCGGACGCACGGCTGTGGCCACATACTCGGACACTCGGACATGGGTCCGAGGAGCAATCTAAACCACGTATACCTTTTGCGGGCCGCGTTGCGCCCCCGAACCCCCAAAACAAGGGCCTACTAATTCGGTCAGCGAGACCCCCGTGAATAATTACTGAAAGGGGTAAATTGAGTCAAGGCATATTCTAACAATTTTCTCTAACTATTGGGAAGTTGGA
The DNA here is from genome assembly GCF_963169125.1 of Humulus lupulus. NCBI lineage: Eukaryota > Viridiplantae > Streptophyta > Magnoliopsida > Rosales > Cannabaceae > Humulus > Humulus lupulus. The sequence goes on along the minus strand of NC_084797.1, from coordinate 11,502,748 downwards.
TAGATTCTTGATAGAATTAATTTCTTTTTTACTCTTTGATAAAGAATGAATTCTATACCAAAGAGTGAGAGACAAATTGCAGTGGGCAAAATTAGTCAGCTTGATAAAAAAGAATCCAACAAGCAATCACTCAGCCCAATAAGCTAGCCTAATTAGCCAATAAGGCCAAAACCCATGTAAAATAGGCTCGCATATACAAAGTACCATCCAAATACCCAAAACCATACCCGGACCCGGACCCGAATCCGAATACACTCAGTCAGCCAAAGACCTTGAAACAGTCAAGGCTCGCACCACATTTTCCAAGAATTTCGGAAAGAAACCACTTGGAGCGAGTCAGACGAATGAGGAAGACGGAGGAATAATGGTAGAAAAAGAGAATAATAAATAAGACCCTGAGGGGTTGAGGAGAGGACATCAGATAATCACTGGACTTTCTTTACTCTTTAATTGAAACAAAGCTACTCTATTTCTGAGCAATCTAGTCAAGCAAGACTAGTTAGTCAGTCTGATTGGACCTGACCTAGTCGCTCGGCCCCTCCGTCATCGCCACCATCACTCTGACCATTTTACGACTCTTCCATCCATCATTATTTCGATTATTTATATCGTAATTTTACTGCTTTCTATTAGCTCTCATTACAACCCGACTGACTTGAGCGTCGGAGTCCCTTTGGCTGACACCCCACCGGTGCTCCCAATTGAACTCTCGTCTCTCTTCTCTTTGTTCTTGACAGGTTGCTGGTGCCCATCTAATCAATTGTAGGAAATCACCTCTACAATACCTATCTCTTTTTTTACGGCTAAAATATCTCCCGTCACACTTTATTGACAACTATAAGTACCTCACCGTTATGTGCCACTTACAGTACCACATGTCGAGTTTTCATTGTTCATCGTCATTTAAAATTTGTCCAGTCAGCAGCTTGCATCCACATCACAAAAAAATGCCACATAAGCCACGCCATGTCATTATTTAAAAAAAAAGAATCTGAAAAATAAAATAAATCTGATAATTAAATCCTAAAAAATCATGTGCCATTATCATCTGAAACAAAGAAGAAAAACATAATGAAGCCATTGTTGTCTTCAATGGAACGATGGTGGTGTGACTGCGAGCCTCCAAAACCAGCCGTCATTAGGACGTCCTAGACGAGAAAGAATCCTGGAAGAAGATTCAAGGGTTGCCACAAGCATAATGTTGATTTTTTTCTTGTTTTAATCTTTCCATCATGTGTTTATTTCTTGGGTTATATCCATATATGGGTTTGCTTGATTTGGTGAATGCAGAACTATGGTGGTGTAATTTTTTTCAATGGATAGACCCTCGTATATACAATCGATCAAAGGAGGCCATACCAGATTTGATAAGTAAAACTAGAACTTTGGAGGGGGACCTTTGTTCGACAAACACTCGGGGTGGTTGGACTGGGCAGCAAGGGTTAAGTGGTTGTTTTGCATCCATGGGTCTGGACAACAAAGATTGAGTGGGTGTTGTAGCCATGGTGACTGGAATGGACATCAAGCATTTGCAGGTGGTTTTGCAGTAAATGGGACATCTGGTGTAATTGAGGATGGAAGGATCCAAGCTTTTGAAGAGGAAACTGAGATTAACTCTAATGTAGAAGATGAAGTGGGTAGGCAAAAAAGTTGCAAATGTTGGATGTGGGTTTTAGGATCTGTAATATTATTATTTTTGTTTGAAAATATGGTTTTGAATGTATGTACTTGGGCATGGATTTAGTTTCTACTTATCCATGGGTTTTAGAATCTATAATTTTATTTTATGTCATTAAATATGGTTTTGAATGTATCATCTTTCAAATTTGGTTTTTAATGCATCTACTTGGAACATTGCATATGTTGTAAATGCTTTTTTTAGTTTAATGAAATCTGAAAATAAATAAGCCTTGAATGTGTTCAATAATAGGATCATAAGGCTAAATACATACCATTTGAGTTTTATAGCAATCTCAAAATAGGGAACATAACACTACATAGCCACTTGCATTAATTTAGTATCTAACTTAATGCATCCAAAATGTGGACAACTTATATATACATGATATCAAGAGCAAAAAAAGTTTGGTGCAAAAGTTTTGACAAAAAAATTCCTCAAATTCATTCAAAAGCAAATTGTTGGATGTCTACACACTTCTTCCACCTCCCTGTGAAGACCTAGTACGAACACCTCCCTATGAAGACCCCTCACCATTTTTTCCTTTCTTTCGGCTTCCTCAACCTCTCCTTCATTTTCTTGTTTTGTTCAATGGGGTTGGTCGATGGCGGTCTTTCTTTTTTCTTGGTTTGAATAGGTACCTATATTAGCATTTGCATAGGCATTAGCATCTGCATCTATCAAATATAAATACAATAAGATTACTGTCAGTTTGAACATGTATACCTGAGCAGATGCTGGATTACCACATTTTTTAGTAGTGTGGCCAGGTTGTCCACAATTCCCACACTTGTGCACTTATCCAAATCTCCGATTCTTGGTAGCACCTGGTGGAGGTTCATCAACTTCCCTTCTCCTTGATTTTCTTTGTCTCCCTCGCATATTACTCTCAATAGGTGGGTGAATCGGATTTAGCCCAATCTCAGGCCAGAAGTCAGGACTTGGCATATGCTCAATTATGACCTCGTAAGCCTTCTCAAACTTATCTTTTTGGTAAAATTCCTGAATATACTACATAACATTGTGGCATGCTACCCAACCCATATACATGCAAGTGCATGGCCATAAGGGATACCACTCAATCGGTACCTCCAGCAAGTGCAACATTTAGTTACCAAGTCAACTGTGTAGCTCACATTCCCTGGGCAATCAATTTGGAACTTGTGGGCAGCAACTCCTCTAGTCAAGCAGTTCTAGACAACCTATTTATTCCTTTCCACTATCTCCAAAAAAAAATTCCCAAGAGGGTGAATCAACTTGGTCACACTCTCCATCTTTTTACAAAAATGACACATAAGCCAATACCTTATTTTTTTTCGAACAGAGTTATGATAGACTTATCTCTAGCATCAATTATTGCAGTGTTGAATGATTCACACAGATGTTGAGGAGGACATCACATTTTAGACCTTCACGGAAGTGAGACTTAATTCACTCACTTGGCTGGTTTGCAGCCAACCAGTTGTAGGCAGATAGATTAATGTCCCAAAGTTCTCTCATTCTTCTTTGAAACTCAGGAATTGTTGTTGACCTTGCTGCTGCCCAAAGAATTGCTTCATGAGTAGGCCCGAATGGTCTTTTTTAAAATTGGAGTGGAGGTGCCTAACACAAAATTTAACATCTACTCCATTGAAAACTGACCCCACTACATTTTCCAAATCTTTCTGCCTATCATTCATCATGGTATACACCTCTAGCCTTTCTATATCCAGATTTGTCTTCAAAAGATTCAGGAACCACTTCCAAGTTTCAGTATTTTCTTTCTCACATACTGCATAAGCAATCCCTTCTTCATCACTGTCATCATTCTCACTTAATCCCTCACTATTTGATTCATCACTTGAGCTTATAATCACCATCTCAGGCTCTTTACATTTTCCCTTGTTCTTGGTCATGTCTTCTGGTATGCCCACCACATCAACCACAACATTAGAATCGGGTGGAAGCTCCTCAGTCACACATTTCCTTAACTTTTGTCTTGATGGCTCTAGTATGTGATGAATAGTAGTTGGATCCTTACTCCATTCCAACTCAAAAGTCATCTCTGGCAGGGCCAAATACACAGACATTCTAAGAACTTCTTTATAGAAATTTCTTCTAAATTTTGTTTAATTTGTGTATCCCCTAAAATTATCCTCCTTGTGTTCAAATGTGCATATTTTGGCTTATACAAAATACCAAAAGGGATCTTGTATCCTATGTTGATGGAAAATCCCTCAATTTGCACCCTACTGAATGTATCATTGTCAATCCAGTCAAAATAACTTACTCTCCCACCCTCATACTTTTTATTACCAAATAGTGTAAAAACATACCCCCATGATGCATTTTCAACATGAAGAAACTACTATTATCACATATCCAATTCCATTAATCAAACAAACAACATAACACATCACAGAGGAAGCAAACAAATCAGAACAAGGTTAAGTAAAAAATATTTTACTGAAAGTGGAAATCAAATTCTATAGTGCCACTAAATACAAAAACAAATGGACCCCACTTGTGGTGTGTGCACATATAGAAATTGCCCATAAGTTTCCTTTAATGCATCCAACCACCAGCTTTAACCAAACAATATTGACTAAGAAACCATGTAATCATGTTATACGTGAAAAAAAAACGTCATTTTCCTTTTACATTTCTTGAATAAAGTAATGGGTGATGTCTTTTTTAACACTTCAGACCCTATTTTAGCTGGAAAGTACCAAAAATTAAAAGTTAAAAAACCCTTACCATAATCGGGTACTGGGTCTCCTTCTCCTCTATAAAACGCCATTTCGACCCCACTCTTCTCCAACCTCACAGGCATCAATGGCAAAACCTTCACAGTTGACAATGGTAGAACCCTTGCACTCATCTTCGACCTCTAATTTCCTCCCTAAAAGCTCAAGAGCATCGGACAATGGCAAAACCCTAGATTTTCGCAGTTAGATTTTTTTCCTTTTCTGCTTCTCACTATAAAACTAAGGGACCTAATAGCTTTATATTTGTTTTCAAAATTAAAGAGTTTACTTTTAATTATCAGTTTTATTAGATTTTTCAGATTATTATTTTTTTAAATTAAGTTAAGTTATATAAATAATGACATGGCGTGGCTTATGTGGCATTTTTTCGTGATGTGGATGCAAGTTGCTGATTGGACAAATTTTAAATGACGCGGACCGGTGAAAACTCAACATGTGGCACTGTAAGTGGCACATAACAGTGAGGTAACTACGGTTATCAAGAAAGTGTGACGAAAAAAATTTAGCCAAAAAATAAAAGAGAATTAAGTATTATATTTTCGCCGCTAATTACTCTTTATAATATGGAGAAGAAAATGCCTTTATACCATCTACTTACTAATTGTTTAGATATTTACCTCCTCTTTACTAGTTATCCATTTTTATCCTCAATAATAAATAAAGTAAATTTTTATTACTTTGATTGATATTCAACCTGAGTTTTCATAATATATTGTAGTCAATATTATGTGACAAATAAATATATTTTCACTAATTTATGTAAATTAATATTTTTTTTGTCAATTTAAAGGGCATTTATTTTTATATTGTGCAGGAATATTTTTTAGTTACACGAATATATTTTTCAGCTGCTTATGTATATCTATTTGCATAACTTATTTTCAAAATTTTAACAATAACGGTTGAGTTTTACACCGAACGACCATTGCACAAATAATCAGTCATAAACTTAATCAAACATTTTTAATTGTTAGCTGTTATTGTTTCAATTTATTAGTTTTTACATTGTGCACATGGTCATAAACTTTTTAGGTATCAACCGTTACTTTTTTTTATCAGATGTTCATAATTTTAAGTTATTATGTCAGTTCCCATTCTTCTATTTTATTTTAGTGATAAATAACACACTACGCATTTTAATTAGCTATTAGTTGTGCTAACATAGTAATAGATTTCTTTTTAGTTGTCAATTTTATTTTATTTTGGAATGATTGTGGCAAAACTCCAATGTAGTTTCATTTATTGCATATAGCTACTTATGTAAAAAAATTGACAGCAAAAATACCGAAGTAATAGATTTTATTGCAATTAATTACCTTTGTAAAAAAATTGGCGGTAAAAGTACCTAAGGAGTAGATTTTGTTGCTCCGTAACTCCTTAAGTACCTATGATACTATAGATTTTTAATTAATTTTAAATTTAAATTTAAATTAATTAGTTTTTATTTTAAAGTTATTTTGATTTTTTTTTTCGTTTTTTATAAGTTGTTGAATAATATATCATACCACAAAATACATATACTGAGTTGAAAAATAATATACCAACAAAACTTACAAAATTACTACTAAAAATTGTATATACTATACTGATAAAATTATATACTACCATTATGTATAATAATATAGGAACTAAATATCATAAAAAAAATGATACAGCGTACCACAAAAAACATATACACTAAGAATATGGTTTAAGAAAAAGCAACTAAAAATATGGTTTTAAATTTTCATAATTACAAAAAAATACGATTTTAAATTTTCATAATTACAAAAATATGGTTTCATAAAAAGCAACTAAGAATCAACTAGAAAATAACTCACTACATTAAGCCAAAATAAACTAAAAACCAACTTTAAAACAACATAAAGAGCAATATACATAAGAACAACTTAACATAAAAAAAAAATCAACAAACAACTTGAAAACAACACAAATAAGGAAAAAAAATGCAAAATCATAAAAATGTAAAAATTTACCTAAAATAGTAAAATTGAAAAAAAAAACTTGGTTAGAACAAAAAAAAGTACACTAGGTGTAATGGAGTACACTATAGGGGCTTCTTTGGTGCACCCCCATTTTAGAGTGTACTGGTGCACCCTCTTGTATTTTCGGCATGTGAATAGTTATGATAGTGTACATTGTAATTATTTAAAACATCCTGCAAATTTTTAAGAAATTTTGAATAATTTATAGTGCCGAAAACAATATTCAAACTATTTGTAATACTCGTGACTGTTTATTTTATACGCATGGAAAATAGAATGTTTGAATTTTGTTTTTTACAATGTAAATTATTCGAACTTTTTTACAAAATTTGCATGATGTTCTATATAAGTACAATGTACATCGTCATAAAAATTAAATTATAATTATTTACGTACCAAAAGTACTAGGAATGCACTGGTAGACCCAAAAATAGAGGGTGCATCCAAGAATTTTCCATTACTATAAATAAGAATTTCAATATTTTAAGTGATTAATCCAAAGGTGAATATGGATGTCAATTTAACACGCGAGGAATAGACCCAGTGGGACCTCCCCCTAATGGGGCGGGGGACATGACCCTATCTCGAACCCATCCCATTTACATTATAATTTTATTATAATTTATTGTTTTAATATTATTCAAATTTTCCTTCATCCTTTTTTTTTTCATTTTTTCATTATTCTTCTTCTTTTCATTTTTATTCATTTATCTATTTTTTTTTCTTTCATTTGTATTGTTTTTTTGTTCATATTTTTTCAGTTTTTTTCTTTCTTTTTTTTTCATTTGTTTCCTTCTATTTTTTCTTCATTTTTGTATTTATTATTTGCTCTTTCTATTTTTTTTTTCTTTTTTCACACATATGAACTTTTTCTTTCTTTCTTTTTTTCTTCTTCCATTTTTTTTTTCATTTTTTTCTACCAATTTTTTCAGTCATATTTTTCTTTCTTATCATTTTTCCTTTATTTTTCTTCTTCTTCTTTTCATTTTTATTTATTAATCATTTCTTTTGTTTTTTTTTCATTTTTGTACTTATTCTTTTCTCGTTCCATTTTTTCATTTTTTTTACACATATATTTTAACATTACATAATTATTTTACTATTTTTTTTATCTATTATCTTTTATATTATTGTCAATTTTTTTATAGTTTTTTCCACTATATGTAAAAAAATTCAAATCAATTTTTTCAACATTTTCGTTTTACTGTAACACTTATAGGAATACCAAAATTTGGAAAGAAAACTAATAAAAATATGAGAACGTGAATGGGTAACTGGTTACCATCACGTTCTTTATGTGTATATTTCTGGGGGTAACTAGTTACCTTCACGTTCTGGCGTGTATATTTATGAGTTTTTTTTATGGTAACTGGTTACTTATGTTATTAAAATCATAGTTAATTCTTATTCATTTTTAATGAAGTGTTCTTCCTCTTTTTCCTTCAAATTTGATGTTTATTTTCATATTTAATATGAGTAACTCCTCACCTCTCTTATGATAACTGGTTACCTCTTTTATGACAGAAAATTACTCATCTCAAGATAACTGGTTACCCCTTCTGATACATGTTATTTAACCTAGCTGTAGGATTTTTTTTTACATAATTGTCAAAAATCAATCAAGTATCTGGTTACCTTACCCAGGATTTGAAAAAAGAAACGTATAATCTAAAAAAACAGGAAAAAAATGTTTATAATAAATAAAAAATAATTTTAAAAACAATTCATATTAAAAAAAAAATTGCAAAACAACCAAAGAAAAATTTAATATAAAATTAGTAATATAAAAACAATATAAAAAATAAATAAGCTAAACAAAATAATAATTAAATTACAAACATACCCTTCTAAATTAATAAAACTTGATTAAGAGTAAAATTATGGCATAAACCAACTTTTATACAAAAATATGAGAAAATAAACCCATAAAAGTAAAAATTCTTAGAAAAAGCCATAGATTAACTTTTTTTGAAAGAAAAAAAACCATATTTTTGCACACTCTATTCAAATTCCCATATAAAATATAATTTCCTCAATTATGATAAACCAAATTGGGCAAAAATAAAATGAAATAGAATACCACAAAAAGCAAATAAAGAGCTCAATCAAACCGAAAAAGAAAAAAAAATGATATTTTGTAGAAATACCTAGATTTAAGATAAGCTCTAACTCATGAATATCTCAATATTTTTTATTTTATTTATATCTTTTTTTGTATCTCAATATCTTTGACTCATGAATTCAGCTACTTTTTTTTGGCTGGGCAGAATGGTAGTCAGTTGATATTATTAGGTTCACTTTTTTTAATTGTATTATTTTAATATAATTAATTATGCAGTTTTATTGTAAACTCACATCTTTAGCTACTAATATTGTTAGGTGGACACAACATTTTTTTTAATTATCTAGTTAATGACACATATATTTATATACAAAATTTGTATATCTCTAGTATCACTTTATTTAAAATTATATATATTTAGATTCTATCTTTATTAGTATTATTAAAGGTGAAAATATTATATCAAGAGTTAATTAGGGTTGCACATATGGACCCGAAAACCCGTAGGACCTGCCCGACCCGCATCCGAAAACCTAAAAAAATGATGAAACCTGAAAGGGCGAGTCGGGTCGGGTCGGGCTCAACCCGAGGGTCCTGTCGAGTTGGGTTTGGGCTCACAATCACACTACTGTCGGGTTCGGATGTAACCCGTACCCGTCCAACCCTATTTTTTTGGAAATTTCTTTCTTTGGACTTTGGACATTTTGTGGACTTCTTAAGTTTTTAGTAGTTTAGTAACTTTTGTTAAAGACTTTTGGACTATGGTATTGGTATGGTTGGTATGGACTTTATAATTTTAATTAAGGACTTTGGAAATTATGGGTTTTTATTTTTGGTTAGAATTGGAACTTGGATGTTCATGTTAGTTTTATTTTTGTGAATTGAATTGTGTGAATTGGAATAGTCAATGGACAATACTATCTAGTCATAGTCAAGTCAATACTCAATAGTTTTATAAATTAACCCAATTGTAAAAAAAAAAAAAAAACAAAAGAGTTAATAGTCTAATTTTACAGGAAAAAAAAACAAGTAAAGTCTCGGGCCCACCTGAACCCAACACCACCCGATGTTCCCCAACTTGACCCGATCCGAATCCGATCTAACCTGACTGCATTTCGGGCGAGTTTGGTATTACCTTCTCTCACCTGCAACCCGACCAACACTACACCAAAATAGCCATTTTGTGTCAGTCAAACGCGTTAGACAACGCAGTTGACTGACGCCGTTGATCGAGAATTAGGATTTGTGGCAGTTAAGCATTGCCACAAATGCAGGGGAATTTGCGTCAGTGATAACACTGACGTTGTTAATTGGCGAAGTTTGCGTCAATGGCCAACTGACGCCGTTAACGCACCATTTGTGTCAGTTGCCCACTGACACTAACGACGTGTTTGCGTCAGTGCCCCACTGACGCAATCACGTCGTTAGTGTCAGTGGGAAACTGACACAAACAATGCGCCTAGTTATAAATCCGAACCATCGTCCTCGAGCCCCTTATTCTCCCAAATTGAAAACTTAGGTTTTCTCCTAACCAACGGCGCCTCCGAATTTCTCAACCCATTTTGGTGAGTTTTTTTTTCATTTTTTTTTAATTTTATGGTTAAATTGATGAATATAATATGTTTATGAACATTATACATAATTTTTTTTTTTAATTTTTGTATAGATTTTTTATTTTGAAGATTATTGTTTGAAAACCCAAAATCTCTCCTCTTGATTTTTTTTCTTTGACTGGGTTCGCGGAGGTCATAGGGGTGGTTAGGGTCGCGGGGGTCATGGGGGTTGGCTGGGGTTGCAGGGGTTGAGAGGTGGCAGGCTGGGGACTGGGTATAGGGGGGCTGGTCGCATAGGGTGGCTGGGTAAACGAGGTCGCGACTCATAGCATTTTTTTATTTATTTTTATATAACATTTGTGTTAGTGGGGCACTGTCACATACCTGACATTTGTGGCAGTGCCCCACTAACGCAAACCAGGCTGGCATTTGCGTCGGTGGGATATTGTCACAAATCTGACATTTGTGGCAGTGCTCCACTGACGCAAACACCTAGCATTTGCGTCAGTGGGGCACTACCACAAATGCCAGGTTTGTGACAGTGCATTACTGACGCAAATGCCAGCCTGGTTTGCGTCATGGAATTCTGCGTTACATACAAAACTGACACAAAAACTCAATTGTGACAGTTAGAAACTGACGCAAATGACATTTTTTGTTGTAGTGCAACCCACTCGTTGTGCAGCCTTAGAAATAACAATGCTCTGATTTGATGGATACTTTAATTTCAATGAAGATTTCTAAAACTTTACATATATCATGTACATTATCTAAAAATATAAAATTCTTAATAAACTCTATAAAAAAAATACAAAATATTCAATAGCACAAGAATCAAAATAATTTTATCAAATATTATTAATTTATACATTCAAAATTGAATATATACATTGTCATCTTTATTATATTAATAATAATTTAAAAATTATTTATATATATATGTATGTATATATATATATTAAATTTTAAAATACTTTGCCACAAAAAAATATTTTATATTTGTTGATACCGTTTTTTGTCAACATGAGAACATAAACGTATGGATTCAAGAATAGAGATATGATAAATTAAATAACACCATATTTTATAGTGTTTCAGCCCCATAAAGATGACCTACGTCTACTTGGTCACTTTTATTGATATTTAAGCTTGAAAAACCATAGTTTCCGGCGAACTTACGTTGTCAGTTGTTCTACAGTCCTCCTTCATTTTTACATTATATAAGGACTGTTTATACAATAATGGAGTTTTGACATTATGAATTGCCTCTCCATTTCTATCTCATCTCCTCTTATTTATAGTGAAGAGTTTAGGGTTACATATAAATCATGGGCCTAAGCTATTGAGCTTGACCCGTAAATAATACACTACAACACAAATACAATTATATTTTGATAAATGAAAACTATGTACTCCTTTGCTAATTTTGTTAGTGCAGATAGTATGTGTTGAACAAACATTGTGACAGTCAGAATCCCGTGATCCGTAAGGGGAAAGACTGGGTAAAGCTATGCAATCCCACACCGCCTGGGGAAGGTTAAGTGTGATGATTCTAAGACTGTGTAGGTATGGGACTACACAGTTGAAGAGAGCTTAAATGGATTGATGGATACTACCTATGCCAACAAGATGCATATTCTTTTAGGTAGCCCATCACTTGAGAACTCCAAAGTTATGCATGCTTGACCTGGAGTAATCTCAAGATGGGTGACCTCCTGGGAAGTTTTCCCAGGAAGCATACGAGTGAGGACAAAGCACGCTGGAAAGACTCGTGTTGGTTTGTAGGGCCAGTCGTCATTCCAAAAAAGCAGCCATAGTGACGTGGGGCGTTATAAATGGTATCAGAGCCTTGACCCAACTGGAAGTGTGGCCGACGGGGACATCGGGCCCGTAAGGGGGGATGATTGTGACAGTCAGAATCCCGTGATCCGTAAGGGGAAAGACTGGGTAAAGTTGTGCAATCCCACACCGCCTGGGGAAGGTTAAGTGTGATGATTCTAAGAATGTGTAGGTATGGGACTACACAGTTGAAGATGACTTAAATGGATTGATGGGTACTACTTATGCCAACAAGATGCATCTTCTTTTAGGTAGCCCATCACTTAAGAACTCCAAAGTTAAGCGTGCTTGACCTGGAGTAATCTCAAGTTGGGTGACCTCCTGGGAAGTTTTCTCGGGAAACGTGCGAGTGAGGACAAAGCACACTGTAAAGACTCGTGTTGGTTTGTAGGGCTAGTCGTCATTCCAAGAAGCAGCCATAGTGATGCGGGGCGTTACAAACATGATTCTCATGTTAGCGTGTAATAGTTTACCTTATGCTTTTTGAGAAGAGGGACTGCTTTGTGCTTTGTGAGAACAGGAATGTAAGTTCATCATCCCTTTATAATTGTTATATTTTCATTTTTTTAAAACATCATAAATTCCCAAAAAATGGGTATAACAATATTTTATTTTGGGATAAATTGAAAAGTACACATTTTTAGGATTAGCTAACTAAAATTAGCCATTAAATAAATTCAGTTAAATTTTACCCATTATTATAATGACATTTTTCATAGTACCCTTACTTAAAAACATATAACTCACATATGTTTGAAGAGTGTAATTGGTAGTATCAAATAAATATTGTGTATAAATTAAATGACATCTCTAAAATTGTGCACTCCGTATAATTTGTAATTTGTAATTTTACTTATTTGTCAAAAGCAAATAATTACATATTTTACTCTATAAGGATATACATAATCTAAATGATTTCAAAGATGTGATTTGTTTATATAGATTAGTTATGATCTTTTATAGAGATTATTTTTATGTTTTTTTAGAGAAAAAAGAGATTTCATTGAGGCAAAATAAGCCAATTAGAGCAACAGAACAAACATCAAAGATTAAGGCCACCGAGAGACAGGAAGTCTTGGCCACCAAACTTTAGCCACCTCCATGGAGAGGGCCAACTGAGCTAGGGAATGAGCTACACTAGTATTCAAGCAATTACAATGCTTAATAGATACAATATTTAGCATATTTCTCAAACTAATAATGTCTTGAATCAGCAAACCAAACTCTGAGACAGTTATTGAGAATTGCTTGACATACCCTTAGACAGTCTATTATGAGATGGACCTTATTATAATACAATTTGAAACAAAGAGTGAGCCCTTGAATCACAGTTGAGGCTTCCACCATATGAGGAGCCATTGTTGAGACTAGTGGTGTGGCCTCAGAAGCAATGACTCGATGAGCAGTCCCAAAAATAACCGCACCCAGACCAATCTTCATACGCCCCTCATCTAAGTCGGCGTCCACATGCAACAAGACAAAATCTTCTTCCAAGGGAGGATCATATGAGGCCATTGAGCCTGATCTCGACTCTACAAGTCCACCACTCGTGGTTTTTACTTGTGCGTCATGAAACCTGCTGAGGAAATCTAATGCCCATGAGGACACAAAGGGATCGGTGAGCCAAAATATTATCATGGATAACCTTATTCTTCTTATACCGAATTCTCTAAAAAATTGTTAGCAATTTTTCCATTTCAAGTTTGGTGATGCTATCCATGCAATCTAACATCATGACATAGAAGTGTGAACCCTTCTTGAATCTCTCCAAACCCAGAGTAGGCCGGCCATTTCTGACATTCTTTAAGGAGGAACAACCCCAAAGGGCGTGTATAGTAGTCTCAGGTTCTCTCCTACAAAGAGGACAAGTAATATATGAAGGAATACCATGTCTAGACAAATTGACATAGGTGGGGATGAAGTACAAGGACGCTTTCCAGACAAAGTTCTTCACTTTAGGGGGGAATGACAGAGATCACAAAAACAACCACCACTTGGGCAAGCCCGACGAAGTAGAACTTTTCCCAAAGCCACACTCCCTCACAGCAAACCAATACCCACTCTTCAAAGTGAAAATACATGAGTCATTGTGATTCCATGTAAGGTAATCATGTTCATTGGAGATCGAAGTTGGGATAGAGAGGATAACTCTTGCTTCCTCGGTACCGGAAGACTGATGAATCAAGTGAACATTCCACTTCCCAGAGGGCAACTTCAGAGAGCTTACATTAATCAAATTCACTGCTCCGGTGAATGATAGAGCCTTACCGCCACCTTTTTTGGGAATCTAGCAATCCTGGGTAATATTGATCGAATGACCATTTCGCACAATCCATCTAGATCCCTTTATGAATATCTTTCTACCCCACATGATGCTATGCCACATAAAAGTGGACCTTTGAGATACTTTAGCATTAAGGAATGACACAGTGGAGAAGTACAACCCTTTCATAACTCTATCAATGAGAGAGTGAAGAAAGTTGTATAATCTAGCTGCTTGTGTTGGGGAGGAGTGCTTGATTAAAAAGAAACAAGTTTCGGAACCTTAGTCCTCCATAAGATTTACGCCAACATATTCGTTCCCATTTGCACTAATGCATCTTTCATGGTTTATCATTGCTTCCCCACCAAAAACGAGCACATAGTCTATGAATTTCATTGATTAGGGATGCTGGCAATTTGAAAAGATTCATCGCATAGGTTGGTATTTCCTGAATGGCTGACTTAAACATGACCTCTCTACCACCTGCTGAAAACAGTTTTGATTTCCATCCAAACAACTTACTCCACACCCTGTGTTTAATAGATTGAAAGAGTCCACTCTTACTCTTTCTCGCATAACAAGGGAGCCCTAGATACTTCTCATGACAAGCAACAAGAAGAACCCCCAGAGTAGCAGCAAGATCATCACATAAATGGGGGTTCATTTGAGGTGAGAAACAGACTGTCGATTTACTGAAATTCACCATTTGACCAGAAGCTTCCTCATAGTAAGCAAGAACCTCTCTGAATTTAGAACAACCCTCCATAGTGGCATCAATTAAGAAGAAAGTGTCACCAGCAAAGAATAGATGAGAGACCATAGGATCACTTCTGCCACATTTCAAGCTTGTAATACTCTCATTCACTATCTCATTTTTCAACAGAGCAGATAGCCCCTCGGTGTAGACGAGGAAAAGGAAGGGTGATAGAGGATCACCTTGTCTTAAACCTCTCGAGGGAATGATATTGCCAATAATTTCCCCATTCACATTAATAGAGTATTTTACAGAAGAAACACATTTTCGAATTAAGGCAATCCAACCAGTGTAGAATCCCAATTTCTCCATCATACCCCACAAGAATCCCCAGTCTACTCTGTCATATGCTTTTGCATATCTGCTTTGAATGCACAGTACCCAGACTTACCCTTCTTGTGTTGTTTAGTAATATTGAGACACTCAAAGCCAATCATGGCATTATCAGTAATCAATCTGCCAGGAATGAAAGCGCTTTGTTCTTCTGAGATGATATCCCCCAAGCATTATCTTAACCTATTAGTCAGCATTTTTGCAATAATTTTGTACAACACATTTCTATAATCAGTAGTTTTGGTAGGACTCTTGACCTTCAGAATCAATGTGATAATAGTGTCATTGATACACTCCACATAGTCTGTTCCATGAATGAACTCTAGAAAAGCATGGCAAACATCCTTTCCCACAATATCCCATAATTTCTAATAGAATCCAGCCCCCATCCCATCCTTGCCAGGGCTTTTACAAGGGTTCATCTGAAATAAAGCAGCACAAACATCTTCTTCAGTAAACTCGCACATATGTCTATTATTCATGGCATTGGTCACACGATTTGGAACAAAATTGAGAACTCTTTCCAAACTCGCCTGAGATGGTTGATGAGAGGTAAAGAGCTTCCCAAAGTAGTCCTTAAAAACTTTAGCAATCTCATTCGGCTTAGTCTCCCAAGAGTTATTCTCATCAATAATTCCTTCAATCATATTCTTCTTTTTCTGCTGCGAAGAACTTTGGTGGAAAAAAGCATAATTTTTATCTCCCAATTTAGCCAAGTGCCTTTAGCTCTAGCTACCCAATATTTCTCATCTTTATACATGAGGACATCAAGCTCTTTTTCCAACTCCTTGTATCTTCCCCAAGAGTTCTCATCCAAAGTACCATGCAAGCATTTCATCTTTCTTCTTTTTTTATAGCAATTCTGGCACGTTTGAAGGAGGATTGATTCCATGCATTAAGATCACCAGCCATACCACGCAGCTTTCTCATTCACTGCATGTATGTTTGTGCAATTCCTATGACCCCAAGCCTTCTCCACAACCCCACGACATTCACCATCACCTGCCCATGCCAACTCAAAGTGGAAGCAAAACTTAGGATGCCTAACAAACCTTACATTTGAACTACTAAGGATTCTAGTGAGAAGAGGTCGATGGTATGACCCCTAAAAGCTTGATGTGAGAAACAAAAGAATTAGGGAATAGGGTGGTCCATTCACTGTTGCAAAGCATACGATCTAGTCTCTCTTGAGAAAAATATCCATCCATGTGAGTATCCCTCTGTAACGCCCTAAACTCCAGGGACCGTTACGGTGTGCCTTGTAAATAGTGCTAAACTCGCTAATCGAGTCATTTGGCCAAAATCGTGTACTAAGTATGATTAGCGGTTTAGGGATTAAATTTTTTGGATAAGATGTAACGTTTCATTAGAACATAGAATATATATATTAGGATCCCAAAATTATAATTTTAGGGTCTACTACAAGAAAATATTTACAACAGGTCGTTCTATGCGGCAAAACAAGGTTTAACCCTAGTTCCTTCTCAACCCTCGGTCGTGGTGGACGAGCAGCTGCATATGTACACCTCATCACCTAAGCTCTCCAACTCAAGGATGGTCCAAATTTCTTTTGCCTTTACCTGCACCACATAGCACCCATGAGCCGAAGCCCAGCAAGAAAACACAGTAAAGCACGGTATAATATCAGCAATGATTGTAATAATCATCCAGGACTCTCAGTCCAAACAAATAGGTGACAGTCGCAGCGGTCACAAAGGTGGGTACAACCCCCTCTAGCCATGTGACGTTAGGGTCACTCGGGCTTAACTGATAAGAGAACCGTTCATAAGTTTGAACAGGATAGGTGTATGATGATTAGTCACCAACATAACCTTCCCCATGACTTACAGTCATAACCCTGGAACAGCGTTCCCTAGCCATGTGACAAACAGTCACCGGGGCCATATGCCATGTGTAATGCCCCGAACTCTCCGATATGGTTTAGTGGCGGTTTAGTTGGCCGGGAGGGCCGTAATTGTTTAATTACGCCATTAAATGAATATATGCATGTTTATGTGAATTATATTATAATATGATGTCATATACATGCATGTGGGTCCACATTTGATATATTATGCTATTTTGATAATTTGGCCCATTGAGGGGAAATTTGCGTATTTGGGTGCATGATGTAATTTGTGAATGAGATTCCATTATTATGGAGATATATTCGAGCTATTCGGCATGAGACGATCATTTTTAGTGGATTAGCGGTTTTGTCATTGATAACTCTACAAAATAGAGTTATTTTACAACTTTTTATGTGCTAATTGTTGCTTAATTCTTGAGTTTTTAAGTAATTTATTAAGTTTTTAAGTAATTTTGAATTTACTAGTCTTATCATGATTTTATATACTTTTGTGTGTTTTTATAATTATTTTGTTGTAAAATATTGTAGTTAATTATTTGAATTATTATTGTTAAGTTAGTGGTAAAAAAATGTTGTATTATTGAACTTAAATGTAAAATATAATCAAGTTATAATTAATATTTTCAAAGAATTAAATTGATTTATTTTATAATTGAAAATATTGTATTATGATTTATTTTATATTTATTTTGTAGGGAATTTATGCTCTTGAAAAACAATGAAAAATGAGATAAAAGTGGTATTTTTGGGAGAAAATATAGGAAAGTTGGCATTTTTGAAAACTTTCAGCCACAAGGCCCAAAGCCCACCATGAAGGCCCAATTGAAGACCAAGCTTCTCTCAGCCACGTCCAAGCTCTCTCCACCAAGTCATATATCCTTCCTCAGCAAAGCAACTCAGCCATCAACAAGACCAAGCCTTCAGCTCTCCACCAGCCTTCTCAAGACCTCTCCACGCCAGCAGGCCCAAAGCCTCCTCACGCCAGTGCACAACCAGCCACCTGCCATAAAGCAGCCCCAAAGCCACCAAACCCTTGCATGCTATGTTGTTCTTGAGCCCAACAAAAAATACTTTTGTACCATTTGTCCCCTATGACAAAAATACCACTTTTTACCACACTTTCTACATATTTTACCCCAAAACATAATTATTACACCATATATTTTACCCCTATTTACCATATTATAATTAATTAAATTAATTTAATCAATTTAATTAATTTAAATTGATTATTTTAATTGACTCATTTTGGCTATAAATAGGGAGTTTTGAAGACCATTTTGGGGGTGTCATATTTTTGAGAGAAGGGAGGTTAATATACCAAAAACTCTACACATTTCAAAACCTCTCCATTCTCTTCTTCTTCTTTTTGGTTATTTTCTATGTATTTTTAGAGGAAATTTTGGGGGTTTCTCCTCCAAATTTTCCTATTTATGTTTGTAATTTTTAGTGTGTATTTGCTATTCTAGTTATGAGTTTCTAATCTTTTTAAGATTATTAAGGTGATGATGAAACATTATGTAACTAGATAGTATTTATTTTGTATGTTGATTTCCCATTTTGTGCAACAAAGTTTATGGAATTTTCTTCTTCAAATATCTTCTTCCATCTTAAATATCATGTATTTTGGATTGTTAGCACATATTTACACTTTGTTCTTCATTAGTGCATAAACATAATATTCTTTGTGTAAGAAGTGTCATTAAATTGTACACATCCATGCTTAGAACAAAAATATTATGTTTTTCCTTATAAATAATGTTCATTGATTCATTTGTTATTTCATTAGATTGATTTACATTAAATGTTTTGAAATTATAATTTTGAAAAGTGAAGAAAAATCTTATCTTTTTAGAAGTAATTTGTACTTAAAATTATAAATCTATTTGGAAAATGATAGTTTGAATTATTTTAACTATCACTAAACTTGGGAGTCAATGTACTTATAAATATTATTGAACTTATATTTTGTGGATTCTAATCCTTAATAATCTTATTTTACCATTTTGATTTCTAATATTAATTTATGTTATATATATTGTCTTTAATTTCTTTATTATTATATTATATTTTATTTTATTTTTGTTGTTACAAATTCTCATCAATATTTGGAACTAGGTTATAATTTATTAATTTTGGTTTAAAATAGTTTTCTTTTCGATTTTAGACAACTCCTTTGGGTTCGATCTCGTGCTTACACGAACACTATTCTATAAATACGATTCGTGCGCTTGCGAGTTATAAATATTTAAAACATACCCGTTTTGGGTCCAACAGTCATAACGGGGTCAATTTTGGGGTAATAGGAATGTTTATTTGATGATAAATTGGGAATATTTGAGATTAGGGTGAAATTTTGGAGGTTTTGACTATAATGTCCCCGGGGGTATTTTCGGGACCCCGAGCATTAGGTTTTATTTGAGGTTACTTAAGCTTGAAGTAGCTGTCAGATAGAACGTACAATTATAAAAACTCTCGTTCTCCTTCGTTAGTTCATTTTTGCCACCCGAAGCGTATTTGAAGAAATCTTGAGTTCTAGGAGTCGGAATCGAGCGAGGATTGAGGCATAGCGATCCTAGGAAAGATTAGAAGCTTCTTGACCAAAGGATTTGACAGAAAACAACCTAATCGAAGGTAATCTAAGTTTAAAGTTTTGAGTTTTTAGAGTTTCTAAGCTTTGAATTGAACTTTGTGAATTGTTGAGTTTTCTATTCATTTAAACCTTGGGTTTTGAGGGTTTTGGTGCATTGGGAAGCTTGGGAACCTTGTTTTGATGACTGGGGAATGTTTAGGTATGATTTTGGAGGTTTTGAGAAGTTGAAAACGCGTTTGGGAATGGCCCAGGGTTGGGGGCCGCAGCTCTGTTCTTGGGCGCCGCGGCCCTAGCTCGAGGTTGAGGGAGAGGTTCTGTTTGCGCTGGGCGCCGCGGCCCTTGGTTTGGGCGCCGCGGCACTTGCCTCTGGAATTTCTGGGGGCCGCGGCACAAGGTGCCAAGGTCGCGGCTCATGTGCAGGGTTGAGCCCATTTGCATGTTTTGACCCCGGGATCATGGTTTTAGGCCTTGGGATCACTCCTACTACCCGGATTAGTGAGGATTGATGTCTCGGAGGCTAAATCTTGGTTTGAGAACCTTTGATTATCATGTTATTGATGGTATCCTATGATGTGTTATGATTAGGTAACCGCTAAAGGACTAAAAGCTAAACCATTCTCAAGGGTCGTTCTTTTGTTCATTCTAGCTCGAATCAAAGGTAAGAAAACTGCACCCCAAATGTGACATGCATGGCTATTCATGAGGCATGTTGGTTGTATAAATGTGGACATGGATTAATTGTGGAATACTTAGCAAATGTTGCTCACTTGTGCATGGTACTGACTCATTAGTCAGATTTGGCAAAGGTGCTAGTATCAATTGTGAAGCTATGACTTATTAGTCAGGTTCGGCAGTGGTACTGGGCATTGAACACGTTGCGCTGTCTCATTAGTCAGGACGGCATTAGCATGTTCAATGCAAGCCAATAAAGATTAGATCTAATCGACTTTCTACATTGAATGACTCAAAGAGCATTAATGTCGGACCGACCTCAAGTTCGATGGATATTATAAGCGCTTGAAGGCTAGTGGCTTACTTAGCAGCCACTCTTCCATTTGAATTAGTGACCTGCTTGTCAGTCACTCAGTATGGTTTACCAGAACCTGTTGAAGGCTAGTGGCTTACCTAGCAGCCACTCTTCCATTTGAATTAGTGATCTGTTTATCAGTCACTCAGTGTGGTTTACCAGGACCTCAAAGTGATATTCACTCATCTGTTTGAAAGCTATGAGCTCTGTGTGATTATAATGATAATCATTTGATGATGTTTACATATAATGTCATGTTTTCTTGCTGGGCTTTGGCTCATGGGTGCTATGTGGTGCAGGTAAAGGAAAAGAAAAGCTCACTCAGCCTTGAGTGGAGAGCTTAAGTGGTGATGTGTACATATGCGGCCGCTTGACCACCATGGCCAAGGAGTTCTCAGAGGAACTAGGGGGTTTACCCTATTTTTGTCGCTTAGGTCGGCGGGGTTTGAAATTTTGGAACAGTAATGACCTTTTTGAGTTGTAAATGTTCTTGTAGGCCCATGAATAGTTTTATGTATCAATAAAACATATCTTTTCCTTTTTATTGGTTTTCACCTTGTTGACCCAAGATTTGGCCAACTGACACAGAGTCAAAATGTGATTGATGTGAATGAGTGTATAGAGAAGAACGTATGGCAAAAACAGTAAATCACACAAGAATTTTTATAGTGGTTCGGCCCCAGGATCTGGTAATGACCTACGTCCACTTAGACTAATATTGATATAAGAATCAGAAGAGTGATCAAAGAACTAGGGTTCAATGAGTTTCACCAACCTCTGAAGAACAATACAAGTTTACTAGGAGAATTACTATAGTTTCGAATGATTCAAAAGCCAAAAGTCCCTCCCTTGAGCTATCTCTTGCTATTTATAGGCTCAAGGGGGGTTACAAAAGATTGTTACAGATATTCTCCCCTGAATAATCGGGTACTCAGGAGATTGAGTGAGATAAATTCGGGATTACAAAGATCTTCCCATAAATATTGCTTTGTCTACGGAACCATCGACCAGACTGGTCGTGGGTAAGACGGGCTTACCCTGCTTCTACTGTGCCTTCTGGTCGATACTCTAGTAGACGCTTCCAGGTGTCAGCCACGTGTCAGGGATTACTTGCCACGTCATCAATGCTAATTTAATGGATAACATTTGCCCCCCAAAGTTTATTTACTACGAACAGTAAATAAACTTTTGAACGAACGACTCTTCGGTAACCCCACCTGACGTGTCAGAACCCTTCGTGTGTTCTTGAAAAAAGCAACCCACTTCTGTCTAATCATGCCTTTTCAGTTCCCCAGAAACGATTTCGACGGCCATCCCGTTTCCCCATACTTTGAAAAAGGAAAACTAATGATTACACTTTTTTAATATCAAAGACAAATTTATATAAGACCGTCGAAGCCTCCCTTTTTTTCTTTTTACACACGCCATTGTCTTTGCAGAAAAATCCTAAAAACCAGAGCTTTAGACTACTCCAGAGACCGTTTTCCTGCACTTCCAAGACTCAGACCGTGAGCTCCTTGATCTCCGAAGACCTTTCTTCCACCTCCACGATCACTCTTCTTGGTAAGTTTTCGAAATCCCATGCTTCTAATTTCTCGTGGTGCATGCTTCCGATGGCGGACTGTTTAAGCTTTTCTGTTTCTGGTTTAAGGTGCTTGTAGACAGAATGTTTTGTAGGCAAAGTAGAGTTACGAGTTAGTTTAAAATCCAGGTTCATGCTTTTTAGGATGTAAAATCGAAGTAAAAATTCGATCTTTAAGCAGTTGAAAAATAAATTTTTCCCGCCCTAAGGGGAGTTGAAAAAGCTTTTCCAGAAAAACTTTTTACTTTCACCCTTTGATCCGTTTTTCAAACTGTTCGTGTAGAAAGATTTAGCTTTTTGTTAGAATGCTGTTGTATAAAAGCCTAACTTTTATACTCGACCAGCGTTATTCTAAAAAGCTTTTTAAAGTTTTACATCCTCACCTCCCCATTCTTTTGTTTGCAGACTTTAATGCCAGATTTGTGGGGAGGTGAAAGACCCATCGACGATGACCTTCTCGCCCAGCTGCTCGAGGGAGAAGAACAACCAGCTAAACGTGTCCACGAGATTCCTTTCTCGCGATCCTCTTCCAGACCCCATCCTTCCTTTCCAATGGCCCGCTCCAAGTCTACTGGCAAGAAAATACCTGAGTCCGAAAGCAACCCAAATTCTCCTGCCCAGCCTGATTCGCAGGCTAGGGTTCCCTCGACCAGTGGTCGAGAAAATCTCGTTCCTGACCCTAATATCCAAACTAGGGCCCGCCCTCGCCATCGGAATCCGCCTGATGTTGAATGGTATACTTCCCTAGCCAATCTAGTGACCCCTCGAATGGTCGCTAACTGCTTCAGGAAATTCCCCCTCACGGGGGTTACTATTATACGTCCTACCGCAGACCAGAGGGCTAACCTCCCAGGAGGTGCGAACAACGCCTGGTCCCGGTATCACATTGAGGCGGGAGCTTACCTTCCTCTTCATCCCTTTTTTGTGGGGGTGGCCAATTATTTTGGTGTCGCCCCCTTCCAAATAACTCCAAATGGATATAGGATGCTGGCCGCACTCTATATCTTGTATAAACTTAACAAATGGCCAGAACCTTTGCCCCACGAGGTCAACTATCTTTTTTACCTCAAATCTAACCCACAGCACAACGGGACGGGCTTCTTCCACTTCTGCCACCAGGAGACCAGCCGGACGTTCCTGAGTGACACTACCCATATATTAAACGTGGAGCATTACAATAAGGAGTATTTCCTTACTCCAGACATAACCAGCAACAATTTGGCCTTCGCACGAGGAGGTAAGAACTTGCCTTTGATTGGTCGATACTTTAACCTAGGGTGTCTCCTTCCATTTTTCTCAGACTGTAATCTGTTTTTTCAGGCCCTTGGTTACGTCCGACCCCAACACCAGACATGGTGTTGAGGTCCAACACTCTGGACAGGACGTCTGACACAGCAAAAAGTGTCAATACTCTGGTAACTGAAGCAAAATTGAGGCTGTAGGGCCTCCTGGCTCCTCACCATGAAAATAGAGGGTCCGTGGTGGACAAAACCACTGCCGAGGGGGTTCCCGAGCAGCAACCTCCTGTGCCTCCTCCCTGGAGGAGGCCAACGGGGGTTACAATCAGGGAACCCATGGGTAGCCCTTCCGCAGAAAGGCATTCTGCTCCCCAAGGCAAGGGGAAAGAAAAGGCCAAAGAGCCTATTGTTGACTTGGGTGAATCTTCTGACGATAATGGTAAAGTTATTTCGCTTTTAAATGGTTTGCCAATTCCCTGTCACTTGTTTGACGGAGATGGTAACTTTACATATGCTCCAAATATAGGGCCAGACTTCTTCATGCCAGATAATGAGTATATGACTAATAGAGTCAATGGTGTAGCGACCAATAGTTATAGCTCGGGTATTTACTTTGTTACCTCCTTTCAGTTGTATAACATACTTTCACCTGCCTCCTTTCTTATTAACTTGCTGTGTTTACCTACATGCAGATATGTCTACTCCCAACATCTTCGACATGTACCAGGCTGAAGATGAAGAGGAGGTTCCTCAAATCCAACGGAGATCCAAAAAGAGAACTGGCGAATCCAGCCGAGGCCCTCCAGCCAAGAAGGGTCGAACAGAGGACCTTCCTCAGGACGCGCCAACAGGGCAAACTTCTACCCCTCCTCCAGTTCTTTCTGAGCAGCAGACTACCCCTGCCCCGTCGAATCCTCCAGCCGCGCCTGCCAGAGAGCAGCCTACTCGTGAAGAAGCTCTTGGGGCCAAACTTATGAGCCGTGCCATTCGATCTGCCAGGGATCGTCTCGATCGCATCGGCAAAAGCAACCATGTTAGAGGTGCAATGGTCGAAGCTGAAGACAGGCCCGTCGACCAGATCCTGAACAGGACTCTGAACGAAATCTCTAGCGTAAGTACTTCTTTGTATTTCGAGCTTTAGTCTTTTAGTCCTCATGATAAGTTCTAACTCCTTTTTGCTTTATTTACAGGCCTTGCTGTCTGCCACTACTGCTCGTACCCGAGCCCAGGCTTACCTTGATCAGGCTAAGGCAAAGGCCATCAAGAGGTATCAGGTGAAGGCGGCCGAGGAGCTTTCGGCTGCTGAGGCTAAGCATGCCAAGGAGTTGGAGGCAATGGTCCGAGAGAGGGATGCGGCGGTGACTAAGTTGTCAGAGGCTGAAGCTGGGAAGAATGCAGCAGTGAAGTTGAGGCAGCAGTATCGAGAGTCCAATCAAACCCACCTTCGCGAGATCAAGCATTTGGGAGAGACACTCAAGTCTAAGGATGAGGCTATTGTCACTCTCGGGGGCAAGGTGAAGCAGTTGGAGCTTGACAACTCCAAGAATCTGGAAAAGTACAAGAAGACGACACTCTGATGTTTCTACAATTTCTGGAAACATAATCAGGGTGCTGACTTTAGTTACCTTTCAGAGGAAGTCAGAACTGCTGAGTTGGCTCGATGCGCTGCCCAACTGGCCGAAGAGGAGGCAAGATGTAATGCCCCAAATTTCCTAATAAGGTTTAGGACCTTGATTAGGAGGCCGGGAGGGCCATAATTGATTTAATATGTTATAAAATGAATATATGCATGTTAATGTGAATTATATTATTATATGATGATAAATGCATGCGTATGGGAGTATTTAAAATGATAAGGGCATTTTGGTAATTTGGCCTGCTGAGGTCATATTTGTAAATTGGGTGCATATTGTAATATGTGAATGAGATTTCATTATTATGGAGATATATTCGAGCTATTCGACATGAGACGGTCATATATAATGGATTAGCGGTTTTGTCATAACGGGGTCAATTTTGGGGTAATAGAAATGTTATTTGGTGATAGATTGGGAATATTTGAGATCAGGGTGAAATTCTGGAAGTTTTGACTATAGTGTCCCCGGGGGTGTTTTCGGGACCCCGAGCACTAGGTTTTATTTAAGGTTACTTAAGCTTGAAGTAGCTTGACAGATAAGAACGTACGTTAGAAACTTCTCGTTCTCTCTCAAAACAGTCTGTTTTACCGTTTGAGCCTTTTTGAGGAAATCTTGAGTTCTAGGAGTCGGAATCAAGCGAGGGTCGAGGCATAGCGATCCTAGGAAAGATTAAAAGCTTCTTAACCGAAGGATTTGACGAGAAACAACACAATCGAATGTAATCTAAGTTTGAAGTTTTAAGTTTTTAAAGTTTTTAAGCTTAGAATTGGATTTTGTTAATTGTTGAGTTTTTGGTCGGTTTGAGCTTTGGGTTTTGAAGGTTTTGGAGTATTGGGAAGCTTGGGAACTTTGATTTGATGATTGGGGAATGTTTGGGTATGTTTTTGGAGGATTTGGAGTGTTTAAAACGCGTTTGGGAATGGCCCAGGGTTGGGGGCCGCGGCCCTGTTCTTGTGCGTCGCGGCCCTAGTTCGAAGAAACAGGTGTCAGGAAGTGAGCCTTGCTGGGCGCTGCGGCCCTAGATGGAGGGCGCCGCGGCCCTTGCCTCAGAGAACCCTGGGGGCCACGGCCCAAGGTGCTAGGGCTGCATCCCTTGCCCTGTTTTCGCCCCGTTTGCTCGTTTTGACCCCGGGAACTTAGTTATGGGCCTCGGGAGTGTCCCTACTACTTGGATTAGTTTGGATTGATCTCTTGGGGGCTAGATATTGGTGTGGAACCTTTGATTATCATGTTATTAATGGTGTTCCATATATGGTTATGATTAGGTGACCGCTAAGGACTTAAAGGTTGATCGTTCTCAAGGATCGTTCTTATATTGGTACTAGCTCGAATCTGAGGTAAGAAAACTGCACCCTGTGTATATGTGACATGCATGGCTATTATGGATGCATGTTGATTGATTATTGAGCATGACATGCATGGCTATTATGATGCATGTTGATTGGCTGTTGAGTATGACATGCATGGCTATGAATGATGCATGTTGGATGTTTAAATGTAAACATTGTTAGCATAATGAATGCTTGTCCATTTTCATATGACTGTTGTTGAGGCATGCTGGATAATTAAGTGTGATGCATGTAATGCACGAGAAACATGTGATAGGGCATGCCATGAACGATGAATATGAGATTGGTCAGAGCTTGAGTCTCTGAGTTTGTGCATGATCATGACTGTGCTAGAAACTGTTTAGTAAGCATGCTGAATGCCCTATTCTTGGATAACTGGCATATGATACATATTGATAGCATTGCTTACTTGTGTATGGACTGAATACAGAATCGACAAAAGTGTTAGTATCAGCTAAGAGGCTGTGACTTATTTGTCAGGCTCGGCAGTGTTACTGGACACAGGTCAGGAAGCGCTGACTTACTTGTCAGAACGGCCTTAGCGTGAATCACGCAAGCCAACAGAGATTAGATCTAATCGATTACTAGCATTGAATGACTCAAGGAGCATTAATGCCTGACCGACCCTGAGGGTCGATGAATAAACAGAGCCTGAAGGCTAGTGGCTTACCTATCAGCCACTCTCTTGCTAGAAAACAGAGCTTGTAGGCTAGTGGCTTACCTATCAGCCACTCTCTTGCTAGAAAACAGAGCTTGAAGGCTAGTGGCTTACCTATCAGCCACTCTCTTGCTAGAAAACAGAGCTTGGAGGCTAGTGGCTTACCTAACAGCCACTCTCCCGCTAGAAAAGAGAGCTTGGAGGCTAGTGGCTTATGTAACAGCCACTCTCCCGCTAGAATCATATGATGTGCACCCATTGGTTTGAAAGCTTTATATTCAGTGTGATTATAATGATAATCATTTGATAATATTTATGAAAAGTGTTATGTTTTCTTGCTGGGCTTCGGCTCACGGGTGCTATGTGGTGCAGGTAAAGGCAAGAGGAAGCTGGACCACCCTTGAGTTGGAGAGCTTAGGTGATGACGTGTACATATGCGGCTGCTCGACCGCCACGGTCGAGGTTTAAAGTGGAACTAGGGTTGAACCCTGTTTTGCCGCTTAGAACGGCCTGTTGTAAATATTTTCTGTAATAAACTCTGAATTGTATTTTCGGGATCCCAATGTATATGCTAAACGTTCTAGTGAAACGTTATATCTTAACCAAAATGTTTAATCCCTAACTCGCTAATCATACTTAGATCACGATTTTGGCCAAATGTCTCGATTAGCGAGTTTAGCACTATTTACAAGGCACACCGTAACGGTCCCAGGAGTTGGGGCGTTACACAAGAGCTGCAAACCCCGCCTCTCCAAGCATCGCTGGCGAAGAAGAAGAAGTTGTCGAGGACGCGACCAACCAGGATGCTGCCCAGGACCCTCCGGCCCCGAATGCCTCTTAGAATTTTCTCTTATATTTTTTCTTTCTTTTTGGATACACGACCCACGGGTCGTGATGTAAAGACAATAGTTTCTTTTTTAAACTTTGCTGCACGGGCAGTAAATATTTTTTCTTTTACTTGAACAGTTACATCCAAGTAGCGGTGCTTGCGGTGTAAAAGCTTAAATCTTGATGCTATAATATCTTTATTTATAACACTTGTCCGTATGACCGAACTTAGCATAGTACTTTGGCATGATTTAACAAAACATAAATTTTGAAAAATACTCTAAGTACTGTAGCATGCTTTCACTCATTTTGTTCATGTGTTTACATACCTTGCGAGTATGCTTTGCTATCAATGTGCCTTATATGCCCCCCAAGTGATCGAGGAGTTTTAGGTCCTTGGTCACTTGCCTTGACCGTGGCCTGTTCGAACATTCCTGTTCGTGCAAAAAATGATACTTGTAATACAGCAAAACAACACACGTAATGAACAAATACTTGCAAATGTAAATTCACAATGGTTGGCAAGAATGACTGGCTGTGCACAGTCCCTTATAATCTCGTATTAAAAATGGACTAATCATGTCTTTACAAGTGATTCTATAATAGAACCTTACATATACGAGCAGTTAGCCATACAGCGTGGCTAACCCTCTTTGCAAAACTTGTAAAAAATTGAAAATCTTTACACAAGCCAGTCCTTTAAAAAGGAATGTTTATTGATAATACTTGCGCAGGTGTTCTCCATTCCAGTAACGTGGAATGAGATCTCCGTTTAAGCGTGCAAGTTTGTATGTGCCTGGGTGAAGGACTTCTTCAATCTGGTAAGGTCCTTCCCAATTAGGTCCGAGCACTCCAGCAGTGGGGTCGCGGGTATTTAAGAAAACTCATCGTAGCACTAAGTCACCGACGTTGAATTTTCTTTCTTTAACTTTGGAGTTAAAGTACCTGGTGACTTTTTGCTGGTAAGCAGCAACTCGGAGTTGAGATTTCTCTCGCATCTCGTCGATTGTGTCTAGGGAGTCCATCATTAGCTAGCTGTTCTGATCTTGGTCGTAAGTTAAGCGCCGATGTGAGGGGGGATCTAACTCGACAGGCAACATGGCCTCATATCCATAGGCCAAGGAAAATGGGGTATGCCCTGTCGCTGTTCGGTGGGACGTTCTATACGACCATAGGACTTCAGGCAGCTGCTCTGGCCACGCTCCTTTAGCTTCTTCAAGTCTTTTCTTTAGGGTGTCTTTAAGAGTTTTGTTCACGGCTTCGACTTGCCCATTCGCTTGGGGGTGTGCGACTGAAGAAAAGCTTTTAATAACTCCATGCCTTTCGCAGAAATCGGTGAATAAGTCGCTGTCAAACTGGGTCCCGTTATCTGAAACTATCTTCCTGGGCAGACCATACCGGCACACAATGTTCTTGATGACGAAGTCAAGAACTTTCTTGGTCGTGATGGTTGCGAGTGGTTCAGCTTCGGCCCATTTGGTGAAGTAATCAACTGCCACAACTGCGTATTTTACTCCGCCTTTCCCTGTAGGCAGGGATCCAATCAAATCTATCCCCCATATTGCGAAAGGCCACGGGCTCTGCATCTGTTTTAGTTCATTCGGAGCTGCCCGTGGAATCTTGGAGAACCTTTGACATTTGTCGCATCTTCGTACATACTCCATCGAATCCTCGTTCATTGTAGGCCAGAAGTAGCCTTGCCTTAGAATCTTTTTCGCCAAACTTTGCCCCCCAGCGTGATCCCCGCAGAAGCCTTCATGCACCTCCTTCATGAGTTCCTTAGCTTTTTCTGGTGTAACGCACCTGAGTAGTGGCATTGAATATCCTCTTCGGTACATAACACCATCGACCAGTATGTACCTAGCGGCTCGCCTTTGCAGAGTTCTGGCTTTGTTTCTATCTGCTGGCAGTGTACCATTCGTCAGATACTCCAAGTAAGGCGCCATCCATGTATCTTCTAGACGAATCTCCATATTGGCTTCGACCGCTTCTATGCTCGGCTTATTCAGTCTTTCTACTGGAACTATGTTCAAGGTGTCTACATCTTTTGCGCTCGCGAGTTTAGCCAGGGCGTCTGCATTCGAATTCTGGTCTCGCGGAATTTGCTGGAGGGTGTACTTTGTAAACTGGGCTAGCAAATCTTTCGTTTTATTCAGGTAGGCCATCATCTTTAAGCCTCGTGCTTGATATTCTCCCAGGACTTGATTCACGACTAGCTGTGAGTCACTGTAAATATCAAGCGTCTTTATGCTCATATCTTTGGCCATTCTTAATCCAGCGAGGAGTGCTTCGTATTCCGCTTCATTGTTCGACACGGTGAAGTCGAACCTGATTGCGCAGTGAAATCGATGCCCTTCCGGCGTTATCAATATCACTCCCGCTCCAGCGTGGGATTCGTTGGATGAACCATCCGTGAATAGCTCCACGAAGGAGTTTTGTCTTGAGGCATGGGCGCTTCAGGTTGTTCGCACTGCTCACTGTCTGGGAGTTCGGTGAACTCCGCAACAAGATCGGCCAAGACTTGTCCCTTTATTGCTGCTCATGGTGAATAAGTTATATCGAACTGCCCTAGTTCGACTGCCCATTTTAATAATCGCCCAGCCGCCTCAGGTTTTTGGAGGACTTGCCGAAGGGGCTGGTCGGTTAGAACTGTGATAGGATGGGCTTGGAAGTAAGGATGCAACTTCCTGGAGGCTAGTATTAAGCAATATGCTAACCGTTCGATTGGCGGATATCTTAATTCTGCACCGATTAGCCTCTTGCTGACATAGTAGACTGCTTTCTGTATGCCTTCTTCTTCCCGTACAAGTACTGTACTAGCAGCAACTTCAGTAATCGCCAGATAAATAAACAAAGTTTCTCCTTCGATTGGTTTTGACAAGATGGGAGGTTGCGCCATATGAGCTTTCAAGGCCTGGAATGCTTGCTCCCAATCTCCCGTCCATTCAAACTTTTTATTGCCCCTGAGTAGATTGAAGAAAGGGACACATTTGTCAGTTGATTTCGAGATGAATCTACTCAGGGCAGCTATCCTTCCAGTCAAACTTTGTACATCCTTGATCTTCTCTGGCGACTTCATGTCGATCAGGGCTTTTATCTTGTTAGGGTTGGCCTCGATTCCCCTTGAATTTACTATAAACCCCAAAAACTTCCCTGATCCGACTCCAAAGGAACATTTGAGGGGATTCAACTTCATCTGGTACTTGTTTAACACCTCAAAGCACTCTTGTAGATCCCTCACATGTCCTTCTGCCTTTTTAGACTTTACCAGCATGTCATCCACATACACCTCCATGTTTGCACCGATCAGCTCCTTAAACATGTGGTTGACTAGCCGTTGGTAAGTCGCACCTGCGTTTTTCAGTCCGAAGGGCATGACTTTGTAACAGTATAAGCCCGTATCGGTCCGAAAGCTGGTGTGATCTTCGTCAGGGGGATGCATGCTAATCTGGTTGTAGCCCGAATATGCATCCATGAACGAGAGGATCTCATGTCCTGCAGTCGCATCGACCAGCTGGTCGATTCTTGGGAGTGGGAAGCAGTCTTTTGGGCAGGCTTTATTGAGGTCTGTAAAATCCACACAGGTCCGCCACTTGCCGTTAGGCTTGGGGACCAGCACCGGATTTGAGACCCACGATGGATAAAACGCTACCCTGATAAACCCATTCTCCTTAAGTCTTTCGACTTCTTCTTTCAAGGCTCTTGATCTATCTTTATCGAGTAGCCTTATTTTTTGTTGCACGGGTGGAAAAGTTTTATCTATGTTCAAGACATGGCTGATTACCGCAGGATCTATCCCCACCATGTCTTTGTGCGACCAGGCGAAAACTTCCTGGTTCCTTCGCAAGAATTCCACCAGTGCTTGCTTCGTGGTAGGTTCTAAGTTTTTCCCAACCTTCACGACTCTGGTCGGGTCTTCTTCGTCGAGTTGGACCTCCTCCAGGTCCTTGACGGGTCCAACATTCTCATCAAAATCCCTAAAGCGAGGATCCAAATCTCCATCCTCACTTTGGGCAACACCCTATTTGGTGACTTCACCACCTGATTGGGCTTGCATATCTACCGCCATCTGCAATTGGTCTGGGGTAGTGCTCCTCGACATTCCACTTTTCGCCTTTGTGATCGAGGCGTTGTAGCACTCCCTGGCTTCCCTTTGGTTTCCTAAAACGCGTCCTACCCCCGCGTCCGTTGGGAACTTCATGGCTAGGTGCCACATAGAGATGATGGCCCGTAGATCAACCAGTATGGGCCTTCTGATAACGGCGTTGTACGCCGAAGGATAATCGACCACTACAAAAGTGGCGAGTAATGTCCTTGTTGCAGGCGTTGTACCCGTCGTTACCGGAAGTTTGATCATTCCGGCTGGGGCGAGTCCTTCTCCAAAGAAGCCATATATCGTCTGATTGCAGGGCTCCAAGTCCTTTACAGACAATTTCATGCGTTCCAGTGTTGACTTATACAGGATGTTCACTGAACTTCCTGTATCGACTAGTACCCTCTTTACCATCATATTGGCCATCTGGATGTCCACGACCAGCAGATCGGAATGTGGGAACCGGACGTGTTGGGCATCGCCATCAGAGAAGGTTATCTCACCTTCTTCTGACCTGGCCTTTTTTGGTGCACGGTCCTCCACAGTCATCATCTCGATGTCCTGGTCGTGGCGCAGAGTCCGAGCATATCGTTCTCTGGCCTTTCCGCTATTTCCCGCGAGGTGCGGGCCTCCACAGATGGTTAAAAGTGTTCCAGCCACGGGGGCAGGCTGTAATGGTGGCGAGCGTTGGCGTGTGGACGCCTGCTCGTTGCCACCTGGAGCTTCTTGTTGGGAATTTCCCGAGGCCCGTACGTATATTCTCAAGTGTCCTTGTCTAATAAGGAACTCGATTTCGTCTTTTAACTGGTTGCACTCATTAGTGTCATGTCCGTAGTCGTTATGGTAACGATAGAACTTGGTAGTGTCTCTTTTCGAAATGTCCTTTCGAATGGGTCCAGGTTTCTTGTAAGGCACACTAGAGCTTGTGGCTTGGTAAACCTCTCCCCGAGACTCAACAAGGGCAGTGTAGTTAGTGAACCTAGGTTCATAACGATTACCCTTGGCTCGTTTGTTGTCGGAGGTGGAAGGCTCGTTATACGGCCGTTTTCCACCATTCTTGCCATTACCGTTACCGTTTCCGTTGCCTTTGCCGTTGCCATTAGGTTTGGGACCGTTGGCGGCTTTGGCGGGCTCGGCGGCCTTCTTACCCTTGTTCGAGGGCTTTCCATCATCAGCAATGACTTCTTCGAGCTTGATATAGCGATCAGCTCGGTCCAAGAACTCCTGGGTTGTTCTAACTCCTTCCTTTCGGAGACTTTTCCAGAGGGGAGAGCAACGTTTAACCCCTGCAGTAATGGCCATCATCTTGCCTTCGTCTCCTACAGTTTTTGCTCCAGCTGCCGCTCGCATAAAGCACTGGACGTAATCCTTCACTGACTCTCCGTCCTGCTGGCGAATTTCGACTAGCTGGTTTGCTTCGGTTGGGTGCACACGACCCGCATAGAACTATCCGTAGAATTCCCTTATGAACATTTCCCAGGAAACTATGCTTGCAGGTGGGAACTTAAAGAACCACTCCTGCGCTGCTTCAGAAAGTGTTGCAGGGAAGATCCTGCACCGAGCGTCTTCGGACACTTTCTGAATGTCCATCTGAATCTCAAACTTATTCACATGCGATACTGGGTCCCCATATCCATCAAAGTTTGGGAGCGTAGGCATCTTGAATTTGCTGGGAGTTTTGGCGTTAGCTATCCTTTGGACGAAAGGAGTGCCTTTCCTCCTATCGTGGTCGATGTAAGAAGTCCTTCCTCCGACCAGCTGCTGAACAACCTGGTTAAGTGCGTCTATCTGGGCCTGCACTGCGGTAGGAATCGCGGTAGCCTCTATTGCTGGGGGGACGTTCTCGCCGTACTTCTCGCGACGATCATTGAGTACATCTCTCAGGTCCTCTTCTCTTCTTCGCTGCTCGCTACCACCGAGCCGGTTGAAGACATTATTTTTTCTAGGCTGCCCCCCAGCATCCTGTCTATTTGGTTGGTCATCTTGAGGTACTTGGCTCCTGCTTTTACCTCTTTCTCCATCCTCCCACCGGCATTTCCCTTGCCTGAGTCAGCCTCATTGTATCCGTGGCCATCTCTGAACTTCGATTGGCTATGGTGAGATCGACTGTTCCCGCGATGTCCGTCCCTGGCTGAACCATCCCGAGCGTTAGAGGGTGGTCTGCGCTGGTCGTGGTGTCCCCGTGCACCATCGTGCCGTGGGGGGCCTCGGACCGCAGAGCCTAACTCTGAGTCTCTCCTGTTGCCAGGAAAGTACTGACCTCTGTTTGGTAGGTTCGGCCCATCATCCCTATGGCGTCTAGGGCTGCGAGGCTAATGCTCGACCCTATTCTGCCTCTGTTGCAGGGGATTACCCCGAGCAGCTTGGGATGGTGGCTGCGCCTCAGGATCCTGTGGGACATCGTCATGGGGCATCTGAGGCTGCTCGGGCCTTTGCGGACTTGAAGGCTGAATCGGTGGGCTCGGATTAGGACCCCTCTGGGGTGGCCCATTCACCGGTTGGTCAGGCTGCGAGGCAGGTGCAGCCTGATTTCTAGCCAACAACAAGGCTGCCTCAAGGGCTTCCATGGCTTCGTTCTGGCGGCGGTCAACCTCCGCCTGCCTTTCGCTCAATTCCGCGCGCTGCCGTTCAATCTCCTGCTGCTGCCGCGCCATAACTTCAGCGGCAGTCTCCTGACTGGCCCTCAGATTAGCCAGCTCTTCCTGCAACGCGCCCAGAGTACTCTTCAGCGTCGCATCGTCCATTTCCTCCTCTTCAAAGTCCAGTTGCGGCTCATCTTCCTCCATGCTTGCAGGAGGAGGAGGAGGTGGCGGGTTTGACGGTGCAGCGGCGGTCGCCTGCCCAGTTTTCTTTGCTGCTTTCGCCATTAGTTTTCTTAACAGCAATAAATCAATCTCTCAATGAAAGCACCAGAATGTTGACCCAAGATTTGGCCAACTGACACGAAGTCAAAATGTGATTGATGTGAATGAGTGTATAGAGAAGAACGTATGGCAAAAACAATAAATCACACAAGAATTTTTATAGTGGTTCGGCCCCAGGATCTGGTAATGACCTACGTCCACTTAGACTAATATTGATATAAGAATCAGAAGAGTGATCAAAGAACTAGGGTTCAATGAGTTTCACCAACCTCTGAAGAACAATACAAGTTTACTAGGAGAATTACTATAGTTTCGAATGATTCAAAAGCCAAAAGTCCCTCCCTTGAGCTATCTCTTGCTATTTATAGGCTCAAGGGGGGTTACAAAAGATTGTTACAGATATTCTCCCCTGAATAATCGGGTACTCAAGAGATTGAGTGAGATAAATTCGGGATTACAAAGATCTTCCCATAAATATTGCTTTGTCTACGGAACCATCGACCAGACTGGTCGTGGGTAAGACGGGCTTACCCTGCTTCTACTGTGCCTTCTGGTCGATACTCTAGTAGACGCTTCCAGGTGTCAGCCACGTGTCAGGGATTACTTGCCACGTCATCAATGCTAATTTAATGGATAACACACCTTAATCTGTTAATAACACTTAGAACACGTTTTAACCAAAGGACTCAGGCAATGAGTCAAATTTTACTCTGATACTGGCCTTGTCACGGTGGAGGATTCAGCTATGCTCAATAAAAAGGTGGCCATTAGTATATGTCAAAGCATACTCACCCCTAAAGACCAAACAATTGTATCCCATAGATCAGACCTACAAGCTGTAAAAGATTCCTTAGTTCTTACCATTCAGGCGGCAGCATCGGTCTCAAACCTAGGCCAACAGGTTCTTGCAAGAGAGCAAGAGGTTGACCACTTGAAAAGGTATATAGAAACACAAAAACAAGAGATGCTAACCATTAGAAATGCTAACAACGGATTGACTCGAGAGAAGGAGAAGTTGGTTAAGGAGAATGGGACTTTAACTAAACTTCTTGCTAACTACTCAGTCGATATGAAGGAAAAATTTCAGACACTGCAAACTACTGGGGAGACCCTTATAGTTGAACAACAAAGTTGATCAACGAGGTAGAACGTGTCCAAAACCCCAATCCTTAATGTATTATGTACTTTTTTTTTTATATCTATATATTTACTACTGTTTCACTAAAGTTTCTTATTGTGTGCTCTCAACAACAACTTAAAACTCTGCTCTCCAAAACACTAACCTGACATATTAACCCTTTAACATACTAACTGAACTGATAGGTCACTTTCAAAGCTTGAGAATATCAAATAACAACCCAACATCGACATCGATAAATCATCAATTATTTATCACATCAATAATAAAGGCATGCATTCAGATAAATAACAAACTTCAGTTTCTCTACCGTACATGAGAATAATCATTTAATCCAAACTCATACTTATATCATGGAAACTCAAACACACAATGAGTTTCTAATACAATTATACAACATCATTAACATACATTAACTAAAATATGGATAGATTATACTAACCATTAATGTGTGGCTTGTCTTGTGGCGAAACTCAGTAGCATTTCGGATCCCAAAATTTCATAACATAACGAGTATATGACATCTACAAACTCAAAGCTCTGATACTATCTGTGACGACCCTAAGGTAGGGTACGTCCGCCACATACTCGTAATTCTAGGATTTACGAGTATGTTAGGCACTTGACCAAATGAATTTAAATGAAATGATACTAAGAAATACAGGAAAATTTTAAAACTTTTATATAAACTTATTAATAGAAATTATTACACTTATGAATACTTTAAATTTAATGTATCCATATGCAAACTCTAAACCACTATTGCATTGCTACTGAGTCCGCGTTCCACAAGTTGCTCAACATCTAAAGCCACACCTGGAAAAATGTTGGAAAATAACATAATGAGCTAACGCTCAGTAAGCAAATCTCATGCATACACATACACATGAATGTCGTGAGTTTGTAGTGCACATATACTAATATGTTAACTTATATATACTTATGCATTTCATTTATTTCTCATGCACTTTCAAACTTTACTTTTATGCTCTTTCTTTTAGTTTCACATTTTTATGGGCCCAATTTCACTTGTGCACACTGTTTGATTCAGCCAATGCCTGCAGGGCTTGTTACACATATCATGTAGAATCCCATGGGTTCTCCTCCGGCTAGCCATCATCGCAGCTAGGCTCATCATACCACTCATTTCATCGTTGCCATAGTTGCCATACTTATTACACATATGGAGGAGAAAGACGGAAACATGGCAAACATATCTGAATGGTCAACTCTGACCTAGCCCACACTAGTGGGCAGCTACTATAAGTCTTATAGACCTCTGTCTTCTTCATTGCACTTACTTAATTGCTTCATCAAAACAGTGGCACCCTTTTTAAACATCTTGTTATCACTTTGCTTAATCCTTGTGTCATTAAAATGTTCACTTCACATAAGACATTTCAAGGCATTTCACAATTTTCCTCATATTCATATGCATGGTCTTATATCACATAATAATGTATCACATAACTGTACATGCCATGCATACATGCTGATGTTGAAATGCCAATGTTCATGTTCATGATTCATGTTGATGGTATTCAATCAAGGCATTGTATCACATCTCATATAACTCAAAACATCTTTAGTCATAATCATGAAGCTTTGGGTTGGTGGCGTTGTTATACCTTAACGTAGAGCTATGGCTCAGGTCTAAGGTTTCCAGCCTAAAAACTTAAACACTTCATATATCATAACATATAACAAAATCATGAACATAAAAGTAATCCACATATTCATCAACATAAGAACACATACTTGCACATAATTCATATCAATCTTAACCAAGTAAGACATCTTTCACATATCACGAAATTCATCAATTTCATATCACACAACACTATTATGGTATTCATATAACCATTCTTCACATACTTATCATATGCATCATCATCATCATCTCATACTTAACTCATCAGATATACACAATCAATGTAGTCATGCATCTTACACTTAAGCACAAAAGGTGAGAGTCACTTACCTTAGGTCCTTAGCTTATTTTAAAACTGCTCACCAAGAGTCAATCAATCAAACCCATACAAATCCTATTCAAGGCACATGATTTATTAAATTCTATCAAAATCGTAAATATACACTATTGATAGTGTATATTAACAATACCATGAACTATATAAATGATAATAATAATTATTATCTACGTAATGCAATTAACTCTTCATATAAAATGATGCTTTAAATCTTGCTCATAAAATAATGTACTCTCATGATAATAATAATAATAATAATAACAATAATAATAATTCTATAAATAAACTTATTTCAATATTAATAACAAAATACCTTAATAACAATACATATGTGAATGTATATATTCAAATAGTCATTTAATAAAAGAAATCATATTTTTAACATAAAGTTGTAATAATCGATATAATGATAATAATATAGATATAAATATTTATATTATTATTAATTAGTCATAATATCAATTCCAGTGATATAATAAATATACTTTATCTAAAATTCACTAGTCTTACAAATATCAATAACTGTAAGAAACTAATATTGATATTATTTTAATATTCAAATATTAACAAAATATTAATATATAAGAATAATTGTTAAATAATAGGTTTACCATAAATCACACTTTTCATATATATATATATATATATATGAAACTATATTCTTGATTTACTTAACAAAATAATAACAATAATAATTAAAATTACTTAATCATAATAATTTCCATATTAATATAAAATCAATTAAATATGTATTTTTATACTTTATTTAATATCTAATATTTTCTAGAAAATTGGACAGCACAACGGCTATAAAATGGACAAACCCAAAATCAAACATGTATCAGAAATATATATAATCCCAAACAGTCAGTATAATTACAGAAAAATATTCAATATATCAAGAATATATAATTATATACTATAAATACACATAATAACAATTACTCTAATCACTAACAATATAGGTTAAAGAATTTATACCACAATGATCGGGTTCCACAACAAGTCAAACGATGATTTTCTGAGGCTCAAAACGTACTTCGAAACCTCAAACACTAAGTTTCGACCGTCGGTCTATGGTGGATCGCAGTGGCTCGTGGTGGGCCCACCACCCAACTATGGTAGATGTAGGAACCAATTATTGGGTTTTGAAGCCCACAACACGAGGAGCACGATGGTGGTGATGGATCGGCAAACAGATGTCCGAGGTGGCCGAATCGCAACTTTGAAGTCGCGGGGTGGCTGAACTTAAATCGACCAGTTGAGGTGTTTAATCGGCGAGTGAGCTCTAGGTTCCCGCGTGGTCGATAGTTCGGAGGCCTCTGAATCCAACGGTCCGGCGCGTGGCTATAAGCGGTGACCGCCAGTGGATGTTCGGTGGTCGGGCAGACGCACGCACGCGAGAGAGAGAGAGAGAGAGAGAGAGAGAGAAGAATTTTTTTTTTCTGAGGAGAGAGAGAGAGAGGCTCGGTTAAAAGGCTGAAGCCTTTTTTTTTTTAAATTACACTTGGACCCAAAATACTAAAATTCTTTTCAAATAAGCCTTTTTAGCAAAATTTTCTTAATTTTATAAAAATCTCCAATTAAAATTATATGACATTTGGATCCAATACTTGACTACTCAAGTTTCTCTCTCTTTAATCTCATTAAAAACATAAAATCATATTTTAAACACTATTTTTTCATTACTATTTCTTCAATTTGTAAACTTGTACATTTTATGTATTAAAACTCTGATTTATAATAAATAAATGTATTATAAAAATGTTAGATATTACATTAATACCCCATATGAGTCATTCTATGCTGATATCGATTAGATCTAATCTTCATTTGGCTCGGCATTCATGACGCTATGCCATTTCTGACTCTTAGGTCAGTAAAACACAATCAGTGTTCAACCCATTGTGAACTTGACTAGTAAATCACAACTTCACACATGGATCTAACACCATTGCCAATTTTGGCTAATAAGTCAGTGCCACACACAAGTAAGCCATGCCACAAACACATATCACATATCCAATATCCAAAAACAAGGTATTCAGCATGCTTACTTAACATGTACTAGTACAATTAGGACTATGCACGAACACAGAGACTCAAGCTCTGAACAATATCATACTCAATATGTAAAGCATGTCCTAATCACATGTTTCTCGTGCATCATATGCATTATATTTAACAATCCAACATGCACCAATAATAGCCATGCATGTCACATATACACATGGTGCAATTTTCTTACCTCAGATTTGAGCTAGAACCAATATAAGAACGACCCTTGAGAACGATCAACCTTTAAGCCCTTAGCGGTCACCTAATCATAACCAAATATGGGACACCATCAATAAAATGATCAACATAGGTTACCAAACCAAAATCTAGCCTCCGGGACAACAATCCAAACTAATCCAAGTAGTAGGAACACTCCCGAGGCCTATAG
The DNA here is from genome assembly GCF_963169125.1 of Humulus lupulus. NCBI lineage: Eukaryota > Viridiplantae > Streptophyta > Magnoliopsida > Rosales > Cannabaceae > Humulus > Humulus lupulus. Next base: position 11,462,223 of record NC_084797.1, on the reverse strand, counting down.
CTAAGTTCCTAGGGTCAAAACGAGCAAACGGGGTGAAAACAGGGCAAGGGTTGCGGCCCTAGCACCTTGGGCCGCGACCCCCAGAATTTCCTGAAGCAAGCGCCGTGGCGCCCAACACCAAGGGCCGCGGCGCCCAGCCAAGTCAGAACCCTTCTCCTTCTTCATCGAGCTAGGGCCGCGGTGCCCAAGAACAGGGTCGCGGCCCCCAACCCTGGGCCATTCCCAAACGTGTTTTCAACTTTTAAAAGCTTCCAAAATCATACCCAAACATTCCCCAATCATCAAAACAAAGTTCCCAAGCTTCCCAAAGCTCCATAACCCTCAAAACCCAAGGTTCAAACCAACCAAAAACTCAACAATTCACAAAGTCCAATTCTAAGCTTAAAAACTTTAGAAACTCAAAACTTCAAACTTAGATTACCTTTGATTGGGTTGTTTTCCGTCAAATCCTTCAGTTAAGAAGCTTCTAATCTTTCCTATGATCGCTATGCCTCGACTCTCGCTTGATTCCGACTCCTAGAACTCGAAATTCCTTTAAGAAAGCTTCGAACGGTAAAATAGGCTATCGGGAAGGGAAAGAGCGATTTTCTAACGTACGTTCTTATTTGACAAGCTACTTCAAGCTTAAGTAACCTCAAATAAATCCTAAGGCTCGGGGTCCCGAAAATACCCCTAGGGACATTATAGTCAAAACTTCCAGAATTCCATCCTGATCTCAAATACTCCCAATTTATCATCAAATAAGCATTCTTATTACCCAATACTTGACATCGTTATGACAAAACCGCTAACTCATAATCTATGATCGTATCATGCCGAATAGCTCGAATATATCTCCATAATAATAAAATCTCATTCACAGATTACAATATGCACCCAATTTACAAATATGCCCTCAACAAGCCAAATTACCAAAATGCCCTTATGATTATAAATACACCTATATGCATGCATTTATCATCATATAATAATATAATTCACATTAACATGCATATGATCATTTAATACCATGATAAATCAATTATGACCCTCCCGACCTCCTAATCAAGGTCCTAAACCCTATTAGGAAATTCAGGGCATTACACCCTCAAACCCCACATCGAAGAGATTTATATGATCCAACGCTTGGCGGAAATTCTCCATCAAATATCGACTTCTCGGGGGATCGTTGCTCTTATCAGAATTGAATAAAATTTCATTTAAGGTCCCCTCCCGCAAGCCAAGGTCCGCTGAACCCATCACCCAATCTTCTAAGCATCCTTCAGAAATGGTGTCTCTGGTTGCTATCGGGTTCCCCATAAAGCCCGATAAATCACCATTTTACCGAGTCATGCGATGTAACGAATGAATCAATATAGTTACGCGAGTACTCCACCAAGTCCACCACTACCCTATCTGTCCAAAGTAAACATAACCCGCTAATCCTCCCGACCTTGTCCACAACAATCATGCCATAGAATCCAAAATGTACACGTACCAATTTATTCACCAATTTTTTAAATGGTTGAGTATGTCACTTTGTTTTGTTGTGCTTTGTTTTGTGAAATTACTATTTAGTAAAGGATTATTTGATTTTAATGGTAGAATATAGTTTAGAGATTCTTTTTATGGTGAATTCATACAATTATTTTTAGTGATTCATATATTTGAATGTAATGAATTTATATGATCTTTTTTGTTTTTCCTTGAGTGGACGATTCCTTGGTTGTGCCTGTTTGGTAGTTTCACTAACATTTATTTTTTAAGTAATACAAGAATGAGTTGGAGAAATTAATGAGGTACCATCTTTGTTCAATAGAATGCTAACTTAGTTAGTGGTGATAACAGTTTGGAAAAAAGAAAAGAAAAGAAAAAAGATTTGATGGTTAACTTTATTAAAGGAGTGATCATATAAAAAATGAAGAAGACAATTAGTGATATGGACAAGTAGTGATAGGGTTTACCATTTGAGTGCAGCAAAACCAGATCAAAGAGCAACACATTATCATATACAGTTTAAAGAAAGAAAAAAACCCAATAACATGTTTTTAGGGTTTTTTCAATCATATATGTTATGGTGATAAAACATATTGACTAATAATATAATATTTTGTTTCAAAAAAATCTACTATAATTATATGTCTAATTATTTTTGGTAGTTGGTTATGAGTAGATTGAAAAGATTGATCTGTAGGGTCTGTTATTAACAGATTTTGTACAGCCTTATGTATACATTAATTTTCCATATTTTGACCAAATATAAAGCGAAATTAGCGTTAATTCAATCCTTAATTGATATTAAACTAAAAGTCATAACCACTTTTCTTTTTTTGTAATTAACATGAATTATCACGTTACATGTCCATTGTCATAAAAATTTCCACAAGTACTGTGTAGACTATATACAGTAGTTGATAACATATGAACGTAAATTTCAATATATATAATTTGGTTTTGAGGATATGGATATAAAAGTAGAGTACAACTTAGACTTTATTGTAATTTGGTCCCATATTCATACCAATTTGTCACAACTCTAGACTTTTGGACCAGACAATGACAATGACCTCCATTCAATTACTTTCCACTTTGAATAGAGAAGGACAACTTGTCATTTTCCACTTTAATAACAAGAATTGATTGAAAAAGGGTTGATTTAAATGTGTAGCTACTAGCTAGTGCAACCCAATAAGAAGAAAATATATATATATATATATATAAATACATACAACTCACAAATTGGTTTGCGACCGGAGAATATTTTTTGGGACGATTTTTTTACTGTGTATATTATAATTATTTAGATTATTATCTAAATTTTAGAAAAATTCTGAATAATTTAGAATATCGAAAAAATGTTCAAACATATTATTTTCTATGCGTATAAAAAAATAGTCACACGTGCAACATTTTATTTGAACATTGTTTTCAGTACTGTAAATATTCGAAATTCTCTGAAAATTTACAAGATGCTCCAAATAACTACAATACATACGGTTATAAAAAAATTTCGTGTCGAAAACTGTTTACAAGGTGCAAACAGAAAGAGGTGTGTCGGTGCACCTCTTTTTGTGAGTTGCACCATAGAAATACCCCATACATATATATAGGATGCATCGGTGCATACATTATGGGTTTTCGATTCGTGAACAATTTTCGTCGCGATTTTTTTTCATAACCGTGTTTAATGCAGTTATTTAGAGCATCATGCAAATTTTCAGGAAATTCCAAATAATTTACCGTGCCGAAAACTAGGTAAACAGGTTGTTGCACTCGTGCCTAGTTTTTTTTATGTGCGTGGAAAACAACTTGTTTTAACCTAGTTTTCAACACAATAAATTATTCGAAATTTGCTGAAAATTTGCACGATGTTTAAATTAACTACAATATACGCAGTCATACAAAAAATCGCACAAAAAACTGTTCACGACCCAACAACACAAAATATAATCATCATAGAATTATCCTACATCTATATTGAATTAAATTATTTTAATATCACCTTTCTTTCGTTTGCTTTAGTGCGTGTTCAATAAATATCTTTGATTTATTCAAAAAAAAATATATATATCTTTGATTTTATGGTATAAAGTATAATAAAAATGAAAATAAGTGAAAAAGAAAAAAAAGAGGCTTTTCATGTCTAAAGTTAATTCATTTTTTTCACTGAAAATCATACTAAATATGTGAAAAAGATATCGTAGATTCGAATCTTTATTCGAGTTTTATTTATTTATGTGGCTTACAATTTATTTTTATTTGAAAATTTTAAAGTCCGAAATAAAAGTGGGATGAATATTAAAAATGACAACAATAATTTCAAAATATTAAATGCCACATCTACTAACTACTCTGAATTCTTGTTTTTAAATACATATCTGCTAATTTTGATTTTTTTTTTTTTAAATAACTAACCAATCATAACATTTTAATTTTTATACAATATTTTCAAATGATATAATTTCAAAATAGAATTTTTTTTTTGGTCTGGATTTCAATAGAAATTAAACTAAAATGGAATGTTATTTTCTTTTGATAACCTTAAAAAAAAGAAAAAAAAGAACCAAAGAATCTATCCATAATAATTGAATGAATAAAAAACAAAATCTTTTAAATTCCCATGTGAGAAAGATTATATATTATAAAAATTATACCCACCAAGTGTGAACTAAAGAAAAGAAGAAGGCCAGCTATGAATGGATATAGCAACTTGACTTGAGATCTTTGAACTTTAATTTGATTTGGAAGTAAATAATTATAAGAAATTGTTGAAAATGATTTTTTTTTATGTGATTTTATACTCTGATTTAGTTTTGATAATTTTTTATAAAATGATATTTGTCCAAAATTTGATTATTTGTCTAAATTTTTCGACTAACTATCTAAAACTTTTAACTGACTGTTTGAATTTTTTGATCACCTATCTAAATTTTTAACTAATTATCTGAATTATGAGAGATCATATTATTAAAACTAGATTAGAGTAGAAACTGAACTTAAAAAATATGTGATTTTTACAAAGTACCCTTATATTATTAATAATTTTACATAAGTGGTCACTTGTCTATATATATATATATATTACTCTACCCACTATACTATACCTTATATATTTATTTATTAGAAAAACTTAACTCACTAGCCGAAAATGTTGGCTTCTTACGAGTTTGAATTTTGACCGACTCAATAATTTGCATGCGATCCTAATATATCGCCTCGATATTTAGAAGGAAAAAAAAATGTATATTTACACATAAAATGAAAAGATCCTAATGATAATGACCACTAGTTAGTTTTTTTTTATGTTATTTTTTTTCTCTTCTATAATAGCCTAATTAAGAAAATGTTTTAAAATAAAGGGTAGAAAAGAATGTTTAGGGTGTACTTAGTATATTTTTTTTAAAGCAAATATTATATTATATGATATTATTTACAGTTGAGAAGATGTATTATATATTTACAAATGTTTATCATGAAAATGATTTCTAACTATAATGTAGCTTTTATAGGATATATATAGATATAACCATATTAATTATCAATCCCAAAACCCAACTGCTAACTAAGATTAGTTACTTTTTTATTTTAATAAAATGTGATTTTTTTTAAATATATTCTATTTTTTTTTCCAAAAAATAAAAACGAAAAGAAAATATTCCAAGAGAGATGTTAGCTGGCATAGTCACCGTTCTACTCAACTTTTTAGCTTAAATTAGAATTCTTCGTTATCTTTATAAACGCCGACTGTATAGGCTTGTGTGTGTATATATATACATCGTTACCAATATTCTGATTAGATTCAGACTCTTTCCCAGATCCCATTTCTTTCTGGGTTCTGGTTCTTTTCTCCGTTTTCTCTGTGTGAACCTCTGAAGCGCTGCAACAATGGTGGACGAGTCTGGGTCCGTGAGGTCCGTAGAGTCCTCAAACGACAAAGATGAGTGTGTCGTTAAACAAGTGAATTTAACGGTGCCGAAAACCGATGACCCAACAATGCCGGTTCTCACTTTTCGAATGTGGGTTCTGGGTTTGACTGCATGTGTGGTTTTGTCGTTTATCAACCAGTTTTTCTGGTACAGGACTCAACCATTGATGATTACATCGATTTCGGCTCAGATTGCAGTGGTGCCACTTGGTCATCTCATGGCTAAGTCTCTTCCCACAAGGCCTATATTTCAAGGCACTCCTTTCGAGTTTACGATGAACCCAGGTCCGTTTAATATTAAAGAGCATGTTTTAATCACCATTTTTGCGAATTCTGGAGCTGGGACTGTTTATGCGGCTCATATATTGACCGCTGTTAAGCTTTTGTATAAGAGGAGCCTCACTATTTTGCCTGCCTTCCTTGTCATGCTTACCACTCAGGTCAGTCCGTAATATCTCTTTTTATGAATTCTTTTGATGATTTCTTGTTGTGTTCTTTCTTTTGTCTTTTGAGCCTTGGCTTTATGTAGCTACTGTTAACCTTTATTAAATTATTATGCTTTGTCAACCAGAAAGAAATTATTAAATGGCTCTTCTTTTTGCTTGTTTAGTATGAGATTTGAATCTTAGTGGGACCTTAAAAGAATCAAGAATCTGTTAATTTACCAAGGTTTTCAGTATCACTATTATTATTTATATCTATGGAGTTGTGAGCTTTGTTTTGTCCAATAATGTTGTCCTGCAAAGAGGGAAAAGAAAAAAGCCATACTATGCGTTATAATTTTTAATATAATTACAGGTATTGGGGTTTGGTTGGGCTGGAATTTTCAGAAGATATCTGGTTGAACCAGGAGAAATGTGGTGGCCCTCTAATCTGGTTCAAGTCTCCTTATTCAGGTACATACTGTAAATTAGAATGCAGTGATCTTTGTCTTTAATCAGCCCCTAATATGATGAGTTAATTATTTTATTTTAATTCTGCAGAGCTCTTCATGAGAAGGACAAAAGAGTTAAAGGTGAAACCACCAGAACCCAGTACTTCATTCTAGCTTTGGTCTGCAGCTTCGCCTACTACATCATTCCAGGCTACTTTTTCTTAATGTTGACATCTTTCTCTTGGGTTTGTTGGCTTGCTCCTAAGTCCATCTTAGTCCAACAACTGGGTTCTGGACTACGAGGCCTTGGTATTGGTTCTTTTGGGATTGATTGGTCCACCATTTCTTCTTACCTTGGAAGTCCTCTGGCCAGTCCATGGTTTGCCACTGCAAATATTGCAGTTGGATTTGTCTTAGTAATGTATGTGATGACTCCAATCACTTATTATCTCAATATCTACAATGCCAAGAACTTCCCAATATATTCCAGCTCCCTTTTCATGTCGAATGGTACGAAATACGACATCTTGAGCATCATTGATAAAAATTTCCAACTAGATCGAACTACATATGCAAAGACTGGACCTATAAATTTGAGCACTTTCTTTGCAATGACTTATGGTCTTGGATTTGCTACTCTTTCTGCTACACTCGTACATGTTATACTTTTCAATGGAAGGTATGTACTCAATCAACTTCCTTCTCTTGCTAGAGATACATGATGAAGTTTTCATTAATTTGAATATTTCTTGCAGGGACTTGTGGAATCAAACCATGAAGGCTTTTCGTGGCACTAACAAAGTGGATATACACTCAAGACTTATGAAGAGTTATAAAGCAGTGCCCACGTGGTGGTTTCATATTATTCTTGTGGTAAACATTGCTCTTATCATCTTCGCCTGTGAGTACTATAAGGAGTCACTCCAGCTGCCATGGTGGGGAGTATTGCTTGCTTGTGCCCTTGCAATTATATTCACTCTTCCTATTGGTATCATCCAAGCAACTACAAACCAGGTATAAAATATAAAAAACTGTCTTATTGTAAGCTCATGTCTATACACTTATTTTATTACTGATTTTTTTTTTATACATCTTTGTAGCAACCTGGCTTGAATGTCATTACAGAGTACGTAATTGGGTACTTGTATCCAGAATACCCTGTTGCGAACATGTGCTTCAAGGTCTATGGGTACATCAGTATGGCTCAAGCACTAAGCTTTCTAGCCGATTTCAAGCTTGGACATTACATGAAGATTCCACCAAGATCAATGTTCATGGCACAGGTCAAGATTTTCTGTCTCTGAAGTTTATTCTCTTAAAGTGAAAAAAGAAAAAGAAAAAGTTGTATCTAAAATCTAACAAGCTTTTTGCATTTCAGGTTGTGGGAACTATTGTATCTGTGATAGTATACACAGCAACAGCATGGTGGCTGATGGGGTACATACCCAACCTCTGTGATACCTCCATGCTGCCGAGTGACAGCCCTTGGACTTGTCCAATGGACCGAGTTTTCTATGATGCATCTGTCATTTGGGGGCTTGTTGGACCACGGAGGATCTTTGGGGACCTTGGAGAGTATGGCATGGTGAACTGGTTCTTCCTTGTTGGGGCCATTGCCCCACTACTAGTCTGGATTGCACACAAGGCTTTTCCACAACACGAATGGATTCGGCTCATTCACATGCCGGTCTTACTGGGTTCCACATCAATGATGCCTCCAGCTTCTGCAGTCAACTTCACTAGTTGGATCTTTGTTGGGTTTCTCTCTGGCTATGTGGTTTACAGGTACTATCCGCGATTGTGGCAGAGGTCGAACTATGTCCTTTCTGGTGGTCTGGATGCTGGAACAGCTTTCATGACAATATTGATATTCCTTTGTCTGGGATCTCGAAACATTAGTCTCAACTGGTGGGGAAACGACCCAGAGGGCTGTCCTTTGGCTGCTTGCCCAACTGCCAAAGGGATTGTTATGGAAGATTGTCCAGCATTCTGATGATCTTGGTGCTAACTTTTTTTTTTTTTACTTAAGACTTAGACTATGATATTTTTATTTTCCACGGCTGTAAATAGTTTCAAGCATTACTTACCATATCTGTGAACTGTTGATTAGTTCTCTATCCAATTTGTTATTATCAAAATATCATTTTATATAAATTTTCTTTTCTGGAAGAAAACTCTTTCTCTGCATATTATCTATATACAAAATGAAAAATCCAAGCTTACAGTGTTCCTTAATACACATACAACATAAGATAGAATCTGTGGCTTATCACTTGAAATACTGACAATTCAGTATTTCACTTATTTCTCACACTTTAATCAATATAGATTTCTGTACAAAGAATCTGAATTTTATAATTGTAAGCAGTCCAATGTTTGCATCTATAGGAATAACTCATTAGTTCTAAGACCTTTTAAAGTATGCCAATAAAAAACAATTGACACTGACTTCTAGTGTACAGCAATATCTATTAGAAAAAGGAAGATTGAGCACCTAAAACTCCCAATTGAGCAAGTAGTTTGGCAGCTAGAGATTTGATCTCCCTCATATCACTAGCTTTCTTTTGAGCAATGTCAACCAGTGGCATCTGCACTAAACCTCCGTACTTGCGCTTTAACTCATCCAATTGAAAGATCATCTCCAAACCCTTTAGACATTTCCACTGCAATTTAGCAGAGTCATAGCTCAGTAACTTTATAATTGCGGCAATGGCATTAGCATTATCAAGAACCTTAATGCCATCCAGTGGTTTTTGAGAATCAATCAATGTCAAAAGCGCGTCCAGAGCAGCTTCGGTGGTTTGAAGATCTGGTTCACCAAGCATTCTCACAAGGGGATCCATAGCATTAGCCTCTAGAATGCAGAATGAAGACTCAACTCCACAACTGCCCATGTGGGCAGGACAACCAGTCTCGGGTGAAGAAAAGCAGCACAGGAAAGGCCCGCGTTTCTTAATTGGCTTGCTGAGGTTTTTTGAACTTTCTGAAAGCTGCTTAAGAGCAATGGCTGCATTTTGTTTTGTAAAAGAAGTTCCAGAAGCTAAAAGCCGTACCAGTACCTGTATGAGACCAGCTTCAGCTACCCTATGCTGCCATTCTTGGTTTGTTGAAACTGTGAAGCGACAAATAGCTCCGACAGCATTCCCTACTACCTGACTTTTGTAAGAGACATCTCTATTCCCATCATTGAGACAATTGTAAATTATTTGAAGTGCCTCAGCCTCTAGAAGCCATTGATTCATCTCTGGATTCTTTGGAAGATAAGCTATAATACCAAGTGCAGAAGCAATCTCTTCCACATCATTTGAAATTCGAATGATTTTGAGCAAGGTCTCAATGCATCTTTGATTGACATGCTCCAAGAAGGTGCTGTCATCGCCAGCATTTTCTGTCAAACAAAAGAACAACTTCACTGCATTTGCTCGAACTGAGTGTTGGTGGACCTCACATAGAGGAACCAAGACTTGGACTGCAGAGAGCTGAATAACACAGAAATGACAAAATCCATTATAAGTAACCCTTTACTAATTAGGATAAGAGAGAGAGAGAGAGAGAGGGAGAGAGAGACGGGGAGAGAGAGAGAGAGAGAGAGAGAGAGAGGGGGAGAGAGAGACCTGTCTCAACTTCATTCTGATGTCTAAACCAGAAGGGGACTGGCACAAAGAGTGAAAAGTTTTGAGAATGCTTTGCTTTATTTCAGGCCCCGTTAAAGAAATGAGGGAGAAAAGTTTAAAAATGTCTTCCTCTGACTCCAACAGCGAGACCTGTTCGCCATCAGATTCTTGGTTGGCGGTTGATATGGAAAGGTACATAATTGTGGCAGCTACCTGTTCACGCAATGCTGGTGATTGTAAGCTGTGGCAATAAAGAACTTCGAACAGCGGTCGAACTGCACCTTCTTTGATCATCTGCAGGCCATTTTGAGGTAAATTGGAGAGTTGCAGGAGAGATTTAATAGCCGCTTTCTTGGCCTCCAAATCACCTTGTGCAAGCATTTCAATAAGTGGCCGCAGTCCTCCATCTTTAACAATGGCTAGTTTGCTGTGATTAGTCAATTCTATTTCGGCCAAAGTTTCAGCCATACACATTCTAACATCTTCAGGTCCTGCATGATCAGAATTAACAATAATCCAAAAGATATACTTAGTTTAGCCAGATTTTATGCTGATTTTAGACATTTCAAACTCAACAATGGTGTCCAAATTTGTTTCCAAAATCATTTTCACATGTTTATGCAAAATGCTGCTTCTAACAACGGCGTACCTGAAGAAAGAAGCTGCAACAGCGGCTTAAAATAATTTGCTTTCGCCATTTGCTTAACGTTGTTCTTTTGGAGTGACAGAATCTCTAAAAGCTGTAGAGCTTCTGTAGCAACTTGGTTATCTTCACTGCTTAACATAGTCAATAGGAGAAGTATGCAGCCCTGAGCATTTCCAATCAAATCTAGTGCAACATTACTTCTGGATAACTCCAATAACAAATGCAATGCCGCCTTACTTTCCTCGTATTGGCGAGCAAGTGAGCGAACAATAGATTCAAGTGCACCATCTACTCTAGTTATTTTTTCCTGTCAAAAATATCATATTGGAAAGAAAGAAAAAAAAATGTCAGCTCCATCTTTCAAACTGATATACAATAACTATTATCACATCATATGCCAATAGGCACTCCAAAGCCAATGGAAATCAGCATTTTGGAGTTATCTTAAGCTTATTCATTCTAGTTTTTTATAAATTATAATAGAAAGTGGATTTAGACTTACCATTTTATCCTCACTGTCCTTTGCAAGGATGGATAAGATCACAAGAACTTCCTTTCTTAAATCTCGATTATTTCTACCAAGAAGTCCAACAAGAACTGATATGCAGTCCTCCAATGTCGCCCATTCTCGATGCAGCTCTTTATCAATGCACAACTTGTGCAGCAGGCTCAAGGCTTGCAGAACTTCTTCCTCTTGATCTGACTGGAGTTGGGGTTTGATATTGACAATGGTAATGATGGTGTTTCGATCTCTCCATTCTTCGATGGATTGCCTAAGAGTTTTATTGGGCCGTAGAGCTGCAGCATCAAGGGGAGCATTTGTCAAGGGACACAGATTGTTCCCTTCTGCAAGCCATCTCTCTATGGCACTTCTTTCGAACGTCTGTCTAGAAGAAGTTTCGACTGGATCCACCATAACCTCATGAGTGATGCTGCAATAAAATCCCTTGAGCGGCAACAAGTGTTGATTGCCTAAAGAATTTCTCCTCTCAAGATACTTTTTCTCTTTCTCCTCAGAAGATGTTGCTGCATCAGCATTTTCAAGCAAAGCTATAATCTGATCCATTTGCAAAGATTCTTCCTGTTCTTTCCTCACATTGGCATCTTCTATCTCGCGAATGAATTCTTCGTACTCCTTTTTCAATGCAGACTTCTCAGTCGACAAACCAAGAGCCTCAGCAATTTGAAACAGCAAATTGTTTGCATAAGAGTGATTGCCATTTCTTTCTTGTATTCCTAACTCGATCTTCGCCAAAATTTCTTCCTCCACCACAGCTGCCTGGTATTCAGCCTCTAACATACTCTTGCATAACTCACTAAGCTTGTCATTTATTGACAATGACACATCCAAAGAGGCTAGTGGGATTAGGCTTAATGCTTGACTAATCTCCTTAGTACTGCTATCTAACTGCTTTACAATCTTCCTGCAATTGAAAAAAAGATAAAGCTTATTCCTTTTGCTGCAATCTTCGATTAGCTGCTTAGCAGCTTTCAATTCTCTGTTCAAAATTGTCAAGGCACTCTTTAAGCTCTCAGAATGGTCAAGATTTTGTTTGGACAACTCTTTCAAAATGGCTGCTGTTTTCTCCAAGTGTGTTGAGAATGTGATAAAGTTATCTTTCTGAAACAGAACCTTTTTGGCTGATTGTGCAGTTTCAAATAAATCAAGGACAATGTGAGTGAGTAACTCAGAAGCTGGAATCACTGAAACACTAATGATCACATCCTTTGCCATCCTCTTGTTGAAGATTGATGGTTTAAAATAAGTCCCTTTGATCTCGAATTGAACCACAATTCAGCACCAAAAAGGGTAGGTGCCTCACCAAATTTCTGATGATAAAGAACAAAACTCAATTCATATTTTGACCATATATAGATATAGATTGCAGTTAATAATTCTTCTTTCAAAAAACTCAAATTTGCTTTGACAAAATAGATTATAGCAATACTAATAGATTAAAGCAATACTGATGATCATCATCATCATATCTTTCTAAAGAAACTAGAAAAAGGTGAAAATCAAAACATTTTGATTTTAGTGTTCTAATACCCAGTTGAAAATTCTCATAGATGGTTCCATTATCTCATCCAAAACAACTTTAGAATGCTATATTATAAACCACAAAACAATATCATAAGAAGAAAAACATTTTTCTTTCCTTTTTTCTCACTTTCTCAGCCACCAAACATGATTTAAGTAAGTATTCTAAATTTCCGTACTTTCCCATTAAATTCTCAACACCAAAAATGTAATAATATACTGAGAGAAAGAGAGAGAGAGAGAGAGAAGCTGACCTGGCATAACAAGTCAGCAAATATATTTGCCCAAGCTTGATTTTCCGGGAAAAAGCAAGATTTTAATGGAAAGGAACTAATCCCAGAAAAAGAATGGCCTCTAAACAATTTTCCTTAGCAAGCAAAAATAATAGAGCCTTTTAGTCTGGGAGATTCTGTCTCTACCGAAGTCTTTTAACTCTCAGAATCAAGTCAACGGTTTTGTGTCTCACACATGATTGGCTAATATATAGTGGAAGATGTCTTCAGCCAATCATATTTTGCCACGTCATATAGCCAAGTTGTTTGACTGGTCAGAGTATACTACACGGCAGTCCACTATATGACCGTGTCCAATAATTTAAAACTTAAATATTAAATAAAAGTTTATTATGGTTAAAATGGCGCCAAGCCAACTGTCAATTTCTCTTTCGGGGTTGTTTGGATATAGGAATAAGGGCTTTAGTACAACTCTCTTGTGGAAAAAAAAAACATTTGTAGCCGTGATATGGAAAATCAGTCGCAGCTGATCCGTGGAAAAAAATGATTAAGTTTTAAAGTATTGTGAGTTGGACAGCATATATCTATTTTATTTTATTAAAATAAATTTATATATTTAAATTAAATATATTTTTAATAAGAGACTAATAAAATGATTATAAACAAAAATATTATATTGTATAATGTAATATATTATTGTGTATATATAAAGTAAACAAAATATTTTATGAAAAAAAATATATTTAAGAATTAAATATTATTTATTTTATTATAATATTAATTTATTTTAAATATTTTTATTTTAGATAATATATAATAAATAAGTTTATTGTAAAAAAAATTCAAAAAAATTATAAGTTGGGTTTTACCGGCTTTAGTTTTCTATTGTACTTTGTGCATAAATTTTTTATTAAGCTATTTTCTAATTGTTCCCCAAACACTATTATTACACTTTTTTTTTCTTTCAGAAAAAAAAAAATTAGCTTAAAAAAAAAAGGATATTTGTAGTATAAATATTTAATGTTTTACACTTGTTACAGTTAAATACCTAATTTTTTATTTTTATGGCAAAAATATTCAATGTTCAATATAGGTTAAAGATAAATACCTAATCTTTTTTCTTTGTGGCAAAAATACATAAAGTTACTATAATATTATTTTTGTCAGTACCTCATGTATTGAAACTGTTAAGCATATTGACTAAGTAGACATTTGTCACTCTGTAATCGATCAATTTTATGTTTATTTTAAAAAAAAAATATTTTAAATCAGAAAAATGAATTGAAAAGAAATTTTAAATTAATACAAATTTAAAAAATACATTTTGATAACAAAAATACATAAATTATAAGGTGATACATATCTAGTGAGTAACACTTAACATCTCCAACAAATGAAGTATTGAAAAAAGTAATGCTTCAAAAATTTTAAGTATTTTTTATGCTGAGAAAAATGATTAAATATTTCCACGTTTGACTGTTTCTTTTATTATTATAGTGAAGAATGTATTTTGATTTAATTCATATAATAAATTTTGGAAATAGATGTTTTAAAATTAAAAGGATAAATACTAAATTATAAATGAAAACGACAAACAAAACTGGCAAAACCCTTCAAGACGGCAACTTAATTCATTAGAAAGAAACATGTAGGAAAAAGAATATGTGGATATAACACCTATTATAGTTATTGTACTATTTTAATCATCACATCTCAATATAGAGGATATTATTTTGATGGGTGTTTATCCAATCTAATCCATCTCATTGAACTTTTTTTTATTCTTAATCAATTCACTTGGATGTTGGAATCATCCAATCCAATTTAATTTAGCTTCAAAATCCAATATAATCCAGTTCAATTATAATTAGAATGGATCAATTATTTTATCTTCAAGCTTAAATATTATTATTAAATAAATTAACAAATAAAAAAACATACAAAAGAAATCATGCAATAAACTAAACACTATTTAATAATAATACTAAATTAAGTCCTTACAATTACTATATTAAGTTGTCGAACTATTAACTTTATAACACCACTATTCATATTTAAAACTAATGTGTCAAAATCAATAACTAAACTATTTAGATAATAATAAAATACAAACACAATAACAACATCTCTAAAGTGCTAACATATCATCCAAAAATAATAACAATCCAATTAAATATATTTATATATAATATAATTATACAAAAAAAATATTAATTGTAATTGAATTAGACCAGTTCCTAATTGGATTTTCACAGTCTCATCCGCCAACTGATCTAATTCAATCTAATTGTAATTAGATATCTAATTTTTTGTAATTGGATTGGTTCGGAATAATTTGGATCCTGAGTATTTTTAATCTTTTTTTGTGGCAATGAAAAACTTCATTGAAAAAAATGTAATGTCATACAACCTAAAAAGACTAAATATCTCAAAGAAAGTCAGGGATAACGTCTAACTAAACAAATTGTCTATCCATCCTAAGAGTGTGCGCAACCAATCCACTCCTAAAAATCTGGATAACATACTTGTTATATCCTCTAACAAGGACTCAAGGTCATTGTAAAATGTATGTTGCTTAGTGAAAGCGGACATAAGTGCTAAACAATCGGTCTCTACAACATGCACTGAAAGTCTCATTGATAGAATTCAATCCAACCCCATCATCAACACCACACGCCACACATTCTTCTTGAATCACTGAAAAACATCCTACAAAATAAAACATTAAACAACAAACCAACATTAGTAACATTAAATTAATACTAGAAATTAAAAAAATATAATACAAGAAGGTAGAATCTAGTAAATAAATATAAAAAAAAAATTATATATATATGGATCATAATAAAGTTAGCAAGTTAAATTATAACTTAAGAATAAATAAATAAAATTATAATTCAAACATTCAAGTATATTAACACATGAAATACCAGCAGAAGAACATTTGCAAAATATGTAAAGATGCAAGTATCCATAAAATGAAATATTAGGATAAACAAGACACACTGAAGAACATAGTAAAAATATTTTGACAACAATAAGTTTAATAGATAATAGGTTATTAGAAAATAATTAGTAAAAATATAAAATATTAAATTAAAAATAACTAACCTCTTTTTTAAAATCCAATTATCAGTTATCTTGAAAAACTGTAACAGATATTCTTCCAAAAAATAAATAATAAAACAAATATAAATTGAAATAAATTTTTTACGAATAAATAAAAAAAACTTGAGAACAAAACTGGAAAACTTTTCTAAGAAAAAAATATCACCATTAAACATCAATTAGGATGATAAATTTATAACAAAAAAAAATACAACAATAAATATTATTATCAAATCAAAAATCATATCCTAAATAAACTAAATTGGAAAATTCTATCTCCATAATTCAATGAGATGAAAAAAATACTTATCTTATCAATTGTGGTTTGAAATCCTTCAAAGTTAGCCAATTTTTAAAACAAAACTTGACCAAAACAAAATTTGAACAAAACATAAACATAAACATTGACCATACAAAAGAAAAAAGATGACAAAATCATTGACAATATATTTATTACTAAGTAATATATTTATTACTAAGTAACCTTGTTAAATCTGTGATAATAATATTAATCATCATTGGAAATTCAAATATAAATAATTGAAAATAACAAAAATATTTATTGATACGGGTGTATCATTTTCATTATTAATAAATATTTTTGTTATTTTCAATTATTTATATTTGAATTTCCAAATGATTAATATTATTATCACAGATTTAACGAAGTTACTTAGTAATAAATATGTTAGACCAAATTTTTTTTTTTTTTTGAAATAAAGAAGGAATTTTATTAGCAACTGTCCTTCAAAATTACATCAAGAATAGCAGGAGAGAGATCACCTCCCCTGAAAGTACAGTCAGCAACATGACAGGATGCTCTAGCAAGAGCATGAGCAACACTGTTCGCAGACCGCTTAACAAATAAAATTTTAATATTCTTAACATCACTCCACAAACCCTTACACTCAGTGATTAGACTCCTAAAATAAGAGTCCATAGAAATTGAACAACGAAGGGCCTGGACAACTGTGAGGCAGTCAGTCTCGATAGTCACCTTATCCCATGATTTCTTCTTGATCCAACTCAAAGCCTCTCGCATCCCCATTGCTTCTGCTAATTCAGGAGACACTACCCCATTCCGACAACAAGTTATAGCTTCCAAGGTATGACCCTGATCATTATTAGACCAAAATTTTAAATTTAATATATTAAAATTATTGTCAAATACAATTTCACTTATGTCGATTTTATAACATAAAAATGTATTAATTTGAGTTCGATCCATCCAAAATTATAAAAATAACTTCTTAATTACTACCATTTTTATTTAAAGGAAAACATTTTTATTCCAATTATGATGATGTTAATTACTTGTGTAATTTTGGGAAAATTTTGAGGAGTTTGGAATTGTGACTGCATTCAGTAAATTTGACTGGTTAAGCTGCCTACATACCTTCTTTATGAAGGATCAAGTCACTTGTAGTTCTAGATAGATATTTTGGAAAATGAGTGGAGGAATTCTGGTAAATGACCATTCATAGGAATTCATGGTATTTTTAGAAATTTATGAAATTCCAGGAGATGACCATATCATGGAATCATTTAATGTTTTGGAAGTTATGAAAAATTCCGAGGTGAATGACATTTTATGGAATTTTGAGAGTTGTGTTTGATATTTGAGAATTTTGAGAATTTGTGGTTCATGTGACTGCACTTAGTTTTAGTGACTAAGTTGCCTATCTATCATTTGGAGGAATCAAGTCTAACGTATTTCAAAAATATTTTTTGTGATGTTTTAAAAATTTTTAGGTGAAAGACCTCTTGCTTAAAAATTCTTTTATCATTTGATATGATTTTAGAATTTTGTTTTATGTTGAAATCTCTTTATTTATAGAAAATTATTTTTATAAAATAAAGATATCAAAACTAATTTTGCCAGATTCTAGAATCTGTTAATTTAATTATTCCAAAATTTGGTAGTGAATAATTAAATTTCATATCAGATAATATCTATATACTAAAATTCAAATTTAATTTTAGAGATTTGAATTTAGAATTTGTGATAAAATCCGATATATATTTATAAGATAATATCATTATTTTATATTCTAAAATTCAATTTGAATTTGAATTTGAATTCGAATTCGAATTTGAAATCGAAATAAGATATCATCTCTTGTTTATTTAAACATTCTACTATACTCAACATGATGCATTCTTCAAAGTTCTCCAAACTTGAAAGACATGGTTTAACTTTGAGAAAAAAGTGAAGCATATATTTGGGTATGTATGTTTGTTCTCCTTGATAATAAACAATTATTTATAAATAAATATATAATTTTAATCACTTATATATATTTTCCTTAGGAGGCGAAGAATGTTTATTTGCGACAATTATCTATCTTCATCTGTCATATATTTATTGATTTAAGGAGTCATCTTCAACAAAGTTTGCTTCTTCAGTTTTGGTAACCAAAATTTTTGTTTATAAATAAAATATATATGCATATGAGTATGAGTTTTTGAAATCTCCAACTAACGAATTTAGTAGGAGAAAACCCTGTGAACTTGCCATTGAAATCTTCAAACACAAAAGAGTCTTAACCTTATTGTTGGTAGATTTTTACTTTCAAAAATTAGACTTTAGACTGTAAGCAGTCTCCAATATTGTGAGACCCGAAATATGCCATTCATTTTGATTTGAACTTATATATATATATATATATCATATATCTTGTCAACATATATTTTGTGTAGACTATTGGCCACATTTTCTTTGGCCATATTCATATACGCGTCATCAATATTTTTATTTGAAAATATACATGCAGATATATATAGTAAGAGTTGAAAATCAATAGAATAATTGGATTTCTCAAAATGAATTTCTAGGCATTTATATTTAGTTTTACAGTAGCATTTCGTGACCCATCTTTTTTTTTTAAAGCCCACGTCATCTTCTGCTAAATATGTATATGTGTACAAATACTTTTATATGCTTACTGAAAAAGAACTTTATGCAGGCGCTAAACTATGTTGACTTAGCATGACTTTAATTCATGTTCATAAGACTAAGCTTTGCTTTGTAAACATAAATATGCCTTCAGTGAAGTTTCTGCATATTGAATATGTCTCTTTCTTTCTTTCTTTTTTTCCATTTTTATTTTTAGCAAGAGTACTTTGACGAGACATATTTCTTTTGAGACTTGCCTAATAATTAGAGAGATTAGATCAACATATATTTTAGCTAATTAGATTTCTACATTCTTGGGCTTTGATCATTTCAGTGAGGTATTGAATTTTAGCAAGTTTTAATTTTTCTTTTATGATATTTATATTTTAAGAAAATTTTGACAGTATAATCAAATGTGAATTTTATGATTTATCATATTATCCATGACTATATCTCACTTTTTGGAAATCTTTTGTGGCTTACAAAGCCTAGGTCAAAGTGGTGTAAGCCTAGGTCAAAGTGGACCATGAATAATAAAAAATTATCTTTGATTTTGGGAGAAATTAGACAACACAATGGCATGTGAATTTTTATAAGTTATCATGTTCTCCATGGCTATATCTCACTTTTGAAGACATTTGGTTGGCTTATAAAGTCTAGGTCAAAGTGGACCATGAACAACATAAAATCATTTTTAATTTTAGGAGAGATTTGGACAGCATAACAACATAGAGAAATCAAGATTTCTCCTTTCCCCTTTGGTTATATCTCACTTTTGCAGACCTTTTGTAGGCCTATATAGCCTAGGTCTAAGTGGACCAAAGACAAAAGAAGAAAATCAGTGGAGAAGAAAAGATGTTTGGAATACCAAGAAGAAAATAGGGGCAAGCCCTAGTACTTACTTTGTAGAATTCTTGAAGATGAAAATCTTAACTCTCTGTATTTTTTTTCTTAGTTTCTGTAACGTCCTGGTTACTCCAAGACCGTTACCGTGAACTTCAAACTATGCTTAACTTGCTAAACGAGGCATTTGGTTATAAACGTGCATAAGGTGAAAAATCTCGATCAAAAGGAAATGATATATTTTATTTAAAACATAAAACTGTACATGGGCCCACAAAATCGTTTACAAGTTATTTACAATCCAAAACGGTCATTACAGTGTAAAAATTACAAACCGCCGACCTAAGCGGCAAAAATAGGGCTAACCCCTAGTTCCCCTGAGAAACACCTTGGTCGTGGTGGTCAAGCAGCCGCATATGTACACATCGCCACCTAAGCTCTCCACTCAAGGCTGTGTGAGCTTTTCTTTCCCTTTACCTACACCATATAGCACCCATGAGCCAAGGCTCAACAAGAAAACTCATTACTGCATGTATTCAATATCACTTGATGATTATGATAATCATACTGGGCATGTAGCCCAAATCAGATAATATCGAGATTCTAATATTCATGCTGGGGCGTGTAGCCCTAATTAGATGGTATCGAGATTCTAATAATCATGCTGGGGCGTGAAGCCCTAATCAGATAAGTGACTGATGAGTAAGTCACGAACTTAAACCAGATGGGTGACTATGGAGTCACAAACTTGAATCAGATAAGTGACTGATGAGTGAGTCACGAACTTGGGCTCTGCACCCTTAGCCATGTGGCGATGCAGTCACCTAGGCTGTCTGGCCCTGACTCTAAGTAACTAGTCTTTAGACTAGACAATCGCTTTTGTTTTCATCGAACTTAAGGTCGGTCAAGCATTTCATGCTTATAACGATAATGCTTATTTCGATTTGATCTAATCTTTTCGGCTTGCGTTAAACACGCTAATACCGTTCTTGACTTATAAGCCAATACTATATGACCAATGCTTGGTACTACTACCAAACTTGACTAATGAGTCACAGCTTCATAGTTAATACTGACACCATTGTCGATTATGACTAATAAGTCAATGCCACTCACAAGTAAGCAAGATTGCTAAGCATTTAATATGCAATAAATGTCCACATTTAGAGCACCCAACATGCCTCATCAATAACCATGCATGTCACATACCGGTTGCAGTTTTCTTACCTTTGGTTTGAGCGAGAAATAATAAAAGAACAACCCTTGAGAACGATCTATCCTTTGATCCTTTAGCGGTCACCTAATCATAATCAAATATGGAATCACATCAATAAAATAAATCAATAAAAATGTTTATAATCTAAAACCTCACTCCTGGGACCAATCCCGTGCTCTCGGGACTCCCAATCCACCCAAACGGGGCAGTGGGATCAGCCCCCGAGCCCCCAAAGTCATCCCGAGCCCTAAAAATAGGTCTTGCTGGAACTTACCTAGCGTTGTGGCGCTGCCCCAAGTAAAAGAAAACCCCATTCTCTCCTCTGCCTAGCATTGGGGTGCTAGAAGTGGCGCTGGGGTACCACTGACAGACCAGAAAAATTCTGGTCTTCTCCCTTGCGATTTCCCCTGAAAATTAAGCTTCAAAATCAACCTCAAACATCATCCAAACCTATAATTTAACCCCACAACTTCATCCATACCTTAATCTCATCAAAACCCAAGCAAACTTTCCCAAAAACCTCCATGAATTCTTAACTATCCACTTCAAAATCTCAGCTGAAAACTAATAGAAAAACATGGCAAAAAACCAGAGAAACATGGCTGAAACCTTACCTCACACTTGAATTGAGTCCTCTTCAATGGTTGAACTAAGCTTCTAAGCTTCAAACCTTGATCTCCTAGCTTGAATCTTCAAATGGAGTTAAAAAATTCCAAAGGAAGAAGAAGGAGGATGATGATCGTGGGAGAGGAAACCAGTTGCTCTGTTTTTGCTTAAACTTTCTACAACTTTCTAGTTGATATCTAACCTTAGGTCAAAAGACCAAAATGCCCCTAGGTCATTAAATTCTCTCTTAAGGCTAACAAGGGTAAAATCGTCATTTCCCGCCTATCTCGTTTATTATAATTAACGTCTTCCAATTCCCATTATTCCATATATTCTCAAATGATAATAAATCATATCCCATTACCCTTTAATTCCTTGTAATGTTCTAATTATTAAATTACCCCCGGACTCACCCCGAGCCCGGTAAATAACCCTATTATGACCAAACTGCTAATTTGCATTCTAAGATCGTCTCATGCTCAAAAGCTCGAACATATCCATATAATAATGTGGCCTCAATCATAATTCACCAACATGCATGAAAATATACACATATGCCTTCAACGAGCCAAATAACCAAAATACCCTTTATAATGAAAAGTGGACCCATATGCATGCATTTATCATCATCTAATAATATAATTCACAAAATCATGCATATAATTATTTAATGGAATAATCAATCAATTATGACCGTCCCGACCTACTAATCCAACCATTAAACCTCATTAGGGATTTTGGGGCATTACAATTTCTCTTTTTTATTTTATATCATAATCTCTCTCAGAATTTTTGTCAGAGTTTTGTTCTTCTTCTCTCTCTTCCCTTCCTCTTGTGTCTGATTTATTTCCCCTTTTATAGACTCTATTTTACGTTATGTGAAGAGTGGTGAGAGTGGGATATGGGAGAGTGGAATGTGGGAAGGGGGAGAGAAAAGTGGAGATATTCATCTTCACTAATTTGACTGATACCACTTTTTATAACAATATATATTTTTATATTTTTATTTTATATTTTTTTTTTCGTTCAACAGATGCCCCCTCAAGCATGTGCATGTCATTTATGTACATGTGCATGCTTGAGTTTTTTTTTCACTAATAATATATTTTTTTTATATAGTGAGAGAGTTATCCTGAAATGTTTGCCTTTGGTACTCTCCATTCTCAGTGGGCTCCTAATGAAACAAGATTTGAAATTAAGATTGGGCCATCTTATCAACGTTCTATACCATTGAAAGAAATTCGGGTTTCACTGACTCCACATGACCTTGTTTCCTTGTCCAAAATTGAAGATGTTAGTTATGGTGATTTGCGATATCACTATTCGAATGATCAAGAAGCCATCCAACATATGCGACATTATGGTCCTATTTTCAAGGCTAAGGTTCTTGAGTTGGTTGATAACAGAGATGATGGTGATACTACTCATAAGGTTACCAGTGAGTTTTTTCCTAGCCTTCACCGCATCTTATTGGAGAAGAAAACCCGTGGTAACTTTTCCTTTAGAGGGATAGCTCAATTTTTTTTCTTATCTTATGGAATGGACAGAAACAAGTTTACGTCTTCATCGTGGTACTTTGACTGATGTAGGGATTTATGGTGCCATAACTGTATCTAGGTTCCCTTTTTTAATTGAGAATAACATATGGCGAGATTTTACGGAACTTGGGGGGCTTTAGCTAATACCTTTCACCATAGCAGCGGTGAAATGGGCCTTTCTGTATATGAATTGAATTTCATTGGTGGCTTACCAAATTTGGGGATTCCTTATAAGGAATTTATTCCTTTAAATGCTAAATTGATGCAAGGGCCTATGCGTAGCCCTATTGTTGTGGAACTTTTAAGGACTCGTGCTCAAATTTGTGACCATTTGAGCGGTACAAAAGTAACTTAGCAGCAGTGGGTCGAATATTTTTACAGAGGGAAAAATATTTTTGAAGGTATTAAGGGAGCTTCAACCTCCAAACCCTCAAAGAAAACTTTAAAAAGGAAAGATGACAAACAAATTTATGTACGCTCTCTTCCTTTAAATACATCCAAGGAGTGTATTCTTGCAGCTTTCATATCTTTCTGGTTAAGTTGGTTTGTTTTTCCTTATCAAGGATATGATGTAAGGCCTGAAACATTTTATATGGCTTCATCAATGGCACAAGGGGTCAGAGTTTCACTTGCACCTTCTATTTTAGGATATATTTATCATGGTTTAAATATTGTAGCTACACATGTGCAAGGTCAAGGCCAAAGTTTCTTGCCTATACATTATGTATTAGGCTAGTTGGCTGAACATTTTCGTGACCTATATAGCAATTGGAGCTCCTCTATTGATTTTCCTTTTTTAAGAAAATATGTTGGGGTACCAGTTGAGAATCAAAGTCTTAATGCAGCCCGCCGTATTTTAAGAGAAGAAGATTATGTCATTCACCGACCATATTCTTTCCCTGCTGAAGAAGATTTTGATTGTATGGACAATGAAGACCTATATGATGATAGATTTGAGATGTTGGTTTCTATGCGTTCTTCTATGTTACCTGTGAGAGTAGGTAAATAATTGTATGTTGAGCCATACTTTCCCAATAGATTTGCTCGCCAATTTGGTTTTGATCAAGGTGTGCCCTTAAATGAACTCCGTTATAGTTTTTCTCATAGAACACAATGTGGGATAGCTGGCATTGCTGAAGCTCGGGCCTTGCTTTTAAGGAGAAATACTGGTATTCATTGATATGAAAGCCCGGGCCTAGTATGACTCGTATGGGTCAGTGTAAGTGGTGGTATTGTCGTTGGTGGGCAAAGACTTGTATGCCTTTCTTAGGGAGATCTGTCTAGAATCTTCATTTAGAGCTCTTGAAGCAACCTTATGAAGAAGAGGATCCTAAATATATCATTAAGGACATTCGAGAGATTTATTCAACTCTTGATGAAGTCTTTATAAAGTGTACTCCAAATGATACTGAATTTTCTTATGCAAACTATGTCGATGTTGGGTCAGATAGTGATGATACCTCAAAAGTAAATTTCAAAAGGAAAAAGCGTACGAAAACCCTTGAAATTAATCGAGATAAAAATATAGCTTTTCCAATTACACATGATTCAATTAATGCACCCCTTGACATTTGTATTGATGCCTCTAGTTCAAGAGTAGATGAGCTTGTTGATTTTGATAAGTTTGATGACTATGTTAATGTTGAATTTTCTGATGAAATGTTGTCTCGAGAGAATATTGTCTGTTTTAGCAATTACCACCTCAAATACACCAAGGAGTTCGTAATTGGCATCATGAATGACATATTTAATTTATTATCTCTTTCTCAACCAACAAAATACATTTTGGAATGTCGTGCTGAAGCAATTAAGAAGCTCGACTTACTGGATGTTGTTTGTAGGATGATGAATGTTGAAACTCCAGTGATTGCATGGTTCATTAGTTCTGTCAATGATTCATTTGCTCTTAAAGAAAAATCTGCAGTTGCTTCACAAGTAGTTGAAAGTGCCATAGATATTGATATATCTCTCATCCATGATATAATTAATCGCGGTGAATAAAATTTGGCTACCATGGATAGACTATCTATATCTATGTCGTACAAGAAACAAGTTTTGACAAATCTTAAGATCGAGGAGGCAAGAATTATCGCAGCGGAATTGGCGTTACAACAAAGACGAACTGAATATGAGACTGAAAAAGCATCAGCCGAAAAAGATCTTTCTAATCTTGAAGACTCATTATAGCAACATCAACAGATTGATGAGAGGATAAAGTAATCAAAGCTTGAAGCTGGTGTGGAAAAAATCTATGAAGTCGAAAGAGCTAAAGCTGCAATCGAAGCTCGTGAAGAAGAAGTTCAGAAGATCCACAATTCTTTAACCTCATTCCTCAAGATAGACTAAAGATCTCATCAATTGTTTTTGTTTAGTTTCAAAACTTTTAGTATCATTTTTTTTTGTCACCATTAGAAACTGATGGTAGTTTTGTCATTTGGATTTTTTTGAATCTTAACTCCGTTGTGTGGAGAAATTGTTTTGTTTTGATTTTGCGGCTGCATCTAAATTAATAACATATTTCATTTTAGATTGCCTACGTACCCAGAGTGGGATCAAGCCTTTCGTAGTTCCTTTTTTTTTTGAAGGGGAATATGAGTTGTTTTATTTTTGTGGTCAGGCCTAGTTATAAACTAGATTGCCTACGTACCCAAAGTGGGATCAAGCCTTTCGTAGTTCATTGCACACCCTTTTTTTAAGTGTGCGATCTACACATTAGGTGAAAACCTTTTTGTTTAAGTGTAAAACTTCTTGATGAACTTTTCGTTTACACATGGGTAGATGCGTCGGCCTTCTGAATCAGAAAGTTCATATGCTCCTCTTAAGAATACCTTAGTAACAACATATGGCCCTTCCCATTTAGCTTCAAATTTGTCTTTCATCATTCTAGTTATAACAACAAGTCTTTTTATAGTCAGTACCAAATCGCCAACTGAAAAGCATCTGAATTTAACTTTCTTGTTGAATGCCCCAGCTACTTGTGTCTGGTATATTTCGAGATTTTGTTGGACATCAAGTCGTTTTTCATCTAATGTCTCGAGCTCAGCTAAACGAACTTGCACATTCTCATCTAGGGTCCTGTAAGCCATAAAGCTTTTGGGAGGCGTTTTGTCAGAGTTTTTTTTTTCTTCTCTCTTCCCTTCCTCTTGTGTTTGATTTATTTTCCCTTTTAGACTCTATTTTACTTTATGTGAAGAGTGGTGAGAGTGGAATATGAGAAGTTGCAGAGAAAAGTGGAGATATTCATCTCCACTAATTTGACCGATATCATTTTTTTTATAATAATATATATTATTATTTTTTTTTTGTTCAACAAAATATATTGTCAATAATCAATATCTAACTAAAAAATAACAAATCAATATCTAACTAAAAAAATGTTGTAATTTGAATAACTAAAAAGTCAGATAAAAAGTTGAATGAACAGGAAAGAGAGGAACAACATACCTAAAACTAATATAGGGATGCAAAAGATTGATATTGATATAAATGTGTATATCTCTTCTGTTGACGCCGTTTTTCGTCAACAGATAAAAGAAGAGCACAAAAACAATGAATAACGATGGCCAACCGAAACAAACAAATCAAGCACACGGTTTTTTACGTGGTTCAGCAGTTAAATCTGCCTAGTGCACGAGTCTCTGTTATTAATCTTAAGATTATCTCTGAAAAATTCTTTAGCATGAATTCTCCAGAGTTTTCTCTCAAGGATCAGAATTTCGGTCCATTACAATGGTGCATGGCTTCTCTATTTATAGAGAAGGATGCAGAATACTATCCCACATATTTTGGGTAGTTACTCTTTTGTGAATAAAATAAATGACTTTAAATGCCTTTAATCAGATAAAAAAGGAAACGTCCCTGAAGACCAGGAAATGCATAACTGACTAAATAATATCCCACGATTCTTGGGGATTTACATCAATAAATGAGGATTACATCTCATGTTTACAATACTTGTAGATATTCAAGGTGGTTATAGTGTATCTCCAAGGCTTTAGCATCTCAGGTTTCACGTCATTGTGCGAGCCACTGACATCTCCCGAGCTAACATTGCTTTCGAGATAGTACATCGAGCTCAAGACCCCTGCTCCGAAGTTGTTCCTGAAGATGAGGGTGTTCTCAGAGCTACCTTTCGAGATCGAGATCATTTCGAGGTCACCACATTCGAGATCATATATCGTACTTTGCAGACTCGATATGCCATCCTGGAGCATACCCAATCCTTGCGAGACCATTTGTTGCGAACTCAGCTTTCGAGGTCACATTCACTATGGCTCGAAATCTGGGTATAACATCTTCTATATAATAAGTGTGTAGATAACGGAAATTATTGGTTTTAACGGCTTTTTATTTTTTTCCGTTAACTTTAACGGAATATTCTTATATTTAATAGAATATTCTTATATTTAACGGTAGTTTGTAAACACTTAAACTTAAATAAATAATTAAAAAAAATTAAAATATGATATTTTTGAGATATTTTACAATGATAATTATTTAAAAATAATAAATAATTAAATAAATTAAAATAAGATATTTTACAATGATAATTATTTAAAAATAATAAAATCATACGTTTTATAACTTAAATAAAATATAATTAAATTAAACTTAAACT
This sequence comes from Humulus lupulus, assembly GCF_963169125.1. Taxonomy (NCBI): domain Eukaryota; kingdom Viridiplantae; phylum Streptophyta; class Magnoliopsida; order Rosales; family Cannabaceae; genus Humulus; species Humulus lupulus. The sequence goes on along the minus strand of NC_084797.1, from coordinate 11,434,586 downwards.
CACTTATTAGAATAATATCATATTAAACATATAATATAATCTACTGTCAATTAGGAACAAATTACTTTAAAAAAAATAGCAAGAAACTTAAATTTAAAATTTACGTATAATATTTAATATTACATTAAACATATAATATATAATCTCATATTGTCACTCCCAAATTCAAAAATTAAAACAAACATAAGCTTAAACAAAAATAAATAAACTATTTAATTAAAATAGGATATTTATTTAAAATTTATATGACATTAATATAAATTTAATAAAAATAATTAATAAATTTTATAAATAAAACTAAGCAAACGTGCATATTGCACGTTGTTTGTATCTAGTATTATACATAAATTGTTAAATCTTAATAAATAATTATACAAATACATGTTTATTGAAAGAAAATGAAAATTTTATAAGCAACTCATTTTATCCTCCCTTTGCTTTTGTTTTTTTTCCCTTTCTAGATTTAATTCACTGGGGAGAGATCCTATTTTTTCATGCTTATGATATTGCTCTCCATTTTCGGAATATCTTTTTGGACTTTATAAAAAAAATGAGAAAAATAGTTCATCTTAATAAAAAATATGAAAGTTTCGTATCTTTAATTTTTTTGACAAAACATATCATTAATTATTTATAGAAACTATTTTATATATATAAAAAACATAATTAGTTATTAAGTACTTTCTAAGTCTCTTTGAAACTAGTCACTTGATCAACAATTTTAAAAAAAAACTAATTACAAAGCCAATAATTAGTTAGTCTCTTCAAAATTAATTACCGGTTAATAATTTTTTCGAAACCATAACTAAAATTTTTAAGACTAGTTAATAATCTTATTTGAAACCAGAATATCATTCAAAAACTAAAAATTTTGTGTAAAAATAAGGTGTTGTTTGGTAACACTTAAAAAATAATTTTTTTATTTAATTAATTAAAAATTTGACAATTAAACATAAAATTGTGTTTGGTAACTCTATTTTTATTTATTATTTTAAAAAAATTTAATTAAAATTCTTTAAATTTTGAAAATAAAAAATTTTCACTTTCAAATTTTTTTTAAACCGTTTTCAAATTTTTCGTTTATTTTTTTTCTTAAATTCTTCAAATTAACAACTCATTTTGTATTATTAAACAAAAAATAAAAATAAAAATTATCAAACACATTTATTATTTTTTGTTTTTAAAAACAAAAAACAAAAATAGTTACCAAATATATTTTTATTTTTAAAAAATAAAGAAACAAAATTAAAAATAATATTTCATGAGTTAGATTGTTAATAAATATTTTTGTTATTAATAATGAAAACTTTTATTTGAAAATATAAATAAACATATTTTTTAAAAGAAAAAACAAAAAGATTAGATTCCGTATTGTTGATACATGTTCCCAGCCATCCATGATATTAAATCTCCAAAACAAAAGTCATTAGCCTCATTCTTTGAAGAGACCTTAACGAATGAATCAAAAGATTTAATAAACATGAACAGGAGTTCATGAACACTCAGGATTTAGGTTGATCTATAAATGATCATCAGTTATGATATGAATTACAAGTCTTTATTATTAAATGGTTTTTGGATAAAGACTTTAATTCATATCGGTCCATGTCATATATAATCATATTATATAAAGCACATTTACCGAGATGTCTTTCCACATCAATAATCCGAATCTAGATTATTTGTATAATTATGATACTCAGTAAACCGTACTTACAACTCCAATTAAATAATCCCATAACTTTAATTTGTTGTTGTTGACTATTTTTATTCATTCATGTGATCTTAATTCTCTCGTACTAATACAAGATCACATCCTCAATAATGAATATGAAATTTTTCTGATATTCACAAAATTATTCAAATAATAATTTAACAATCTAAATATAACAATAATAATTAAACCATTGTATTTATTTATTCACAGAGAAAACAAATGTCTTTGTATGCTTTTAGGACACACTCCTAACAGATTTTCATTAATTGGAGATTGTATTTGGTTATGAATAGGTGACCGCTAAAGGATTAAAAAGGGGTCGATCGTTCTCAAGGGTCGTTCAATTATTGTTTCTCACTCGAAATAGAGGTAAGAAAACTGCACCCCATATGTGACATGCATGGTTATTCGTGAAGAATGTTGAGTGCTCTATATGTGGACATTGATTGCATTGAAAATGCATAAGATACATGAGATTAGGGCATGTCATGAATGTTGATTATGAGATTGATCAGAGCTTGAGTCTCCGTAACTGTGCATGATTATAATTATGCTTCTGATTACTGAATGAGCATGCCAAATGCCTTATATCTGAATATTTGACATATGATATATGTCTGTTTGTATTACCTAAATGAGGAAGCACTGACTTATTAGTCAGGGATTGGCAATTGTGTCAGTATCAACTGTGAAGTTGTGACTCATTAGTCAAGTTCGGCAGTGGTACTAAGCACTAGTCACATGGGATTGACTCATAAGTCAAGTATGGCCTTAGCGTGTCAACGCAAGCTGATAAAAGATTAGATCTAATCGACATCTGCATTGAATGACTCAAATGAGCATTAATGCTGGACCGACCTCAAATTTGATGAAAATTAAAAAGCGCTTGTCTAGTCTAAGGGTTAGTTATTTAGAGCCAGAGCCAGAACGGCTAAGGTGACCTACATGTCATATGGCTAGGAGGGTATGGGACCTCCAAAGTGTGACTCATTAGTCACTAATACAGAGTGTGACTCATTAGTCACCTATACAGGGTATGACTGTAACGACCCAAATTCGCTAATAAAGCTTAAGGGCCTTGATTAGTGTGCCTGGAAGGCATAATGGGAATTATGTGTGATTTTAATGAGTAAAATGCATGATTAAAGATTTAAAGCATGTTATATGACTATTTGAATATTTGAGATGCATGACTATGTGTATTAGGATGCATGTAGGCCCTAATTAGGTTAGAAGGGCATAATCGTAATTTTGGCTCGTTGCAGGCATAACTGTATATATGTGCGATAATTGTTGAGACCACATTATTATGTGGATATATCTGTGATCTATGACTCGAGACGATCCTAGTGAGCAGAATAGCGAAAAAGTCATGGCGGGGATTTATACCCGGCTCGGGGTGAGCCTGGGGGTATAAATGGGAATTTAATGAGTATATTGGAGTTTATTTTGACACCGAGAAATATAATTGGTGATTAATTAGGTATCTGGAGGTAAGCGGAAAATATTAGAGACACTTGAGGAATTAGCGGGAATTGGGTAAAATGACTAAAATGCCCCTAAGTGGATTAAATGGTTTAGAATTAATAGGGAGGGCATTTTGGTCAATTGGATTCTCAGAGATAAGTATGTTAAGGCTTTATACTTGGTGGGAATTGTAGAGAAAGGTAGAAGGCTGTGGAAAGAAAGAAAAGAAGGAAAAGAAAGGAAAGGAAAGGGAAGAAAACAGAGTTGTTTTCCTAGGAGTTGGTTGGTGATCTCCTTCACCATTTCTGGGCATTTTCTTGGAGCAAAACTCAGAGGGGAGTTAGGTTAGGCTGAGCAACAGGAATCCTGAACTAGGCTTGAGGAGTTGGAAGAGCTTAGCAAGAACACACCATCACTTGAGGTAAAACTTTGTAGTTCCTTCAGTTCTGGTTTTGGTTTTTAACTAAGGTATCTAAGCTGAGTTGATGGGGAATTCTAGGGAAGTTGGAGCCAAGAGCTGAGGAAGAGCAAGCTAAAGAGATCTAGAGGCTACTTGAAGTCGAATTTCCATCAAAGGTATACATTATGAGCTTTAAACTTTGGTGTTTTGTTTGGTTTCTGCTGAGTTTTGAAGTCTAGAAGTGGCTATGGTGAATTTTGGGATTAGGGATGCATGTGATTGGGTTTTGAGTATTTGGGGTGCTTGGGATGAGTGAAGTGTGTTAATAAGCTTGTTTTCAAGTTTGGTGAAGGTTTGGAGAAGTTTTGGTTGAGTTTGGCTTGGGGAAATCGCAGGAAGGGAAATTGAGGTATTGGCTGTCTGTGACTAGCGCTACAGCGCTAGCCTTTGGGCGTTGTAGCGCTAGGCCATGCTTTCTGGGGGATTTTGGTACTACTTGTAGCGCTGTAGCGCCCTCTTTTGAGCGTTGTAGCGCTACCCTATTTCCAGAAAGGGATTTTAGGGTTATTTACAAGGGTTTTTGACCAATGGTTCGGGGTTCGGTTCCACCACCCTGTTTGGTGGAATTAGGACTTCCCGAGGGCTTGGGATTGGTCCCGAGGCTAGGTTATGGACTTGAGGATTGATGATGACTTTGATCTATGATTATGATTAGGTGAGCGCTAGGGCTCAAAAGGGATCGTGCTCAAGGAGTCAAGTGATCAAAGCTAGTGAATCTAAAGGTAAGAAAACTGCACCCGGTTATATGTTTGAGATGGGACTAAGAGCTCCCAATATTTGTATAATTTCAATGATGGTATCACGCCATGGGACATGTGATAGCGGCCTAAGGGTGTCGTATTCAATATTTGCGCACAGGGCACGGCTTGGCCACTGGTAGCCGAGGACAACTTATTATTCACTGAGCTCGGTTTAAGCGGGCCGGAGTCAGTGGGATAACGGAGGGTGCGGCCTGAGGGCGCTAACCCTAGTTATCATTTGCAAATTGAAATATGATATGTGTTGATATGCTTAGTATGCTGAATACTTGGTTATTCTGAATATTTATGTGGTTGTGAACATATTTATGCTATATGAGATATTGAACTGGCTGTTGATTGCTTATGCACTGTTGTTGTGTTTTCTTGCGGGACCTTGGCTCACGGGTGCTACGTGGTACAGGTAAAGGCAAAGGCAAGTTAGACCAATCCTGAGAGGGAGAGCTGCAGGGCTGAACGTGCATAGCCAGCTGTTCGGTTGCTTTGGCCAAGGAGTGGATCAGGGCAGGGATCGCTGAACTGTTTATTTTGCCTTAGTATGGCTAACTTGTACTTAAATTATGAATCTTTTGTAAATGGTTTTGAACCTGCTACTATTTTGGGATCCCATACTAACAGGAAATATTATTTATAAGAAATGTGACTTTTAAGACCAAAATCTTTTAACCTTAGCTCCGCTATAGTTTCAACAACACATTTTTAATTAAATGACTTGATTAGCAAGTCTAGCACTTTTATAAACACACAGTGTAACGGTCTTGGCTATCCAGGGTGTTACAATGACTCATTAGTCATCCACACAGAGATTGACTCATTAGTCATCTATACAGAGTGTGACTCATTAGTCACCTATACAAAGTGAGACTCATTAGTCTTCTATACAAAGTGTGACTCATTAGTCACCTAGACAGAGATTGACTCATTAGTCATCTATACAGAGTGTGACTCATTAGTCACCTATACAGAGTGAGACTCATTAGTCTTCTATACAGAGTGTGACTCATTAGTCACATATGCAGGGTGTGACTCATTATTCACCCACTCTGAGATTGACTTACTAGTCATTTATTCAAGAAGCAGGTCCCCAGAGATTGACTCACTAGTCATCTATTCAGTTGCAGGACCCCATAATCATTTATTTGAACTTATTTGCATGCATGATGAAAGCTATTATTGCTAGGCATGCACATTATGATTTGATGACATGTTATTACTATTCATGAGCATATTGAGTTTTCTTGCTGGGCTTCGGCTCACGGATGCTATGTGGTGCAGGTAAAGGCAAAAGAAAGTTGGACCATCCTTGAGTTGGAGAGCTTAGGTGACAACGTGTACATATGCGGCTGCTCGACTGCCACGGTCGAAGGTTGAAAAAGGAACTAGGGTTAAACCCTGTTTTCTGCTTAGATCGGCTGGTTGTAAATATTTTCTTGTAAAAGACCTTTAAATTATACTTTTGGGATCCCAATGTATATAGTAAACGTTCTAATGAAACGTTATATCTTAACAAAAAAATTTAATCCCTAAACCGGTAATCATACTTAGTTACACGTTTATGGCCAAATGACTCGATTACAGAGTTTAGCATTGTTTTTAATGCGCACCGTAACGGTCCCTGGAGTTTAGGGCGTTATAGGAACACAATCCCAAGCCCTCAAGACTTACTTCCCAAGCTTGAATCCTCAAGTTAAGCTCAAAAATCACAAAGGAAAAGGAAGAGAAAATAGGTACAGGAGGAAATTTTCTATGCTTTGTTTTCTTCAAGTTTCTACAGCCTTCAATGGCTTTAAACATATCACATGGTGAAAAGACCCTTTTGCCCCTAGGTCACTTAAGGCTGCCTAAATACTCCCAAGGGTAAAATTGTAACGCCCTGGCTACCCCAGAACAGTTACGGTGAACGGTGGACCGGAAATTTGACTCGTTACCCGAGTCCTTTGGTCAAAAACGTGCTCTAAGTGTAATTAACAGGTTAAGGTGTAAAACCAATAAAAAGAAAATGGAGATTTTATTACAAACTGCTCTGCAGAGCTAAACAAAACATTTACAAGTGGTTCTCAGTACAAAATGGTCATTACAGTTTTAAATTTACAATCCCGCCGACCTAAGCGGCAAAAATAGGGTAAACCCCCTAGTTCCTCTGAGAACACCATGACCGTGGCAGTCAAGCGGCTGCATATGTACACACCACCACATCAGCTCTCCACTCAAGGCTAGGTGAGCTTTTCTTTCCCTTTACCTGCACCACATAGCACCCATGAGCCAAGGCCCAGCAAGAAAACATAATACTCTTCAAAACATTATCAAATGATTATCATTATAACCATACTGAACATAAAGCTTTCAACAAACAAGTGAACATCACATGACTTTAGCGGGAGAGTGGCTGCTAGGTAAGCCACTAGCCTCCAGGCTCTCTTTTCTAGCGGGAGGGTGGCTGCTAGGTAAGCCACCAGCCTCCAAGCTCCGTTTGTTCATCGACCCTCAGGGTCGGTCAGGCATTAATGCTCCTTGAGTCATTCAATGCTAATAATCGATTAGATCTAATCCCCATTGGCTTGCGTGAACCACGCTAAGTCCATCCTTGACTAATAAGTCAGCGCTAAGTGACCAGTGTCCAGTATCACCGCCGAACTTGACTAATAAGTCACAACTTCACAGCTGACACTAACACCTTTGCCAATTCTGACTGACAAGTCAGTGCAACGTGACCAGTGCCCAGTACCACTGCCGAACCTGACTAACAGTCACAGCTTCACAGTTGATACTAGCCCCTTTGCCAAACCTGACTAATTAGTCAGTGCTATGCTCAAATGAACAACATGTGCTAAGCATTCCATGTTCAAACCATGTCCATATTACATAACCAACATGCCTCACAAACATCCATGCATGTCACACTTGGGGTGCAGTTTTCTTACCTCCGGTTCGAGTAAGAACAAATAAAAGAGTGACCCTGAGAACGATCGACTTTTTGGTCCTTTAGCGGTTACCTGGTCATAACCAAATTATGGGATTCCATCAATAAAATGAATAATAAAGGGTTCCCAAACCAAAACCTAACCTCCGGGACCTCAAACACTACTCAACCGGGTAGTAGGTTCAATCCCGAGGCCCTAGGCTTGAATCCCCATGCTTAAAGGCTCACTTTGGCTAAAAATGCCTTAAGGGCCGCGGCCCTCCTTGGCCATGCCGCGGCCCGCCCCTCAAACAGAGGCGCCTAAACCCAGCCTTCACCAAGGGCCGCGGCTCACCCTGGCCATGTCGCGGCGCAACGCCCAGTTCAGCCAAAACCCCTGTTTTTCTTCCTCTACGGTTTCACTTAGAACCAACCCTTCAAACCCAACTTAAACACCACCCAAACCTCTCTCAAACACCCATTTAAACCCCTAAACAACACTCAAAACTCTCCCTCATCATAACCCAAGACAACCCCCTAAAACCTCCATAAATTCCAACAATCCTCCCTAAAAACACAAGCTGAAACTTATCATTAAAACAGGGCAAAACCAGAAAAGTAATGATCAAAGCTTACCTCAAACTTGGTATTGAACCCTCTCCAATGACTGAACTAAAACCACAACCTTAGCCCCTTGATTTCCTAGCTTAGCTCCACACTTGAGCTCAAAATTCCAAAGAAGAGAACTATGGAGATGAATGTACGGGAAGGAGAAGATGAAGCAAACTCTGTTTTGGGTTCTATTTCACAGCCATCCATACATCATATATATCCAAATACCAAAAGACCATTATACCCCTAGGCATAATAAAGCTTCTAAAACCACTCAAGGGCAATTTTGACATTTTCCACCTACACCGTTAATCATAATTAACGCTTCCCAATTCCCGCTAATCTCAATATTCTCAAACACCAATATTTCACATCCCGTTACCCTTTAATGCCCGGTAACACTCTAATCATTAAAACACCCCGAGACTCACCCCGAGCCCCGAGCTTAAGCCCGTTATGACCAAACCGATAATTAACATTCCTTGATCGTCTCATGCCAAATGGCTCGAAAAAACCCACATCATAATGTGGTCTCAAGATATATCACCAACATGTGAATAAATAATTCATTTACCCTCAACGGGCCAAATTACCATCACACCCCTGTGGATAAAAATATGGACTCACATGCATGCATTTCACATCATATCATAATATAATCAACATATACATGCATTTAATCAATTAATAACATAATTAAGCAAGTATGGCCCTCCCGGCCTACTATTCACGCCGTAAAATACATCGGAGAATTCGGGGCATTACAAAAATCGTCCTTTGTCCACCTATTTCGCTAATCATAATTAACACCCTCTAATTCCTGTTATTATCAAAATACTCAAACACCAATAATTCATATCCCGTTACCCTTTAATTCCCGACAACGCTCTAATCATTAAAAATAACCCTGAGACTCACCCCGAGCCCCGAACTTAATCCCGTTATGACTAAACCGCTAATTTGCACTAAAGATCGTCTCATGCTGAATAGCTCAAACAGATCCACATTATAATGTGGCCTCAACAATAGGTCACCGACATGTATATAAATATACAATTTACGCCCTAAACGGGCCAAATTACCAAAATACCCCTGACATGAAATGTGGACCCACATGCATGCATTTAACATCATATTATAATATAATTCACATAAACATGCATATAATCATTTAATGACATAATAAAACAATTATGGCCCTCCCGGCCTACTAATCCAGCCACTAAACCGCATTAGGGATTTCAGGGCATTATAGTTTAAATATTGCAGCTACACATGTGCAAGGTCAAGGCCAAAGTTTCTTGCCTATACATTATGTATTAGGCTGGTTGGCTGGACATTTTCGTGACCTATATAGCAATTGGAGCTCCTCTATTTATTTGCCTTTTTTAAGCAAATATGATGGGGTATCAGTTGAGAATCAGAGTTGTTATCCCCATTTCCTGGAAGGGCTTTGGGCCTTCGCCCTGGCCCACGGTCAGAGGTCCGGCTCGGCACATGGGCCTGGCCCAAGGTCCCTTGGTTTGAATATCACCCAAGGGAATTGGTACGGACCAGGGACTCTAGACTGGGCCCGTCTGGAGGGGTCCGGGATGTCCCTCCGGGTTCTTCTTCATCTTGAACGGTCCCGGCGATGTCCAGAGCGCCCGGACCATCGCGGCCTACGCGTCCCTATCCCAGAGCCTGGTATGGTCCGGGCCCGAGGTAAACGGAGTGGGCCAATGGTAAACGGAGCGGGCCAATGGTAAACGGACCTGGATCACCTCCTCCCCGGTTGAAGGGCCAAGCGTCCAGGATCCTGAAACCGCCTCATTTCGCGTGGGCATTGTCCCCCACTTTTTGCCTGCAGAGAAGGTCGCCTCGGGATTGCCCACTGGTGTGTCAGGACTGCGCAGCCAAGTACCCTGACTAGTCTTGTCTCCTGAATCAGCCTCGTGACTCGAAGTGGTCAGAGCCAAAGCGCCGTTTTGTCGGGCGAAGGCTTGTGTCTCAAGTCAACCAGTTGGGCCAACTTTGTGAATTTATGCTCTCTAGATGCATGCGTCTAGGCTCTGTGCGGTAGAATTCGCTAGGAAGGCTGTCTGGTTTGGGTTGCACCGTACTCGGATGCTTCCCGGACAAGGGACAGACCTTAGTAGTTTTCTCTCCCGATCAGGGTCCCGGGGCTTGTCGGGGTCCCGGGCCTGATCCGACGGGACTCCAAACAGTCCTTAGGATACTCCCTGTACCTTGACCGACTCTTTTGGGTTTAGGTACTGACTGCTTGGTTTTTTCTTTCTTTGTTCCCAGATCGTCAGTTATGGCCACGGGCGTTACACTCCATTCCAAAGAAGAGGTCAATAGGGCCCCTGTAGTCGCTCCCGGATCCAAGACACCCACAGGCAACAGGTGGGAAATGGACGTAACGGCCAACTTGTTCCGGAACTATCGGATGATGCTGCTCCTGGAGACGAAGCTGGGCATCGAATCGACTCCGAGCCTCTTCCACAATCGCATGGCTAGGCTAGAGGAACGGGCGCATACGTTCGTGGATGGATTCGGGGCTTGGAGCGCCGGACATATTAGCGCGGGAGCTACGCTTCCGCTTCATGACTACTTCGTGCGGTTCCTGACATATGTGGGGATCGCACCTTTCCAACTGCTGCCGCAAGCGTACCGCCTGCTTGCGGGGTGGAAGGTGTTCTGTGTCGCGAAGGAGATCGTGGAGCCTACTCCGGCGGAAGTTTTGTACTTCTACAAGTTGGTACCGCAAGTCAATGTTAAAAACAAGAGCTTGGACGAATTTTACAGGCTGCAGCCGCGGAGTGGCTATCCTGCTCCTACCAGCACCTGGAAGCACCCCCCAGATGTTCGGCATTACTGGTTCATGACATCCGGGTTCCTTATCGACAAGAACCCCACCCTGCTGCTGGACTTCCAGCGAGTGGGTAAGTATTCCTCCGGACCCTCTCTTTTATTCATCTTTTGCTTCCACCTCTTATCGTATCTTCCGGGTCGCAGGTCCCTTCATTCAAACCCCCCTTACCGAGTTCCTCCTGGAAAGGAGGAGATCCTATGCCAAGTTGACCGCGGATCAGCTGGACGTTGGGGGCTATGTCAATGATGACAACCTCCGGCTAATAGGGTTGTTGGCGGCCACCCAGACCATTGTCGTCCCGAGCTTCCGGGGCATCTCGTGTGAGAAGGACGCCGAGGTGGTGAGAGCGGCGTGGGCCACCGCAGCCCAGCGTAAGAAGAACCAGCTTCCGGCGGAAGAGGCCACCTCAAAAGAGCTGGAGGAGCTTTTCGAAGATGCCCTACCAAACGCCGGGACTCCCGGGGCTAGTGTATCGGGGCGAGGTAACTCCCCTTTAATCTTAACTTACGCTCCCCAAGTCGGGGACTTAGCTAGGGATAGGCTAGAGCCGCCGGACCCCGCGTTTGGGGCTGATGGGAGATGAGGCCTTCATCTCCCGTCCCTGTGGGATCAGAGGTACTAATGTTCCTGTTCGGGTTCCTCCAATACGGGGGGTTCCTGACCCCGGACGACGCAGGAGACCGGATCCACTCGTTTGCTTTACGGGAACTGAGTCTCGCCCGGGGCTTAGATGAGGGTTCGTCCCGGGCCGTTTTTTATTGTGTATTTTCATCTGTTTTGCTTATCGTCCTAACTCCTTTCTCCTGTACTTTTGCAGAGGATTCCGACATGTCTAACCCGGCCAGCGAGATGAGGAGGCTCATCAAGGAACGGTCGGCCAAGAAGGCGGCCAGGAGGCCAAACGTTGTGGCGGGAACGGAGCCCCTCCCCGCCAGTGGAACACCCGGGATAGTGCCCTGTCCAGGCGAGGCTCTGGCCATGGTTCCTTTCCAGGCCGTGGAGCCGGCCGCCGACTTCTCTTCGGACCAGCCCTCGGCGATTGATTTGGAAGCGGGCGAGGCCGTTAGCCGGAGCTCGGGAAAGAGGGGCCCAGAAGTCGATGCCGGGGAAGGCAACCCCGGGAAGAGGCCCCGGACGACACGGTCGGAAACAGCTGAGGAGTCGCATGGGGAGAGTCGACTGACCGCGAAGGAGATCCCTGCTCCGCCAGTCCTTCCCCTCCGCCCAACTCTTCTCGAGGAGGGGGAGATCGCCCTGCGGGACGAACAGTCCCGGCTGATCAACCGGACTTGGGAAAACGGCCGGTGCTGGAGGGACGACGCTTACAAGGCCCTGACAATCCGTCGTCAGGTCGAGTTCTCGGACCGTCCCGCCGAGTTCAGCGCTCCCCAGCCTATCATGGACCGGCTAGCTGCCGAGACGGGCTTCCGCCCCAAGCTGGGCCAAGACATCGCCCCCATGGCTGCTGATTTGCTGGATCAGGTTGGGAGCACTATGTCCAACCTTCAACTGAAGTGGTACGCCACGATAGCCAACCCGGATGTGCTGTTCATCTCTCAGGCTCTTCGCCACCAGGCCACCGCGGTAATGTTCACCTCACTTACATTCCTTCTGTCATTTGTTGGTGGTTTTATTTTCTAACTTTTCTTTGCTCCAGGTTGATTTACTGTCCCAGAGGAGTGTCGATCTAGTAGCCGAGCTTGCCATAAAGATGGAGACGGCCAAGCTGGAGCTGGAGGCGGCCGTGAACCAGAGGGAGGCCGTCAAGGAGACCCTCAGCCGGGAAACGGCCCATCTCTAGGAAGAAGTGGCCCGCCTGAAGGCGGAGCGCGAGGAGATTGGCCGCGCCAAGGTTGGGCTGGAAGAGGAGCTGTCCCGGAAGACAAAATTCGCCGATGAAAGGGCGACGCTCTTGGAGACGGCCGCAGCACAGTCCGCCCTGGACAAGGAGGAGATCCTGGCCCTGAAAGCTCGAGTCTGCGAACTGGGCGACTCCCTGCTTCAGGAGAAGGCGGCGCATGAGACGACCCGTCAGGAGAAGGAGGAGGCCGATAACTTGGTGGATGTTACCTTCGACGAGGCCATCTATATGGCCTGGTGCAAGGATAAGAACATGAACCTCCTCGTCTTCCCTGATCCACAATCGAAGCGTGTCGAATACGAGGCCAAGGAGAGGGAGGATGCGGACCTCCGGGCGGATGCGTTGTAGGCCCGTGTCCTGGCCTCGTGCTTTTGTTACTGTTTTTGGCTTGTAATTAAACTTAAAACCTTGCTACTTTATTTTGTTTTTTAAGAAAGCTTCCTTCCATTGTTCAGTAAAGATTTCGATTTGTTGTCGCGACTAACTGATTGCAGGGGTTTTAGTCCTGGTTCCAACGGCCGGAACTAGGCCCAACTAAATTTTCCAAGTCTCTAGCCTTGGCACTCGGTCCAGGGCTCCCGGGGCTCGGCTCAACTGGGCATTTCGTCCTTTTCAGTTTTAGGCCCTGGCCTTACCCTGGGGCAAACCGGATGTCTTTATCTCCCCGGACAACACCCGGGCTAGACGAGCCTTGGGCTTGGTCCCTTTTATTATATGCCCCCGGACATCATTCGTCCGGGGTGGGACCGGCCTTGGGCTCGGTCCTCTTTTTTAATATACCCCCGGACATCGTTTCGTCCGGGGCGGGACGAGCCTCAGGCTTGGTCCCTTTTATTATATACCCCCGGACATCGTTCGTCCGGGGTGGGACCGGCCTTGGGCTCGGTCCCTTTTATTATATACCCCCGGACATCGTTCGTCCGGGGTGGGACTGGCCTTGGGCTCGGTCCTCTTTTTTAATATCTCCGGCCGTCGTTTCGTCCGGGGCGGGACGAGCCTTGGGCTTGGTCCCTTTTATTATATACCCCCGGACATCGTTTCGTCCGGGGTGGGACCGGCCTTGGGCTCGGTCCCTTTTATTATATATCCCCGGACATCGTTCGTCCGGGGTGGGACCGGCCTTGGGTTCGGTCCTCTTTTTTAATATCCCCGGACGTCGTTTCGTCCAGGGCGGGACGAGCCTTGGGCTTGGTCCCTTTTTTAATATACCCCCGGACATCGTTTCGTCCGGGGCGGGACGAGCCTTGGGCTTGGTCCCTTTTATTATATACCCCCGGACATCGTTCGTCTGGGGTGGGACCGGCCTTGGGCTTGGTCTCTTTTATTATATAACCTCGGACATCATTCGTCCAGGGTGGGACCGGCCTTGGGCTTGGTCCCTTTTATTATATACCCCCGGACATCGTTCGTCCGGGGTGGGACCGGCCTTGGGCTCGGTCCCTTTTATTATATACCCCCGGACATCGTTCGTCTGGGGTGGGACCGGCCTTGGGCTCGGTCCTCTTTTTTAATATACCCCCGGACATCGTTTCGTCCGGGGCGGGACGAGCCTCGGGCTTGGTCCCTTTTATTATATACCCCCGGACATCGTTCGTCCGGGGTGGGACCGGCCTTGGGCTCGGTCCCTTTTATTATATACCCCCGGACATCGTTCGTCCGGGGTGGGACTGGCCTTGGGCTCGGTCCTCTTTTTTAATATCCCCGGCCGTCGTTTCGTCCGGGGCGGGACGAGCCTTGGGCTTGGTCCCTTTTATTATATACCCCCGGACATCGTTTCGTCCGGGGTGGGACCGGCCTTGGGCTCGGTCCCTTTTATTATATATCCCCGGACATCGTTCGTCCGGGGTGGGACCGGCCTTGGGTTCGGTCCTCTTTTTTAATATCCCCGGACGTCGTTTCGTCCAGGGCGGGACGAGCCTTGGGCTTGGTCCCTTTTTTAATATACCCCCGGACATCGTTTCGTCCGGGGCGGGACGAGCCTTGGGCTTGGTCCCTTTTATTATATACCCCCGGACATCGTTCGTCTGGGGTGGGACCGGCCTTGGGCTTGGTCTCTTTTATTATATAACCTCGGACATCATTCGTCCAGGGTGGGACCGGCCTTGGGCTTGGTCCCTTTTATTATATACCCCCGGACATCGTTCGTCCGGGGTGGGACCGGCCTTGGGCTCGGTCCCTTTTATTATATACCCCCGGACATCGTTCGTCTGGGGTGGGACCGGCCTTGGGCTCGGTCCTCTTTTTTAATATCCCCGGACGCCGTTTCGTCCGGGGCGGGACGAGCCTTGGGCTTGGTCCCTTTTTTAATATACCCCCGGACATCGTTTTGTCCGGGGCGGGACGAGCCTTGGGCTTGGTCCCTTTTATTATATACCCCCGGACATCGTTCGTCTGGGGTGGGACCGGCCTTGGGCTTGGTCCCTTTTATTATATACCCCCACACATCGTTCGTCCGGGGTGGGACCGGCCTTGGGCTAGGTCCTCTTTTTTAATATCCCCGGACGTCGTTTCGTCCGGGGCAGGACGAGCCTTGGGCTTGGTCCCTTTTTTAATATACCCCGACATCGTTTCGTCCGGGGCGGGACGAGCCTTAGGCTTGGTCCCTTTTTTAATATACCCACGGACATCGTTTGGTCCGGGGCGGGACGAGCCTTGGGCTTGGTCCTCTTTTTTAATATCCCCAGACGTCGTTTCATCCAGGGCGGGACGAGCCTTGGGCTTGGTCCCTTTTTTAATATACCCCCGGACATCGTTTCCTCCGGGGCGGGACGAGCCTTGGGCTTTGTCCCTTTTATTATATACCCCCGGACATCGTTTGTTCGGGGTGGGACCGGCCTTGGGCTTGGTCCCTTTTATTATATACCCCCGCGCATCGTTCGTCCGGGGTGGGACCGGCCTTGGGCTCGGTCCTCTTTTTTACATGTGCCTGGGATGACACCCCTCGCAAGTGAGCGGAGACGGGTCTGGGGTCACTTGGGAAAGACGTTCGAAAGGAATTCGCCCTGAGGCGTACATTTTCTTGGTGACAATAGCCCTTTACGACGTTTTACACACGTCATTTTCATTGTTCAAAAGGGAATAAGCCCTGAGGCGTACATTGCTTACAACGTAAATACTAAACTGGGACGAGTTCTAGGACTACTGGTAGTATTTACGGAGATGCTCCGCATTCCAGGCTCGCGGAACCTCGGAACCATCGAGGCGCTTCAAGCGGTACATTCTGGGGCAGACCTCGTGCTGGATCTCATACGGCCCTTCCCAATTAGGGCCCAGAACCCCTACTCTCGGATCCTGAGTGGCAGGGAAGACCCTCCGCAGGACTAGATCGCCGGTTTCGAACTTGCAGTTCTTGACTCTGGAGTTGAAATGCCGCGCGATCTTGCCCTGGTACATCTTCAACTGCACTTGCGACTCTTCCCGGATCTCCTCGATAAGATCCAGCGATTCCTGGAGAAAGGCATGGTTCTGGGTAGAATCATATGTGTCGCGTCGATGGGATGGGACAGTCGTTTCAATTGGGATGACGACTTTGCATCCATAAACCATTGAGTAGGGGGTGTGCCCGATTGACGTCCTTTCGGTCGTCCGGTAGGCCCACAATACGCGGGGGAGTTCCTCGGGCCATTTGCTCTTACAGGCCCGGAGCTTTTTCTTCAGCATCCCTTTTAGGATTTTGTTCACGGCTTCGGCCTGCCCGTTCGCCTGTGGTCTGGCGACTGCCGAGAAACTCTTCACTATACCGTGTCTTTCGCAAAAATCCGTGAAGTGAAGCTGTCAAACTGCTTCCCGTTGTCGGACACGATTTTGTATGGGAGGCCATATCGACACACTATGCTGTTGACGACGAAATCTAAGGCCTTCTTGGACGTGATCGTGTTCATGGGCTCCGCCTCGACCCATTTCGTGAAATAGTCTACAGCCACTATGACATACTTTACTCCTCCCTTTCCGGTCGGGAGAGATCCCACAAGATCGATTCCCCACATTGCGAAGGGCCAGGGGCTGTTCATCAAGGTTATCTCTGTCGGGGGGGCCCGAGGGATCTTCGCGTACCTCTGGCACTGCTCGCACTTGCGGATGTAGTCTATGCAGTCTTTCTTCATGGTGGGCCAGAAGTATCCTTGGCGCAGAATCTTCTTGGACAGACTGGGCCCGGCCGTGTGATCTCCGCAAAAGCCTTCGTGGACCTCATGCATGATGGCTCCCAGCTCGGTCCCGGACACGCACCTGAGGTAAGGCATAGACAGTCCCCGGCAATAGAGTTTCCCGTCCATCATGACGTATCGGTGGGCTTGGTATAGGAGTTTCCTGGACGTGGCTCGATCGTTCGGAACTTCCCCGGTGGACAGGTATCGGATCAGCGGCCCCATCCAGGAAGTGGAGTGGTCGACCGTATTGACGGTGGGAGCCCTGATGCTTGGGACGGGGAGATGGTTGACGGGAACAAGTCCGGCCAGTTCGGCCTCTGCGTCGGTTGCCAGCTTCGCTAATGTGTCTGCGAACACGTTCTTCTCCCGGGGAATCTGGCGGATGGAATGCGCCGCGAACGTTTGGAGCATCTCCCTTGTTTGAGTCACGTATGCCTCCATTCGTTCTCCCTTGGTTTGATACTCCCCCGAAATTTGTCTGACTACCAGCTGAGAATCACTGTAAATTTCGAGGTTCGTTGCCCCTACTTCCCGGGCCAGACGCTGGCCGGCTAGGACAGCTTCATGCTCCGCCTCGTTGTTCGAGGCTTTGAACTGGAAACGGAGGGCATTTTGTAGCTGGTGCCCCTGCGGTGACACCAAGATGATCCCGGCGCTGGCCCCGTTCTCGTTCAAGGCTCCATCCACGAAGATTTTCCAAACGGGCGCCGCGGGGACACTCTCTTCTGGGGGGATCCCGGAGCATTCGATGATGAAATCGGCCAGGGCCTGTCCCTTAATGGACACCTGGGGCACGTAAGATATATCAAATTGGCTCAGCTCCATTGCCCATTTCAGGAGTCTCCCTGACGACTCAGGTTTCTGCAACACCTGTCGCAGGGGATGGTTGGTTAAGACCTTTATGGTGTGAGCCTGGAAGTAGGGTCGAAGCTTCCGGGAAGACATCAATAGGCAGAAAGTCAGCTTTTCTATTAGCGGGTACCTAGACTCGGCGTCTAGTAATCGCTTGCTCACGTAGTACACCGGGAGTTGTGTCCTTTCCTCTTCTCGTACTAACGCGGCGCTGATGGCATGCTCGGTCACGGCCAGGTATAGAAACAAAGGTTCTCCTTCGACTGGCTTCGACAGGATGGGGGCCTTGGCCAGGTGTTCTTTCAGCTTCTGGAAGGCTTCTTCGCACTCAGGTGACCACTCGAACCGCTGACTCCCCCGAAGGACGTTGAAAAAAGGGACGCACTTGTCTGTGGCTTTAGAAACGAAACGGCTCAAGGCGGCCACCCGCCCCGTCAGGCTTTGGACGTCCTTGTGCTTCCGGGGAGGGGCCATGTCGATCAGCGCCTTGATCTTCTCTGGGTTGGCTTCGATTCCTCGGGAGCTCACTATGAAGCCTAGGAACTTCCCGGAAGCTACGCCGAAGGTGCACTTCTTAGGGTTCAGCTTCATCCCGTACTTCCGGATAACTGCGAAAGCCTCCGCCAAATCGTCTGCATGGTCCCGCGACGTCTTGGACTTGACCAACATATCGTCGATGTATACTTCCATGTTTCGCCCTAGCTGGGCCCGAAACATTCGATTGACGAGCCTCTGGTAAGTTGCTCCGACATTTTTGAGTCCGAAAGGCATGACTATATAGCAATAGATGCCCTTGTCGGTTTGGAAACTGGTGTGCTCCTGATCCGCCACGTGCATGGAGATCTGGTTGTAGCCTAAGTAGGCGTCCATGATGCTTAAGATCTCGTAACCGGACGTAGCATCCACCATCTGGTCTATTTGGGGGAGCAGGAAACAGTCCTTCGGGCACGCTTTGTTGAGGTCCGTGAAGTCGATGCAAGTTCTCCAGGTCCCGTTAGGTTTCGGCACCAAGACAGGGTTGGCCAGCCATACGGGGTATACTGCTTCGCGGATGAAATTGATGGAAGACAACTTCTCCACCTCCAGCTTGAGGGCCTCGGCCCTTTCCGTCCCCAAAGGTCTGCGCTTCTGGCAGACCGGGGTCGCATTTGGGTCAATACTTAACGCATGGCAGATGATATTGCGGTCGATCCCGGTCATATCAGAGTGGGACCATGCTAGAAGATCCTGGTTTTCCTGGATTCGGGCGATAATGGCGGCCCGAATGTCCGCCGGCAGGCTCTTTCCCACTTGGATGACCCTGGCCGGGTCGGTTTCGCTGATGCATACCTCTTCAATTTCGTCCATTGGCTCCAGGACACGCTCGTCTCCTATTCGCGGGTCCAGATCGTCCTCTTCCTGGGCTACTTGCTCAACTGGGCTGAGGGCCGGCTCGACGGGCTCCTCCCGGACCATATAGACGGGACGGGCAAAGACATGGTAACACTTCCGAGCGCTTTTTTGGTCTCCGCGGACAGTCCCTATTCCTCCGTTGCTGCACGGGAACTTCATGCATAGATGGCGGATGGAGGTGATGGCCTCGAACTCGACCAGTGCGGGCCGGCCAAAGATGACGTTGTACGCGGTTGGGCAGTCCACCACAACAAAGGTGCAGAACTTGGCCCTTTCCGTCCCCAAAGGTCTGCACTTCTGGCAGACCGGGGTCGCATTTGGGTCAATACTTAACGCATGGCAGATGATATTGCGGTCGATCCCGGTCATATCGGAGTGGGACCATGCCAAAAGATCCTAGTTTTCCTGGATTCGGGCGATAATGGCGGCCTGAATGTCCGCCGGCAGGCTCTTTCCCACTTGGATGACCCTGGCCGGGTCGGTTTCGCTGATGCATACCTCTTCAATTTCGTCCATTGGCTCCAGGACACGCTCGTCTCCTATTCGCGGGTCCAGATCGTCCTCTTCCTGGGCTACTTGCTCAACTGGGCTGAGGGCCGGCTCGACGGGCTCCTCCCGAACCATATAGACGGGACGGGCAAAGACATGGTAACACTTCCGAGCGCTTTTTTGGTCTCCGCGGACAGTCCCTATTCCTCCGTTGCTGCACGGGAACTTCATGCATAGATGGCGGATGGAGGTGATGGCCTCGAACTCGACCAGTGCGGGCCGGCCAAAGATGACGTTGTACGCGGTTGGGCAGTCCACCACAACAAAGGTGCAGAACTTGAACGAGTGCTGCAACTCATCCCCCAGCGTCACCGGCAGCTGGACCTTTCCCATGGGGAGAAGCGCATCTCCGTTGAAGCCGTAGATTTGGGTCGGGCAGGATGCCAGATCAGCCTCCGTCAGGCCAATGGCGGCAAAGGCAGGTTTGAACAACAAGTTGACGGAGCTTCCGTCATCTACCAACACGCGGGATACCAGCTTGTTGGCAATTTGAGCATCTACGACCAGCGGGTCGTGGTGCGGGAAATGGACGTTGCAGGCGTCGTCCTCCGTGAACGTGATGGGGAGGTTCATCAGTTTAGGGCGCTGAGCAGGGACCTGGACAAGGGCGCAAACTTCTTGGTCGTGGTCCAGCTCGCTCAGATATCGCTTTTGGTCATTCTTCGAAGGTCCTCCTAGGTGGGGTCTGCCCGATATGGTCGCCACGTGCCCGTCCACTCGAGGGGGTGCTGCCCCGGAAGGATAGGGCATTCCAGGGCCGGGAGCCTGCGCGGCGATGGTCCCCTGAGGGGCCTGCGCTGGGGGTTCTTGTGCATACCCTCCCTGGGGCGGGTATGCACGAGTCGTCACCGACGTCGTGGATTGTCCGGGGCTTGCTGACATGCCCGGGACGCCCACGGGCATTCTTACCCACTGATGGAGGTGCCCCAGCTTGATGAGGTTTTCAATCTCATCTTTGAGCTGCCGACATTCGTCTGTGGTGTGGCCCACATCTTTGTGATAGGCGCACCGTTTGCTGGTATCTCTGGGATTCCTTCCCCCCTTAAACATGGGGCTAGGCTTCCAGTAGTGGACCGATCTTTCTGTAGCCAGGTAGATGTTTTCCCGGGTGTCCACCAAGTTGGTGTATTTTGAATATTGGGGCTCGTAGCCCCTCTTCCCTTTTTTGGCCGGCTCCGGCCGATTCTGGCCTTTGCCGGACCGCTTCCCCCGGGAGGGATTCACGCTTGCCTCGGTCACTCCGGTCTGCGATTGCTGGGCTACGACGGGGGCCATACTGTGCCCCGCCAGCGCGACACCATAACCAGAGAAGTGCGTTGATTAGGCCGGGGCGTACCCCGAAGCGGCAGGGCCGTATACCGTAGGCGTGTAACTGATGCCGGGCGCGACGGCCGCCCCCGGGACCATGGGGGGCGTTGCGTAGGACTGCGCAGGGAACTGTCCCGCACCTCCCGGAATTGTCTAAGGGATGGGGTGAGGAGTCGGGGCCATCCGAAGGCCTGGATCTAAGCCTCCTCCCAATTGATGAATCCTTGGGCCCTCCTGATGAATTCTTCCAAAGTGGCAACTTTACTGCGCTGCATGTCGTCCCAGAGTGGGGACCCGTCCCGGATCCCAGACTGCAGTGCCACCAGGCGCTGCCCGTCATCGACCTTGGTCTTGGAGGCTTCTTCAGTGAAGCGCTGAATATAGGCTCTCATTGTCTCCGCGGGTAGTTGCTTAATATTGGCGAGGGAGCTGATTTGCATGTCCATCCTCATGGCGGCCACGAACTGCTTCCGGAACGTCGACTGTAGCCCGGACCATGTTTGGATGGACCCCGGTTTAAGCCTTTTCCACCACTCTTCGGCGGGACCGCCCAACGTGATGGAGAAGCAGAGGCATTTACCGTCGTCGCTGACGTGAGCCACGGTCATGAGTCGGTTGTACCGGGAAAAATGATCCCTAGGATCTGTGTTTCCAGTGTAGGCAGTGAGGCTTGGCATCTTGAACCCCTTGGGCAGTACGGCGTCCAGGATGTGCCTCGCGCACGGCTCCTTATCCTCTTCGTCAGAGTCAGTGTCCACGCCTTCCTGCTTGCAGACCAAGCGATCAGTGACCTTTTTTAATGCGGCCATTTGCTCCATGAGCTGTTTGGCCGTGCTACCCTCCAGGGGGATTCTCTCGTTCCTCCTGTCGTTGATGTCGTTCCTAAGGTCGCCGTCTCGAGGGAGGATTTTTTCCTTGCGGGCCCGCTCCTTCTGGGCATTCAGTCCGTCACGTAAATCTACCCGGGAAGTGTCATCCCCTGAACTGAGAGCGTTACGATCCTCACGGCGAGATCGTTCCCGATGGTTCTTGTTGACCGAGGCACTGGGGTGCAAAGACCTTTCCCGCCCGTTCGGCCCTGGGGCGTGCCGGGGCTGATCGTTCCGCGGCCGCGCTCCCTGCGGATCGATTGGGTGGCCTCGTCCTGGGACGGGGCGCACCTTCTCTTTCCTAGGCAACGGCCGTGAACGTGCCCCGGCTTTCTCGACGGGGGTGGTCTTCTTCTAGGTCATCCGGCGCTCCTTGTCCGGGACTTTCGGAGCCGTGTCGGGAAAAGGCTCTGGGGGACGGATCGGGCTGGCACCCCTGGGGCCCCCGGCTTGCCCCTAGGGAGCGGGTTGTTGCGTTTCTGGTTGCGGGCCAGCTGTGGGGTTGGCTGCCGGGCCCTGCGCGGCCATCAGTGCCTGCAGGGCTCGCAGAGACTCTTGCACCCGGCGGTGTGCCTCCGCCTGTTCAGCCATCCTGGCTTCCTGATCCAGGATCTGCTGCCTTAGTCTAATCACCTCCGAGTCTTGCCGATCGTCGCGAGGGATCCCGGGGTCCGCGGCTTCATCGTGATACTCCCCCTCGTTCTCCTCCTCGTAGTACTCTTCTTCGTTTTCTACTTCGTATTCTGCCTCACCCTCGTAGTCTTGCGACTCATCTTGGTGAGACGTCTGAGGAGGCACGTCTTCAGGCAGGTCTTGAGGAATGTGTTGAGAAGGCAGCGGGTCTCCGTTACCTTGCTCTGGGTTGGTAGGGTCGAAGGTGGTGTGACGCGTGTTCACCATCGTAGTAAAGGCCTGACGTTGGCGCTAGCTTCCTTCAGCTCTCAATGAAAGCACCAAACTGTTAACCGAGATTTTCAGCAACTATATTAATGAACAATATTTACTGATAATAATAATGAAATTAGAAGATCAACACGAGGTTTTTACGTGGTTGGGGCGTTAACTAGCCTTAGTCCACAAGTCTATATATTAGAGCTATAAGAAACTCTGTTCAGATAGAGTTAGAAAACTCCATTGTAAAAGCTTCTTATAGCTCTAATATATAGAATTGTGGACTAAGGCTAGTTAACGCCCCAACCACGTAAAAACCTCGTGTCGATCTTCTACTTTCATTATTATTATCAGTAAATATTGTTCATTAATATAGTTGCCGAAAATCTCGGTTAACAAGAGTCTTAATGCAACCCGCCATATTTTAAGAGAAGAAGATTATGTCATTCATCGACCATATTCTTTCCCTGTTGAAGAAGATTTTGATTGTATGGACAATGAAGACCTATCTGATGATAGATTTGAGAAGTTGGTTTCTATGCGTTCTTCTATGTTACCTGTGAGAGTAGGTAAAGAACTATATGTTGAGCCATACTTTTCCAATACATTTGCTCGCCAATTTGGTTTTGATCAAGGTGTGCCCTCAAATGAACTCCATTATAGTTTTTCTCATAGAACACAATGTGGGATAGCTGGCGTTGCTGAAGCCTAGGCCTTGCTTTTAAGGAGAAATACTAGTATTCGTTTTCATATCCCTAGTATGACTTGTATGGTTCAATGTACGTGGTGGTACTGTCGTTGGTGGGCAAGGACTTGTATGCCATTCTTAGGGAGATTTGTCTAGAATCTTCATTTAAAGCTCTCGAAGCAACTTATTAAGAAAAGGATCCTAAATATGTCATTAAGGACATTCGAGAGATTTATTCAACTCTTGATGAAGTCTTTATAAAGGATACTCCCAATGATACTGAATTTTCTAATGCCAACTATGTCGATGTTGGGTCAGATAGTGACGATACCTCAGAAGTAAATTTCAAAAGGAAAAAGCGTACGAAAACCCTTGAAATTAATCAAGATAAAAATATAGCTTTCCCAATTACACATGATTCAATTAATGCACCCCTTAACATTTGTATTGATGCCTCTAGTTCGAGAGTAGATGAGCTTGTTGATTTTGATGAGTTTGATGACTATGTTAATGTTAAATTTTCTGATGAAATGTTGTCTCGAGAGAATATTGTTCCACCAGAACAAATCTCATCTATGCCTGTTTTAGAAATTACCACCTCAAATTTAAAGGAATACAGCAAGGAGTTCGTAATTGGCATCATGAATGACATATTTAATTTATTATCTCCTTCTCGACCAACAAAAGACATTTTGGAATGTTGTGTCGAAGTAATTAAGAAGCTTGACTTACTGGACGCTGTTTGTAGGACGATGAATGTCGAAACTCCAGTGATTGCATGGTTCATCAGTTCTGTCAATGATTCATTTGCCCTGAAAGAAAAATCTGCAGTTGCTTCCCAGGTAGTTGAAAGTGCCATAGATATGGATAGACTATCTAAATCTGTGTCATGCAAGAACCAAGTTTTGACCGATCTTAAGATCAAGGAGGCAGGAATTATCGCAGCGGAACTAAAGTAAGATTGCGAGCCAAGATTGTTACTCCTGAAAGAGCGTTGAGGGGAACTAAAGTAAGGCGATGGACCTTGGAGATTTTGGTCAGATTGCGGGTTGCTGACTGATGTGTTTGGGTAAATTTCGAGGACGAAATTTTTATGAGGAGGGGATAGTTATAACGACCCAAATTAGCTAATAAGGCTTAAGGGCCTTGATTAGTGTGCTAGGAGGGCAGGTTGGGATTTATGTGTGATTTTATGAGTTAAATGCATGGTTATGATTTAAAGCATGTTATTTGGCTATTTGTTTAACTGAGATGCATGGTTATGTTTACTAGTATGCATGTAGGCCCGGATCGTGTTAGAATGGCGTAATTGTAATTTTGGCTATGTTGGGCATAACTGTGTTGGTATGTGATAATTGTATTCTGTGAATTGTACCACGTGGGTGTGGTTTTATTATTGTGATGCACGTGCCGAGACGGTCCTAGAGAGCTAGTTAACTTAAGAGTCACAACGGGAATTCTGTAGTCGACTCGGGAGGAGCCTAGGGGTACCTCGGGAATTTTATGGTTAAGTTGAGATTTAGCGGGTAATGGTTATTGGTGATTGAGTAACCTGGGTAACCATTAGTTACTGCTGTGAGTAACAAGTTTAGTTGGAAAATGGTAGAATTGAAATATTAGTGAAAGGACTAGAGTGCCCTTGAGGACTTAGTTGGGAAAGGATTATTTGGAGGGGTAGCATGGTCATTTGGCAAGGGTAATATACAATTTTCAGCTGGGTTTTAGGGGTACACGGTTTGGGCATTTGGGGTCACTTGATGCTTTGATAGAAAATTGAAGAGAAGAAAGAGGAGGAGAAAGAAGAGCTAGGGCAAGTAAAAAGAAAAGAAGAAGAAGGGTAGAAGGGCTGAATTGGGAGCTTAGGAGGAGATCAAGGAAGCTTGTTGGGAGGATTCTTCACTTGAGGTATGGATTTTATACACACTTAAGTTTGTTTTCTGTGTTGATTTGAGGAATTTAATGCTTGAGTAAGCTTTTCAAGGTTTTGGGTTTAGATTTCTTAAGTTGAGATCAAATGGGTGGATTTTGAGTATGACTGTGTTATTGAGTTGAGTTATGATGTTTATGGGTTGATGTATGGTCTATTTGAAGTTTGAAATTGATTTTGGGGCTTAGGTGTGAGTTTGGGAGTGTTTTGGATGATGAAATGCAAAGGAAAAACCCAGTTTTTCTGGGTTCGCGAAGGAGCGCCGCGGCCCTGTTCTTGGGCGCCGCGGCGCGAGGCTATTTACAGCCAAGGAGCTCTCTGACTTCGCTGGGCGCCGCGGCCCTTGCGGGTAGCGCCGCGGCGCTACGCCTTTTTCAAGATGGGAAATTTTGCAAATTTGAGCTTTTGCTCCGGGGGTTCGGGAGATGTTTCCGATGGATTGTTTTAGGAATTTGGGAGTCCCGAGAGTGTGGGATTGGTCCCGGGAAGTGGTTATGAATTGATTAGTATTAAAGGATGTTTTATGTGTGTTGTGACTAGGCTATTGGAGAGGCTCGTGCTAGAGGACCGTGCTCGCGGCTTGAGTGCATCAGGAGGCTCGGAATACAGGTAAGAAAACCGTAACACCCGAGATTAGGGCATGGCCCCACTGTGTGATTGCAGGGCATGGCCCCAGATTGTATTAGGTGCAAATGTTTAACCTTAAATGATTCATGATGTGTGTGAATGATTATTTCGAATGTACTATATGTGTGATTGTACTGAAATGAACGGCAAGGGCCGAGTGTGGCGTAGGCCGGGTACGGCCGTGGGGCCGAAAGTAACACACAGCACATGGGATGCTTATATCCAGGGTGGGACCCAAGGGATACATGAGTTATCCTCGCGGTGAGAACTGATACCCCAGGGCTTTGGTAAGGTTTCTGGGGCGGCATGACCGTGTTTGCTTAGTCTAATGGTTGACTTGTTTATTTATGGATTATCTGTTATGATAAACTGTATACATTGCATATGTTATGTTCTGCATGAGTTTTCTTGCTGGGCTTCGGCTCACAGGTGCTCTGTGTTGCAGGTAAGGGCAATGACTGAGTCAACCAACCATGAGTACGGAGAGCGTGAAGCGACGCGTACATGTTTGGCCTGCCCGACTGCTTTGGTTGGGGGTATATTCGAAAATGGCTGTAATAATCTATGATTTTTAGAACTGATCAACTGTAAACTTATTTCAAGATGTAAATAGTTTTCAAACCTTACTTTGGGATCCCAATTGTTTAATACTAGAAGTTTTTATTAAGTCAACGCATTTTCAAAGATTACAGCCTTAACTTTTATTAGTCACACTTTTGTTTCAAAACCTCGGTTAGCGAGTTCATTGCACACTGTTTTGTCTTAAAAACTCACTTAGTAACGGCTCTAAGGAAGTAAGGCGTTACAACAAAGACGAACTGAATATGAGACTGAAAAAGCATCAGCCAGAAAAGATCTTTCTAATCTTGAAGACTCATTGAAGCAGCATCAACAGATTGATGAGAGGATAAAACAATCAAAGCTTGAAGCTGGTGTAGAAAAGTTCTATGAAGTCGAAAGAACTAAAGCTGCAATCGAAGCTCATGAAGAAGAAGTTCAGGAGATCCACAATTCCTTAACCTCATTCCTCAAGATAGACTGAAGATCTCATTAATTGTTTTATTTTAGTTTCAAAACTTTTAGTATCATATTTTTTGTAAGCATTAGAGATTGATGGTAGTTTTGTCATTTGGATCTTTTTGAACCTTAACTCCGTTGTGTGGAGAAATTGTTTTGTTTTGATTTTCTGACTGCATCTAAATTAATAACATATTTCATTTTAGATTGCCTATGTATCCAAAGTCGGATCAAGCCTTTTGTAGTTCTTTTTTTTTTTTTAGGGGAATATGAGTTGTTTTATTTTTGTGGCTAGGCCTAGTTATAAACTAGATTGTCTACGTATCCAAAGTGGGATCAAGCATTTCGTAGTTCATTGCACATCTTTTTTTTCAAGTGTACGATCTACGCATTAGGTGAAAACCTTTTTGTTTAAGTGTAGAACTTCTTGATGAACTTTCCCTTTACACATGGGTAGGTGCGTCGGCCTTCTGAATCAGAAAGTTCATATGCTCCTCTTAAGAAGACCTTAGTAACAACATATGGCCCAAGGTCCTGTAAGCCCATAAAGCTACTGTGAGGTGTTTTGTCAGGTTTTTTTTTTCTTATTCTCTCTTTCTTTCCTCTTGTGTCTGATTTATTTTTCCTTTTATAGACTCTATTTTACGTTATGTGAAGAGTGGTGAGGGTGGAATGTAGAAATGTGGAGGGAAAAGTAGAGATATTCATCTCCACTA
Source organism: Humulus lupulus (assembly GCF_963169125.1). Taxonomy (NCBI): domain Eukaryota; kingdom Viridiplantae; phylum Streptophyta; class Magnoliopsida; order Rosales; family Cannabaceae; genus Humulus; species Humulus lupulus. Next base: position 11,406,971 of record NC_084797.1, on the reverse strand, counting down.
ATTTGATTGATACCACTTTTTATAATAATATATATTATTATATTTTTATTTTATATATTTTTTTTGGTTCAACAAAATATATTGTCAATAATCAATATCTAACTAAAAAATAACAAATCAATATCTAACTAAAAAAAATGTTGTAATTTGAATAACTAAAAAGTCAGATAAAAAGTTGAATGAACAGGAAAGAGAGAAGAGAGGAACAACATACCTAACTAATATAGGGATGCAAAAGATTGATATTGATATAAATGTGTATATATTATACATAAATTGTTAAATCTTAATAAATAATTGTACAAATACATGTTTATTGAAAGAAAATGAAAAATTTATAAGCAACTCATTTTATCCTCCCTTTGCTTTTGTTTTTTTTTCCCTTTCTAGATTTAATTCACTGGGGAGAGATCCTATTTTTTCATGCTTATGATATTGCTCTCCATTTTCGGAATATCTTTTTGGCCTTTATAAAAAAAATGAGAAAAATAGTTCATCTTAATAAAAAATATGAAAGTTTCGTATCTTTAATTTTTTTTTTGACAAAACATATCATTAATTATTTATAGAAACTATTTTATATATATAAAAAACATAATTAGTTATTAAGTACTTTCTAAGTCTCTTTGAAACTAGTCACTTGATCAACAATTTAAAAAAAAAAACTGATTACAAAGCCAATAATTAGTTAGTCTCTTCAAAATTAGTTACCGGTTAATAATTTTTTCAAAACCATAACTAAAATTTTTAAGACTAGTTAATAATCTTATTTGAAACCAGAATATCATTCAAAAACTAAAAATTTTGTGTAAAAATAAAGTGTTGTTTGGTAACACTTAAAAAATAAATTTTTATTTAATTAATTAAAAATTTGATAATTAAACATAAAATTGTGTTTGGTAACTCTATTTTTATTTATTATTTTTAAAAAAATTAATTAAAATTCTTTAAATTTTGAAAATAAAAAATGTTCACTTTCAAAAAAATTTTAAACTGTTTTCAAAATTTTCGTTTATTTTTTTTCTTAGATTCTTCAAATTAACCACTCATTTTATATTGTTAAATAAAAAATAAATATAAAAATACAAATTATCAAACATATTTATTATTTTTTTGTTTTTAAAAACAAAAAACAAAAATAGTTACTAAACATATTTTTATTTTTAAAAATTATAAAAACAAAAATAAAAATAATATTTCATGAGTTGCATTAATAAATCTTTTTATTATTAATAATGAAAACTTTTTATTTGAAAATATAAATAAACATATTTTTTAAAAGAACATTATTTAACAAAAATGTTTTATGAGTTGGATAGTTAAAAAAAAATGTTTTATGAGTTGGGTATTTCAGTAATTTCGCCCAAAATACCAAACTCTAATCCTTTTTCCCTCCCTTGTTCGAGTTCCTTCTTCTTCTCTCCGGCGGCCGTCGACGGATTCGGAGTTCTCCGGCCCCCGCTCCATGGAAGTTACGGCAAAGAAAAAGGCAATTCAATTTCATATGGGTATTTCTGGGTTTAACGGTTTTAAAATTGATATTTATAATAAATGGTTGATATTTTATCAAATCCCACAAAAATAGAACGATCTCCAATTAAAATTCTTGATTTTTTTCATTAAAAAAAATAATTTAAAAGCAAATCCTCAGCATTATTTCAAAGGGTATAGCCGGGTTGAACAGGAAGAGCTTTCTCGCAGGAAATTTTTCAGAGAACCTCAATTCAATTCTCGTGCGGGTTAAGGTCAGATCGTTTTTTGAATTTTAATTCTTCTTCTTATTATTTACTCACAGTTAGTGTTAGAAACTATTTCCATTTTCAAGTTTAAAAATTTGGATGCGGAGTTTTGATTTTTCTTTCAGTTGGGTTTCTTTTTTATTTTATTTTGAGATTTTCTATGTATTTTACGTGATGCCATGTTTAAGTACTTAGTTTTGATAGAAAGCTTAGTTGATCGTGACAGAAATGGCGAGCCTCTGTGATTTGCCGGAAGAAATAGTGGAGAAAATCATGTTGTTGGTTCCTGCCGATTCTGTAGTGCAATTTAAATTTGTGAACAGGTTTTTCTATTCCCTTATCTCGGCTTTCATCAAGGACCCGAGATTTGTTGCCAAACACCTCCTCATTACCAAAAACCAGCCCTTTGCATCATTATTTTTCAATTCTCTCTCCCGTGAAGTCGATCGTAGCTTAATCACATTCCCATTGTTGACCATTGAATATGATCGTTTTATATCTGTCACAGAAGATCTCAGCATACCACTTGATCATAGTGAAACTTCTCGGTATTTCACTTATCACTGTGATGGGCTGATTTTGCTAGTCAATGATGTTGGGACAATGGTGTTATGCAATCCTGCTTTGAAAGAATCCATGATTCTTCCACAACCGAAGAACCTTAAGATCAAAGGGCCTCCTTTCAATCACAATGGTGTTATAGAATTTGGACTTGATTCTGTAACCAACGATTTCAAATGTGTTGCCATTTGGTGCAATAGAGAAATGAACTGTTGTGAAGTTGAGGTATACACATTGGGTTCTGATTCTTGGAGAGAGATCAACATGCCTCAAGACATAGCAGACACTATAATATCTTCTGAACTAAGCACTCGTTTATGTTGGAGAGGATTTTGTTACTGGTTGGTGGAACCATATGGTGATGATGAAATTAATTCGATCCTCAGTTTTGATATGAGCAATGATGAATTCCATCTCATACATGTTCGAGATTTCAACATTTTCTTCACGATGGATGTTGCTGAAGCAGATGCTTGTTCTTGGACCAAATATACGTATGCTGGAATCCCAGAAAATTCTAATGTTAAATATATATTTTGGAAGAATGATGAGATTCTAATGGAACTCGAGGAAAATGGGCAGGAACAGTTGGTGTCTTATAACATTCGTAGCCGAAAGATCAGAGATATTGTTTGTGATCTAGATAGAATCAGATTAAAGTATTGGATTAATTTCTATGTAAAGAGTCTGATTTCTATTAGGAAGAGATGAAGATGAAGTAGTTCGATACAAGCAAAAAGGAGCTTCAAAGCTGTGGAAGTGATTGAATATGGTAATTCTATTTTTCTTTATTGCTTAGAATGATTAAACATTTTTTTGTCTTTTGTTTTGGAGAGTGAACTCAACATTTGTCCAAGACTAACACTTATTTTAAGAACATATATATATATATACTTATTAGTTGGTGGCTTTATGTGTGTGGAATGATTTAGTTGATTTACTTGTGTTTTTGGAGAGTGTTGGTTAATTATTGGACCATTGACTCTATTTTTCATAACAAACTCTTATTCATCTGGCCATGTATGAGGAAAGCATGCTCTACAAAGACGTGTTCTTGTTCAAATTGAATTTATGAAATTTAAATTAATAGTCATAAAGATATATCATTCATGAAACAATAATGGTGGTCTAAAAAACTAACTGAAACTTCCGTTTTCATTCATAATGATATTATCAAATTTTAGATAGTAATTGGTTAGGTAATAATCATATGAAGCTGCTCTTAATGAAAATTGATGGTTTAAACTAAGTCCTTTTGGTCTCTAATTGAACCACAATTCAGCACCAAAAATGGTAGAAGCCTCACCAAATTTGTTGTTGATAACAGAACAAAAACCGGATTCGCATTTTGACCATATATGTATGTAGATTGCAATTCATGATTTTTTTTCCTTGAAAAAACTCAAATTTGCAAAATATTGATTAAGGGTGCATGCGAGTCAAATCTTTGGTTTTATGCTTTTGGGTTCAGATTGTTGTTTTCGACCCTTTTTCGCTCAGACAAGTCGAGATGTTCGAGTCTAAGCATCCACTTTCCCTTAGCAAAATGGTCTATTAGTGTATGTTGTTAGGTCTCCTCCAGCACAACCACTGTATCAGCCTGCTAAATCCTTACTCAGTTGGCCTTGATCAGGGTTTGTTGCACCTGCTTAATGCCATAAGGTGTTAGAGAATATATAATATTGCTGAATGTAAATGTTAAAATCAAAATACAACTCTATGCAAAAAAAATATAATAGACAATGTAATATTCAAACAAGTGTTACAACTCTATTGCCCAAAATACAAGTAAATAGAAAAATGTAGAAGAGGAAGATCACAAACTCAAAACAATACTAATACAATTAATTAAGAACAAAAGAATGAAAATAACAATAATAAGAACACACTCTCACACAATTTTTGTCCAAAAACTTATTTCCCCTTATTGTCTAAGCACTAAGGAATCTCTCAAGAAAATAACTTTCTGGAATTATTAAACTCAATGCTTTGTGGATAGAAAATGATGTGTCATACAAATGAGCATTAGACTCCTATTTATAGAGTTTGAGATACTCTTTCAATTTCAAATTTTACCAACCCTATGACTATTACTAATGTTTAACTGGATGTTTATGGAATTAAAATGAAGATTTGGGAGTTACTTGGGAAGTTAGAACCGTTCAAATTAGAAAAAACTGAAAAAAGAAATTAGTTGGCAGCCTCACTGGCCGTAGCCAAGAGTATCAGTGGCCGCGGCCACTGGCCTCTGTCCCCCAGGCCGCGACCAAGGAATATCAGTGGCCGCGACCACATCCTATTTTCAGCATAAAATTTTTTAGTTTTTCCAAAACGTCCTAAACTCTTTCCCACATGATTTTGTAACCTCCATACACTTAATGAGAGTTAAAAACATGTCTCCAACAGCCATATTTCATAATAGATTTGTGAAATCCAAACTAAAATGTGTAATACACAATCTACACATTATTGGGTAATACTTGAGAGTTACAAATTTGTAATTGATTTTGTAACTCCAAAATATGTCATATTTGGGCACACACATGTGTCCAATTTTGTGACTCTCAATAACATGTTACAAGATATGCAAATCACATTTGTGTGACAAATCACATTATGTCATATTATTTAATCTAACATTATATTATTTAAAATAATATAACATAAGGTGGCATTGACAACAAGTGGGTCGAGTTGTTATCTTCATGCATCATTGTTGAATACTTCTTTCAAGAGCTAGTCTCCTCCCTTGCTCGAAACTCTAAGAGGCTCGATCACAAAGCCTTTCTTGTGTTTGAACTCCTCTTCTCCACGAGCTTGACCTCACTTCATGCATCGACATCCTTCTTGATCCTAATTATTGTATGCATGTCTTCTTGGGTGCAACAACTTCATGCATGATACAGTATTTTGAGCAGGTATTCTTCGTCATTCGATTGAATCCTACTCGTTCTGCTCATATTTGAAAGCCACTAAATGTTGTTGTCTTGGGCATGCACAACACATACTTTGCCACGTGCGTTTAACAACAAAGCTAACAACGGAGACTTATTATTACAAGTAACTTTTAGCACAATTTAAGTATTTCGTTACAAAGATGTGAATTGTTTACATTTAATAGGTCATTAACTTAACTAAAGCAAGCCTATTGATCACTAATTACAATTGTTGAATTAATTTCTTATTTGATTGCTAAGTGCAACCATTGTCTCATTTATTGATCAAGTAGGTCGCGTGCTTTGTAAGGAGGTCATCCTTTAGGTAAAATTTATCATATAATAATTGACGAGAAATGCTAAGAGGTATTATTGGTGTCAAACATCACAAGAAGATGATATAAATGTTATTGATACAATTCAATATTGAGTTCCATATATTTGAATTTAATAAGTATTATGAGATATCGCTAACCAACCATAGTGTGTCACCTCATGTAGTATTGGATAGCTTAAAGTGCCAAATAACAACATTCATAATTGACCATTAACCGGTTTTTTTTAGTGGAACCCTTAGCTTAGCTCTTCACTTCTTAAAATTGCTAAATGACCTTATTGTATTTTATAAGGAGCTAATAATGTGGGAATTTTGGATTGATTGCTCTAGGTACTTTGACGATTTTGAATTAATTAGTAGCCAATCAATAAAGTAAAGTAGTAGGTCGTTGATTTCCTTTTTCTTGAATTTGAGTGGATGTTTCCTGCTCAAAGACCCTAGTAGTTGGATGGGAAAATCGAAGAGTTTGCATCGAACACGTCTACGGCGATTATCAAGTTACCATTCAAGGTATAAATATAAAAAAAATTGAAAAATGCCTCATTTATTCCCTCTCAATGAACAATTTTTCTTTTGGAATTTTCTGTGTTGAAAAACCTTTAACACTTCTTTTTACCATCCTTCCTATACTTGGCGAAGCATAGTATGGGGAAGACCTTTTACAACCTCGTTTGCGATGGAAGATGGGAATGTGTATTATTATTAAGAAGGGATAATTGCGGCATAAGTACTCAATGTTTGAGTTTTGTACGTGACATAAACCTAATGTTTATTTTTAGTGGCAATAGTACCCAAAGTTAGTAAAAATGTAATTCCGTCAATCTCCTCTGTTAGTTCTGTTAATGAGCTGATTATGCAGACACGTATCACGTTTTTATTGGTCCAAATCATAATTATTTTAAAAATATTATTGAGCTAGACCAATCACGGAGTGACACGTGTTAGTCCAGTCATCACGAAACGGAGACCTAACGGAGGAGACTGACGGAATTACACTTTTACTGACTTTGGGTACTATTGCTACTAAAAATAAACATTGGGTCTATGCCGCGTACAAAACCCAAACATTGAGCACTTATGCCGCAAATATCCCTATTAAGAATAAATAATATTTTTCTCCCTCGAACTATGATCACCCTATGATTATGCCCACAAACTATTCACATTACTGAAATATGAGATTTCTGTTAGATTTAGTCTAAGTGGCTAAATGATTGATGACATGACATTTTGTCTGTTGATATGACAATGTTATAGGTAGAATAATAAGTAATTTTGCCCCCTAACTTTAACCACTACCAAATTATACCATTTTTATTAAAAGTTATGTGTTATTAATTAGATTTTTAATTTTTGAATATATTTAATTTATTTAATTAATTTGAAGCTTTTAGTATTATTTTTTTTAAGAAAAAAAAATAGATTTTCTTAAAAAAATTTAAATTAGTTTTAATAAAAAGTGAATAATTTGGTTGTGATCATAATTCAGAATAAAATTATTAATTTTTCTACATTTGATGGACGGTGCCACATCTAACATCCAATTAATATATATATATATATCTATTCTATATAAAAAGTGTGTAGATAACGAAATTTTTTTATTTTAACAGTTTTTTAATTTTTTTCAGTTAACTTTAGCAGAATATTATTATATTTAACAGAATATTCTTATATTTAACAGTAGATTGTAAACATGACTTAAACTTAAATAAATAAATAATTAAACAAATTAAAATAAGATATTTTTGAGATATTTCACAATAATAATTATTTAAAAATAATAAAATCATATATTTTATAACTTAAATAAAATTTAATCAAACTTAATATTATATTAAACATATAATATATAATAATTTGTTGTCACTGCCAAATTCAAAAATTAGAACAAACATAAACTTAAACAAAAATAAATAAATTAACTAATTAAAATAAGATATTTTATGATAATTTAAATAATTAAATCACATTTATTTAAAAATAATAAAGACATGCATATTATTTTTTTATCTTATAAATTTGTATGGTAGTTTGTTTTTATCAAGTGATTGGGGCTTTATTTCTTCATTAAATTTACCAAATGACATTACGAGATATATTCTTATTTTATATATATATATATATGAGTTTTTCTATTCTTATTTTATTTCTATTATCAATTTCTTTTTAAATATTCTTCTATTTTATGTAATCATTTAAATATATATCTATGTCAATGTTATGTTTAGATGCCATATATGTAAAGATTATTAATATAAATATTTATATATAATATAGTACTATAATTCATTCGATTATAAAAATATATATATTTTCAAAAAGATAGTGAACCAGTTTTTATTAAAATTATATACAATATTTATAATTTTAAAACTAAGCAAACGTGTATTGCACGTTGCTTTTACCTAATATATATATATATAAATATATATAAAAACTGATTCTCTGGTTGTCTCACAAAGTCTCTTTTGGTAGCAAGCAACAAAGTAGATTTCATGACCATATATGTGATATTAAATGTCAACTGTCCTCTTTCTCGGGTGTATCTCTCTATCATGGACGTCGGACTGCTAACTTTTTGTAGCACATGGTCTTACTACATTCGTGTTGAGGTGAAGTGTGTTTTGTCTCATTATTTATTTCGATATTATATTTTGATAAATTATTTTTTAGATTCTATATTTTATAAAATTATTTAAATAGAATCCTAAATCTGATTTTGGTCAAAAAATTTTAAACTGAAATCACAAATAATTCACCAAACTAACAATTCAGAACAAAAATAAAATTATTCTACTTAAAAACTGTGTTGTTATATTCAATTTTTTCTTTATCAAAATTGAATTTAAGTGTCTATTTGAATTATTTTACAAAATATAAGATCTACAAATGAATTTTTTAAAACACAGAGTCTAAACAAGTAATAAAAAAAACACAGATTCCAACAATATATAAACCGTACTTTAAATGAACTCCCTCTTAATAATAGTAGTATTTTCTCTCTAAAAAAAAGTAAATTATCTTTAAAATTTATCTTCAAAATTTATAATAATAGATAATATAGTGTTGTGATAAAATAGTTTGTATTGCGGGTGTATATAAAAAGAAGAAAAAAACTTAGAAGCTAGAATCATGAAAAATATATCTAGTAAATATTAATACATCTTAATTTTGTACTAAAATAATTATGTACTCTGATATATTAAATATAAAATTATAGTTAAATTGTAAGTACATATACACATTAACAACTAATTTCTTCTAATATTCTGAAGTTTTGGATACAGTCAGGGAAGACAACACTTTTCTTCAAGCATTATTTTTTATACTCATGTTTGATATAATTTCTTTAATATGAATGAAAAAGTTCTTAAAATAGTGAAGTAATTGCATTGCTTAAATTTCCAATGAAAAGAAAAATACAATACACCCAATTTTTAGTTTCGTTAATGATATGTAACCAAATTAAAAAAATTAATGGCAAAACTACCAAAAATACCAAATTGTGTGATTCCATCATGCTCCGTTAAGTATTTAATAGGATGACACATGTCGTTTTTTTATTGGTTTAAGTCATAATTTTTTTTTAAAAAAAATTACTAAAACTAATTTTAAATAGGCAAATAAATAAAAAAATATAATTAATATAAAATTTATAAAATATTTGAAAAAACAATCCAAAGTAAAAGAAAAAAAATCTAATTAATTTTTTTACATTTTGGCGACTATGGATGATCTATACTAAGACCATATCTAGATGTAAATTTTGTGCCAAATTTAGCATAAAAAATAAGTTAATGCTATATTTGACCCACTATTTACAATTGTGCTCTAATACACAATATACAAATTAATACATAAAAGTCTATAATTTATTTAATATTTATTGAGAACATACAAAAATTAATTTTATTATTTTTTATTATCCAAATTATGTACCCCAATAAATTTTCCAGTAAAAAAATAAAAAATAATATATGGTAAATCATTAATTATCAACTACTCAATTTATAATAATTAGTGATAATATAAAAAATAAAAAAGTAGTATTTATTGATGTGTCAAATTTAACACAACTTTTAATATGTGCTAAATTTGGCCCATGCTATATTTTGTGCCAAATTTGACACAATGTTTAGCGTGGGCCAAATTTGACACACTTTTTGAAATATCATTCGAATTAGACTTTTTGTAAGGTTTGCTAAATATATCATTACATCAACTTTTTGGCACTTTGGAGATGCTCTTTACAACAAGTTAATTTACTATTCTCTCCAAACAAATTAGAGTATTATCTTTTATAGTTGCTGATTATTGGCTAGTGTTATTGAGGCTGAAATTATTTTTTGTTTTTCAAGGTAGATTGTATGATTTTTATGGGCGCTTTGGATTGATTATTTTTTTTGTGGCATTTGTATTCTCTAAACTATACTTGATATTTTGAGTAAGGATTTTTAGAAGATATTACAAGTTATTTTTATCTAATTTTCCAAAAATGTCTTAATTTATGAGTGTAGTTCAAGGATTATTTTGTATCATGTATTGCTCTTTAGGAACGAGAATATTGTATTTTTAGATCACCATTTTCTTTCTTTCTATGTAATATATTTTGTGTATGGGCTATTTGTTCGTACTGCGTATCCAAGAAGTCACTCATTACTCTTTTTTTTTTATTTCTCCCTTAGCACAAATTAACATTCTCTCTTTTTCTTCTCACTTCTCTTTCTCTTCTCCTCTCCTCTCTCATTATCTTGCAACCACAACCACCATTAATTTTATCTTCTTTCTTTTTCCTTAGCTTACTCACGAATTGCAACTACCATATTTATCTATATCAAATTTTTGTTCTCTTTCTTCGAAAGTCATCATCTTACTATTTCTTTCATTCAAAAGTTATCAAAGTTGAAAGAAGAAAGAGCTTTTGATAATAAGTAAGTACAATTGTTGTTAATAGGTTATGGGTGTGTTATATAATAGTTTATAGTTATTTTTCAAACTATTATGGGCTGAAAACTTTGCAAAAAAAAATGAATTTTATGTTAAGATGACAAATTTAATGTGATTTTTGCAATTTAGGGTTCTTATGTTCACACCAAGTTCGAACATGATTCAGACCTAGTTTGGATCTAGTTCGGACACAATTCGAACTAAGTTAGGACTAAGTTTGGACCAAATTCGAACAAGATCCGAACTTAGTTTGAACCATATACGAAGTCGAACCATGTTCGAATAAGGTCCAAACCATGTCCAAATTAAGTCTGAACCATGTTCGAACAAGGTTCGAACCATGTCCAAACCAAAAAATCCTAAATCGCAGATTTCAAACAAAAAATCACCATCTCAACATAAAATTAATTTTTTTGGTTGGTATATAAGCCTAGAAAAGTGTGAAAAACACACAAGTTATTTTATAACACGCCCATAACTTATAAATAACAAAAAAACTTACTAATTATCAATTGCTTCAAATTATTATTACTCCTTCAACTTTGAGAATTTTTCTAAAAAATGATGTTAAAACTTCAGAGCGTGAGTGTAGCACCCACATTATTTTGATATATATAGCCAATAATCACATGATTGCATTGCATTACATATCATACAATATGTATAATTTGAGCATATGCATATTCTTATAAGTGTTTTCATGTATAAGTATAAAAGTTGTGTATGTGATGTCTATATGTATGCTCAATATTATTAACCTTGTGGCATTTGAGTTGTCTTTTATGGGTGTTTGATGTGCTCAAGATATAAGAAAGTATGAAAAATATGGACAAGGCATGGAATTAAGTGTTGAAAGTGAGATATAGAAGGCAAAATAGGTTAAGTAGTGGAAAATAGTACAATGTCGATTACTAGTATTTCGGTGTAAAATTGAGTATTTATGGATTTACCAAATGTAATCGAGGTAGGATTAAGGTCTCATTGATGATGTAAAAATGGTTTTAGAACCATTAGATCAATTCTTGATGGGAGGTATACATAATCAGTGGTATGGATGCAAAGTCAAAACGAGCTTAGCATAAGTGCGCTACGCTCGATCGGGTAAGCATAACTATTGGGTATGAAGTCATATGGACCTAAGGTTTGGTGTGAGTGTTTTACACATAAGGATAATAGGCCTAGCAGATGATTAAGTCGAAATTATTGAAGTGATAAGGTTTTCATAAGTCAAAAGGTGAAATGATGAGATGAAAGGTGTCAACTTTTGACAATAAGGCTAAATCATTGAAAATAAGGAATTTTCATCAAACCTTATCACTTTGCACGACCATTATTCTGAAAAACAGAGAGAAAAGAAAACCAAAAACCATTTCTTGGCTGGTTTGAAGAAATTCTAAGGAGATCCAAGTGAAAGCAAAGCCAAAGAAGTAGATTAAGCTTAGTTCTAGCCTTTTTATGGTAAGTTCTTGTACTTGGAAGTTAAACTATGTTTTTAATTTTTCTGAGAACTTATATATGGTGTTTTATCATTTTTAAGATATTTCTTGGGGTTTCCAAGTGGTTTGAGGTTTAGAAAAGCTTGAAGAGATTGTTTTCGCCGAAAAGTTGCTCGGTAAGTGAAATTTTGTGTTTTATGAGGTTTTTGGGGTTCTTGGAGTACAAGATGATTTTTGGTTATTTGATTGAGTTTATAAGAGAGTATATATGTTTATAAATGTTTGAATATATGTGGAGACTCATTTAATTTGGGTGATGATCTAGGAGATAAGAATTTTATCAAAATCGGTATATGATAACTTTATGATGAATCATGTTGGTATTTGGGATATATGGTTATGGCAGGTTAATTGATGTTGATTATTGGTGTATTTTGATATTTGAGGATAGCTAAAATTAAGGGGAAACTCTGTCAAAATTTCCCCAAATGTCTAAGATAAATCTAATGCTCGATCTAGGTGGTTTAAGGCATTTTAGGCATGTTTTGGGTATGAAATTTGATATGAAGTCTTATGGGTATTTTTTAAATGAGAGTTCAATGTATTACTGCCATCATTATGATGAGAAATCCATGCTATTGTCAGGATAAGCACATCAATACCTAAGACATCACTTGTTACACGGTGAAATATATTGTGGACAAAAGGTAAGTAAAGTACTCAACTGCAACACAAGAATTATGTGTTATGTGAAAGTATGCATTATATGAATATTTTGTGAGTAAGTGGTATTAACATACAGTGACACTTCATCATAAATTTGTATGCATGGCATAATAGTGATATGGTAAATTATTATATGATATAAGACCATGCATGATATTATGATGATTAATTATATAATGCATTTGCAAGTTTTGTGCAACATAAAAGAAAGTTGTAATAAGAAGTTTAAGTTCAGTGCCACTGTTTTGAAAAGGCAAATGAAAGTGTTAATAAGTGTAAACGGATGCCTATAGTAGGCTTATAGTGGCTGCCCAATAATTTGGGCTAGGTTTAGTGAACCAATTATATTGTTTGCCATATTTCCGTTTTTATTCTCCTCCATATGAGTTATTGTTATATGTATTGACACCACAGTGTGTGGCCGCCTTAACTCTTGAGCCTGACGGGGCAACGATGGAATAAGGTTTTTAATGTGCCCTACTGTGGTGAAGGCTAGCCGGAGGAGAACCCATGGGATTTTGTATTATATGTGTAACAAGCCCTGCAGGCATTGACCAATTCAAACAGTGTGCACAATATTAAGGGGCCCAAAATTTAAAAAAAAGAAGTTGTATATGTCCATTGATATTGGGTAATCATTAGCATTGCATGCATTACTTTGCTTACTGAGCTTTAGGCTCACAGTTGTCTTGTGTTGCAGGTAGAGAAAGAAATATGTGAATGATATGAGGAGAACTGAAGCATGGTCCTGACCCTGATTTGTACATATGAACACATCGACCTTTTTGTGGGTTATTTCAGTTATCAGTGAGATGTTTGTAATAAAGTGTGAAGTTATGTTTTGAAAATAAATTGGGTTATTTAATACTTATGTATAATATGTTTGAGACACACTTTATGTTTAATGTAAATAAGGTGAAATAAGTTTTCAAGTTTAAAAAAAAAAAAAAAAAAAAAAAAAAAAAAAAATGTCCAGACTTCCGCAGAAATAAATTATGATATAGTTTTAAAACGTAACACCTCAAATATGGTTTTTAACTAAAATAAGTGAGGGTGTCACAAGTTGGTATCAGAGCGCCATGGTTAAAATGTTCTTGTAGACCGTTCATATGTACACATTGAGGAAAGGATAATGCTCAGTTCATCTGTAAGTTTTATGTGTGCATTTATTATGTGCTGGTTGCATGCATCATGTGCTTTATTGGCTAAATGACATAAGTTATGGACATTTTGTCTTAAAAGATATATAATAACACAGATGGATCATGAACATGGTATGGGGGCTACTGAAGGCTCTTGCAGCAATAAATATGAACAAGAAATGGCTCAACTTCGAGCGGTGGTGAATAGACAGGCTGAACAAATTGAGAAGTTGTTAGCAGAACAACGACAAAGGCAAGCACCAACACCACCTACTGAAACTCCAACACCTCCACAAGCTCCACCTGCAGTGCACCCCATGGAACCATTATATGAACGGTTCCGAAAACAACGCCCACCAGTATTTGAAGGTAGCACTGACCCACTTGACGCACAAGACTGGAAGAGTTCTTTAGAAGACATCTTTGAGTTCATGCAACTAAGTGACAGGGAAAAAGTTTCTTGTGCTGCACATACACTTAAAAAGGATGCTAAGATCTGGTGGGAAGTGGTTAAGCAGACTAGAGAAGTGAATCAGATGACTTGGGCAGAATTTGAACTGGTCTTCAATGAGAAGTTTTATAATGAAGCTGTGTTGACTGCCAAAGTAAGTGAGTTCACTAGATTGCAACAGGGGAATCTATCAGTGGCTGAGTACGCCAGGACATTTGACCGGTTAGCCAAGTTTGCACCAGACTTGGTTAACACTGAAACTAGTAGAGTGAATCGCTTCCTGGAGGGTCTACAACCAGAATTGGCTAGAGATGTAGATATGGGACGTACAGGGCCTCTTTCTTATGCTCAGGCTGTGGAGAAAGCTTTGAGAGCTGAACATAGAGAAGAAAAAATAACAAAAGCTAAAGCTGCTACTAGCACGCCTCGTAGAGACACTCCATTCAACAAAGAACAAAGCCGCTTTCACAATGACAACAAAAGAGGGGCCCAGAATTTCCAATTTAGACAAGGACAGAATAAGAAATTTAAAGGAGGTCAGCAAAACAGGCAACCTGGATTCCAACAAATGCCACGATGTCAAACTTGTGGAAAGAATCATTTCGGGGAGTGCAGGCTTCTAACTAAGAGCTGCTTCAAATGTGGCAAGGGGGATCATTTTATCAAAGATTGTCCATTGATGAAGAACCAACAAATGAAGGATGAACCTCAGAGGACAAATGCTAGGGTGTTCACGATTACTCAGGCTGATGCTGATACCAACAACTCTGTTGTGTCAGGTGATATTTTTGCATCTGGTATTCTCACTCATGCATTAATAGATTCAGGTGCCACGCATTCATTTGCATCATTGACATATGTAAAAAGGTTGGGTGGATCGTGTGAAAAATTGTCAGAAGTTTTTAGTACAATGTTACCATCTGGAGAGATTCTGTATTCTACTCATTGGTTGAGGGGGGTTCCTATTTGCATTGATGGTAGGGAATTATATGCTGATCTAATAATGTTAGAGATGGCCGATTATGAGGTGATTTTGGGTATGGATTGGCTTTCAAAGTATAATGCCACTATTGATTGTAGAAGGAAAACAGTGATATTTAAGCCTTCGGAGGAAGATGAGTTTATGTTTACTGGAGCGACATCGAAAGGTTGCATTCCATTAATTTCTGCTATGAAGGCCAGGCGACTGTTGGAAAGTGGATGTGTGGGTTATCTCGCCAGTGTGGTTGACACGTATAAGGAGCAAAAGTTAAAACCGGAAGATGTACCGGTAGTTAGAGATTTCTTAGAAGTATTTCCAGAAGATTTACCGGGATTGCCTCCAGACAGAGAAATTGAATTTGTGATTGAGCTACTTCCTGGTACAGCCCCTGTGTCCAAGGCACCTTATAGAATGGCACCAGCAGAACTAAAGGAATTAAAGATACAGTTGCAAGAACTCCTGGATAAAAAGTTTATCAGGCCTAGTTTTTCACCATGGGGAGCTCCGGTGCTATTTGTGAAGAAAAAGGATGGGACGATGCGAATGTGTATTGATTATAGAGAATTGAACAAGTTAACAATCAAGAATAAGTATCCACTTCCTAGAATTGATGATCTTTTTGATCAATTACAAGGAAGAGGAGTGTTTTCAAAGATTGATTTGAGATCTGGGTATCATCAATTAAAGATTAGAGAAGAGGATGTACCAAAGACCGCATTTCGAACTCGGTATGGCCATTATGAGTTCCTTGTGATGCCATTTGGATTAACTAATGCTCCAGCTGCATTCATGGACTTGATGAACAGGGTGTTTAAGGACTACCTTGATAAGTTTGTAATAGTGTTTATTGATGATATCTTGGTGTATTCTCGATCCCAAGAAGAACATGAGGAACATTTGAGGTTGACGTTGGAGAAATTAAAAGAAAAACAACTCTATGCCAAATTTAAGAAATGTGAATTTTGGCTAGAGAAGGTGGCATTTTTGGGCCATATAGTCTCAAAAGATGGTATTGCGGTGGATCCATCAAAGATTGAAGCTGTTAGTAAGTGGAATAGACCAACAAATGTTTCAGAAGTAAGGAGTTTTCTGGGATTAGCAGGCTATTACCGAAGATTTGTTGAAGGATTTTCCAAGATAGCAATGCCATTGACACAACTCACGAGGAAGAATCATAAGTTTGAATGGACTGAAGCTTGTGAGAAAAGTTTTCAAGATTTGAAGCAAAGATTGGTTTCTGCTCCAGTACTTACTATTCCATCTGGATCAGGAGGACTTGTGATTTATAGTGACGCTTCAAAGCAAGGTTTAGGGTGTGTGTTGATGCAGAATGGCAAAGTCATAGCTTATGCTTCTAGACAATTGAAGGACTATGAACAGAAGTATCCAACACATGATCTGGAGTTGGCAGCAGTTGTTTTTGCACTAAAGATTTGGAGACATTATCTGTATGGTGAGAAGTGCGAAATATATACCGATCATAAAAGTCTCAAGTATTTCTTCACTCAGAAGGAATTAAATATGAGACAAAGGAGATGGTTGGAGCTAGTGAAGGATTATGACTGTCAAATACTTTATCATCCTGGAAAAGCAAATGTAGCTGCAGACGCACTGAGTAGAAAGTCTCATGGTAATGTGTCATTTTTGAGGAAACTGACAAGACCACTTCAGGAGGACATGTGCAGAGCGGAGATTGAGGTGATCACAGGAAGATTATCAGTGATGACTATTCAGTCTACCTTGTTAGAGAGAATCAAACAAGGTCAATGTGAGGATCCTTACTTGGTGGAACAAAAAGGTGAATTGGAAAGTGGGAAGGTCAATGAGTTTAGTGTGTCATGTAATGGGATGCTAAAGTTCAAGGAAAGAGTTTGTGTCCCTAATAATGAGGAGTTGAAGAGAGAAATCCTTACCGAAGCTCACAATACCTTGTATTCAGTACATCCGGGGACGACCAAGATGTTTAATGACTTGAAAAGACACTACTGGTGGCCCAACATGAGAAAGGATGTGGTCGAGTTTGTAGCCAAGTGTTTAACCTGTCAACAAGTGAAAGCTGAACATCAGAAACCTGCTGGTTTACTACAACCAATACGGATACCAGAGTGGAAATGGGAAGAGAATACTATGGATTTTGTAGTTGGATTGCCAAAGACTTCTAAACAACATGATGCTATCTGGGTTATAGTAGACCGATATACCAAATCAGCACACTTTCTTCCGGTACGCATGACTTATACTATGGATCAGTGGGCTGAATTATATGTTCAAGAGGTTGTTAGACTTCATGGAGTGCCAGTATCTATAATTTCAGACCGGGATGCTCGATTTACTTCATTGTTTTGGGAAAGTTTGCAGAGAGCATTGGGCACAAAATTGAAGTTTACTACGGCATATCACCCCCAATCTGATGGACAATCTGAAAGGACCATTCAAACTCTTGAAGATATGCTTCGAGCTTGTGTCCTAGATTTTCAAGGATCATGGGAGAAGTATTTGTGTCTGATAGAGTTTTCTTATAACAATAGCTTTCATGCAACGATTGGTGTAGCACCGTATGAAATGTTATATGGCAGAAAATGCAGATCACCAATTCATTGGGATGAAATGGGAGAAAGAAAGTATCTTGGTCCAGATCTGGTCAGAAGGACAACTGAAGCAGTGGAGAAGATAAGAAAAAGAATGTTAACTGCTCAGAGTAGGCAAAAGAGTTACGCTGATCGAAAGCGAAGAGATGTGGAGTTCAACATTGGGGACAAGGTATTTCTGAAAATTGCCCCTATGAAAGGAGCAATGAGGTTTGGAAAGAAAGGGAAATTAAGCCCAAGATTTATTGGACCTTTTGAAGTATTGGAAAAGGTGGGAAAGGTAGCCTATAGACTGGCATTACCGCCATCACTGTCAAATGTCCACGATGTTTTTCATGTCTCATTATTGAGAAAATACGTGCCAGATCCTTCACATGTGCTAAACTACGAGCCAATAGAAGTTGAACAAGACCTAACATATGAAGAAAAACCAGTGAAAATTCTTGACAGAAAAGAGAAAGAGTTGAGAAATAAGAAGATTTCACTGGTTAAGGTCTTGTGGAGAAGTTCAAACATTGAGGAAATGACATGGGAACGGGAAGATGAAATGAGATCTAAATACCCAGAGATATTTGGGTAAGAGAAATTTCGAGGACGAAATTTTTATAAGGTGTAGAGGATTGTAGCACCCACATTATTTTGATATATATAGCCAATAATCACATGATTGCATTGCATTACATATCATACAATATGTATAATTTGAGCATATGCATATTCTTATAAGTGTTTTCATGTATAAGTATAAAAGTTGTGTATGTGATGTCTATATGTATGCTCAATATTATTAACCTTGTGGCATTTGAGTTGTCTTTTATGGGTGTTTGATGTGCTCAAGATATAAGAAAGTATGAAAAATATGGACAAGGCATGGAATTAAGTGTTGAAAGTGAGATATAGAAGGCAAAATAGGTTAAGTAGTGGAAAATAGTACAATGTCGATTACTAGTATTTCGGTGTAAAATTGAGTATTTATGGATTTACCAAATGTAATCGAGGTAGGATTAAGGTCTCATTGATGATGTAAAAATGGTTTTAGAACCATTAGATCAATTCTTGATGGGAGGTATACATAATCAGTGGTATGGATGCAAAGTCAAAACGAGCTTAGCATAAGTGCGCTACGCTCGATCGGGTAAGCATAACTATTGGGTATGAAGTCATATGGACCTAAGGTTTGGTGTGAGTGTTTTACACATAAGGATAATAGGCCTAGCAGATGATTAAGTCGAAATTATTGAAGTGATAAGGTTTTCATAAGTCAAAAGGTGAAATGATGAGATGAAAGGTGTCAACTTTTGACAATAAGGCTAAATCATTGAAAATAAGGAATTTTCATCAAACCTTATCACTTTGCACGACCATTATTCTGAAAAACAGAGAGAAAAGAAAACCAAAAACCATTTCTTGGCTGGTTTGAAGAAATTCTAAGGAGATCCAAGTGAAAGCAAAGCCAAAGAAGTAGATTAAGCTTAGTTCTAGCCTTTTTATGGTAAGTTCTTGTACTTGGAAGTTAAACTATGTTTTTAATTTTTCTGAGAACTTATATATGGTGTTTTATCATTTTTAAGATATTTCTTGGGGTTTCCAAGTGGTTTGAGGTTTAGAAAAGCTTGAAGAGATTGTTTTCGCCGAAAAGTTGCTCGGTAAGTGAAATTTTGTGTTTTATGAGGTTTTTGGGGTTCTTGGAGTACAAGATGATTTTTGGTTATTTGATTGAGTTTATAAGAGAGTATATATGTTTATAAATGTTTGAATATATGTGGAGACTCATTTAATTTGGGTGATGATCTAGGAGATAAGAATTTTATCAAAATCGGTATATGATAACTTTATGATGAATCATGTTGGTATTTGGGATATATGGTTATGGCAGGTTAATTGATGTTGATTATTGGTGTATTTTGATATTTGAGGATAGCTAAAATTAAGGGGAAACTCTGTCAAAATTTCCCCAAATGTCTAAGATAAATCTAATGCTCGATCTAGGTGGTTTAAGGCATTTTAGGCATGTTTTGGGTATGAAATTTGATATGAAGTCTTATGGGTATTTTTTAAATGAGAGTTCAATGTATTACTGCCATCATTATGATGAGAAATCCATGCTATTGTCAGGATAAGCACATCAATACCTAAGACATCACTTGTTACACGGTGAAATATATTGTGGACAAAAGGTAAGTAAAGTACTCAACTGCAACACAAGAATTATGTGTTATGTGAAAGTATGCATTATATGAATATTTTGTGAGTAAGTGGTATTAACATACAGTGACACTTCATCATAAATTTGTATGCATGGCATAATAGTGATATGGTAAATTATTATATGATATAAGACCATGCATGATATTATGATGATTAATTATATAATGCCTTTGCAAGTTTTGTGCAACATAAAAGAAAGTTGTAATAAGAAGTTTAAGTTCAGTGCCACTGTTTTGAAAAGGCAAATGAAAGTGTTAATAAGTGTAAACGGATGCCTATAGTAGGCTTATAGTGGCTGCCCAATAATTTGGGCTAGGTTTAGTGAACCAATTATATTGTTTGCCATATTTCCGTTTTTATTCTCCTCCATATGAGTTATTGTTATATGTATTGACACCACAGTGTGTGGCCGCCTTAACTCTTGAGCCTGACGGGGCAACGATGGAATAAGGTTTTTAATGTGCCCTACTGTGGTGAAGGCTAGCCGGAGGAGAACCCATGGGATTTTGTATTATATGTGTAACAAGCCCTGCAGGCATTGACCAATTCAAACAGTGTGCACAATATTAAGGGGCCCAAAATTTAAAAAAAAGAAGTTGTATATGTCCATTGATATTGGGTAATCATTAGCATTGCATGCATTACTTTGCTTACTGAGCTTTAGGCTCACAGTTGTCTTGTGTTGCAGGTAGAGAAAGAAATATGTGAATGATATGAGGAGAACTGAAGCATGGTCCTGACCCTGATTTGTACATATGAACACATCGACCTTTTTGTGGGTTATTTCAGTTATCAGTGAGATGTTTGTAATAAAGTGTGAAGTTATGTTTTGAAAATAAATTGGGTTATTTAATACTTATGTATAATATGTTTGAGACACACTTTATGTTTAATGTAAATAAGGTGAAATAAGTTTTCAAGTTTAAAAAAAAAAAAAAAAAAAAAAAAAAAAAATGTCCAGACTTCCGCAGAAATAAATTATGATATAGTTTTAAAACGTAACACCTCAAATATGGTTTTTAACTAAAATAAGTGAGGGTGTTACAGTGAGTTCTTCTTTGTCAATCAAACTCTGTCACTGATCTTTTGTGATTTATATTTGGTTATAATGATTTGAAGAAGAGATGAGTAGGAGAAGATAGTTGCTTCAATAGACTTCTTCTCTTGATCGTTAGAGGCTTATTGTTAGTTAAGGGCATTTTAAGTAGGTATAAGGTTATTTTTGTGAAAAATATTACGAGGGGTATATGGTTATAATAATGTAGTACAAAAATGTTATTGAAGTTTCCATTTTAAATCTGTTTGGACGATAAAGTGACCCATACTTTGTTTTTATTTATTTATTTTTTTAAGAAAGGCATACTTTTAGTTTTATTGTTATGTATATTGGCCTTTGCATTTTCAAGCCGAGAAAGCTATTGCACAATCGTAGTCGATTCAACTCCACACTTCAAACCAGCTTTTTCTGCTAATTTAAGGTAAATCTGGGAACTTTTCCTTTATTTTGATACTGTTTTACTTTTATGCTTGCTCGCTTATTGTTGCTAGAACAGAATAGACAATGAGTGATCATGTTTATTAAGCATTTACATTCAATTTTTATTTAAAAAAAAGGGTGAAACTGAATTGAAAAGGAAGAGCTTCCATTTTCATTACCTAAGTCAGGGTTAGAAACTATTTCCATTTTCAACTTAACGAAGTAGGTAATTTGGATGTAAAGTTCTAATTTTTCTTTCAGATTTCGAGATTTTCAACGTGACCTCTTGTATTGTGTTGTATTGACAACATGATTTGGATATTGGGTTCTTGAGTTTTTAATATATTTTCTCAAATGAACAGACAAGTTTGTTTGGTGCACCTTTTTATGTGATGCCATGTTTAAGTAATTAGTTTGATAGAAAGCTTAGTTGATCATGGCAGAAATGGTGAGCTTCTGTGATTTACCAAAGGAAATAATTGAGACAATCATGTTGTGGGTACCCGCCGATTCTCTAGTACCTTGTAAATCTGTGAACAAGTTCTGGTATTCCCTTATCTCGGCCTTCATCAACAACCCGGAATTTGTTGCCAAGCACCTCCTCTTTACCAAAAACCAGTCTTCTGCATCCTTACTTTTCAGACGGCCTTACCCCCTTGTCGTTCATAGCTTAATCACATACCCAATGTTGACTATAAAATATGATGATGATGATGATGATGGTAAGAACGATCCTTTTATAACTGTCACAGAAGCTCTCACTATACCACTTATTCGTAATGAGAGTTGCCAAGACTTGAGTCGATGGAAGGAGATTTATCACTGTGATGGGCTCATTTTGCTAGTAAACTATCTTGGGACAATGGTTTTATGTAATCCTGCTTTGAAAGAATTTAGGATTCTTCCACAACCAAAGAACATTATGATTGAAGGGCCTTTTTTCAAAATAGGATTTGAACTTGATTTTAAAAACAACGGTTACAAATGTGTCGCCATATGGTGCAAAAACATATGCAAAGTTGAGGTATACACATTGGGTTCCGATTCCTGGAGAGAGATCAACATGTCTCAAGACATAATGGATGCTATAGTATCTGCTGAACTAAAAGATGGTTTATGTTGGGGAGGTGTTTGTTACTGGTTTGTGGTGTATGATGATGAACTTAGAAAGATCCTCAGTTTTAACATGAGTAATGAGGAATTCCATCTCATACATTTGCCAGATTTTGAAGCTTCATCCTTTGACTTAGGTTTTCGGGTTCGCCTTTCAGTGTGGAAGGATTCAGTTGTGGTGTGTTTGACATCTCAGGAGAACATCCTTCATATCTTCACCATGGATGAAGCCGTAGCAGGTGCTTGTTCTTGGACCAAATATGTGGAGGTTGGACCAATAGAAAATTATTGCCGTGTGTTACCATTTTGGAAGAATGATGAGATTATAATCAAAGTCTGGGATGCTCCTAGAGTTGAATTAAAGTTGGTCTCTTGCAACATTTGTACCCAAAAATTTAGAGATGTTTTCTGTGATGTAGGATCAATATTATATTATTCTGATTGTTTCTATGTAAAGAGTCTGATTTCTATCAGGAGGAGGTGAGGTGAAGTTCGATCCAATCAGAGATTCCAAGTAAAAAGAAGGATTCTCAAAGCTATGGAAGAAATTGAAAATGGTAATGGCCTCTTACTACCTTGTATCTTTCTTCATAACCTCTAGTGGTTAAACATTTGTTATTTTGAAGAATGATCTCAGCATGTCTCAAGACTAATCTCATTGGAAGTGAAAAGATATGCTCGATTAGAGTCTGTAGCTGATATGATCAAATAGATAACAGGTTATTGTTCATTCATGAAACAATAATGGTGGTCTAAAAAAAACTAACAGAATCTTCCATTTTCATGCATATTATCAAAATTTATAATGGTGGTGTTAATTCTTCAAGTGAGTTGAGATGAGAATGTGTTGGAGTTTTCTTTCTGAAACAGAACCTTTTTGGCTGATTGTGCAGTTTCAAATAAGACAAGGACAACGTGAGAGAGTAACTTAGAAACTGGAACCAATGAAAACACAAATGATCACATCCTTTGCAAACCTCTTCATGAAAATTCATGTTTTAAAAGTCCTTTTGATCTATAATTGAATTACAATTCAGCACCAAAAATGGTAGAAGCCTCTCCAAATTTGCTGGTCATAAGGGGCAAAATCTCAATTCATATTTGATAATTTATAGATGTAAATTGCAGATAATGATTCTTCTTTTAAAAAACTTGCATTTACTTTGAATAAATAGATAAAAACAACACTCATCACCACCACCATCATATTTTGCTAAAGAAACCAGGAAAAAGAGAAGATCAAAACTATTTTTATTTTCCAAGATTAATGTGACAAATGTTAATTAATCCAAATTCAATTGTGTTACATTACAAAGTAATTTTACTAAATTGCCTCTGCGTTTTCACAATAAAAAAATTGTTCAATTCAGTTTCACCATTTGTCACAAACTAATTTTAATAGATTTTATATAAAAGTCCAAGAAATTGGAAGTATTAATTAAAAAAAATAATGATTATAGAGGTGAATGGTTTAAATTAGGGCTGAGCATCGGTCGATTTGGGCGGTTTTTTTCTATTCTAAAATCCAGATTTCAGTTTTCGGTTCAGATTGGTGCGATCTAAAAACCGACCGACCTACTTACAACAACAAAAAAATCGACCGATTTAGACCATGGTTTGGTCAGTTAAAACTGCTCAAACCGAACTTGATTCTTTTATTTATTTTTTAAATAATTTTTAAGAAAATTTAAGTTAAAAAAAATATAGATTATTGAAATCCATTTTTTTAGCTTTTTTTAATATGAAATTGATTCATTTAATTTGTTAACTTAAAAATTTTAACTTTATGATTTGAAAACCTAAACACATGGTTACAATGTTATATCCACAAATTTGGAACCTAACCATATTCGGTCGGTTTCGGTTTGTACGGTTAGTTTGCGACTAACTTATAAACCGACCGATTTAATGTCGGTTTTCGCTAAGGCGGTTTCAGCAGTTTTCGGTTCCGTCAGTTTCAGTTTTTTCGGTGTTCGGACAGTCGATTTGAGCAGTCTATTCAGTTTTTTGGATTTTTTGCTCAACCCTAGTTTAAAAAAGACTAAAGATGACATTATAGAAATTATAATGGGTTTGTTTTAGAACTTTAATTTAATTTCATAACATATACATTTGGTATATATCTTTATCTTGACTGTTCACACAAATGTCAACCAAAATGAATCGTTTTGTAAGATAAAAAAGAATTTGTTTTGAGTATTGAGCAATCCATGGTAACGAGTGTGTTTTGTAACGAGCGTAAGTTTTGAATTTGGAGTATCCATTTAGTCTTTAATCAATATAGTAATTAAAATAAGATAAATTTGTGAAAATTACCTATTTTTTTAAGTGATTTTGTACTGCGGTTTACTTTTGATAATTTTTTGCAAAATTATCTCAGTCTAAAATTCGATCAGTTGTCTAAATTTTTCAACTAACTGTCTAAATTTTCGACTAACTGTTTAAATTGTGAAAGATTATTTTATAAAAAAATTATTAAAACTAGACTAGAGTACAAAATCACTTTAAAAACAGATTGAAACCCCCCAAACCCACTTCCCTTCTCTCCCTTATTTTCTTCAAACTGTCTTTCTTATTTACTGATTTAGAGATAACAAAACATCATATTAGCTATTGTTTTTATGCACATCCTAATATGATAATAGGAGCTTATACTCTTTTTTCATTGTAGTTGTGATATATCAAATCTTTTGGTATAAAAAAATAGCAAGGATCTTTATTTTAATTTAAAGAACAAGATAAATTTTACTTTGTCTTCTAATTATCATATTAAATATGTATAGTTTTTTTTTCAGGCTTTTAATAAATATACTTTTTGATCTAAACAATACTATTTTTACTATATGAATTTCTAATTCTATATAATTAAATTTTTTTAAAATAAAAATAGAAATATATGTTTGTATATTAATTCAAATATGCATGTTTCCTCTTTTATTTATTTTAAGTATTCATGTTTTTTTTTATGTCCTATTGTTCAATTAATGAATATTTTCTTTACTTTTTAAAAAAAAATATATTTATAATTATTATTGTCTTCACGTACTCTGCTTAATAGTTATTTGATATGATTATATTAATAGATTTCATAATAATTAATAAGATTTTTTTAAAAAAAATCTATAATAAAATTTATATTATTTAGTTTATAACTACAAACAAGGCAGATAATGTTTTATGGAACCATGCATGTCCCTAATCAACCTTTATGTTGGTATGGTCCTACTTCCTCCACTATGTTCAAAGTTAACCGTGATACATCACTTACGCAATTCCTATCACAAAATTCATTTTAGTATTGGTTCAACACGAAAATTGTGAGATTTTACCGCACCATATTTTTTGTTTCATCCCAACCACAACACTAAAAATTACACAAAACAATATTTACAATATTTACAATATTATTTTATTAATCATTATAATTATTGTATATATTTAAATGATATTAATGTTAAAAGTTAGAAAATAAAGAAAAAACCAATTTTGTCGTTGCTACAGAGCCTCGCCATATAGTGGTAGGGTATTGTAGCTCAACACTAAAATGGTGAGAAATATGCAATCTGATTGGATTTGTTTGATGTGAAAATAACACTAAAAATGGTGATTTGCAGTCCGGTTAGACTTATGATATGCATGAAACGGTGGTAAGAGACACTAATAACATGACCTATTATTGCTTTGCCACCTTTCAACCTAACATAGCTGAGCCAATGGCTATTAAGCATGGTTTGATTCTATGCAAGAACCTAGGATATTTGAGTATTATTGTGGAGTCTGGCTATCTCAGTGTGATAAAAATCATTGAGAACAAATGGGTCCCTCGTTCTAAAACCCATAATAATATATATGGTGTTACACCAATACTAAAATTAAAGAATTTTCATATTATATTTTTTTTCCATTCCAACTACAACACAAAAAATTACAATAAAAATTATATTTTATCTTATATATAAAATAATATATATATTTATTATTGAATACTAATATAAAAAACAAAATAGTATTATATTTTGTTTTTATCGTTGCTAGAATACTTCACCATATTTGGTAGAGTGTTGTAACTTGACAGCAAAATAATAAGATAAATAAAGTTAGATTGAATTTAATTTTGTGTCTAACACTGTAATTATTATTTTGCACTCCGGTTGGAACTCCCTAAACAATCTTATTAGAGATATCATTTTGATTTGTAATGATTGTTTGAGATATCTTTTAGTTATTGCCCGAGAATTGCCAATGGCATCATGACACAACTCACTCATTAGTAAAGTTGGCACTTATTTTAGATGAACATTTGGTTTGGTGGGGTCATACCCATTATACTTCTCTATTATATTCAGGTAGATACCCTCAATCAATGATAGCTTATTGGTATTTTTTTTCCTTTCTTGAATTTTTTCTGCTTTGAGGGGTTTTAATGAGTTTTCTTAAAAAAAAATTAAGAAAATGTCACTTTTTTCTTAAAAAAAATAATAAGAAGAATATGACCACAATAGTGAAGTTAAGTATATCCTCTATCATATTTCAACTTCTCGTGGCAAATTAAAATAAATATTTATTCTCTCTTGAAGATCAAAATTTCATTTATTATTTTTATTTTAATTTTTTGAGAGAAATATTTATCTTTTTTTTTTCCTAAAAGCAAAAGATGGAATTGTGAGAACTTTGCTTGATATCTGAAATGAACACAATACACACACAGCAAAAGGAACAAGAAAAGTAATGACAGAAAGAGAGAAAACTGAAACAAAGTTACTTGGTTCAGAGATTCCAATTAGGAACTCCTACATCCAAGGCAGGGAACTTATCTTCCCTAGTCGAATCCACTATGAAGAAGAGAGATTTACAGCACTAGAATACACCAGCTAAGATCTTTACAAGCCATTCACCAGGCCAAAACCCCAAAGCTTACAGTCACTCTCGTTTTCTTTCTCCACAAGAATAGAGTAGACAAAAACAGAGCCTCTTAGCACACTAAACTCTCTTAGCCTTTTTCTGAAATAATCTATGCCTTTTATAGATATAAGGCTTACAAACAAAGACCTATAGATACCTTAACTAACTAACTTGATTTAACTTGACTTAACAGAATGATAACAATCACTTGGTCTGCAGCCCAAGATAACGGTTTTAACTAACAGTCAAGAAATGCAAGTCACACATTAACAAACTCCACCTTGACTGGCATTTCTATAGGACTTAGTTGGAATCGACATAGGGAACCCTGCTCCAGCTGTAGTAACTAAGTAGGACCAACATTTAACAAGTCCAAAGCTTCCTTGAACTTGTTTGTTGGTATTCCCTTGGTTAACATATCAGCTGGATTAATTAAAGTAGATATCTTTTCTACTTTTATCTCTCCTTGTGCCACTACATCTCTTATGAAGTGCAGCCTAACATCAATGTGTTTGGTCCTTTCATGGTAAGCACTATTCTTGGACAAGTGTATGGCACTCTGTGAGTCACAATACACCTTAGTATCTGCTGAATTCAGTTCCAGCTCTTTGGTTATACCTTGCAGCCATATTGCTTCCTTTATTGCTTCTGTAAGAGCCACATATTCGGCTTCAGTGGTAGAAAAAGCCACAATGTGTTGCAAGTTTGATTTCCAGCTGATGACATTTCCACCAAATGTAAAAACAAAACCAGTTAAAGACCTTCTTTTGTCTAGATCAGCAGCATAATCTGAGTCACAGTAGCCTATAACTTGTTTTTCTCCTCTTTTGTATTCTAATCCCAGTTCTGAACTTCCCTTCAAATATCTCAGCAACCACTTAACAGCTTGCCAGTGAGATCGGGCAGGTTTGCTCATAAATCGGCTAATAAGGCTAACTCCATAAGCAATGTCAGGCCTTGTTCCTATCATTGCATACATAATACTTCCCACAACACTAGAATAGGGAAGATTATCCATATATTTAGCCTCTTCATTTGATAGCTCACCTTTGACAGCTTCTAATCTGACATTTGCAGCAGTAGGAGTGCAAACAGTTTTAGCATCTTTTTGACCAAAGATTTCTATATTCCTTTTGATATAACCTGATTGAGATAGTTTTAACAGTCCCTTTCTTCTATCTCTCTTGATTTCTATGCCAAGTATTCTTCTAGCAGGCCCTAGGTCTTTCATGTCAAATTCTGCCTTGAGAACCTCTTTTAACTTTCGAATTTCCTCCTTATCTTGGCATGCTAGAAGCATGTCATCAACATACAGTAGTAAGTAAATCATCACACCTTCTCTTATTTTTCTCAAATAAACACAGTGATCATAGTGACTTCTACTATATCCCTTGGTTAGAATAAAATCATCAAACCTTTTGTACCACATTCTTGGTGACTGCTTTAATCCGTACAGAGATCTTTGGAGCAAACAGACTTTCCCTTCTGTTCCTTTCTTGACAAAACCTTCGGGCTGAGACATGTATATATTCTCTTCAAGGTTGCCATGTAAGAAAGCAGTCTTCACGTCGAGTTGCTCTAATTCTAAATTCTGCATTGCTACAGCAGCAAGCACGAGCCTTATAGATGATAGTTTCACCACTGGAGAGAAAACTTCATGATAGTCAACCCCTTCGACTTGAGAGAATCCTTTTGCCACAACTCTAGCCTTAAACCTCTGATTTTCAACACCAGGAATAGCAGGCTTGATCTTATAAATCCACTTACATCCAATTATTTTCTTATTTTCTGGCCTGTCAACAAGCTTCCAAGTTTGGTTTTTCCAATGGGACTTCATTTCTTCTTGCATAGCAGCTGTCCATTCCCTTCTATATTTGTTTTTGCTTACTTCAGCAAAGGAGGTTGGCTCTCCAAGCTCTATTGAGTCCCCAATATTCAGAGCATATGCAGTGATCTCAGATTGTGCAAACTGGGCTGAATATCTATCAGGTTTCCTTATTTCTCTCCTTGTTCTATCTCTGGCCAGCAAGTAGTCTCTTAGATCTTCATTGGTATCAGCTTGCTCCACCTCAATTTCTGTTTCAGCAGGCTCTTCCCTTGGATTTTCTTCACTATGCTCCACCTTAATTGTGTCATTGTTACCTGAAAAATCAAAGTTTGTATATGTCTGATCTTGTAGACCAGCATCAGATTTATTTTCCACCTCAAACTGTGAATTTTCAGTAATATTTTGTCCCTGCAAGTTAGTTTTGTAGCAAGAATTTTCATCAAAAATAACATGCTTACTAATGACACATTTTCTTTCATTTATTAACCATAGTTTATAACCTTTAACACCACTAGGATACCCAATGAAAACAGCTTTTAGAGCTCTTGGCTCTAATTTTCCTTGATTCTTATGCACATAAGCAATACAGCCAAATGTTTTTAAATGAGACAAGTTTGAACTTTTACCAGTCCATACTTCCATAGGAGTTTTAAATCCTATAGCTGAAGAAGGTGACCTATTTATTAAGTAGCATGCAGTAGAAGTAGCTTCAGCCCAAAAACACTTAGGCAAACCCGATTCGGATAGCATACATCTAACTTTATTTAGGATAGTCCTATTCATTCTCTCGGCTAATCCATTTTGTTGAGGAGTGTCAGTGCATGTTTTATGTCTTATAATTCCATTCTCAGCACAAAATTTGTTAAACTCACCACTACAAAATTCTAAACCATTATCTGTTCTTAGTTTTTTAAGTTTCTTTCCACATTGATTTTCAGTTGTGATTTTCCATTCCTTAAATTTACTAAAAGCTTCATGCTTATGTTTTAAGAAATAAACCCAAACTCTCCTAGAAAAATCATCAATTATGGACAAAAAATAATGAGAACCAGATAAGGAATTTGGTACCTGAGGTGACCCCCACAAGTCTGAGTGTACATACTCTAAGACTTCTTTTGTAGTGTGTACAGATCTTGCAAAACTCAGTTTGTGAGACTTCCCTAGAGCACAAGTTTCACAAAATTCCATTGAACCAATCTGTTTTGATTCCAAGATCCCTTGTTTGCTTAGTTCTTGTAGGCCTTTTAAGCTCATGTGTCCGAGCCTCTTGTGCCACAAGTAAGTTTGAGTTGGTGCTGAATTTACAACTGCAACTTCACCATTTACAGCTTCACCTTGTAATATATATAGCCCTTGCTGATAGCATCCTTTTAGAACCACCATAACACCCTTCATGACCTTGAGTAACCCATTTTCCCCTTTGTATGTACAACCAGATTTATCCAACATTCCTAGAGAAATTAAGTTTCTTTTTAGTTTTGGAACCAGCCTAACTTCCTTTAATATTCTGTAAGAACCATCCCAAAGTTTCAGTCGAACACTTCCAATTCCAGTGACTTCACATGAGTTGTCATTCCCCATGATTACATTTCCACCACTCACAGGTTGGAAATTGAAGAGTAGCTCTCTTCTGTATGTCATATGGAACGTGCAACCAGAGTCCATGACCCATTCATGTTGTATCTTTGTTGAAGAGATTGATAAAACTTCTGCACTATCATATCCTTCAGACAAATTTGCACTGTCATGACCTTCAGCAGACTTTGAATTATCAGCTTTGTTTCCATTCAATCTATATGTACCATTGTCATTTGAATTCTTCCTTTCTGGACAGAATTTCTTTATGTGTCCCTCCTTTCTACACAGCCAGCATATCCTCCTAGTTTGTCCACCATTCCTAGATTGAGATCTTGAATGGCTTTTCCCTCTAGAAGTATTCCTCTTGAGTGATCTGCCCTTTGCATTTAAGCCTTCTGCAGTACCCTTCTTTTCAAACTTTAGCTCCAAATCTTTTGATCTAAGTGCACCTAAAACATCATCCAAAGACAAAGTATATCTACCATACTTGATGGCAGTCTTTAGATCTTGATAATTTCCAGGCAAAGAATTTAAAATAATAACAGCTTGATTTTCTTCTGAAATTTTTTCATCAATATTAGCAAGACTCACTGTTATCTTTTTAAATTCATCCAAATTATCTTCTAAGGATTTAGTTGAATCCATCTTAAAACCAAACAATTGTTCCTTAAGATAAATTTTATTTGAAAGTGACTTAGTCATATACAAAGATTCAAGTTTTAACCAGATTTTTGCAGCTGTATCTTCATCATCAATTTGTCTTAAGACATTATCAGCAAGGTTCAGAATTAACAAACTAAAAGCAGATTCCATTACCTCAGTTTTCTGGGCAGCTGTGAGTGTGTCGGGCAGAGACTTCTCTCCCAAAAGAGCTTGTGCACACTTTTGATGAACCAGCACAGCCCTCATCTTTTTTCTTCACATGTTGAAATCCCCTTTTCCATCAAACTTTTCTATCTCTATGCATGACCCCATTGCTGAGTTCTTGTTCTTGATGATTTCTTGATTGAGATCTTGATATCAAAGCAGCCACGGAACCTGTCTCTGATACCACTTGTGAGAACTTTGCTTGATATCTGAAATGAACACAATACACACACAGCAAAAGGAACAAGAAAAGTAATGACAGAAAGAGAGAAAACTGAAACAAAGTTACTTGGTTCAGAGATTCCAATTAGGAACTCCTACATCCAAGGCAGGGAACTTATCTTCCCTAGTCGAATCCACTATGAAGAAGAGAGATTTACAGCACTAGAATACACCAGCTAAGATCTTTACAAGCCATTCACCAGGCCAAAACCCCAAAGCTTATAGTCACTCTCGTTTTCTTTCTCCACAAGAACAGAGTAGACAAAAACAGAGCCTCTTAGCACACTAAACTCTCTTAGTCTTTTTCTGAAATAATCTATGCCTTTTATAGATATAAGGCTTACAAACAAAGACCTATAGATACCTTAACTAACTAACTTGATTTAACTTGACTTAACAGAATGATAACAATCACTTGGTCTGCAGCCCAAGATAACGGTTTTAACTAACAGTCAAGAAATGCAAGTCACACATTAACAGGAATAATTAATTTACTTATATTTTCCCTTCAAAACTATAATTTAATTTTATTTATACATTATTTTTTTAAAATATTACAATATTAATTTATGATTTGATATCGGTACATAAGATTTTTTCGGTAGACATTTTTTTTGCAACAATCTTGCTTTATAAAAAATATTCATGGTATTTTATTTTATTAAAATGGTATATCAAGTTTTTGTGTTGTGATATATATCTTGAATGATAAATTTTGTTTTAAATCTATATCAATATTTTATTTATTTTTGTTTTGATGATATTAATTTTATTAGCTGGATATATTTATTTTATGTGCTAATGATATATTAGATTTTTTAATTAATTATACTTTAAATTTATATTCATTTTTTTTGTTGATTTTGAGACTATATAGTTCTCTAATATTAGTAAATCTATTTTTATACTATTGGTATATCAAATTTGTCGGGTTAATATTTTCAAGGTTATCTTGATTTTTTTTTAATTTTGGTGGTAAGTCATTTTAATAATTTGGTATAATTATTTTATATGATGTGGTATATTATATTCATTTGGTGAATCTTATTTCAAATTTAGGTTGATATTTTTTATTTATTATTTTGATGGTATATCATTTTATAAAATTAGTAAATACTATTTTAGCTCTTGAATTGTACAAAAGTTATTAATCAGATTCTCTATTTTATTAAATGACAATTTAGACTCTAGGTCTTGCAAAATAAAATAAAATAATATCATGAGTCTAATTTTAGTCAAAATCATTTTAAGTATAATCTCTCCCAGCTCCTTGGCCACTTTTCTTGGTTCTCTGAATTCATTGTATCTTTAATGACCCAATAATTGATTTTAGATTTAAAATTAATTTGACCAAAATGAGGCTCAATGTATTATTTTGTTCTATTTGCAAAACTTATTGTCTTAATTATTATTTAATAAAATAGATAGTCTGATCAATAACTTTTGTACAATATAAGTGCCAAAATAGTATTTACTAGTCAATATTATTTTAATGTTATTTTAAAATATATAGTTTTTAAAATTTTGATAGTATTTCATTTTTTTGGTTTAGTATATCACTTTTTTATGATATAGTATATCAAAATTATTTAGTGAATCTTGTTTCAAATTTATATTAATATTTTCTATTTAAATTTGGGTGGTATATTAGTTTATGAGTTTGGTATTTCTGTTTTATAGTATATCATTTTTATACGTACGTGTAATAAGCTATTAGAATTCTGATTTCAGCATTCTAAAATATCCATTAATTCTTAAAAATTTATGGGAGATTTATTGTAACTACATTTTATATTGTCATGCAAAATAAAAAAAATAGTTGCAACTTATCCATGTACCGAAGATACTAAAATTACCTCGCTACCTAATATTTTTTCATTAATTTTATAATTTTTAATGAAGAAAAATATTTAATTATAGAGGTTTGTTGTTTAAATTAAGTTCTCAATTAGGTTAATAAATGCTAATCAAAATAAGTTAAACTCAATTAGACATAGTTAAAATTTAAATCAAAATTGACTCCCTAAATATGAAATTTATGTATTTGAGGTGTTTTTGGAAGTCACTAATGTAATTACTAGAGTATTAATTACAACGACCAGTAGTTACACTCTATTTTAAAATACAAAGTGAATTTGGATATTAGGTGGTAATTAAATTTGAAATAATATGTGATTTTAGGCAAGGTAGACAGCAATTACATTATAAAATAGGGAAAAATTACACATGGCACTATAAATTTTAATTTTATTTTTAAAATATGAAATTTTACAAAAATGATAAAATTACTATAATAACAGTTTGTAATAGTTCTGTTACTACTTGTTACAATTTTTTATTTAATCTGTAAATGTTATTTACAAAATTGTAACAATGATTACAAACTTGTAAATATTGGTTAAAAAAATATGCATGGTTACATATTTGTAAACTTTACTTAAAAAAACTTCGTATTTACAATTATATCCCTCCATATTTTTGTAATTTTTTCTAAATTCTATATTTTTAGTATATTTTTTTAAAATATTAAGTATTTTTGTAAGCTTCCCCTAAAATAATTAGGGAAATTACCATAGTTACTACATTTTGCATTTTTTTTTCATTTTTACTATCCCTAAAAAAGCTTATCACTTTTATAAAGAATTTTTATCATTAATGCTACTTACTTAATTTTATATTTTCAGTTTTACGTTTTGTTCATTAGTTTTTTCCTTCTTTTTTCACACTAAGTTTTTACTTAATTTTGGCCTTTTTAACGTTGCCCGAATTGAAAATAGAGTTAATAAAGGTCGCTATACGACCCCCTGGAGAAATGGGTTGCTTCACTTTTTTCAGTTCGCCATAGATTTTCAAAGCCTTAAGCTTCGTCTTCGAAAACCCACCATTCTCTGGCTTCGTGGTCTTCTTCTGCTGACTTTTATCTGAACTCCTCTGGTCAAACTGGGTGGATGTGACCTTTTTCTTGGACTGATCAGAAGAGACCGCTACTCCAATAGTGGCTCGAAATGGCTTCGTTTTGGTTCTGTGGTTTTGGGTTGACTCTGTTTCGGAGGAAGACCACAGAGCACCGAAGCTTGAGTCGGCCGAAGAGTTCGAGGTCGAAGTCGAAAGCGCATAATTTTGAACGCTCTGTTTCTCAACCCAATTCTCAATCATCATAGCTCGCCTGAGATTGTTTTTCTCCTTCTCTTCTTTCTGTTTCTTCTTCATAACTACTCTAGTAGTAGTAGTAGCATAACCACTTCTATCTTCCTCTTCCTCTTATTTGTGATCACCACTACCCTTTGGTTTGTCAATTGAACGGTAGATAACGTCTAGAAGAGAGGAAGAGAAAGATGGAGTTCTTCTCCTTCGTGGGTTCGTTTCTTTCTCCCACTTATCCATGCTCGAGTCTTAGTGTAGTAGCCTAGTAACAGATCAAAGAGGGGATTTATTATAAGGAGAGAAAAAGAAGAAGAAAAGAGAGAGCTGTAGTGTTGGGTCTGAGAACGTCAAAAGCTGCAAAAAGAGATTAATGGAATTGCAAGTAGATCTTGTTCATGTGAAAGAAACAAAGAGTGGAAAAAAATTTATATAAACAGAACAAGTGAGAGTGACAGAGAAAAACACGGCAGAAACATTATAAATTTGTTTATAAATATGTTAAGTATTAAGGAAATGGTCTTTATGTGTTTGTTTTCTTTTCTTTTCTTTTGTGTGTCGTGTGTGTCTTTTGTACTACGTCTTCGTGTGTAAAAATGAACAATGGTATTGGAAAGCGAGATGTTTGTATCATATATATAAAAAAGAATGGCCATGCGTGGGGGTGAATTATGGTCTTGCACCTCTTCCTGTCCAGCTGCCTTCTTTATTTATTTTTTTATTTACTTTTACAGAATCTGTCCTTTCATTTTTTTTATACCAATAATTAGGGGTGTTCATGGTGCGGTTTTTCTCTAATTTTTTGGACTGCACTGCATATGCGGTTTGAACAATTTTCCAAACCGCAACGCGCACCGCATAGACCTCAAACTGCAAAAATGCGGTGTAGTGCGGTGCGGTGTGGGCGGTTTATACCTATCGCCAAATAATTTAACATTTAAATATTATAATTAAGAAATATGTAACCTAAAGCAACCCATTGCTAGTTCAAGTGCAACTCACTGCAACTCCTAATATGAGTTATACATATGAATTACAAATGCAACCATATACAACCTAAAGCAACCCATGATTAGTCCAAGTGCAACCCACTGCAACTCCTAATGTGAGTTATCATATGAATTACGAACTCTAAAGCTCCAAAACAACTCATGTAGCGACCATTTTATGCTTCTTTATCAAAATAAGAAGCAACTTAAACAAACTAAGCAACCTGATCTTATGCTACATAACATCTCAAAGCAAACTACAACCGCAAATGATGAAATATGTGTTCTTCATATATGAAAATAGAGAAGGATTATTTTATATGTGACTACTTTTGTTGCATATAAAAAAGCAGGTAAATTTTGTATAATTAGATTTCCTTGTACATGATGAAATACGTGTGTTCTTCGTATATGAATTATAAACAAATATCAATATTGACAGGACATCAATATCATGATAAAAATATTCTAATTGAATAGATAGTGCACTAATTAATTTTGTAATTTTTTTTAAAACGATAAAAGCATATAGACAACTTTATTTCATATTCTGAACAAACTTTTTCCGGCATATACAATGGGCAAAAAAATAATATTTTAAATTTGCAAGTTGCATGGAGATAATTTAACACCATCACTTTGCGTGAGAAAGACCGTAATTTTGAAAAAAAAAATTAAAGTTATGCATTAATGAATCATATTTGTATACACTCTGTAAATGCATTAAAAGTTTTTTATATATGTATTAATAAAACTTTCCCAAATAATTATTATCATTTAAAAGTGATAGTATTGTCCAATTACATTAGTGTGTAATTACCTGGTTAACACTATTCTAATTTAATTTACTATTTATCCGCACATCACATAAGCCCCCACTCCCCCCAATTTCACCAAAACACTCTCTCTCACTCACAGCAGCCTCGCCGGAGTCGGACACCCGCGGCGGTGGTTATTCCATCAGTGCCTGCAGGTATTTCCGCCTAAGCCTCTCTCTCTATCTCTCTTATCGAAGCTGCAAACAGTGTTGTTTTCCCTCCTAAATCCTTGCGTGATTACTTTTCTTTTCCTTGTTATTTGTTGACTTGTGTAAAATTACCCATCTTCTCGAAATATTTGGAAGTTGGTATTGATTTTCTGTACACATTTTTTGTTTTAAGTCCGATTAAATAAGAAGCTATATAGTTGGTATTGGGAAAATGCTGTCAAAAATGATATATAATGCAGGTTTATCAAACCTTTAGTTGTAAATGGTAGTTACTTATTATCAATGAGATTATGCATAATTTTGATGTATTCTTTTCTGCATAATTTTTTCTAAACATGATCTGAAGAAGTTACTTATCAATGGGTTTAAGGGGAACAGTCTCAAGAATACTACCATATGCATATAGGATGTGAGCTAGTTGACTTGTTGCCATATTTTATTTCTTAGGCTTTCGCAGAACATTTTATCCATAACAGAAAACATGTTTAGATTTCGGGAAAGATAGTTTAAAAGTTCGAAATATTGATAGGAATACATTTTCAAAACCCCTTTTGGACAAAAATGTGACATCAGAGAAAAAATTGATGATTACTTAAACTTCTTATGCCCAAGTGATTATCTAATGCATTTTTGAGTTATATTCAGGTTTGCCTAATGCATTTTCATGCCGAGAAATCTCTTGCACGTTGATTCTACTCCAGACTTCAAACCATCTTTCTCTGCTTATTTAAGGTAAATCTAGGAACTTTGCCTGATACTGTTAATGTTTGCTCGCTTATTCTTGCTGAATGCTCACACATTTCTGTTAGAACACAGTAGGTTTCACAATGCATTTACATTTTTTATTCTAAAAAGGAAGGGCTTCTTCACAAG
Source organism: Humulus lupulus (assembly GCF_963169125.1). Classification (NCBI taxonomy): domain Eukaryota; kingdom Viridiplantae; phylum Streptophyta; class Magnoliopsida; order Rosales; family Cannabaceae; genus Humulus; species Humulus lupulus. The sequence goes on along the minus strand of NC_084797.1, from coordinate 11,368,937 downwards.
AAATGTTTAGAGACCGCAGTTCAACCTTATTGCTCTATCTCTGTATTTATTATCATTTTTTGAATTTTGCTTTTTTTTTTTCTTTTTTACTAACAGTCAGGGTTAGAAACTATTTCCATTTTCAACATACAAAATAGATAATTGGATATGAGGTTTAGATTTTTTTTTTTTTTTGCTAAATATGCGTTTTTTGTTTCGAGATTTTCAATGTGACCTCTTGTATTGAATTGTATTGACAGCATGATTTTGATTTTGGGTTCTTGAGTTTTTAGTATATTTTCTCCTAGGAACAATCAAGTTTTTTAGTACACCTTTTTATTTGATGCCATGTTTTAGTAATTAGTTTTGATAGAAAGCTTAGTTGATCATGGCAGAAATGGCGAGCTTCTGTGATTTGTCAAATGAAATAGTAGAGAATATCATGTTGTGGGTACCTGCTGATTCTCTGGTGCAATTTAAACGTGTGAACAAGTTTTGGTATTCCCTTATCTCGGATTTCATCAATGACCCAACATTTGTTGCCAAACACCTCCTCATTACCAAAGACCAGTCCTCTGCATCTGTACTTTCCATACAGCCTTCCCCCCACGTTGATCATCGGTTAATCACATACCCATTGTTGACTATAATCTATGATGATGACGATCGTAAGAATGATCATTTTATAACTGTCACAGAAGCTCTGAGCATGCCACTTATTCGTAATGAAAGGTGCAAGGATAATAATCGATTGAATGAGGTTTATCACTGTGATGGACTCATTTTGCTAGTAAATGATGTTGGGACAATGGTGTTATGTAATCCTGCTTTGAAACAATCTATGATTCTCCCACAACCAAAGAACGCTATATTTAAAGGGGCTCCTTCCTGTATGGGTTTTGAATTTGATTCTAGAAACAACAATTACAAATGTGTTGCCATTTGGTGCGATGGCGAATGCAAAGTTGAGGTATACACAGTTGGTTCCGATTCTTGGAGAGAGACCGACATGTCTCAAGACATAACGGATTCTATAGTGGATACTGAACTAAACGAGGGTTTATATTGGAGAGGAGTTTGTTACTGGTTGGTGAGGTATGTTGACGAAGAAGAAGCATTTGTCCTCCTCAGTTTTAATATGAGTAATGAGGAATTCCATCTCATAGATTTGCCAGATGTTGAAGCTTCGGTCCACGACCTTATTCATGAAGATGATGACATTGGTTTTTATTCTCTCCACCTTTCACTGTGGAATGATTCAGTTGTGATGTGTTTGAGCCCCGAAAGGTATAACATCCTTCATATCTTCACGATGGATGAAGCAGGTGCTTTTTCTTGGACCAAATGTGTGCAGGTTGGACCACTAGAAAATGAGTGCGATCAGTTACCGTTTTGGAAGAATGATGAGATTTTATTGAAAGTCAGGAATATTGAACTTGTCAACCTTGACCAACACCACTCCATCAGATGTAAGCAAGTAGTACAGTTGGTATCTTACAACATTCGTACCCAAAAGTTAAGAGATGTTGCTTGTGATCTTGATAGAAATGTATTAAATTCTTCGGTTTGTTTCTATGTAAAGAGTCTGATTTCTATTAAGAGGAGGTGAAGTTCTATTCAATTAAAAAGGAGCCCAAAGCTGTGGAAGTGATTGAAAGTGGTAATGGCTTCTTACTATCTTATATCTTTCTTCATATCCTGGAGTGCTTAAACATTTGTTGTTTTGGAGAGTGATCTCCACATGTCACAAGGCTTATGTATTCAGTTGATTTACTTGTGTCTTCGAAAAGAGCTGTGATGGTTCTTGGGCCATTGACTCGATCAAAAGTGACTATATTTTTCATAACAAAATTATATTCATATTACCATAATAACAAGAACGATTAGAGTCAGCCACCAGCTTGTTGACATGCTCAAATAAATAACAGGTTGGTATTCACAATAATGGTGTAAAATAACTTACAAAATCTTCCATTTTCATGCATATTATCTAATAACTTTTTTTGGCTTATGGTGCAGTTTCAAAAAGGGCAAGGACACTGTGAGTGGGAGAGTAATTCAGAAGTGAAGCACTAATGCTCACACCCTTTTCCATCCTTTTAATGAAGATAAATATTGTAATGGATTAAAATCCTATTTAATGGGTACATATATATAATGTATAATGCTATTATAAAGTGTGATATAAAATTAAGAGACCAATTATGTTATAAATATCATAAAGTATTAAAGTGTTGTGGATTTAATGTGTAGAAATAAGAAAGTGAATTTTTAATTTTTAATTTTATAATGGGTAAAATTAGAAATCACTAATTATAAATTAGGGTGAATTTTTAATTTTATAGTAGGTAAAATTAGAATTACTAATTATAAATTAGGATTGTGGTTCTATATATATATATATCATTCTATTATGACTGCCATCCTAATCCTATTAACAAAAAAGAAAAGATAAATTCTTTTTTCATAGAGATATATATTATATAGGAAGATAAAAATTCTTTGTAATGCTTCCGCTTTCATGTTCATCTTCTTCTTTGATTTAGCAAATGATTTATAAAAATATGATTTAGAATTTTATATTAAAACAATTTTAGTAACCTGAGTAGGATCTGAGATTGTGCATTGAAATATTGATATTTATGCATGTTGCTTAACTGTTTCATAAATTCTGATAGATTGATGGTTTAAAAAATAAGTCCCTATGATTTCTATTTGAACCACAATTTTAAGCACCAAAAATGGTAGAAGCCTCTCAAAATTTTCTGTTGATAAAGAACAAAAGCTCAATTCATATTTTGACCGTATGTAGATATAAAGTGGAGTTTACGAATTATTCTTGCAAAAAATTCGAATTTGCTTTGACTAAATAGATAAAAGCAATACTCTTTTTTTCCCCAAGATTAATGTGAAAAATGTTAATTGATCCAAATTCAATTAATTACACTTCAAAGTAATGTTACTTAATTGCCTCACCATTTTCACAACAACAAAAAAATTGTTAAATCCAGTTTCACCATTGATCACAAACTATTTAACAAATGTTATTATTAAGGTCCAACAAATTTGAATAACATAACTGTGTATTGATTAAAACAAACCATCAACAATAATAATAATTTCATCATTTTCTTTAGGGAAAATAGAATATCTATCTTTATTTATGTATTTAACGGTTTTTTTTGTTTTAATAGTTTTTTTAACTTTAATATAATATTACAAATATTTAACAAAAAATATCTTTAAAACTAATTAAAAATAAATATTTATCAATTATATTAATAAAAATTCAAATATTATAAAATATCATTATCATAATAATATTTAATGCAAAACTAGATATTTAAAAATTATATTAATATAAATTCAAATGTTATACAATATTATTATTATTATAATAATATAATCTTAATTTTGATAAAATTTTGGTAGAATAAATGTTTAGTGTTGACTTCCTTTTCCGCTATCAATTTTAATAAAAGAGAACTTAAAAGAAAATGAAAATGACACATAGATTTACGTGGTTCAGGTTATAAAACAACCCTAATCCACGAGTCGAATGTATAAAAATGCTTGAAGCCTGAGAGATCTAGCTCCAATGGAGGTTTTAGGTAGTGTATATGCTGCTCAAATTACACAATAGTCGAACTCTTTACAATGGGGTATCCCCACTCTATTTATAGTGGTTGGGGATCATTAAATGGGGCCTTAATAATTAATATCTCTCATAATTATGGGTTTTAGTCCCAATTATGACAATTCTCGTGATACTCAACTGGAAGGCCTGTACAGATTGCACAGGGCCCATTTACGAGTTATCAACCAACCACTTTTTGGGGGGACACGCTACTGAGAGTGTCAGAGAGTGACTGCACATCTTCCCGTGTCAGGTGACACATTAGGACATGATATTTGTCTCGTGTACGGAACCGACACCACTACATACCGAGCATGACACGTGTCAGGAGGTTGCTGGTGATCCCAAGATGTTGTGCTTCAGAGTTGGCATCGTTCTCCGAGGGTGGAGAACCATCACTGTAATGCCCTGAAATCCCTAATGTGGTTTAATGGTTAGAATAGTAGGCCGGGAGGCCATAATTGATTTATTATGCCATTAAACTATTATATGCATGCTTATGTGAATTATATTATAATATGATGTTAAATACATGCATGTGGGTCCACATTTCATGACAGGGGTATTTTGGTAATTTGGCCCGTTAAGGGCGTAATTGTATATTTGTATGCATGTCGGTGATTTATTGTTAAGGCGATGTTATAATGTGGATTTTTTCGAGCTATTCGGCATGAGACGATCTTTGAGGGAAAATTAGCGGTTTGGTCATAACGGGATTAAGTTCGAGGCTTGGGGTGAGTCTCGGGGTGATTTAATGAATAGAGCGTTGCCGGGAATTAAAGAATGACGAGATATGAATTATTGGTATGTGAGAATATCGAGAATATTGGGAGTTGGAGGGTGTTAATTATGATTAACGAAATAGGTGGGAAATGACGGTTTTACCCTTGGGAGCCTTTAGAAACCTTTATTTGACCTAGGGGCATTTTAGTCTTTTCACCCCTAGGATTGGTATAAGCCATTGAAGGCTGTAGAAGTTTACCCAAAACAAAGCAAATTCAACACCTCTTCCGTACACCATTTCTCCTCCTTCTTTCTTTCAATTTGTGATCCCAATTTGAAGAACCAAGCTCGGGAATCAAATTTGGAGCTTAGAGCCTTAGTTCATCCATTGACGAGGACTCAAATCCCATTTGAGGTAAAAATTCATCCATGAATGTTAGTTGTACTCTGTTTTTTTCTTATGGTTTTTCAGTTGAGGAATTTGAAGTGTGTAGTTGGGAATCAATGGAGGTTTTTGAGTAGGGTTGATTGAGTTTTGATGAGGTTGAGGTATGAATGAAATTTAGGGATTGAATTTGATGTTTGGGTGATGTTTGGGATTGGTTTGAAAGCTTAGTTTTCAGGGGAAGTCACAAGGAAGGAAACCAGAAAAAATTCTGGTCTGCAGATGGCGCCCCAGCGCTAGGCAGGGCAGAGAGCTGAGTCTTTTTGACTTGGGACAGCACCCCAGCGCTGGTCCATTTTCCAGCAAGCCTATTTTAGGGCTCGGGATGACTTTTAAGGCTCAGGGATGGGTTCCTTTACCCTGTTTGGGTGGATTGGGAGTCCCGAGAGTGCGGGATTGCTCCTGAGAGTGAGGTTTTAGATTGTGAACCTCTTATTGATTTACTTTATTAATGGATTCCATTTGGTTATGACTAGGTGACCACTAAGGGACTTAAGGGCAGATCGTTCTCAAAGGTCGTTATTTTATTATTTCTCACTCGAACCCGAGGTAAGAAAACTGCACCTGTGTTTATGACATGCGTGGTTATTATAGAGGCATGTTGGTTGTTAAATGTGGATATTGATTGCATATTAAATGATTAGCAAATCTTGCTTACTTGTGTATGGTACTGACTAATCAGAATCGGCACTAGTCGTGTGTTACTGACCTAAGAGTCAGAAACGGCATAAGCGTCATGAACGCAAAGCCGATAAAAGATTAGATCTAATCGACATCAGCATTGAATGACTCATATGGGGTATTAATGCTGGACCCACCCTAAGTTTGATGAAAATTATAAGCGCTTGTCTAGTTTATGAGTAGTTACTCAGAGCCAGGGCCAAAGGCCTAGGTGACTGTTTGTCACATGGCTAAGGGAGTGGAATCCCACAGTTGTGACTCTATGGTCACTCGGTAGGTTTATGTTGGTGACTATTCATCAGATACCAACCTCGTTTAAGCTAGTGAAATGATCACTTATCTGTAAAGGGTACAGAACCCACCTTAGTGACTTTTACAACTGTCACTCCTTTATTTTAGACTAAAAGTCCTGAATGATTATTATGATCATTGTTGATATTATATTCATGTAGTATTGGGTTTTCTTGCTGGGCTTTGGCTCATGGGTGCTATGTGGTGCAAGTAAAGGGAAAGAAAAGCTCACCCAACCTTGAGTGGAGAGCATAGGTGGCGATGTGTACATATGCGACCGCTTGACCACCACGGCCAAGGAGTTCTCAAGGGAACTAGGGGTTTACCCTATTTTTGCCGCTTAGATCGGCGGGTTGTAAATTTTATATAGTAATGACCGTTTTGCATTGTAAATAACTTGTAAATATTTTTATGGGCCCATGAACAGTTTTATGTTTTAAATAAAATATATCATTTCCTTTTGATTGGTTTTCCACCTTAACCTATTAATAACACCTAGAAGTACATTTTTAACCAAATAACTCGGTTAGCGAGTTAAATTCACGGTTTAAAGTTCACCGTAACTGTCTTGGGGTAACCAGGGCGTAACAATCACGCTATAGCTCTTCGACTAAGAGACTAAATACCACTTCGCAGGATCTAAGGAACCCTTCTCCAAGGCTAGGGAACGCGTATCTCCCGAGAATCATCAGTTAATTAACTTCCTGAGAACCATGAACAATCGACGAGTGCCGCGTGTCGTCTTGATGAAAACACAGACAGTATTTGCCCCCCAAGTCTCCAATCGTCCTCGGACGGTGGAGACTTAACCAGATGAGTGTTCTCAGGGGAGTGCTTTGGGGGAAACGCTTAGGCTGGACATTTTCCTTTTACCAAAAGGCAACGCCACACATCAATTCTCTATTGCTAGGCCGTATATCGGGAATAATTAATGAGGGGTTTCGTCCACGCCCAAAATGTATATTCCGTACCTGGCACGTCCTTTCACACTGTACGCGAAGCATCATTTCTCCCACTTTTTGATAATGATCCACTCCTCAACAAACCACGGTCGTAGGATTACTCTCGAGTACCTACTCCATAGGTAATCAATGGTTAGGGATTCATTACTTCCTTTGCACATTTTGAGAGTATAAATTTTGAATTCTTGGCTCCTCAATATCATTTACATTCACTTTGAAAACTCAGAGCCTAAGCTTTCTTGTGCCAAACGCCTTTCTCACCAAATTTCCTTTTTGTAATTTCTCCCTTCTTGGTTCATGGTCCTGGACAGTTGGAGAGAAGCACGATACTTCTGGGCAAACAACATAAGGTATCTCCACATTCGCACCAGATACAACACTTACCAGAGCTATATTTCGAGTAAGTCTCTTCTTCTTTTCCTCTTTTCATTTATGCAAATGTTTGAGTTTGGGCATGACACTTGACATGAATAAGATTTAGTCATATAAGCACATTTAGGATGTCCCATAGGCACGGGCTAGTACCCACATCTGCCATGCGGGTCTTCAAGGTGTTCTGACCATCTCTAGGCCTTTCATTGCCAAAAAATCGCCTTCGAATGCTCAACCAGATTCTAGGAAATTTCTAGAATCCAGTGAGTTTTATGAACTCTGGCAACGTTTTGCGGGAACCAACTTCGAACCCTGAGAACGCCCATTTTCCTTAGAAATTCTCTTCATTCCTTCTTCCCGAGCACTTGTCTTAGGGTTAACCATGTTTTGGCCTTCTTTTCTTCGATCAAAATACTAACTGCTTGGTTTTTGTGTCTCAGATGTTCGAGGAACTATATCAACTTAATGAGCATGGATTTTACGACTTCAATCAGGAGATTCTTGAGATGGCCTGAGAACAAAGAGAGCAGCAAGGAGGCGAGAGGGCAGAGGCCCGAGAACTAGTTAGGGAATTGGTGGTTCGTGCGGGTGGTCCAGTAGCAGAAAGGCCAGCACAACCAGCCCAAGGGGGGATGACCCTGGAGGAAGTGAACCGGACCCCAATTCCCCACCCTACTTAGAAGTACGAAGTTGCTGGGTTTGAGACGGAGTAGTATCACACTTTGCTCCGACACCCCCAAGCCTTGGAGCACATCATGAGGCACTACGGGATTGGAGAAGAGTGCTTGGTGCGCCTTTGTCGAGATTCCGAGAGAGCACACCGCAGTGTAAATGGTCTTGGCACTTGGAGCCAAGCACATCTGATGGCTAGAACAACCTTTCCCCTACACCAATATTTTGTGGACTTCTTGAAGTTTGTGGGGATAGCTTCCTTCCAACTCTCCCCCAATGCATACCGGGTGCTAGCAGGGATGTATGTCCTGTACTGAAGGAGGAATTGGCCTGCACCTTCTCCTGTAGAAAGATTGTATTTTTACAACTTCCGCAACACCTCTAGAAAGAAGAAAAAATGTGTTGATGAAGTATGCCAGACCGTCACTCAACTACAAGGCCCCTCACCACAACGAGAATCATTCTTGAGATTTTAGGGACTACTTCTTCTTTACAAACGGATTCCCGACTCGTAATAACCCGACCCTCATCCTTGATTTCTCCAGGGTTGGTGAGTATCTTCTAGACAATAATTTTCTTTTCCTTTTTTCCCGTGCTATGTAGTTAAGTCTTTTTACTGAATAGGTCCATTCCTCCAGACTTCGTATGTCCAAGTTTTTGAGGACCACCTTCAAGAGTTGAAGACTCTTCCCGAGCATGATTCGGAGCTCAACTTCTTGGTGAAGGAGGAGAATCTTGCGAAGTTGAGCTCCTCCGTCAAGGACAAAGGATCAGCAAATTGGAGCTGACAAGGTACCGCCCCTCCAAGAGGTCTTGGGAGTTGGCCTCTCGGCACATACACTACATTGATGGTCGTGCCCTCGAGTTACTTAATCAAAGGTTGTGAGAAGAGTGACTGGAGAATGTACGGGTGGTCTAGGCAGCCAAAGAAGCCCAAGAAGACCAAGAGCTCAAGGCTGAACTCCAAGCGGGCCTAGAGAGTTCTCAACTTGCTCCAGGTAAATTCCTCATAGCCTCACACCATGCTAAACACGTAAGGGATAGGATAAGTCCCAAACATTTCTAGGCTTCTCCCTCGCTTCTCTGATGTGGACTAACCTCAGACCAGCACTAGACCAGGGAAGAATTCCAGGATTAACGAGACCTCATAGATGTCTATCTCCACTATCCAAGGAGATAATCACCTCATCGGAGCTTTGTATCCCTAGATTGTGTGACCTCCTTTCATTCTAGTTGGTTTTGTCAATATGGTACCAACCTAAATCGTGAAATGGGGGAAAAATTAGGCACCTCAACTATTTGAATCAAGAAATAATTAATGGTGGGGCTTTCGAGAAGCCTTCATTGTTATTTTATTTTGACTGCTTTGGAATTTGTGCTAACTGTTTCCTTGTCCTTGCAGAACACACGGGGCTTGCTGATATTGCTAGGCATGGAAAAATGGGGCGATGAGGAGGGGTGGGGTGGGCCCCCGACCCGACAGGGCATCTTTGCCTTGGTTGCCCCACCCCGCCCCTCTCTGCCTCGCTATTAATTTAAGTGAGGCGGGGCTGCCCCACCCCACTATTAATTGAAGCGGGGCGAGGTTTTTTTTCTATACTCTAACCCAATATTAAAAAAGATTATTTTGAGATATATGCAACTATTATATATTTTTCTTAACATTATTATTTATAGGATGTCTTAGTGTTGGTTCTACAAGAGTGAGGTATCTTTATATGTATTTACGGTACCCTTTTATATTAGTATTCTTTTTTTTTTTCTTTAATCATGAAAAATGGATTACAAATATCCAGGTATAGTGTGATTTTACAAATGAGATAATATGTATTTCGATTTTTTTTATTGAAATAGGATCATATAATGTATATTGTATATACTATTTAGAATTTCATTTCTTACTTTTAATCTAATTTAATTATAATTCAAATTTTCTTTAAAAAAAGTTAAATGGGTCAGGACAAACCCGCCCCGATTCAGCCGGGCCGGGTCGACCCGGGCTGCTCCAAGGAACTTATCGAGGCAGGGCAGGGCAGGGCGAGGCAGAATGTTAACGGGGAAGGGCAGAGCGGGGCAGACCCACCCCATTTACATGCCTAGATATCTCCTGTTCAACTCTTAAGCTGGGAGCGCTTCCAAGCTCCTCAACTATAGGAGGACAACAACGTCCTCAAGAGGATCCTGACCCCTCCTTGCCGGCGAAGAGGCAAAGACCCCTCAAGGGAGGAGCTAGCTCCAGTCCTGGAGGTCTCCTCCTCCTTCAGGGCTGGAGAGGAGGTCCTGGGCTTAGACCAACAGGAGTTAGCATCTCGCCCCCAACTCCTGGTGTACATTGAGAGTTACGAAGGGGACTTGTTGGAACACTATCAGGCCATGCTCCAACATTTCAATGCCCGCATGGAGGAGCGCGATAGACTCCTCCATGACACTACAGAGGCCTTGCGCCAGTTGAAGCCTCCGAGAGAGCGACCTATTGTTCCCCCGATAGGTCGAGCTGAGATGGAGACCCTTTTCTCCGCTAAGCTCGAGGAGGTCGCCGCCCCGCTTGTAGCTGAGCTTCTCCAAGGGGTCAACTCCACAATGTGCGAGTTGACTACTCGCAACTTTTCCCAGTTGGGTGACAGTAACGAGGCTTCTCTCGTTGCTTCCTGTTGCTATGCTACTATCCTTGTAATTCATCACCTTCTTGGGCCTTTATTCGACTTTAAATATAATGGATATTTACAAACTTTCTTCTTTGTACAATCCACCTTGGCCTGCCAGTGCTTGGGAGACATCATGATGGAGAAGTCCTACGAACTCCAGTGGGCCCAGGATAGGATTGTGGCCCTCAAGGAAAAGGTCTGAGTACCTCAGACGAAGCTTACTCGCCTGCACGCTGCCTTAGAGACTGAACAAAAACGTACTCAGGATGTTTCCGATGGAGCTCGAGGAAACAACCTCAAAGACTGCTGAGGAGCTCAGAGTAGCTAAGGAGGAGGCCCATAAAGACAAGGAGGATGTTACCAAGGCTGTAGCGGAGGCTGCTCAGGTAGCCCAGGAGATTCTGTAGGCGTAGGAGCAACTGAATGAAGCTAATGACAGAGCCGATCTTGGCAAGATCAAGGCTGTCTAGGCTATGGAGATGAACATGCCCTCTCAACACCAAGTAGACAAACTGAAGAAAGAAGTTGAGACCATTGCTGATTATGCCTTTTTTGTGGCCTAGTTACATAACCAGGAGATGAGTCTGGACTTCACGGGGGAAGACGCCAAAAAATTGGAGTTTACGAATTATTCTTGCAAAAAATTCAAATTTGCTTTGACTAAATAGATAAAAGCAATACTATTTTTTCCCCAAGATTAATGTGAAAAATGTTAATTAATACAATTTCAATGAATTACACTTCAAAGTAATGTTACTTAATTGCCTCACCATTTTCACAACAAAGAAATTTGTTCTATCCAGTTTCGCCATTAGTCACAAACTATTTAACAAATTTTATTATTAAGGTCCAACAAATTTGAATAAGATAACTGTGTATTGATTAAAAAAAACCATCAACAATAATAATTTCATCATTTTCTTTAGGGAAAATAGAATATCTATCTATATTTATGTATTTAACGATTTTTTTGTTTTAATAGTCTTTTTAACTTTAATATAATATTACAAATATTTAACAAAAAAATATCTTTAAAATAATTAAAAATAAATATTTATCAATTATATTAATAAAAATTCAAATATTATAAATTATCATTATTATAATAATATTTAATACAAAACTAGATATTTAATAATTTTATTAATATAAATTCAAATGTTATAAAATATTATTATTACAATAATATATAATATATAATCTTAATTTTTATAAAATTTTGGTAGAATAAATATTTAGTGTTGACTTCCTTTTTCGCTATCAATTTTAATAAATGAGAACTTAAAAGAAAATGAAAATGACATAGGGATTTATGTGGTTCAGGTTATAAAACAACCATAGTCCACGGGTCTATTGTATTAAAATGCTTGAAGCTTGAGAGATCTAGCTCCAATGGAGGTTTTAGGTAGTGTATATGCTGCTCAAATTACATAATAATCGAACCCTTTACAATGGGGTATCCCCGCTCTATTTATATATATGTAGACTGCTCTGGTACCAATTGTTGGTATTAAATGAGAACAATAAGAATACGTAACGGAATAAGATCTTTTAAAAAATTTATTTATACCAGCCAGAATCATACATATATAGATATAATAAAGACACATAAATAGATAAGAGATTACCTCTAGTAGCCTATCAAGTGCCCTTGAATCTTTTCGTATAAATCAACGATCTTCCAATCCTTTCTGAAAGCTCACACCTTAGCCTTCCAAGTCAATTCTCAAACACACAAGGACATGTGTGGGCATGTATGATTCAAAGAGTGATTTATCTAGAGAGGATTGAGAAGAGAAAGGCTATAGAAATTTCTAGAAATTCAGATTTAGGAAATTCTATCGTTTCGTTTTTAAAGAGAGCTAACAGTCAAAATCAACAACTTCTAAACTTATGAAAAGTGTCGCTTCTTTTCAAATTTATAAAGATAATTAACTAATTTAATTAATCTTTATTTTATTTAAATAAAACTGATCAGTTACATCTATTTTAAGTATTTAATTTAAATCATATTTAAATAAAATAATTAAATATATTTAAATAAACAAATTAATTTGAAATTCAAAATTTAAATCCGAGCGATAGGATATCCCTAAAAGTGGCTTCACTCATTATGCAGTACAGTGAGTGACATGAGCCACTAAGTGGTTCTCCCTCATTTTCTCATTTGTTTGTTTAATTAATATTTAAGATAATATATTTATCCAAAAATAAATATCAGTTAATTCAAAATGAATTTTATCTTAAAGTATCACTTTTAAATAAATAAATATCTTATTACAAATATCTTATAATAAGATAATAATTAAACTCTCTCTATATTAATCCAAACATGATTAATATTTATTTTAATATAAAAAAATTTAGAATAAAAACTATATAGTTAAATAATTAATTAATTCACAATTAACCAATCGCCCATAATTATCACATAATTATTTCCTTGCCCTAGAAAAGCAATTCCTTTATAATTTAGTCTTTCTTTCTACAAATCTTCCTTCTGACATTCTTACTCATGTCAGTGTAGGTCAGAGGTGACTTGGGGACCATGGACCTATAATGCGAAGTTCCAATAAATCAGATTATTAATCAAGCTCTTTAATCTTATTTATTAATTTCATGATTGCTCCACTATAAATATGGAATTGCACTCTAAGTATTTATAGAATTATATTTACAGAGTTTTCTTTGTAGTCCATCGATATAATCAATAAATGTAGTTTTCTTCTCTATTTATTGGTTCGTTAATTATAGCTGGTCAAAATTATTGTTTTACCTTTCTAATTACCTATTGTTCCTTAAGTACCATTAATTCACTAGGGAATAAGTAATCTATGATCAAATTATAAATTTGAGCTCAATAATTATTCAATTCCAGAATTAATCCTTAAGGGAACCAATATTCGATCCGTTAGGAAAGCATGGATTCTAATATTGTAAATCATGTTCCCAGCATTCATGATATTGAAATCTCCAAAACAAAAGTCACTAGCTTCATTATATTAAGAGACCTTAACGAGTGAATCAAAAGATCCAATAAACACAGACAAGAGTTCATGACTACTCAAGATTTAGACTGATCTACAAATGATCATATATTATGATAAGAATTAAATCTTTATGGAAAACGGTAAGTTTATAAAGATAGTTAATTCATATCGGTCATGTCATATATAATCTTTATTATATACAATACATTTGCCAAGATGCATATCCACATCAGTAATCTAAATATAGATTACTTGCATCCCGTATGCTTAGTAAACAGTACTAGTAACCATTGATTAAAGATCCATTGCTTTAATATATTACTGACTATTTTATTCATTGTATATGATCTTAATTCTCTCGTACTAATACAAGATCATATCCTCATAAATGAATATAAAAATTTCTTGATATTCCTATAAATTATTCAAACAATAATTATAACATTCAAATATAATAAAATTGTACTTTTATTTAAATCAATAAAATATATTTACATGTTTTTAGGGCATAAATCCTAACAATCTCCCACTTGCCCTCAAAGCAAGTGAGGCACCTCCCTTAATCTCATGCTGCGTACATGACTCATAAATGACTTTTTAGGAAGTGTCTTGGTAAACGGTCCGCCAGATTCTGTTCTGACGCTATCTTCATAACAGTCACATCACCTTGGTGCACAATCTCTTTAACTATATGATATTTCATTTCTATATGCTTTCCTCTCTTGTGGCTTCTGGGTTCCTTAAAGTTATCTACTGCTCCACTGTTGTCACATTACAGGATTAGTGGCTTCTTCATATCTACAATTACTTTCAGATCAACGTAGAAATTTCGAAACCAAACTGTTTCCTTAGCTGCTTCAGAAGCCGCTATATACTCGGTTTCCATAGGAATTACAATAATATCATTTAGTGGAATATTTATTTTACTCTCACACCTATAGAAAAAGTTTTCCATTACTTTATAAACCTTAAAATAAAATAAAATGACTATTTTACGCTTTTCTATTATTCTCCCCAAGTTAAATATTATTATTATTATTATTATACATAATTAAATAACTAAGATCTTTGTTATTTATATAAGACCATCTTTTTGTTAATACTTTTAAAAATATTTACAAAATTTAAATGAGAAATTAATTTAATCTACCATAAATTAAAAGAAGTGTCTAGGGTACCACAAATTTTTTTACATTACTATATTGCACTATCCAATTTCACACATGTGAATAAGTTATCACCCAAGTTTTTTTTACATGATCATATTTATTGTAGTTATAGTGAAACTCCCCACATGTTTAAGAAATTTTGGATAATTCACAGGGTTCCAGAATTCCAATACCATTGCGCGCACAACAATATATTTTGACCTTATTTTCGGCACAATAAATTATCCAAAAAAATTTAAAAATGTGTGGGAGGTTCCGTGTAACTACAATGAACACCATCATGTAAAAAACTGGAGTCATAACTAATCTACGTATGTAAAACTGGGTAGTACGATATGATATTATAAAAAAGTGCGCGCTACCCTAACTGTTCCTTAAATTAAGTAATAGTTTTTAGCTATAAAAAAATAATTCAAAGTAATCAAATTAATATTATTGATTTTTTATATATTTAAATTATAAATTTCTTTTTAATTTAGTTAATTTTTTATATTTTAAAAATATAAAAAAATTGAAGTAGAAATATTTTTGTCAATACAATACCATTCACATTCAACCAAACAAAATATTTTTCATTCCGTTGTTCATGTCAAAAATAAACTAAACATTGTTTAGAGGAGAAAAATGAGATGAAATTTTGAGGTTGCTTGGTAAGGGATAAAGAAAAGGGATTTTTACACTAAACACTACTATAACCCAAAAATTAACATATATACGACCATATAGAGATTTTTACATTTATATGGTTGAAGTGTGTTTTTATTTTTTATTATTTACGGTACATGTCCAGCAACACCTGATTCAAGCCATCACTCTGACCCAAGCGTTCGAAGTCCTTTCTCTTGTACCAGGTGGAGGCGAACCTTTCGTGGTGTTGCTTGCGGTGGAGTTTGGTGCGTCGGCAGCGAGTGTTTGGCGATGTAGTTGTTAGTCATGGCGTGCATGAGCAATCTCTGATTGATGGTGATGTTACTGTACTTTAGCTCTTCCCCTTGCCCATAATGAGACGAGAAGTCATCGAGGAGATTCACTGTAATCCTAATAAGGTTTAGGACCTTGATTAGGAGGGCGAGAGGGCCATAATTGATTTATTATGTTATTAAATGATTATATGCATGTTTATGTGAATTATATTATTATATGATGATAAATGCATGCATATGGGTCCACTTTTCATTATAAGGGCATTTTGGTAATTTGGCCTGTTGAGGGCATATTTGTATATTTTCATGCATGTTGGTGAATTTTGAATAAGACCACATTATAATGTGGATTTTTTCAAGCTATTCGGCATGAGACAATCTTTGAATGTAAGTTATCGGTTTGGTCATAACGGAGTTAATTTCGGGGCTCGGGGTAATTTGAGGATTAGTACATTGCCGGGAATTAAAGGGTAATGAGATATGATTTATTAGCATTTGAGGATATTGGGAATAAGAGGAATTGGAGGACGTTAATTAAGATTGTTATACCCAGATTTCGAGCCATAGTAAATATGACCTCGAAAGCTGAGTTCGCATTAAATGGTCTTGTGAGAGTTAGGGAATGCCCTACGATTGTAAATCGGAGCCTGCAAAGTATGATACATGACCTCGAATGTACTGACCTCGAAATGATCTCGATCTCGAAAGATAGCTCTGAGAGCCCCTCATCTTCAGGAACAACTTCGGAGCAGGGATCTCGAGCTCGATATGCTATCTCGAAAGCAATGTTAGCTCGGGAGATGTCAGTGGCTCGCACAATGATGTGAAACCTTAGATGCTGAAGCCTTGGAGATACGCTATGATCACCTTGAATATCTACAAGTATTGTAGATATGGGATGTAATCCTCATTTATTGATGTAAATCCCCAAGAATCGTGGGATATTATTTAGTCAGTTATGCGTTTCCTGATCTTTGGGGAACGTTTCCTTTTATATCTGATTATTGGCATTTAAGGCCATTTATTTTTATTCACAAAAGAGTAACTACCCAAAATATGTGGGATAGTATTCTGCATCCTTCTCTATAAATAGAGAAGTTATGTACCATTGTAAATGACCGAAATTCTGATCCTTGAGAGAAAACTCTGGAGAATTCATGCTAAAGAATTGTTCAGAGATAATCTTGAGATTAATAACAGAGACTCGTGGACTAGGCAGATTTAACTGCTGAACCACGTAAAAACCGTGTGTCTGATTCGTTTGTTTCTTTTAGCCATTGTCTTTAATTGTTTACGTGCTCTCTTCTTTTATCTGCTGACGAAAAACGGCGTCAACAAAGATTAACGAGATAGAGGGGAAAGGACAGTTTTGCCCTTGGTGGCTGTTAAGGGTTTTATTTAAGCTTGGGGGCATTTTGGTCTTTTGACCTTAAGGATATATATCACTTGAGAAGGCTGTAGAAAATAGAAACCAAAATAGAGCATCATCTTCTTCTTTTCCCGATCATTTTTCTTTCTCTTTTCCTTTGGAATTTTTGAACTCTATTTGAGGAACCAAGCTAGGGAGTTGAGCCTTGATGGTCTAAGGTTGTGTTCTACCATTGAAGAGGGTATGATTCTGAGCTTGAGGTAAGATTCTAACCATTGAAACTTTAGTTTATGCTATGTTTTCCTTTTGATGTTCAGTTGGGATTTTGAGTTTGATGGTGAGAATTCAATGGAGTTTTTGGCAAAGGTTGATTAGGTTTTGATGCCTATGACTTGTAGAGTGGATATTTGGGTTCATTTGGGAGTTTGAATGAGGTTTGGAACCATGTTTTTAAGGTTGGAAAGTGGAGAACTCGAAGGAGGAAAAACCTGGTCCTAGCGCTATAGCGCCCAAGGGAGAGCGCTACAGCGCTGTTCAGGGCCAGTTAGCTCTGGTTGTAGCGCTGGGGCGCTAGGGGGCAGCGCTACCCTATTTTTCCTGGTTCTAATTTTTGGCACTTTTGAGGGTTTTTGGCTCGGAGTTTCAATTTCTAAGGCTCAAGATCGAAAATACCAACCGTTTGAGTACGATTCGAGGTCCCGGGAGTGAGGTATTGTAACGCCCCAAACTCCAGGGACCGTTACGATGTGCCTTGTAAACAGTGCTAAACTCGCTAATCGAGTCATTTGGCCAAAATCGTGAACTAAGTATGATTAGCGGTTTAGGGATTAAAACTTTGGTTAAGGTGTAACGTTTCACTAAAACGTTTCACTAAAACGTTTAATATATACATTGGGATCCCGAAAATATAATTTCAAAGTCTATTACAAAATATATTTACAACAGGCCGTTCTAAGCGGCAAAACAGGGTTCAACCCTAGTTCCACTTTAAACCTCGGCCGTGGTGGACGAGCAGCTGCATATGTACACGTCATCACCTAAGCTCTTCAACTCAAGGATGGTCTAGCTTCCTCTTGCCTTTACCTGCACCACGTAGCATCCGTGAGCCGAAGCCCAGCAAGAAAACACAATCTAACATGATATAATATCAACATATAACATGATGTAATATCATCAGGTAACATGATATAATATCAACAGATAACGTGATATAATATCAACAGTAATTGTAACAGCCATTCAGGACCAATGGTCCAAAACAGGTAGGTGACAATAGCCAAAAGTCACAGAAGTGGGTATAGCTTCCTCTAGCCATGTGACGATAGGGTCACCAGGGCTTAACTGATAGATGGTTCCTTCATAAGCTTGATTAGGATAGGTGCATGGTGATTAGCCACCAACATAACCATCCTCTCGACTCTAGAGTCGTAACTAAGGACAGTGTCCCCCAGCCATGTGACAAACAGTCATCGGGGTCATATACCTTGGCTGAAATCATCTGGTCTTAGACCAGGCAAGCGCTTATAAGTTCTTCGACCCTAGGGTCGGTCTAGCATTAATGCCATAGAGCCATTCAATGCATGATCCTCGACTCTAGAGTCGGTCCCTGACTAGTCAGTGCCATACACAAGCAAGTCATGCCACCAATCATATACCACATGTTCAATATTCATAAACAAGGTATTTAGCATGCTTACTAAACAGACACCAGTACAATTAGGACCATGTACAACCACAGAGGCTCAAGCTCTGAACAATATCATACCCAGTATACAAAGCATGTCCTAATCACATGTTTCTCATGCATCATATGCAATATATCCTGCAATCAACATGCATCAATACCAGCCATGCATGTCACACTTAATAACCAACCAACATGCATCAAGAATAGCCATGCATGTCATACTCAATAATTAACCAACATGCATCATAATAGCCATGCATGTCATACTCAGTAATCAACCAACATGCATCAATAATAGTCGTGCATGTCACGTATACACAGGGTGCAGTTTTCTTACCTCAAAGTCGAGCTAGAACGATTAAGAGAACGACCCTTGAGAACGATCAACTTTTAGTCCTTTAACGGTCACCTAGTCATAACCAAATATAAGGTATCATCAATAAAAATGATCAACACAAGTTCCCAAATCAATATCTAGCCTCCGGAACATCAATCCCCACTTAACCGGGTAATAGGTTCAACCTCGAGGCCTATGGCTTGAATCCCCAAGCTAAAAACATGTTTTTGGTCAAAATGGCCTTAAGGGCTGCGGCCCTCCCTTGCTACGCCGCGGCGCGCCCTCAAATAGAAAGGGCTCCCCCCTGCCAGACGCCAAGGGCCACGGCGCACCACAGCTGCGCCGCAGCGCTCAGCCCAGACCAGGCAAAAACCAGCACGCGACCTCAGTTCTTCCCCTGTGTTTTTCCTCTCAAACCAGCCCCTCAAACCTGCTCAAATCACAATCTAACACCCAATTCAACCACCAAACATCCTCTACCACTCTCCCTCATCAAAACCCAAAGAAAACATCACCCAAACTTCAATTAATCCAAGCTTTCTACAAGAGATTCACAAGCTGAAAACCAAAGCTTAAAAACAGAGCACACCATTAAATTCATAACTGGAACTCACCTCAAACACGGTTTTGAATCCCCTTTAATGGCTGAAACAAGTTCCCTAGCTGCCACCTTTTATTTCCTAGCTCAAAACCTCAAGATGGCCTCAAGAACACCAAAGAAGAGATGGTGAGGGATGGTGTACGGGTTGAAGATGAAAACCCCTGTTTTGGCTCTGTTCTTTCTACAACCCTCCTAAGTCATATATATCCAAACTCCAAATGATCAAATTACACTTAAGTCACTTAAAGCCTCTAAAACCATTTTCAAGGGTAGAATTGGAACTTTTCACTTATCCCGTTAGTCATAATTAACGCTTTCCAATTCCCGCTAATCTCAATATTCCCAAATGTCAATAAATCATACCCCATTATCCTTTAATTCCTGGTAATGCTCTAATCATTAAATTCACCTCGAGACTCTCCCCGAACCCCAAACTTAAACCCGTTATGACTAGACCGAACACTTACATCTCATGATCGTCTCATGTCGATTAGCTCGAACCAATCAACCTTATAATGTGGCTATATTAATTAATCACAACCATGCACCCAAAATATACAATTACGCCCACATCGGCCAAATTACCAAAATACCCTCACAATAATAAATTCTCCCATATGCATGCATCCACCATCATATAATAATATAATTCACGTAAACATGCATATAATCATTAAATACTATAATAAATCAATTATGGCCCTCCCGGCCTCCTAATCAAGGTCCTAAACCTTATTAGGAAATTTAGGGCATTACAGGTATAGGTCAATAACCTTTTTTTGTTGATTTCATTAATTGGATTCCATATTTGGTTATGACTAGGTGACCGCTAAGAGATCAAAAGATTGATTGTTCTCAAGGGTCGTTCATTTGTTATTTCTCGCTCGAACCAGAGGTAAGAAAACTGCACCCCATATGTGACATGCATGGTTATTAATGAGACATGTTGAGTGTATTATATGCGGACTTTGATTGCATATTAAATGCTTAGCAATCTTGATTATCTGTGAATGGCACTGACATATGAGTCAAGAATCGGCAATGGTATCAGTACTAAATGTGAAGTTGTGACTCATTAGTCAAGTTCGGCAGTAGTATTGAGCACTGGTCGTATGGTATTGGCTTATGAGTCAAGAAGGTATTAGCATGTTTAACGTAAGCCGAAAAGATTAGATCTAATCGACATAAGCATGAAATGCTTGACCGACCTTAAGTTCGATGAACACAAAAGCGCTTGTCTAGCCTAATGGCTAGTTACTTAGAGCCAGGGACAGAAGGCCCAGGTGATTGCATCGTCACATGGCTAAGGGTGCAGAGCCCAAGTTAGTGACTCACTCATCAATCACTCATCTAATTCAGGTTTGTGACTCCATAGTCACTCATCTGGTTTAAGTTAGTGACTTACTTATCAGTCACTCATCTGATTTAAGTCAGTGACTCACTCATCAGTCACTCATTTGATTAGGGCTACAAGCCCCATCATGATTATCAGAATCTCAAGTGTTAATCACTCATCTGATTAGGGATACACGCCCCAGCATGATTATCAGAATCTCAAGTGTTAATCACTCATCTGATTAGGGCTACACGTCCCAGCATGATTATCAGAATCTCAAAGTGTTAATCACTCATCTGATTAGGATTGACTTGATAGTCGTCCACACAGGAGGTCAGGATCCACCATCATTATCTGGACTTATTTGCATGCATGAGTAAGGTTATTATTGCTAGGCATGCCTATTACGACTTAGTAACATGTTATTACTGTTCATGAGCATATTGAGTTTTCTTGCCGAGCTTCAGCTCACGGGTGCTATGTGGTGCAGATAAAGGCAAAAGAAAGTTGGACCATCCTTGAGTTGGAGAGCTTAGGTGATGATGTGTACATATGCGGCTGCTCGACTGCCACGGCCGAGGGTTTAAAGAGGAACTAGGGTTAAACCTTAGTTTGCCGCTTGGGTTGTCTGGTTGTAAATCTTTTGTTGTAAATAACTTTTAAATTATATTTTTGGGATCCCAATGTATACAGTAAACGTCTTAGTGAAACGTTGTATCTCAACCAAATTTTTTAACCCTAAACCGCTAATCATACTTAGTTACACGATTATGGCCAAATGACTCGATTAGCGAGTTTAGCACTATTTAAAATGCACATCGTAACAGTCCCTGGAGATTAGGGCGTTACATTCACTAGGCATTGGAGGGAATGAGCACCGATCGACATATTCCTACAGAGACAGGTTTAATGGTTGCCAGCTCGATCGACGTTTACTTATTCACAGTTCATCTCTATCATTGTCTCAAAGAACACCAATGGTGGACATCTCACCTCAAGATACTTTTCTACTTTGTTATTGCTTCCCATGTTTCATGCACCACCTCACCAATATATATATATATATATCTACTACTATTATATATAAATGGATAAGCTGCTGCTCATCTTTTTTTTTTCTCCATTATATATACAAATGTAATTGTACCTAAAATTGTCATTCTTTTATTTATTATATTGCTTTTGTCTTTTTTGTTCACTATTACACGACCTCATTTGATATAGTTTGTTTCATCCTTTTTGTTTTGTCCATTATATATACAAATGTGGTTCTATATAAAAGTGTCATTCTTTTATTTATTATTTTGCTTTTATCTTTTACATTCACTATTTCACCGCTTGCCCCCACCAACTTCTCCTTTATATATTATATATAATTTCTTTGAAATATAGTTTTACGCTGTCTAGGAAAGAAAAAACAAATTAAGTCTTCTTCTTTCCTCAACAACAGCCTTCCACGAAGGTACTTCATTCACTTCTTTTATTTTCTTATAATAATATATATAAATGAATTTGTCAGCTTTGCATGCAGTTGGAGGATGTTAGAATATAGTTAATATATATAAATAAAATTTTCAGCCTTGCATATAGTTGGAGGATGTTACAATATAGTTAGCTATTGTACTTAAATGTATACTCTTCACTATTATAACTTTTTGTTTTAGCAATTATAGGTTTCTAACAATCCATTCTCAATTGGTATATTCAACTGGATTATAAATATAGCAAGCCCCTGCTGTTCAGCGTCGACCGTGTCAATTTTTTAAAACACTTCATTTTCTCCAGATTAGTCTTCTCTCATTCTTTGTTTTTCCTCTGTTCTAACAGAGGACCACCGTCGAATCTATTAAGTATATATATACTAATTACATTTGTCTTCTCTATATATATACATAAAGAATATGCATAGATGTCTGTCCTCATTATTATTATTATTATTATTATTATTAGGGTTGGTAACCATTTGGTACGCATTGTTTTTGCAAAGTATCATTTCGGTACCTTGTGTTTACAATAATGCTCATTTGGTATCCTGTATTTTGAAATCGTACATATTTGGTACTCTGTATTATAAAATCGTACATATTTGATACCCTAAACTCAAATTTAATTAATAAAATTTAACAAATTTAATCAAAATGCTCTCAATTATATAAGTTATAAATTTATATTTAATTACTTAATTACATATAACTGATGACAGCTTGGTCATATTGACAAAAATTTATCTATCAAATCCAAATCTAGGATACCAAATATGTATGATTTTCAAAAATATAAAGTACCATATGAATATTATTAAAAATAGAGGGTACTAAAATAATACTTTGCAAAATCACAAGGTACCAGATAAATAAATTCCCTTATTATTATCATTATTTGACTTAAATGAGCATATAAAAAATAGATGTTATAGAGACTCTTCTAGAAGTCTCTACTTTCTTCTCTACGTATATGTATATAACAACCAACTTTTACGAGTTCTATTAGCTAAATATCCATATCAATATGGGCAGAGATATGCATGTTTTTTTTTTCTTTATCTTTTTTCCCTAATACCAGCAACATCTATTTATTCCTCAACTTTTACTCTCAAATATTTCCCTCTTGGTGCTTATTACATCTCT
The DNA here is from genome assembly GCF_963169125.1 of Humulus lupulus. Taxonomy (NCBI): domain Eukaryota; kingdom Viridiplantae; phylum Streptophyta; class Magnoliopsida; order Rosales; family Cannabaceae; genus Humulus; species Humulus lupulus. Next base: position 11,345,491 of record NC_084797.1, on the reverse strand, counting down.
TATATAAATTATTTTCCAATTTCATTAAGTTAATTTTCTTTTCATTGTATTTATCTATTATTTTATTTGTTTTTTTCAGTCTTAGTAAGTTATTAATAAATATTTCTTTATGCAGTACGGTGAAATTCACATTTTATCAGCCGTTATATCATGGCATTTACAAATTCAACCCCAAAAAATAATGTCAACTATAAAATAAGCAAACGAAGAAAACATCAGCGTGAATTATACAAAAAAATAAAAGAAAATAGGAATGAAATTGAGAAAGAAGAAATGAGGAGAATATACAGTGCACGAAGAAGAATGCGTATTTTAATAGACAAAGAATTACCACACACAAAATCATCAGGCAAGAGAATAATCTATGTAGGTAAATAGAAAATTTAATCTTCCAGGTGAAAGTTCTAGAGAACTTGAACACAAAATACAGAAAAATGGTATAAATTTCGGTACATTTAAGAATTATTTGTCGTCCCAAAATAATAATAATAGTTCATCTTCTACTTGTATATGGCTCCTACTATTAATTTATATGTGTTATAATAACATTGTATTATATTTCTTTCCAGTACGTATGTGATAAGCGTACAAAATATACGCTTATTTATAACCTTTTCAGATTGATTTGGTTGTTTTTCTCAAGAGAAAGTTTCTATTTAATCTGTTTGGTGAATTTGTGCAGTGTGTCGTAATAATTCGATTTGTTCGAGAATGTTGATAAATATTTGTTGAGTAGTCAAAATTGGTGAACATTTGGAAATTCGTTACAGGCAATATATCGCCTGCCTTGGGCGATATATCGCAGAAGGAGCAGTTTCAATTTTTGGCTTAGCAGAAACGACATCAGAAACTTGCGTTTTTATCGAGCACATTCAACAGGCGATATATCGTCGCACCTTAGGCGATATATCGGCACAAGGGCATTTTTGGAAATTATTATGGAAATTCGTATGTTTTTGGATTTTTGTAAAAAGAATAAAAAGAAGATCGAAAGATAGAGAGAGAGGTAAGCATTCTGACGGCGGGAGAAAGGACACAGAGAATAATCTACTTTTATTTTGTTTGTTTTTCTTTATGCTTTTGAATTTTAGATTGTGTGATGAAGTTTAATATTATGAACTAAATTCTTATTTAGAGTATTTTAATGTAGTCACTGGATATTCTATTCGTCTTTAATGCAAAAACTATGAATCTTTGAATTTATGGTTATCTATTGTTCTTATGTTTAATGCTTGTAATTGATTGGCCATCTGTTGCATGATTATTGGTTTTAATTCAATATCTGAAAAGTGAGAATTGGAATAGCTTTAGACAATAGACATAGATTTCAATTTAGAACGAAAGTATCAAATTAGTTTGTGTAGCAATTAGGTTTTTGTTCTTAATGCGGTTTATGTGTAGAATTTATCACAGTCATGTAGAGAATTCACAGGTAAACTGAATATTTTATATCTTGAGAAAGAATAGAATTGTCATTAGTAAACTTGCTATAATCATAGATCAAAGAAACATATTAGTTGTATTATTGATTGAATAGAATTGAAGGTTGATGAAATTAGAATGCTCTAATATTTCGCTTATATTAAATTTCGTTAATTAAATCTTGTTTTCCTAGTTTATTGTTCATTGTTAATTGTCACTAAATTTTCATTAGTCAAATAGAAATAAAAGTTTGCTATTGGTAATTATTAGATCAATTCCCTGACGGAACGATACTGTATTTCCACTACTATTACTTGTTTATTCGATTGCGTATACTTGCGCAGTAAAAATATCGCAACAAGTTTTTGGCGCCGTTGTCAGGGAATGGATATTCTATTAACATCAAAATAGTTAATTTTTATTCTAATTTGGTTGTTTTTATTATTTGAACTAATCTAAGTTGTCGCATTTTGTTTTAATAGGTGAATCTTTTGTATGCGACGTGAAGGATCTGCAAATCTTGTGCCTGTTAATCCTGAAATCGAAAGATCATGCAGACAAAACAGAAGGAAAAAGAGGTTGGAAGCATCAATGGCTGCCAACCACAGAGACGGGGTTAACAATAATGATGGTCCAAATCACATTGCTCAGGACCAAAATGTGCGAGCATTAAGAGATTATGTGCTCCCTGCTGTCACAGGAGTGCACTCGTGCATTAGGCCCCCGACTGTTACTGCCAATAACTTTGAGATTAAGCCGGCGATGATACAAATGGTCCAGACTTCTGTCCAGTTTGGTGGTCTCCCCAATGAGGATCCTAACTTGCACATAGTGAATTTCCTTGAGCTATGTGCAACGTTTAAGTTTAATGGGGTGAGCGATGATGAAATAAGGTTGAGATTGTTCCCTTTTTCACTAAGGGACAGAGCAAAAAGTTGGCTTATTTCTCTATAGGCCAACTCAATCAATACATGGGAGGAACTAGCTCAGAAGTTTCTCTCAAACTTCTTTCCTCCTACAAAAGCTGCTAAGTTGAGGGGAGAAATCAATAACTTCTATCATAATGAGGGCGAGTCATTGTACGATGCTTGGGAAAGATTCAAAGACCTGCTCAGGAAATGCCCTCATCACGGTATAGAGAAGTGGATGTTAGTCCACAATTTTTATAATGGGCTTTGCGGTACTACTCGCACTATAATAGATGCAGCAGCAGGTGGTGCTTTCATGAGTAAAGGGGCTGATGAGGCATATGAATTGTTAGAGGAGATGGCTATGAACAATTATCAGTGGCTTGCCGAACGAGACACTTCACAGAGAAAAGTAGCTGGGGTACATGAATTAGATGCTATCACTGCTTTAACTGTTCAGGTTGCTTCATTGACAAAGCAGTTGCAACAAAACAAGATCTCAGCTCAAGCCCAGGCTATATAGATGCAATCAGGGTGTGAATTATGTGGAGGGCCTCATTTGTATGAACAGTGTACATCGGCCAACATGTATGGTAATATGCCAGTTAATCAAGCTCAGGTACAGGCAGTTGGTAATTTTCAGAGGCCTTATCAGAATCCATTCTCCAATACTTACAATCCTAGGTGGAGAAATCACCCAAATTTCTCTTGGAGAAACAATCAGGGCCAACAGTCACAGTTTCAAGGGCCATACCAGCAACACATGTCACAACAGCCTATGAATCAAGCCTCATCATCACACCAGCTTAGATCGCAAGATCCACCAGAAAAGCCTAATGAATTGCAAGCAGCCTTGTTGACCCTCACTGTAATGCCCCGAATTCTCCGATGTGTTTAACCGCGTGAATAGTAGGCCGGGAGGGCCATACTTGCTTAATTATGTTATTAATTGATAAATGCGTGTATATATTGATTATATTATGATATGATGTGAAATGCATGCATGTGAGTCCATATTTCTAATTACAGGGGTGTGATGGTAATTTGGCATGTTGAGGGTAAATTGTTTATTTGTACGCATGTTGGTGATATATCTTGAGACCACATTATGATGTGGGTTTGTTCGAGCCATTTGGCATGAGACGATCAAGGAATGTTAATTATCGGTTTGGTCATAACAGGCTTAAGCTCGGGGCTCGGGGTGAGTCTCGGGGAGTTTTAAGGATTAGAGTGTTACCGGGCATTAAAGGGTAACAGGATGTGAATTATTGGTGTTTGAGAATATTGAGATTAGCGGGAATTGGGAAGCGTTAATTATCATTAACGGTGTAGGTGGAAAATGCCAAAATTACCCTTGAAGTGGTTTTAGAAGCTTTAAAAGACCTAGGGGTATATTGGTCATTTGGGATTTGGATATATATGGTTTTAGATGGCTGTAAAAACAGAACCAAAAACAGAGTTTTCTTCATCCTTCCCGTACGTCCATCTCTCTCTTTTTCCTCTTTGGAGTTTTGAGCTCAAGGTGTGGAATTAAGCTAGGGAACTTAAAGGTTGAGGTTGTAGACTTGGTTCAGCCATTGGAGAGGGTTCAAAGCTGGTTTGAGGTGAGTTTTATCCATTGAGTTTCTGGTTATACCCTGTTTTAAGCTTGGGTTTTCAACTTGTAATTGTCTAGTGGAAAGTTGGAATCAAGGGGAGTTTTTGTGGTGTTTTACTTGGGTTATGATGGGGGAGAGTTATGGGTGATGTTTGGAGGTTTAAATGGGTGTTTGGAAGAGGTTTTGAGTTGGTTTGAAGGGCTGGTTCTAAGGAAAAACGCATGAGGATGCTTGCTGGTGCGTGCTGAATTATGGGCATTTTAGCTTATTGAGCCGCGGCCTGGCATAGGCGAGCCGCGGCCCATGGTGCCTGTCAGGAGGGTCGCCGCCTCTGTTTGGAGGCGCGCCGCGGCGCAGCTGGGAAGGGCCGCGGCCCAACAGGGCATTTTGGCCAGAATAGTGTTTTTAGCATGAGGATTCAAACCTAAGGCCTCGGGGTTGAACCTACTACCCGGTTGAGTAGTGTTTGATGTCCCGGAGGTTAGGTTTTGGTTTGGGAACCTTTTATGTTCATTTTATTGATGGAATCCCATAATTGGTTATGACCAGGTAACCGCTAAAGGACCAAAAGGTTGATCGTTCTCAGGGTCGTTCTTTTATTCATTCTAGCTCGAACCAGAGGTAAGAAAACTGCACCCCAAGTGTGACATGCATGGATACTCGTGAGGCATGTTGGTTGTGTAATATGGACGTGGATTGAATATAGAATGCTTAGCATATGTTGCTCACTTGTGCATGGTACTGACTTATTAGTCAGGTTTGGCAAAGGTGCTGGTATCAACTGTGAAGTTGTGACTCATTAGTCAGATTCAGCAGTGGTACTGGGCACTGGTCACGTTGCACTGACTCATTAGTCAGAATTGGCAAAGGTGTTAGTATCAACTGTGAAGCTGTGACTTATTAGTCAGGTTCGGCAGTGATATTGGACACTGGTCACATAGCGCTGACTCATTAGTCAGAACGGCCTTAGCGTGGATCACGCAAGCCAACAGAGATTAGATCTAATCGATTATTAGCATTGAATGACTCAAAGAGCATTAATGCCAGACCGACCCCGAGGGTCGATGAATGAAATAAGCGCTTGGAGGCTAGTGGCTTACCTAGCAGCCACTCTCCCATTTGAATCATGTGATGTTCACTCATTTGTTTGAAAGCTTTATGCACAGTGTGGTTATAATGATAATCATTTGATAATGTTTATGAAAAGTATTATGTTTTCTTGCTGGGCTTTGGCTCATGGGTGCTATGTGGTGCAGGTAAAGGGAAAGAAAAGCTCACCTAGCCTTGAGTGGGGAGCTGATGTGGTGATGTGTACATATGCGGCCGCTTGACCACCACGGCCAAGGAGTTCTCAGAGGAACTAGGGGGTGACCCTATTTTTGCCGCTTAGGTCGGCGGGATTGTAAATTTAAAACAGTAGTGACCATCTTGTACTGAGAACAACTTGTAAATGTTTTGTTTAGCTCTGCAGAGCAGTTTGTAATGAAAATCTCCATTTCCTTTTTATTGGTTTTATGCCTTAACCTGTTAATTACACTTAGAGCACGTTTTTGACCAAAGGACTCGGGTAGTGAGTCAAATTTCCGGTCCACCGTTCACCGTAACTGTTCTGGGGTAGCCAGGGCGTTACACTCACTAATACTCAGACTCAATTCATGACTGAGACCAGATCCTCTAGTCGAAACCTTGAGACACAAGTGGGTCAGTTGGCCAACATGCTTAATAACAGACCGCAAGGGAATTTGCCTAGTAATACCGTGGTAAATCCTAAAGAGAATTGTCAAGCAATTTCGTTGAGGAATGGCAAGCAAGTGGAGCATCCTAGTGTACAAAAGTCAGTGGTTCGGAATGAAGAGTTGGGTGAGAAATCAGATACAAAAGCGAATGGGGTTACTGAAGACCACCAGTGATCAAACAAGTGTTCTCCCGTTGTTGATAGTCAGCCAGTTCAAGTTCCATATCCTCAGAGGCTTAGAAAAACTACACTGGATAAACAGTTTTCTAAGTTTTTAGAGGTATTCAAAAAGTTGCACATCAATATTCCATTTGTTGAAGCATTAGAGCAGATGCCTAGTTATGTCAAATTTATGAAAGAGATTCTGTCAAAGAAAAGGAAGATGGAAGATTATGAGATGGTGGCACTCACTGAAGAGTGTAGTGCGATATTGCAGAGGAAGTTGCCCCAAAAGTTGAGAGATCCGGGGAGCTTTACTATACCGTGTACAATTGGGAAGTTTGAATGTAAGCATGCTTTGTGTGATTTGGGGGCGAGTATAAATCTGATGCCTTTGTTTGTATTCAGAAGACTTGGTTTGGGGGAGGCTAGTCCTACAACAGTCACATTACAGTTAGCAGATCGTTCAGTGAAACACCCTATAGGAATCATAGAGGATGTCCTTGTTAAAGTGGACAAGTTCATTTTTCCGGCAGATTTCATAGTTCTGGATATGGAGGAGGATATGGATGTACCTATCATTCTGGGCAGGCCATTTTTAGCGACTGGGCAGGCTTTAATTGATGTGCAAAAATGTGAATTGACACTTCGAGTCTAGGGTGAAGAAGTGGTATTCAACGTGTTTAAGGCTTTAAAGTTTGTAAATGTAAATGACAGTTGTTTCAAAGTTGACCTGGTAGAGAAAACAGTGGCAGAAATTAATCTTACAGGGGATTCACTTCAGAAGAGTTTGACAATTGGGGATATAGATGCTGAGTTAGACAGTGAGGTCCAAGAGTGTGTACAGTGGATGAATTCAAAAGGGCCAATTTATAATCGAAAATATGAAGATTTGGGCCAAGGACCTGAAAGACCATTACCATCAGTTCAGAAACCTCCAGAGATGGAATTGAAATCATTGCCAGCACATCTTCGCTATGCTTTTCTGGGTGAGAAGGAGACTTTACTAGTCATTGTGTCTTCTTCTCTTTCTAATGAGGAGATGGAAAAATTATTAAGGGTGTTGAGAACCCATAAGTTAGCAATTGGATGGACGTTGGCAGATATTCAGGGAATAAGTCCATCCACAGTTATGCACAAGATCTTGATGGAAGATGACAGTAAGCCCTCCATTGAAGCACAACGTCGATTGAATCCAGCAATGAAAGAGGTGGTAAGGAAGGAGATCTTGAAGTGGTTAGATGCTGGGGTGATCTATCCCATTTCAGATAGTAGTTGGGTAAGTCCAGTTCAGGTAGTCCCTAAGAAAGGAGGGATTACAGTGGTGAAGAATGACAATAATGAACTTATCCCAACGCGTACCGTAATTGGTTGGAGGATTTGTATAGATTATCGTAAACTGAACAAAGCAACCAGAAAAGATCACTTTCCACTGCCTTTCCTAGATCAGATGTTAGATAGATTGGCTGGACATCAATATTACTGCTTTCTGGATGGCTATTCAGGGTACCATCAAATAGCCATTGCGCCTGAGGATCAAGAAAAGACGACCTTCACCTGTCCATACGGTACATTCGCATTCCATCGTATGCCATTTGGTCTGTGCAACGCCCCAGCCACTTTTCAACGGTGTATGATGGCTATTTTCTCTGATATGGTTGAACGAAGCATTGAGATCTTTATGGATGATTTCTCTATTATGGGGTCTTCTTTTGATGATTGTCTAAGGAATTTGGAGGCTGTGCTGAGAATATGTGAAGAGGCGAACTTAGTCTTGAATTGGGAAAAATGCCATTTCATGGTAAATGAAGGCATAGTACTTGGGCACAAGGTGTCTAAGAATGGTATTGAGGTTGATAGGGCTAAGATTGCTACTATTGAGAATTTGCCGCCTCCAGTTTCAGTTAAGGGAGTGAGAAGTTTCCTTGGTCATGCAGGGTTCTATAGAAGATTTATAAAGGACTTCTCCAGGATTTCTAAGCCACTCTTGGCTTTGTTGATGAATGGGGTGCCATTTGAGTTTGATGAGAAGTGTCTTGAAGCTTTCAGGATACTAAAGCAGAAATTGGTGTCGGCACCTATAGTAATTTCACCGGATTGGGACCAGCCATTTGAGTTAATGTGCGATGCAAGTGATTTTGTAGTGGGTGCGGTTCTGGGGCAGCGTGTTGACAAAGTATTTTGGACTATTTATTATGCCAGCAGAACACTAAATGGCGCTCATTTGAATTATGCCACCACTGAGAAAGAGCTTCTTGCCATTGTATATGCATTCGATAAATTCAGGCCATATTTGATGGGGAACAAAGTTATTGTGTATACTGATCACTCAGCATTCAGGCATCTTATTGCTAAGAAAGATGCTAAACCCAGACTTATTCGTTGGGTACTTCTTTTACAAGAGTTTGATATGGAGGTTTGGGATAAGAAGGGTACTGAGAATTTGGTAGCGGATCACTTATCAAGACTTGAGTTGGGGGATAAGTCAGAACTTGCTGCAGGAGAGATTAATGAGAGTTTCCCAGATGAACAATTATTTGCAGTGGAAGATGAGTTGGTGCCATGGTTTGCGGATTATGTGAATTATTTGGCAGCCAACGTAGTGCCACCAGAATTTGCAGGGCAGAGATTGAAAACGTTTTATCATGATGTGAAGAACTACTACTGGGATGATCCTTTCTTATTCAAACAATGTCCGGATTTAATTATCAGAAGATGTGTGCCTGAAAGAGAAATGAAGGACATCTTGTTTCATTGCCATGCATCGCCTACTGGTGGACATTTTGGGGGAGCAAGGACTGCTGCAAAGGTCCTTGAATGTGGATTTTATTGGCCTACTATGTATAAAGATAGCTATGACTATGTGAAACAGTGTGATCGTTGTCAAAGGGTAGGTAATATCTCAAGACGTCATGAAATGCCTCTCACTAATATATTAGAGGTGGAATTATTTGATGTTTGGGGTATTGACTTTATGGGACCCTATCCACCGTCGTTTGGTAATTTGTATATTTTATTGACGGTGGATTATGTAAGTAAGTGGGTTGAGGCAGTTGCTACTTCAACTAATGATGCTAAGGTGGTAGTCAAGTTTCTGAAAAAGAATATTTTCTCTCGATTTGGCACACCTCGAGCGATTATAAGTGATGAAGGGACTCATTTTGCCAATAATTTTTTTGATTCCTTAATGGCGAAGTATGGAATTAAACACAAGATGGCATTGGGATATCATCCGCAGTCAAATGGGCAAGCGAAAGTGTCAAATCGTGAGATTAAGCTGATTTTAGAGAAGACGGTGCAAGTTAATAGAAAGGATTGGTCGAATAAGCTTGATGATGCGTTATGGGCTTATCAGACAGCTTTTAAAACGCCAATTGGTACTTCTCCCTACCGTCTTGTATATGGTAAAGCTTGTCACTTGCCATTTGAATTGGAGCATAAGGCACATTGGGCGTTAAAGAAGTTGAATTTCAATCCGGTCGCATCGAAAGCATTAAGGCTAGCTCAACTGAATGAGCTAGATGAATTGCGTCATGATTCCTACGAGAATGCAAGAATTTACAAAGAGAAGACAAAGAAATGGCATGACAATAATATTGTAAATCGGACTTTTCAAGTGGGCGATAAGGTGCTGCTATTCAATTCCCGTCTCAAGTTATTTCCGGGAAAATTAAAGTCTCGATGGTTGGGGCCATTCATTGTTACAAAAGTCTTTCCATACGGGGCATTGGAGATTCAACAAGGTGATTCTTCGCCGTTTAAAGTTAATGGACAGCGGGTGAAGCATTACTATGGAGGCGAAATTGAAACGAAGGTCAATATTACACTGGTGGATTTTTGAAGGCAAGAAAAGCAGCGTCTGGCTAAATGACGTTAACGACAACGCTTTTGAGAGGCACCTCATTATTTTTACTTTTCAGTTTTAAAATTTATGAACAATTCATAGTTAGTTTACATTTAATTTTTGTTTTCGTTTGACATTATATTTTTATTTTTATTTCTTTTAGTGTAAGTAGAACCGTGAAAAACGTTAAAAATAAAAATAAAAATAGAGAAATAAACTGTGTTAGGCGATATATCGCCTGGACAACAGATTCGGTTGGGAATTTGCTATTTTAAAAAAAAAATTTCAGGTGCCCAGGAGATATATCGCCTACCAATGGCGATATATCGGCTAGAGCAAAAGGGACTGCAACATATCGGGGGTGGTAGTGGCGAAATATCGCCATCAAAGTCAGAGACGTCGTTCGGCTATAGAGCATGTGGCGATATATCGCCACATATAGTTCCACAACACCTGATGCTCTTGAATTTCGAAAATATAACAATAATTTTCCTTTCACATCCTTTGGTGCTAAATATGATAAATCTTTAGTAAAAATGAAAAAGGTATTTATACATTTCAAGTTCAAGGACAAATTTATCATTACATAAATAATTGTTCCTCATTACATGATCAACCATCTAATTTATATCTCTATTTTTACGATACAGAACATGAAATTGAAAATCGATTATATAAATCTTCAAAACTTACTGCTAATATTATACAATTATTAATAGACATTTTAAAAGTTAATCCATATTGTTTATTTTTTCAGAATCTGAGAAATATAACAAATTTAGTAAATTACAAAATTTGTATTAATTCTGATCCTTAATTAGATCAGACAATATAAAATCGTCCTTCCGTTTCTCAAGTTGCAGCTGTACGCCCTGGTTTTCCCACGGGCTGATTATCAGGTCGAGCCTCGGACTAATCAAGGTTAGTCCGAGGACTTCCCCAGGTCAGAGATTTGGTTTTCCAGGTCGTACCCACTTAGTTCGAGATATCCTCAAGAACTCGCCAATGCTGCCCAAGACTGGGGGAAGGAGTCCTTCAGGCCGAAGGTTGGGCCAATGAAGAAGCTCGTTGTGTGAGCTGCTGCTCGTGGATCTCTGACCCTTTGTAAAGTCAACACACGCAAGATAAACGTGTCTATATCTGACATCACGTGTCCGATATCTCCCTGACTTCCCGGGCACGCATCAGGAACGTGCGCATTCAGACACCCACGACTGGGTTGGGCCGTGCGGCCCATTATCACCTTACATGCTGATTAGACCACACTTATGTGTCAGGTTTAGGAATTAATCATAAATGTTACAGAGTTGATATGACAAATGGTAAGGTCACGTGATGACCTCCCTACCAACTTCCAGGTGTCTTCTCCTATAAATATGGGGACCCTGGGAGTTGATAGGGGTTGGAAAAAATAGTCTCTGAAGAGCCATATACTTTGTAAACCAAATACCCAAAATACATCAATAATATGGACTAGTGGAGTAGAAGGATTTTAACCTTTGAACCACTTAAAAAACGTGTCTTGAGTCACATAGTTCATTCTCAAAAATTTCATATCTGTGACAGTTCTACTTTCAGCACTAATCCCTTTCTCTTCTTCTCTTAATTACCTGTTGGCGAAGAACCGCGTCAACAGCAGCAATCTGGTTAGATCATGAAATTACAAAAGAACATAAAAATCGTGATATAATTGTTTATTCACATTCTGGATTTAGTCATAGAATTCAATATTATATTGGTTGTTATGATCCCTTGCAATATCCTTTACTATTTCCCTATGGATACATAGGTTGGTATCAAGGTATATTGAAAACTACTAAACATCAATCTTCAAAATTTCATAGTCATCAACATTTACTTAATATAGAAAATAAGAATTCTGCAAATGAGCTATTAGAAAAAGAAACTAAAGGTATGTTTGAAGTAATTATATTTTTCACTTTAATTTTTTCCTTTCAAGTACTGTTGTTTAATTTTCAACCTACATTTTTCTTTCAGTGGCAAAGAAGAAAAAGAAAAACATAGTGTCATGTTGTCAATATTATTGTTATAAATTACAAATTAGATGTATTAATAAATCTATTTTGTCATATTCTGGTCGTCTTCTTCAACAATATATTGTTGATATGTGTGTCAAACTTGAAACAGAAAGATTAGATTATATTATAAATAAACAAGATGAAATTCGTGCTGATTTATACCGAGGGATTATTGACAACATTACAGCTGGAGAAAATAGAGGATCAAAAATAGGAAAAAGAATTGTTTTACCTGCTACATTTATTGGTAGTCCTAGAGATATGCGAAAAAGATATATGGATGCAATGACTTTAGTACAACAATTTGGGAAACCTGATATTTTTTTAACTGTTACATGTAATTCAAGTTGGTACGAAATTAAGCAGGAATTACAATCATATGAAAATATCCAAAATAGGTCTGATTTAATTTCTCGTATATTTAAAGCTAAATTGGAAGAGTTAAAAGACGAGATACTTAAAAAGAAAATATTTGGCAATATTGCAGGATATGTATATGTTATTTAATTTTTAAAAAAAAAGAGGTCTTCCCCATGCTTATTTTTTAATTATATTGAAACCTGATTCAAAGATTATTAGTCCAGAGAATTTTGATAGATTCGTTACTGCTGAATTACCCGACTCAAATAAACATAGCTATTTACGCTCTGTTGTTGTGAAGCATATGATGCATGAGCCTTGCGGTGATTTGAATCCATGAAATATTTGCATGAAAAATGGTTTATGCAAAAATCATTATCCTAAACCATATTTTTCTAAAACATATATATATATATTGGAAATAATGAATATCCCAAATATAGAAGGAGAAACAATAATGAGATAGTAAAGGTAAGCGGTCATTATTTAAATAATCAATGGGTTGTACCTTATAATCCTTATTTACTAGCAACATTTGACTGTCATATGAATGTCGAGATATGTTCAACGGTTAAAGTTGTCAAATATTTATACAAATATATATATATATATATAAAGGACATGATCGAGTTTCAATTCATATAAGTGCATAAGAGAACACAAATAATATAGATGAAATAAAAAAATTTCAATTAGTTAGATGGATATCTCCAGCTGAGGCAACTTGGAGAATTTGCAATTTCTTGTTAAATGAAATTTACCCTCATGTGATTACATTACAATTACACTTACAAGATAAAAAACTTGTAACATTTAAGAAATCAGATAATTTAAGAAAAATAATCAAAAATGATTTCATTTCAAGATCTATGTTAACATAATATTTTCATATGAATAAAATAAATGAAAAGGCAACCACACTCTTATATAAACAATTTCCTAAATATTTTGTTTGGAGTAGTATAGAAAAAATATGGTTACCGAGAAAGAAAGGTAATGTTATAGGAAGAATTGTTACTGTTAATCCAACTGAAGGAGAAAGATATTATTTACGTCTACTATTGAATCATATTAAAGGTACAACATCATTTGAAAGTTTAAGAAGCGTAAATGGTGTGTTATTGTCATCTTTTTGGGAGGCTGCTCTTTTACAAGGATTATTAAAAGGGGATAACTATTTAAGCCTAAGTTTAGAAGAAGAGTCATTATATCAATTTCCATATGCTTTGCGCTGTTTATTTGCTATATTAATTGTGCACTGTGAAGCAGGCAATCCTAAACTATTATGGGAAAAATTTCACAATACGATATTCAAAGATTATTTACATTTAAATTTAAATGAAATTGATATAAAAACTAAAGTACTCCAACAGTTAGGATATATATTTGAATCAATGGGAAAAAATATAAATGATTATCATTTAGTAGATTATATTATTAATTTATCAGAAGAAGACAAATTTATGAAGGAAATAAACGAAGAATTAATGATTTCAGTGACCGATGAAGATATAATAGCTGCTACTAAATTAAATGAACAACAAAAAGATGTATACGATCAAATTTTAAATAAAGTTTTCAGAGATGAACCAACATCTTTTTTCATTGATGGTCTTGGAGGAACAGGTAAAACATTATTGTATCGTTCCATTCTTGCTACTGTTAGATCTAAAATTTGTATAGCTCTAGCAACTGCTTCTTCTGGAGTTGCTGCATCTATATTACCTGGTGGTCGAACTGCTCATTCACGATTTAAATTTCCATTACAATTAGAAAATAAAAGTACTTGCAATATTACAAAGGAATCAAGTTTGGCTAAACTACTACAAATGAAAAAAATTATAGTATGGGATGAAGCTCCAATGATAAATAAATATGCAGTAGAAGCTTTAGATAATATGCTACGTGATGTAACTGAATGTAATTTACCTTTTGGTGGTAGAGTAATAGTACTTGGTGGAGATTTTCGTCAAGTTCTTCCAGTCATTCCACAAGGAAAAAAAGAGGAAATAATAAATGCAAGTTTAGCAACTTCTTACTTATGGCCATCTTTTATAAAAATAAAATTAACTCACAATATGAGAGCTAATAAAGTTCCAATATTCTCGCAATTTTTATTACGTATCGACGATGGAGTCGAAGGACATTTACAAAATAATGATATTTCATTACCATCTAATATGATTATACCATATGAGGATGAAATTTTATCGTTACAAAATTTAATAACATCTATTTTTCCAAACTTGTCAAATTATCCTAATAGCTTAGATTCAATGGTTAATAGAGCAATCTTAACTCCAAAAAAAAAACAATATGTCCATGAAATAAAAAATTTACTAATTGAACATTTTCCTGGTGATTCTGTTCATTACTACAGCTTTGACGAGACATTAGATGGAAATGAACAATATTTTCAAGAAGACTTTTTAAATACTCTTACGCCAAATGGTATTCCACCGCATGAATTAATTTTGAAATTAAATTGTCCTATTATTTTACTTCGTGATCTTAATGCTTTAGAAGGATTATGTAATGAAACTCACTTAATTTGTGGTCACTTTCAACCAAATATTATTGACGCAGAGATTACTAATGGATACTACTTTGGAAAAAGAGTCTTCATACCTAGAATTCCATTTATACCAATTGAAAATAAAAAATATCATTTTCCATTTAAAAGAACCTAATTTACAATACAATTAAATTTTGCGATGACAACTAATAAAGCTCAAGAGCAAACATTAGATTTCGTTGGCATATATCTTCCAGAACCAATATTTTCACATGGCAAATTATATGTTGCACTATCAAGAGTTACAAATGCTGAGTGTATCAAAATTCTTATTAAGCCTTTAACACCAACTACAAGTAATAATCAATATACAAAAAACATTATCTACAAAGAAGTATTATCTTTTATAAAATCTACCACTTAAATTTGTGTAAATTTATTAAGATTAATGATATGTGCATCCAAAATATGCACCCAAACATTATACGCAGTGATGTGTGAGTTTAGTTTAGCCAATCATATTTATTAAAATTGGGACCCACTATTTTAAAAAGCAGTGACACGTAACTGTGTGTAATGTTTGAGTGCATATTTTGGGTGCACATATCATTACTCATTTATTATATATGTGAGTTCAATTTTCCTTTTAAAACAAAATGTGAAAATGTACGCCACAGTACACAATTATTTAAATTACAATTCCATTTTGTTTAACATTTGGAAGTTTCATTCTGTACTTTTCTTGAAACGAAAAATATTACACGTAGTAAAAATGAACTTTTGAGAATAGTGTAATTAAATTTACTTATAAGCTATAAAATATTCTATTAGAAATTGCTTCCTAATGTCATATAGCATTATTTTCTTCTTTATTTTATTCTCCATGTGTACTAATTTGTTATTCTATATTTATTGTGCTGAATTAGTTTTAATAAAATAATATACAACATTAACAAACTCATATGTGCATGTAAAACATACATCATAATATATTTATTTTAATAAAAATATTATTTTGTTCAATATTTTAATGTTTTCGATGTTATTTTCTTCCTTCTATTGTCAATTATATATATATATATAAATAAATGTGATTTTAGCTACAAGTTTCATTGTTGTATTTATTAGTTTGTTTTTGTCTTTTATGGTCCTGTTCCACCGCCTCATTATAAATGGTTCACTGACTTCTGTTATGTATTATATATAGTTTTCTTGATGTATTATATATAGTTTGTTTGAGATAGAGTTTAACTCTCCTGGAGGAAGAAAAAAAAACCAATTTAACTCTTCTTTTTTTCGCAACCTTCCACGAAAATACTTATAATATAATAATATACATATAAATGAATTGTTCAGCCTGGTATATAAATGGTTCAAAATCACTCATTTTGAACCATTTATCATTTGGTTTTGTTATTCTCATTTCTATAAAAAAAAAAAACCGAGTGCCATGATTTCTCGGAACTATAAATGTGGCAGTAACTGCCAAAAAAAAACTCATCACATCACTTTTCATAATTTCCTCTGTTAAATGATAACAATGAAATGTACATTTTCCCTACGGGGACCGTCCTTAACGGGGTAGGTAATCTCCATTTAAATAGGGAACGAGACGGAGATAATTTTCATTCCCCGAATGTTAAATAGGATCCCGTTTAAATTTTTATATATTTTTATAATATTTTATATGTATTTTATATATTTCTTTATGTGTTTTTGTAGTATAGTAGTAACTTTTTAATATTTTAAATAATAAACATTGTCAAATATTTTAATTTACATATAATTTACGATTTTTATTTAAAAATTTTAATTTAAAATTTATTTTTTAAATAAATAGGTTCCCCGTGAGGATTTTCTGCCCCAATAGGGGATTCCTCACCCCGTCTCCGATGGAGAATAAACGGGGATGGGGCGAGGACGAGGATTAGAAATATAAATGGGGACGGGGATGGAGGAGCACTCCTCGCCAATTCCCCGCCCCGTGTGCATCACTATCTACTATACTCCTCCCGTTTCACTTTCGCAAACCTTCCATTTTCTTCTACTACCTTCATAGCTTCACCGCCTTTATCTTTTTATCTTCTAAATAAATAAACATAAATTATATATATGTCAAATCCAAATTAATTTAGCAGAACATAACGCTTATTTTCTTCATCATTCTCCACCATTCCACTTTCACTCACAACTAAGACGTTTAGTTTACTATGTTAGAGTTTAAGCTTATCAAATAAATTATTCCTGGAGATAAAAGATGGACAAGCAAACTTATTGTTGTCGAAAAATGACTACCATAATTATCTCGTTATGGAACAAAAAAATACCAAACTCTAATCATATGCGACGAAGATGTAATAAATATTATTGTCCATGTTATTCTCAATTTAGGTGTTCATTCTCTTTAATTTTATTAAAGAAAATCTTATTTTGTACAGGAAACTCATGTGCAAGCAACAATTTATGACACTGATATAAATTTGTTTAGCAACACTCTGATAGTTCCAGAAAAATATTATCTCTCTAATGCAACGATCAAAGAAACCAAAGCGCAGTTTAAAATTGTTGAGCATGAATTTGATTGGATTATAAATAGATATACTCTCATAGAAGAAATTCCTGATGTTGATGCAGCACAAGTGCAAATTAATCCACGTTACAATTTTACTACATTTGCTAATTTTCGGGAGCACATGGACTCCTCAGACTCTATCAGTAAATCTAAATACCCCTTGTTTTTTTTTTTTTATCATTATGCTCTATTGAATATATATAACATATACAATATAGTATGTTTAGTTTCTTCTTATCAGATCTTGTTGGTGTTGTAATATGTGTTCATCCCAAAAAAATTACACAAACAAGAAATGAATCAGTGCAAGAAATACAAGAAGTAATACTGATCAATAAAGAGTAAGTAATTTAATTTTGTTTTTATGATACAAAAATAAGACCATAAGAACCCTCTATTATTGATAACATATTGGCAAGTTGAAGCCGATAATTATAACTTTTTGGGATCAATTTATCACAAGTGAATGTGCAACTATTTCATAATTGATTGCAACAAAACCAGTTCTCGTAGCATTGTGTGTAAAAGTTGTGTCCTACAATAGTAAACATCATTGTGACAGTCAGAATCCCGTGATCCATGAGGGGAAAGACCGGGTAAAAAGCTGTGCAATCATACACTGCCTGGGGAAGATCAAGTATGATGATTTTAAGACTGTGTAGGTATATGACTACATAGTTGAAGATGACTGAAATAGATTGATGGGCAATAACTATATCAACAAGATGCATCTTCTCTTTGGTAGCCCATCACTTGAGAACTCCAAAGTTAAGCGTGCTTGACTTGGAGTAGTCTAAAGAAAGACTCGTGTTGGTTTGTAGGACCAGTCGTCATTGCATAAAACATTCATAGTAATATGGGGCGTTACAATCAAATTCTTTAGTTTTCATATATTTATGTCTAACTATATTTATTCGTACATTTGTTTTGTACAAATATTATTTACGTATACGTAATAAATATTTTCTCTTATTATTTTTCGGCCAAAGTAGAATTTAAGATAATAATTTAATACATACTATATAATATTTTATATTGTAAAGAATATGAATGTGTGATGAAAATGATCTGATCTTATTACATAAATGAGTAATTTACAGAGAATATATACTATACATTGTTAGGAGTTAGTTGTACAATTAGTTAGTGTAACAGTACAAATAATAGAATGTCAGTTAGACATAACAGACAACTAACTAATCCTAACATCCCCCCTCAAAATTAGAGGGGAAAGAAGTGAGACTCTAAGTTTGTGCCGAAGAAGACTGAATCTAGCAGCTGTCAATGGTTTGGTGAGTATATCGGCCACTTGGTCTGATGATGGAACATGCTTAACAATGAGCTGCCTGGAAGACACCTTTTCACGCACAAAATAAAGATCAAGTTCTATGTGTTTGGTCCTTGCATGTTGCACAAGATTTGCTGCCATAAGAACCGTGCTCAAATTGTCACACCAAACAAGAGGTGTGGATGGAAGAGTAATCTGCAATTCAGACAGCAAGGACTGAAGCCAAAGAACTTCAGCTGTTAAGTGAGCAATACTGCGGTACTCAGCCTCTGTGCTTGAGCGTGAAACTGTATGCTGCTTCTTAGATGACCATAAAACCAGATTCTGTCCAAAGAAAACACAGTAGCCAGATGTTGATCGTCTATCATCCACATCTGATGCCCAGTCAGCATCACAGAAGCCAACTAGATCGAGAGAAGAGCTGGGATGAAAAGTCAGACCATAATCCAATGTGCCTCTAATGTATCTAAGAATCTTGCGAAGAGCTTTCGAGTGAGACAACATGGGAGTTTGCATAAACTGTGAGATCTTGTTAACTGCAAAGGACAGCTCCAGTCTGGTAATTGTAGCATATTGCAGCACCCCTACAAGACTCCGATAGGTGGAGACATCATCAATCAGTTCACTACCATGAGCAGATAATCGTTCACCAGAGGCCATAGGAGTTGGAAGTGAGTTAGCATGTTCCATTTTAGCCCGACAGAGAATATCAATGAGATATTTCCGTTGAGATAGGTGCAAACCCGTAGAAGTTTTCAGTAGCTCAATACCAAGGAAAAATTGAGCTTCACCAAGATCTTTAAGGGAGAAAGTAGCATTGAGCTCAGCAACAAGAGTATCAATCACCTTTATAGAGCTCCCAAGAAGTAGTATATCATCAACATACACTAGGATGAAAGTAGAGTTGAAGGGAGTAATATTGATAAACAGTGACTGATCAGACTTTGCACCAGAGAATCCAAGATTGAATAAGGCATGTTTGAGGCGTTCAAACCAGGCCCGCGGGGCCTGCTTTAACCCATAAATGGCCTTGTTCAATTTACACACTTTTGAGGGGAACTCCTTGTCAGTAAATCCTGGTGGTTGGCTCATGTAAACCTCCTCTTTAAGCAATCCATTAAGGAAAGCATTATTGACATCAAGTTGCCTAATATGCCAGCCTTTAGAGAGAGCAAGAGTAAGAAGCACGCGGATTGTAGTAGGCTTGACTACAGGGCTGAAAGTGTCTGTGAAATCAAAACCAAATCTCTGACTGAACCCCTTAGCAACAAGCCGTGCTTTATGCTTCAAGACAGATCCATCAGGCTTCTCCTTGACCTTGAATAGCTAGCGACAGCCTACTAGTTTGCGATCTGCAGGCAGGTCCACTAACGTCCAGGTGCCATTTTTGATAAGAGCTGTGTATTCTTCATTCATGGCAGCTTTCCAAAGAGAATCTTGCAAAGCTTCCTTAACCGTTAGCGGTTCTTTGGACACAATATAGGCTTTAGGCTTATACACACCAACCTTGGATCGAGTAATCATGCTGTGATTGTTAGTATTAGTGATGGTAGGTAATGTTGGTACTTCAGTAGATACAATCTCATTCATATGCGGTGGCACAGAGTTATTAGAGGGAAGGGCAGCAGAAGAAGGAAGAGTGGAAGGAGTGGAAAGGGAAATAGATGGAGAAGATGGAGAGGTGGATGGAAGAGAGGATGGAGTGGGAGAAGCAGTAATAGTAGGAGGAGATTGAGACATTGTCTCGGGTTGTAAACTAGATGTACGACTAGAGGAAGGAGGTGAAGATGCATGAGGTTTTGGAATGGAAACAGATGGAAGTTTAGGTGAGATGCGATTTTGAGAAGAGATACTAGAAATACTGACCTTAGCAAAAGGAAAGAGATGTTCATTAAAAATGACATCTCTAGAAATGAAGATGCGGCCAGTAGATGCAAGGCATTTGTATCCCTTGTGCTTTAACGAATATCCCAGAAAAGTGCACTCCAGGGATCTGTATTGAAGCTTATGCGCATTATAAGGTCGAGTATTAGGAAAACAAGAGCAGCCAAAAACTTTCAGCTGATTATAATCTGGGAGTTTTTGAAAAAGAATCTGAAAAGGACTAATACCAGACAAAACATGAGATGGTAATCTATTGATGAGAAAGGCAGAAGTTCTTACTGCTTCATCCCAATATTTCAGGGGCATTGATGCATTGGCAAGAAGGGTCAAGGCTGTCTCCACTAGGTGTCGATGTTTCCTCTCTGCAACACCATTTTGTTGGTGTGTGGTAGGGCATGAAATTCGATGACTAATACCCTGCTGAGTTAGATAAGAGGAAAATGCACGAAATTCACCCCCCCAATCAGATTGAAAAGATTTTATTTTACATGAAAATTCATTTTCTACTTGAGTCTTAAAGTTGATAAATGTTTGCAAAGCCTCAGACTTAGCTTTAAGTAAATAGACCCAAGTATATCTTGAATATGCATCAAAGAAATGCATGTAATATTTGTATCCATTTGAGGAGACAAGAGGGGCTGGACCCCAAAGATCCGAATGGATAAGCTGCAAGGGTGAAGTGTATGTAGTATCAGATATAGGAAACGGAAATTGATGTATTTTTCCTTGACAACATGCATTACAAAAATCAGAGGTAGTTTTATTAGGAATGGTCAGATTACACAATGAAAGTACATTTCTTACAGTCTTGGCTGCAGGGTGACCAAGCCTGCTATGCCACAATTGAAAACTAGAATATGAAGCAACAAATGCGGAATTACATTTTGAATTACAAGACAGATTAGATTGCACAGATAAAGTAGTAGACAACGAGGTAGCTGGAACAGTGTGAGTGGACAAATCTGAATGAGAGAAAGACAGTGAGGAGGTAGGAAAAACATAGAGACCATTACTGAGGTGGCCTTGCATCAGCACCTCCTTGGAAACCTGATCTTTCACAAGGCAAAAATCAGGATGGAATTCGAAAAAGGCATTATTATCTCTAGTAAACTGAGAAACAGAAATGAGATTTTTAGTTATGTGTGGAACATGAAGGACATTGTTTAAGACAAAAAATTTAGAAGATGAGTGAGATTGTATAAACGTCTTACCAACATTGGATACCATCAGACCAGTACCATCACCCACATGCAGTTTTTCAGATCCAGTGTATTCTTGTTTCTGAATGAGATTCGAGTCATCACTAGTACAGTGATTTGTAGCTCCCGAATCTGGATACCAGCATGGGTCATTTACCATATCAGCAGTTGCCATCATTGCAGACATATGAGATTGTGGTTTTTCAACAGGCGCAGCTCCATAACCTGGAAACTCAGGATTGAATCGCATGTAGCACTTAGAGGCAAAGTGACCCTGCTTGGAACACAGTTGACAGATTGGGCGTGGTGCACCTGAGTTGCTGAAACCTCCTCTATTAGAACCTCCAGATTGAGACGACATGACTGGGAACATTCCTCGACCGCCAGTGGCATACGGATTCCAGAAGCCACGGTTGTTATTGTTGAGAGTATGATTACGACCAGCACCAGAAGGAGGAGTCGAAGATTGAGCATTAGCAAATGGATTAGAGTATATCGACCGTTTCTTGAAGGCCTGCATATGAGTGAGATTTTCCATGGCTGGAGAGGAATCGAGTTCTTGATTGTGTTTTTCCAGCCTATTTTCTTGCGCAAGAAGCAGTGACTCGATTTCATCAACGGTGTAAGCTTGGGTGCGAGATTGAATGGAGATGATAAAAACATCATAATCAGGGGGAAGACCATTAAAGATTGCGTTGATATGCTCTTTTGGTGAAACAGATTGTCCAACAGATTCATGTTTGTCAACAAGATTGTTGATGCGAAGAAGATAATCATTCAGAGAAAGAGATCCTTTCTTGATATTTTTCAATTGAGTTTGATACTGATCTACCTTGGCTGTGGTCTGAGTAGTATAATATGTATCAAGAATCGTCCATACCTGAGCTGAGGTTTTGCCACCAATCACGCGAGTGAGAATCCCTTCGGTCATCGAAGAAAGGAGCCACGAGTATAACAGCTGATCCTGTTGCTCCCATTTGATGAAATCTGGATTAACCTTCTTTGCAAATCGATCTGCTTCAATTAGGAATTTCTCAGGCAGCTGATAATCAGGATCAATAAAATCATGGAGAGAATGACCACGAATGGCAGCATACACTTGAGGACGCCACAGAAGAAAGTTGTGAAGATCAAGTTTAACGGAGAGATTGTGCGAGAACACCACTGGAGAAAACGACGGAGCTGACGAACCAGTAGGATTTGCCATGAATCAACGAATTGAAAGAATGATTGCAGTTGAAGACGAAGTGATCAGAGTAAGCGGAAACGATTTGGAAAAAAAAATGGCTATGGAGGATCAGATCGGTTCTGATACCATGTAAAGAATATGAATGTGTGATGAAAATGATCTGATCTTATTACATAAATGAGTAATTTACAGAGAATATATACTATACATTGTTAGGAGTTAGCTGTACAATTAGTTAGTGTAACAGTACAAATAACAGAATGTCAGTTAGACATAACAGACAACTAACTAATCCTAACATATATTGTTATAAAATTTTCTTCTCCAAAAAAACGTTTTTCCCAGTTAAATACAATAATAAATATTAATATGTTCAACTAAATTATTGTAATGTGTTTATTACTATATATAATGGTTATACTTGTGATATTTTTATATGTTAGGGTTATCACTATCTACGAGAACATCGAGTTCCTTTATGATTAATCCTAACATACCTGAAGTGGCACTACTACAATCTTGGTAATTTTCAAATACCTATTATTGTGAATCTACTTTCTAAGCAAAAAAAAAAAAAATTCCTCACTCATTTCATTAGTGTTAGGGCTGCGGAGAACACAAATTACCTTGACAATATTGTTTTCACAAAAGCATACTTGCCGTACACTATCAACATGCCTCCTCCAGAAGATTTCTCTACTATAGTTGCTACTATAGCTTAACGATGACCTTTTTGTCGTACTTCTAGTGAGCATGTTGTAATGACCCACTAATCTAGACTCTTGGACCATTATCGAACTATACATACAAATTTCTTACTAAAACATACATTTGCGAAAATACCATAATTTATTATAAACTTGTAGAAACAAAGGTTACTTTCATAAAAATAAGTAGGATATGGGTACCCATTGTCTTTAAAACAAAAATAACTTAAAGTGAAAAGAGTTACATAGAAAATGCGGAAAATACATGTAAAACCATAAAAAGTAAAATGAGACTACATCCTCGAATCGAATAACGCTCGGCCCCTTGACTCCATTCATCATCGATACACATCCTCTAAGCGTCACGAATCTTACCGCCTCTAAAGCTATTTTCCTGCACATAAAACAAAAAGGAATGAGCCTAATGCCCAGCAAGGAAAATCTAACACATAGTCATACACATAAATTTCATAATAAACATAAAGACATATCATAACACTTAATACATACACTTATTATAATGACCATTATTACTTGGGGTCCCATAGACTAAACAAGCTTATGCCTATGAGATTAGTGGGGTCCTACTAGCTAAGTAGGCATATGCCCATAATCTTTTTGGGGTCTAGTTAGTCAAATAGGGCATCAGCCCAAGCCTACAAACATACATATTCATAACACATTTAATAACATAAAGCATAAGATAACATAAGCATATAACATATTGATTCTAGCCTATTTTCCTTACCAAGTTACCGGGATATGTGGACTGAGTTGGGACTTTTTGGAACACTCCTAATAACCATTAAAAAGAGTGAGTCTAAAGAAGAAAAGAGATGAAATGAAAGGGATGGAAAGACTAAACCATTGAAAGTTACACTTACCAAAACTTATGTGCTCAAGAGCTTAGATTTCCTAACCAAAATAAAATGGGGTTAGGAGACTGAGTAGAAGATTAAGAGAAGGGAAAATAACTTAAAACAAATGAACTAGAGTTTTGGTTACCTCAAAGACTTGTAAGATCAAATTACACCACAACCGAAATACTATAGAACCTTACTTCCCAAAGTGTTTGATAAGCTTATGATGTTTAAGCTTATGATTTTCCCAAACCAGGTGTTTACACTCTCACACTCACTTAACACTAGCAGCTTCTGAACTTAGAGCAAAAGGTGAATAATGGCTGGGTATTAGGTCCTATTTATAGAGTTTGGGAATGAAAGTATCTTGATTTTACTTGAATAAAAATAATGGCTTTTTAGGTGAAAATCATTTGAATAATCGTTCAGCAGAGGCTGAAGACTCGTTCAAAAGATGCTGGACTTTTGAAGAAGTTTGAATGGCTGAAAGAAAAAGAATTCAAAAATGTTTGAATTCATGCTGGAGGAGGTGATATATCGCCCCCTGTAGGCGATACATCGCCTGGGCCAGTATGCCCGAGGCGACCGTGCATCGTCTCGTGTTTTTCGTATCCACGTGCTGCGATATATCGCCCCCTATAGCTGCGATATATCGGCACACGCTGAATATTTAAACACGAAATTACACATTTTTAGCTAAGTTTGAATGGAGTAAACAGCCTTGACTAAGCCTTCAATGTATTCAAAGCTGCTGACTGACCCTATAACATTCAAACTTTACCCTTATTTAATTTAATCCTCAAAAATACTTAATCCTTAATTACCCATTCATAACATGTGCTTAAAATCCTATTGGTTGATATCTAAACCTTATAGTATAATAATTATAATCCTTAATATCAGTCATATAATCAAACCTTAGGTTATACTTAATATTCTTAAACTATAGGTTAAACTTAGAAAATCTATAAGTACTACTATGAGTGTCCAAATAATTCCCAGTCTGAACAAAAAATCCACAGTTACAAAGATAATACTAAACTTACTATAATACTACTAAACAATTAGCTAAGTAAAGTTCTTGGACTCTACACATGTGTGTACGTTCTTGTATACCATGATCTCAAACATGGGGGACATTAGTAGTTTTTTCCCTCTCAGTCTCCAACAACAGTCAGGATCTTTGCATGTGATATACCACACGTCAGTACCAGAATTTTTCACCATATACTCAAAGTTATTCTTCATTGCAAATAGAGCAACTTTGATTTTTAAATCAATCCTGTCCTCAAAAGTCTTCCCAACATATATTTCTCCCATTGGTGCACCAGATGATGAGGAATGGGTTTTAGCAGATGCATCAATATCTTCTTTTGTAAACATTGGGGCACTCCATCTGGTGTGATATTCTCTTGATACAATTGTCTCCCTCCACCTAGTGTTATCTTCTGTCCTAGCAGGTTGATTACCGCTTCTGGCAGGTGTTCGGCGTCCTTGAGTTGGGAGGTGTGCCTGTGCAAGAGGCAGTCCTGACTCTTCTTCTACTTGTTAGGCTTGAAAAGTGTCTAACTCCTCATTTGAAACATTTGCACTATAATACGAGTCATCCTCGGAACCATCATCATTATCTTCAAAGAAATTACCAAATGGATCATCATTCACATAGGGATCGTACTCATATGCCTCAAGCACACTTGTGGGACCTCCTTGTGGTATATCAAGCTGAATAGTAGCCATCAGATCAGTAACTAGAACAAAGATGTCCACCTCGCTAAGATGCTTGTAACTGCTACCTGCAGGAGATGGATCGACACTGGTCGTGTCTTTTTTGTTCACACTAGGAGAAGGATCTGATATGACATTCTTCTTAACTGGAGTCACACATAAGACTATCCATTTTTCCAAGCTTATTCCTAAGAATACACGAAGTTGACGATCATTCCTCAATTGAACCGGTGCAAATGGTTGGTCGCTGCATACATATGGCACCTCAAGTTTCAATTCATACACCTTTCTATCCACTTGAAATGTCTCATGCAGTATGTCAAGTAGTTGCAAGTAAGTGACATCATTCTCCACCGGTATCACTTCACCTTCAGCCTCCTTAAAATACCATTTCCTACCATCTGTTTCCCAAACATTGTTGTAAGAAACAAATACATAAACAATAGAACCTGAAATAAAAAAAAAAACACAAATACAATTAGCTGAAAAACTAGAAAAAAAATCAACAAGCATGCGTCGAGGATGCCATCGAGTATGAATCGTGAGAATGCACATGACCATCGAGCCATCATCAAGTAGGCATCGAATAACCATCGATCATGCATGAAATAGTGAGAATGCACATTACCATCGAGCTTGCATCAAGCAGGTATCTAGTAACCAAGCAAACATGCAACCATAAAAAATGATGGGCCATCGAGCCTACATCAAGCAGGCATCGACCTCCATCGAGCATGCATGAAATAATGAGAATGCACATTACCATCGAGTTTGCATCGAGCAGGTATCAAGTAACCATCGAGCAAGCACGCAAACGTAAAAAATGATGTGCCATCGAGCCTGCATCGAGCAGGCATCGAGCATGCATGAAATAGTGAGAATGCACATTACCATCGAGCACCCATCGAGCAAGTATCGAGTGACCATTGAGCACAACATGCAACCGTAAAAAATGATGTGCCATCGAGCCTGCATTGAGCAGGCATCGAGCAACCATCAAGCACAACTCAAACCAAGAAAAATTCCAAAAAACGTAGATCGACAAAAAACAAAAAAATAATCTATTCGAAATGCCCAAAAAGTTTAAAGGAAACATCACTAATCCAAGTATTTAAGAAAAAATTGTTTACCCACAAGATTTTTCTCCAAGATTCCTCAACCCTTACTTTGGTCTTGATCTCTACAAATGACTTCCTTCGTAGGGGGTTGATTGACTTTTGGTAGTGCAGGGATCTCTACTGTGGTTCTCTTAGTGGTGGTGTGAGGTGAGGTGAGTGAAAGAGAGTGAGGAAGAAAAGGGAAGAAGGAAGAGAAGAGAGAGTTGTGTCAGGGGTATTTTCGATATGCTAAAAAGAATTGGCATCATTTTGAAATGATAAAAGTGCTTAGCATTTTTTTGAATTACACCACCCCATTAAGCATATTAACAGTTAATAAGATCATCTCTATTTAATGTATGTGGCAAATATAGTGTTAAATTTTACACAATATTTTAATATATATATATATAGTGCTCCCTTGCACAATTTAAAATATTTGCCATTTGATTTAAAAGTTAAAAAAATTACTAACGTTAAAATTTTCAATATTTGTCATGTTATTTTTTCTTCATTTAAGTCAATGAATAAATAAGAAGGTATAAAAGGTTATAGTTTTAAGTCAAATTTTGTAAAAGAAATGGACAAAAAAAGATAAACTATTAACGTCGTGTATGTGTGATATGCCTAACTTTTGAACAAAAATAGTTCCACTGACTTTGATAATAAATAATTATACTTTATATATAATGTTGAAAAATCTTATAAGTTATGGGTGAGTTAAAGGACTCACTTTCTTATGCATTATTTAGTCTTCAATCAATTAAATATAGAGAGCCAATTATTCCAACTTAGTTTACACGTTTTGATTTTTCTCTTGAGACTATAATGAATTTCTTCTCAATAGACAAAATAATATCATCAAAGTAGTATTAGTTCCATTAATTTCCAATATAGCTAATCTCACTACAAACTCCTCACAACATTATATTTATTACTATCATTAATAAGGCATTAATTGACGTACAATTGTTTGATAAAATGATATACATTAACAACAGTTGCAATTTCACGCAAAATTTACATTTTGCTAAATTTTACACAAAATTTACATCTTACATTGGAGATGGTCTTACACATCAATACCAAATTTACTTATAGAATTCTGTTAAGTTAGTCTGAATAATTAGTTAGTTCATAATATTTATTTTAATTAATTGTACAAGTTTGTATAAATGTGGTGTTCATTTTATCTTCATTTCTGCCTGTGTCGATGCACATATCTGTGATATGTAACTTCTAATGCATCCTTTTCATTTTGAAGTTTCTTCACTTGAGGCGTCCTTTTGTTGCTCTTGTAGTTGATGCAGAGGGTAATAAGCTTTTCAGGGTGAGTATTCTTTTTACCTTTTATTTTATATTTGGGAGGGGGTTTAGGGGAGCACTATCAAGTTTCTTAATACTTGAATTTTCGTGTATTTTATGATTATCAAGTGATTAGAGTAAAACAACTTAATTAAATGTAGAATATTGATTAAGTTGTTCAAACTGATTCCAGAGTTGTTATTACAACTTATTCGAATGTTAAGACAGAAACAGAAAAATATGTAAAAATCAAGACACGATAATTTTTACGTGGTTTAGAAATCCTCTTGGATAACCTACATTCACAGGGCCATGCTCAAAGAACAAACCAGTAAGTATAGAAATAATGTGTACAAAAACATTGATTTAAACACCGTAAGACTCCCTCTTAAACTATTGCCGCAATCTTGTTGTACTCTTCTCTACGAATCTGGTTTTGATGAAACGTCGATTCTCTTGAAATCCCTTCAAAGAATAGTGAGTGCTCTCTTCCTCCCAAAGTGATACTTTGATGAAATCTTCTCCCGAAGATCCTTAGGAACACGTTCATAAGAGATACCACATGTTTATAAGGAACAAGATAGATATACGGACAAGTGCACTCAGCATAGATATACGGACAAGTGCACTCAGCACACACGCAAAGATTAAGGTGAACAACTTAATCTTTACAAAGAAACACTCCTAAAAAATAACAAGTGTTTACAAAATACAAAATGGAGGAGGTGATTTTTCCAATGGCCTTGGCAAGGTATTTATAGCTGAGAAAAACGTCCAAGGCCAACTATTCTGAAATCTTGCAATTAATACATGAATATTTGCAAATTTCTTTGACCAAATTTTTTTCCAGTCAGGTCGATTCTATTTCGACAAAACAGGGAAACTGCTTAGTCAGCATGATCATCAGTCTTGACTAGCTGTAACGAATTTGGTCATTTTTCCTAACTAGATTCATTTTCGAATCTTTCTTATCCAGAATAACTAAATCACTGAAAATACTTAGTCATAATAAATCAAATAAATTATCCTTATCACAAGAAAAGAGATTTAAATTTCCAAGAGCTCTTGCTATCTATTTATAGCTGTTTGTACGTCTTAAAGAAACTCTCTTGCAATCTAGAGCAATAAAGAAATGATTTGCAAATTTCTTTATAAGGAAACAATCTGTCAGTCTATCTGATTCTATTTCTACATGTTGAGCATTTGACTGGGCAATTTCTGTACCTGGGCAGAACTAAGTCCAAATTCATTTGAAAAAATAAATCACACTCAGATCAACTATTATCCTGAAAATATGTGAGTTAATGCACGAAATCAGCATGATAAGATCATATTTTCAAGGATTTTAATTTACATATTAAGAATCCTTTTAGATAGAGATATAAATCAAAACTTTTGACAACTCAATAATGGGTCACCCATGATTTTTACAGCACATAAAATCTACGTTTAATTCATAGAAATCATGAGTAAATAAAATAAATTGTCTATAAAAATATTTGACAAACAAGGTTTTTACAACCCTCTTCAATTTTTATATATTTGTAGATTTTTTTTTTATTGTGTGTTGGTTTATTTTGTTTACAATGCATTAGGTACGCATGCCTTTTTGGTGGATAAACAACTCAATTTATGCAGAGATCATTGAAAAGGTAAGCCTATTTGCTAGTTGTTCTTGTTAGAATGTGGAAAGTGGTCTAAAAGTATAATGGAGTACATGGTAAGAAGCATGAGGTTCCATCTCAAAACCAATTGGTGATGAGTGGAGTAACTCATGCTCTTATGTATTGTTGAATGTACTCACACACTTTTCATGTGGAATATTTTTATCTAACATCTCCCCTCAAGATGGTGGCTATTTTTGTTCACCAATCTTGGACGGCTCAATCACAAGTGGCTCTTTACCTCTTTTTGGTTCACTATCCCCGAATCACAAGGGGCTCTTTTGGCTATCTTTTTGGACTGGTTTTTGGATTTTGATCGGATGGCTCACTATCCCTGAATCACAAGTGGCTCTTTTGACTATCTTTTTGGACCGGTTTTTGGATTTGGATCGAATACATACTCGTTAGAATTTTCTTTGGCTCTTGATACCATGTTAGAATGTGGAAAGTTGTCTAGAAGTATAATGGAGTGCATGGTAAGAAGCTTGAGATTCCATCTCAAAACTAATTGGTGATGAGTAGAGTAACTCATGCTCTTATGTATTGTTGAATGTACCCACACACTTTCCATATGGGATATTTTTCTCTAACAGTTCTTACCTATATGAGATTTCCACACCATCATCAATCTATTAATATATAGGAAGTTGGTGTGGTTCACAGACTACTGCATCTATAGAGGAAGATTTATGATTTGTACCTGGGCTAAGTCCCTCTTTCCTCTCACTATCTTTCTGATAGTGCCTTATACTCTGCAGTTCTTACCATTTCAATAAAGTTACATAACTATAATAAGTCTTTAATGATTGAGTTTAAGTTCTTTAATTCATTAAATTTTTTGATAGACCCAGATATTGAAAATAGGTAAACAAGTAGAATAGAACTGATAGTATTGGCACTCTCCAACAGAGCAAAAGTTCCCAAAATACAGTTACACAGTTCATGATCCTCTAATTCTCACCACTCCCATATATATACTACTATATCCCAATTATTCTAATACCCCATCAGTACAATTACCAATAAACACTCTACTACATTTATTCTATCACTTCCCTCTTTACTCCCTCCTATAAGTGTCAATCATATTTATGAATTTTTTTAATTGAAACCTAATCATTAATTGTTTTGGAACAAGCAGTTTGCAGTGGTTGAAAATATGGGTGAACATTTGACTCGCAAAACCCGCAAAACCTGCCCGACCCGAACCTCGAGAACTCGAATTTTTAGAAACCCGTTCATTTCGGGCTTAATTCGACCCGAACCCGAAATATGTTGGGTTGGGTTCAGGTTTAAAATGCAGTAATTTCGGGTTCGGGTTACACCCGAACCCGACCGAAATTTAAAAAAAAATCTAAAAAAATAGTTTTTTTTGCAAAATTGGGATTTTCAGCCCAAAACACAGCAGGCGCAGCTCAACCCGAACCCAACCCGAAAAAACCCGAAAAAATTCAGATCAATTTCGGTACCATATTTCTCCACCCGAAACCTGCAAAACCCGAACCCGATGAACCCGAAACCCAAAAATCCGACCCGTGTGCACCTCTAGTTGAAAACCCTAGCCATTGGAATTGGACATTTATTTTGAAAGACATCGATGGAAATGTGCTGGCTGAGATAGATTTTGACTAGAGAGGTTTTGGCTTTGAGGTTTCTCACTTTCAATTTCATCACATGATGATGCTTGTCAATCTGCGAATCGCTTTGGAAGTACTGATCCAAGCTTCAAGCATGGAGCTGCTGAAGTGGTAGGTTGTCATACCAATGAATATTTTGTTTTCTACTAATGCCTTTGGTTGTTTTATTCAATCTCCATTTGTTAGAGAAAAATATCCTACATGGAAAGTTGTGTGATTACATTCAACAATATATAAGAACATGAGTTACTCTACTCATCACTAATTGATTTTGAGATTGAACCTTATGCTTACTTCTAGACCACTTTCTACAGTCTAACCCCATAATGAGTTTGTTGGAGAGAATGCTCCTCCTCTTCCCCGAGGGTGTTTATGCAAAGAATTTTTTTTTCTTCTTTTGGTTATTACATCGGACATAATTCTCAATTTAATACCAACCTTGACTATTAAGAAGTATATATTTATGTATATATGGCCATTGTTGTATTGTTGAGCATTGTAGAAATGAAGCAAATAATTGCTAAAAACAACTTTTACTTCTTGGGAGAGCCCTCTTTTTCTTTGATTGTAATGTAAAGATGCATATATTAGGGGTGAGCACGGTGTGGTTTGGGCGGTTTGAACACTTTTTAATACACCACGCCACAAGTGCAGTTTAGTAACTAGAACACACCATGCGGTGTGATTTGGTTGCACCAAACCGACCAAACCAAACCATTTTTTGCGGTGTGGTTTGGGCGGTTTTCCACGGTTTGTGTAAAAAAATATGTCATAACAAAATTTAAATTTTAAAAAAAATATTAAATCCTTAGTTCATAACAAATCCTTAATAAGTTCTAAACAACATCACAAGTTATCAATTAAGTTCAGTGAAACACAAAAAAAAATACAAGTATCTCATATTGGGTAACTATAAAAAATGGTATATATGTAAAGTTTATTTTTTAATATATTTGTAAGTATGCGGTGCGGTGCGGTGCAAACCAAAATTTCACACCGCCAAACCGCGCACCGCACCGCACCGCGCGGTTTAGCAAAAATACAAACCATACCGAACCATTACACTTTTGACACCGCGGTTTGCGGTGTAGTATGGTGCGGTGCGGTCGGTCACCGTGGTTTGTCGGTTTAGATGCTCACCCCTAGCATATATAGCCAACAAATGTTGTTTAACTTTAATTTTATTTAAATATTTCAAATTTGCTTCCCAACTTGAAGAAATAAACATGGATGTGTTGTTATGTATATAAATAAAAAGAAAAGTACACAAACTGTGTATTAAAGTACATTAGAGAATTGTGCTGTGTGTTATACTTAAAAATTCCTTAATGTAAATATCTCTCTTTTAGAATAAAAATCTATTTTTTTTTAAAAAAGAACAGATATTGGAGGCTTCATCATTCCATTTCAAAGGTCCCATCTTTGCTTCTTCTTTCTTTGAATTAAAAAGAAAAAGAGGAAACTTTCAGACCCACGAGAGGTCTCACCTGAATTTTCTTTGAGACAGAAACACCTGCAATTTATGGGAGACAGTGGAGCTCAATAATCGTAAGCCTCTTGTCAAGATTTCACAACTTTCCTCTTTCCTATTTTGAGAACAAAAGAATTAATTTTTTTGTTTGTTATATATTCATTTTTTTTATATTATATAAAAAAAGCAGGCTTTTTACATTTTTATCCAAGAAAAAAAAACTTCGGATAAGAGATATCCGAGCGAACGCCCTCCTCCCCATTCTCTCTCTCACTCTCACTTCAGTCGCCATAACCACCAAGCTTTGTGGTTAACCTCTTCTGTAAGTGTCTGCTCCTTTCTTTTACACACACACACACACATTCATACATACATATATATATATATATATATTTATGTGTATGCATATTTCGGTATCTCAGGGGCAATTTGACAAACACTAACGGGGCATGGAAGAGAATTTTGTTTAGTGTCTGGAAATTGCTATCTTTTGCTGATTTTGTTTTGTTCGATTGGCATTGCTCTTCAAGTATGTATTGTAGTAGTGGTAGTTTCAGTTATACTTGTGCTGCTTTTACAGAGACTGTGATAGTAATAGCTACTTCTTCGAGTCATTATCATAGTGTGTCATTTAAAGGAAGAAGCTTTGGAAATAATGTAAAGGTTTCCTCGTACGGGCACTTGAGAAAACAAATGGGTCTATGTGGGTT
This sequence comes from Humulus lupulus, assembly GCF_963169125.1. Classification (NCBI taxonomy): domain Eukaryota; kingdom Viridiplantae; phylum Streptophyta; class Magnoliopsida; order Rosales; family Cannabaceae; genus Humulus; species Humulus lupulus. Next base: position 11,311,603 of record NC_084797.1, on the reverse strand, counting down.
TGTTATGAAAATCCCAAAGGAAGGAGTGGAACTGAGTCTAACCAAGGAGAGGAAGAAGAAGAAAGTTTTGAAATCTTCGCAAGAGTTTATAAGGGTTCTTAAGTCTACCAAGGACCCAAATTCTGCTTTTTATCATTTCAAGGTTGTTGCTGAGCAAAGTGCCCCCTCCACTTCTAATGTTGTTCTCACCACTAAAACTTGCAATTACATGCTTGAAGTTTTGATGACTCATAAGAGGGTGGAGGATATGGCTGCTGTTTTTGATTTAATGCAGAAGAAAAAGGTTAAACGAAGTTTGAACACTTATCTAGCTATTTTTGATGGTCTTTACATAAGGGGTGGAATTCGACAAGCACCAATTGCGCTTGAGAAGATGAGAAATGCTGGGTTCGTTTTAAATGCGTCTTCATATAATGGGCTGATTTGTTTTCTTCTCCAGTCAGGGTTTTGTGGGGAGGCTTTGGAGGTTTACAACAGAATGGTTATGGAAGGGATGAAGCCTGGCTTGAAGGTTTATTCAGCACTGATGGTGGCATTTGGAAAGCAAAAGGATACTCAAACTGTAATGAGTTTGTTAAAAGAGATGGAACGTTTGGGATTGAGGCCTGATATTTATACATTTACCATATGCATTAGGGTTCTTGGAATGGCTGGGAAAATTGTTGAGGCCTATGATGTATTGAAGAGAATGGACAAAGAGGGATGCAAGCCAGATGTTGTTACTTATAATGTTCTCATTGGTGCTCTCTGTAATGCAGGTAAAATTGATCATGCAAAGGCATTGTTTGTAGATATGAAAGCTAGCAGCCACAAACCTGATCGTGCTACTTATATCACTTTGTTGGGCAAGTTAAGTGATTGTGGAGAGGTAGATTCTATGAAAGAAATTTGGGATGAAATGGAAGCTGATGGTTTTGCTCCTGATGTAGTTACATTCACCATTCTTATTAATGCTCTCTGCAAAGCAGGCAATGTTGACAAGGCGTTTGATACTTTGGATGTGATGAAAGAGAAAGGGATCTCACCAAATCTTCGTACTTACAACACCTTGATTAGGGGACTATTAAAGGAAAGTAGTTGTGTCCCTGATATTTTCACATACAACTTGTTACTTGGTGAGCATGGGAAGTCGGGGAAAATCATTGGTGAGCATGGGAAGTCAGGTAAAATCACTAAACTATTGGGAATATATGAAGAAATGTGTAGTAGGGGATGCAAGCCTGATACAATCACATATAACATACTCATTTCCAGTTTAGTGAAATTTAGTTGTGTAGATAAGGCTATTGATTTGTACTATGATCATGTTGGTCGTGATTTTGCCCCCTCTCCTCATACGTATGGTTCGCTCATTGATGGACTTTTTAAGTTAGGAAGACACAAAGAAGCGATGCTTTTCTTCCATGAGATGGCAGAATATGGATGCAAAGCTAATCGTGCGATTTTTAATATTCTTATAAATGGGTTTGGAAAAGCTGGAGACGTGGAAACTGCCTGTCATTTGTTCAGAAGAATGGTTAAAGATGGAATAAGACCAGACCTTAAGACTTACACCGTTCTTGTGGATTCTCTCTGTCTTTTAGGAAAAGTTGATGATGCTCTGTGTTACTTTGAGGAACTAAAGCAGAGTGGTCTTAGTCTTAATATAGTTTGTTATAAACTTTTGATTAATGCACTTGGAAGATCACTGAGGGTAGAAGAAGCTTTATCACTCTACAATGAAATGCTGAGCAGAGGAATTTGTCCTGATCGTTACACATACAACTCACTAATACTCAGTCTTGGGATTGCGGGAATGGTGGACCAAGCAGTTTGTATGTATGAAGAACTACAGCTTAAGGGTTTTGAAGCTGACGTTTTCACCTACAATGCTCTCATTCGAGCCTACATCACGTCAGGGAATACAGATCATGCTTTTGCAGTTTACAAGAAAATGATAGTTGTTGGCTGCGACCCGAATGTGGGAACGTTTGTACAACTTTCTAATCAGACTCCTAGTGTTTTTTCATAAGACCATCCTAGAAAAGGTAATGGGCTTTCCCAATATTTCAGTTGAAAACTTGAGGAACTAAACATGGCTCTATTATTTTTATTGTATTGTATTACAATACATTATAATATAATGCGGCTAATCTTATATTTTGTAATATTTCTAATATAAACTCTCTGTTTTGAGAGAACATACGCTGACCACAATATCTCTTCTTTTTCATTTTGAAGTTTTTTCGCTTGAGGTGTCCTTTCGTTGCTCACATAACTGATGCAGAGGTAAATGAGCTTTTTGGTGGATAAACTACAGCTCAATTTATGCAGAGTCAATGGAGAGGTAAACTTGTTTGCTATTTGGTCTTTCTTGCCTATAATATATGAGATATTCCAGTGTATTCAATCTTCATAATTGGTCTTCCGGCTGCAGATCCAAGGCTTGGAAGTCTTCCGTCTGCTGAGTTTATCTGAGAGAGTTGTGCCTATGTCATTGGACAATGACTATTTCTCAAGACATGGTGGCTGGTAAGCTAAACACTAATTTATCTTTGCACAGCTCATTGCCTGGTATGCATATATCCTTGGACAATGACTTTTTCTCAAGACATGACCATTTCTTGTGTTTTCTGCTGCCATTTTGTGGTTTTGTTTGTTCCTCAGGGGATTGCCTTTGATGGTGGTTGGCGAGTAGACACGGTTTGCCCATTGCTGTACAGTTGAGAATCTATTTGCCTATTCGAATCGGAGCCTGAACTGTTCATACGCTCTTCCTATTCCCCAAGGGTGTTTTTATACTTTTTCCTTTTGGTTATTACATCAAGGAGTATAGTAGCTATGGCCATTATTTGTGGCTATATTTTCTTAATTAAGCCATTGTTGTTATTATTGTTGGTTTGAACATTATACAGAATGAAGATAAATGATTGCTAATCAAGCTTTTACTTGTTATGAGATCTCTTTTATTATTGTACTGGCAAAGATGCATCCCTTGCAGGAAGTGGAAAAAAGAAATAGTGGATGCAAGTGTTGTTATTTTTATTTTTTTGTACTTAAAAATTCCAACTTTGGTTAGGCTTCCTCAAATTTTCAGTTTTAAAGCTTGAAGAAATAAACATGGCTCTGATATGTATCTAATCTTGCCAAAAACATTGAAGAAAAAAAAAAAACAAACCAACCCTTTCTTTGTTACATTATATATTTAGTAGAGAAATGTGCTGTGCACAACTGTATTATATATTATATTATATTATGTGGATAGTATTAGAGTTTGATTGACCTATTTATTTATTGGGTGCCCATCATCACAAATGAAATTGGAGTTGGAACAGAGGCGGCGGGGCTTAGTTTTTACCATTTATGGCTTCATCATCCCATTTCCAAGGTCTCTTCTCATCTTTGCTTCTTCTTTTTTCTTTTAATTATATATGTAGTTATAAAAATAAAGAACGAAACTTTCAGACCCAGGAGGTCTAATCTGAGTTTTCTCTCTTGATTAATTCTCTCTCTCTCTCTCTCTCTCTCTGGAACAGAAATTGCTATAGTTCTTATGGGAGTCAGTGGAGCCGGAAAATCGTAAGCCTCGTTCTAAACTTTCTCACTTCTTGTTCTTAACCAAATAAAAAAAGTTCAGAAATGACTGAATTTCTCACATCTTTATCTTTGTTTATGCGCATTTATCATAATTTTTAAGAAATGCGTCTTTATAATTATTGTTGAGTTAGCTAGATTATGTTTATATTTTTATTTTATATATATATATACATATAAATTGTGGTGAAGCAGTAAAATTTTTCAGAACAGAGTAAAAATCAATACAACACTACTCTGCACCTTCTTTGCTTTGTATATAAATTTTTCTGGTGAATATTTTTTATTGTAAGCGTATATTATATATATATATATATATATATTGCTGGTTTGTGTGGTTATGTAGTACAATAGGCGAGATGCTGGCAAAGAAGACAAATTTTATCTTCATTGATGCAGATGATTTCCATCCCAATTCAAACAAAGGTAAATTTACTTAAACAAATTCATACATCGTTATCCATGTTTTTGTATAGCTTCCAAAAGTTTGTGTTTTTCTTCAAATATCAGAAAAGATGAAGAATGGGATCCCTCTTTCAGAAGAAGATAGAATCCCATGGCTTGAAACACTTCGAAATGTCTTAAGACAATGTTTAGAAGATAAGAAAAGCACAATTCTCGGTTGTTCGGCACTGCAAAAGCAATTTAGGGAGATTCTTAGATCGGCTGATCCGAACTATGTACCACAAAGCTATGTCAGCAGCACTGTCAAGTTTGTTCTGTTGGATGCTACGGCTGAGGTGCTTGCGGCACGGTTAGAGAAGAGAGCTGCCCAAGGAAAGCATTTCATGCCCTCTACCCTTTTAAAATCACAGTTGGAGTTGCTTCAGATTGATGATTTAGAGAGTATATCAAAGGTAGATGCCACTCTCACCCCTCAAATTATTGTAGATACCATTCAAACACTCATATTATGAAGAGATTGTTCAAAACTACATCTTCAAGTTTTGTAAAGAGCTGTGTTTGGTATTGATATGGATTGTTCAACAGTGCAAGGAATCTCATGATGACATTTATCGAACCAAAATAACACTTCTTGAATTTCGCTTTACCATTACATATTGACCATTATGGTAGTATTTTCTGCATCATATATTTCTTCATTTTCTTATTTAATCCCTGTCATGTTATTGATTGTAGTTAGAATTCTAATAAAGAGAGTAGAGGAAAGTCTCTTGTTAGATCTGGAAATCATCAAGCTTAAACTTCTATTCTCATGCATAATTCTACATATATACGAACAAGTTTAAACAGTACACAGCTCTATATAGCTCTGATTGTTTGTGCTTCAATAATTAGTTAGAACCAAAATATTTTCTTATGTTGTGGCCACGAAATGAGAAAACTTGAGATTATGAATTTCGTGTAAAGTATCACCTAAATTATTTTATTTCAAAGTGACTATTACCTGAATTTTGACCCAATTGAAAATATTTTAACAGAACCAAACTTACCAGTATAATTTATTTAATATAAAGAAAATATTTCTAGTGACTATACATATATTAATTCCAACAGTGCATAATATAAGAACAAATTTGAACTGTATAGAACTCTATTTCTAGTGACTATACATATATTTAACATGACTATTCCTATTACTTTCAAAACATGTACTTTAGTTTGATGGAGCAAGCCAAGATCTTGTACTCATTGAAAAACCAAAAGCAAGCATGTTTACAAAAGCCACAAACCAGCAAAGGACCAATGATACCCACGAAGCCAATTGCAAATCCAACTGCAATGCCCAATCAAAACCGGTATTCCTCTAGGTGTTGTCTCTTGATCTTCTTTACACTTTTTTTTTTTGCTAGTGGTAGTCCACAAAGTTGATTTCCGTTAGAGCATTTCTAATGGAGTGCCAAAAAGTTGGTGCAATGCTATACGACTCCAATAGTATTTCAAAAAATGTGTCAAATTTAGCACAAAATATACTATAGGTTAAATTTGACACGTCAATAAATAATATATTTTTTTAATTACTATATTATCGCTAATTATTTATTATAATTTAGTAGTGGACAACTAATGACCAACCATATTTTTTATTTATTTATTTCTTTTAATGACGCGAAATTTTTTGGAGTACACAATTTGGATTAATAAAAAGTAAAAAAAAAATTAATTTTTGCAAATATTGATTTTTTGTGTTAATTTGCTTCTTGTACATTAGAGCATAATTTTGTAAATATTGGTCTAAATATGGCATTAATTCATTTTTTTGTGTTAAATTTGGCACAAAATTTACATATTGCATTGGAGATGGTCTTATAATAAGAAGCTTCGAAATTTTATAGTTGGGTGCATGTTGAATTTATTCATGATAAGTTGTTGTACGACAAATTCAAGTGATTCAAGAGACTATATAATAGATACTATAGCTAGTCTTCGATTAAATATAGAGAGCCAATTATTCCAACTTAGTTTACACGTTTTGATTTGTGCACTATTTTTCTCTTGAGAGACTAGCACTACTCCACCATCAATGGGAATAACAGTTCTTGTTAGATACATATAAAGAATTTCTTCTCAATAGACAAAATATCATCGAAGTAGTATTAATTCCACCCTTGTTTACACGTTGTATGTTGTCCAATATTTTCTCTTATTGCATCCTTTGTTCTAATTTTTTAAGGGTAGGTAACTATTGGGTACCCTGTATTTTTGCAAAATATCATTTTGGTACCTTGTGTTTACAAATAATGCTCATTTGATACTCTATATTTTTAAATCGTACATATCAGGTACCCTACATTTTAAAATCGTACATATTTGGTACCCTGTATGTTAAAATTGTACATATTTGGTACTCTAAACTCAAATTTAATTAATAAAATTTTACCAATTTAATCAAATTACTCTCAATCATACGAGCTATAAATTATATATAACTGTTGACAGTTTGATCATATTGACAAAATTTTATCAATTAGGATACCAAATATCTATGTTTTCAAACTACAGAGTACCATATGAGCATTATTGAAAACAGAGGGTACCAGAACGATACTTTGCAAAATGACACTTTCTTATTAAATACATATGCCATTAGGAGTTGTAAATATAGGCCGGATTTTTTGACATGACATGAAACCGACACGAGCACGAGCACGACACGACACGACACGAAAAAAACATGGATACGACACAACATGATGTTACATATTAGCACAACATGACATGACAAAGTCTACACCCTACGATGACTCCCAGATGGAAACGTTGAATGTCTACAAAGTTTCTTTATGGGAGTCATCGCATGTTCACTTATGATAACTCCTTTAAATTTAGTAAATAAAATTTGTACTCTATATGTCATAATTTAAAAAAAAAAGCATATTAATATTATGAAATGATATATGTTATTTAATTATTTATCATATTTTATATTTTTAAAAATATCATATTATAATTTCTAGCAAAACTATAAAAAGATATTCATCAACCATAGTTTTGTTTAAGATTATTTTAAATAAAATCATACTATTTGTACAAGAAAAAAATATATTAGTTTCATATTAATTATAAACAAATATATTATAACTTTATAGAATTATTTTCAAAATAATAAAGAAGAAATAGTATTTTATGATTATTTTTTAAGGCAAATGTGATCATTCATTTTATTTATCTGTTTTTGTTTCTTTATTTAATTGTTTTTACATTATTAAAACTATGTATGTGTATTAACTTTTGTTGGATATGTATGTTATTGTAGGTGTATTATATTAACTTTGTAAAATTATTAAATAAAATATATATTTTAAAAAAACATTAAAAAAACTATTTTCACTAATTATGCTTAATATTTTAGCTAAAAAGTCCTTGTATGCTTAAACACTGTTATGTGACATATATCTTAATTAATTTGAAATATATTATTTACATACTAGATCAGTATGATAAGTGTGTTAGGTTTTTTTTGATATTTTACTTGGTGTTTCATTTCCAATATATTATTATGAAGTTTTTCCAATGTATATAGTTAGTTTTTTTTTATAAATAAACTACTTAATGTAATAAGTGTGTTAGTTTTTTTTTTCTATTGATCAATCTCTTCATTTAAGTTTCCCTTTACACCTTATTTGAGTTTTTAAAAATTCACTACTAATATTCTATACCTAGCCGTCCATTCTCTGTTATTTTTTTTTTTAGGAAATCTCTTCACATGTGTTGAGACTTACCCACACAAACATTAGATTGTTTTAGAGAAAGACTTGGAAGACTGTGAACTTGTTTCAAAGCTGTTTGGATTCATTGCAATATCTAGCATTTAACAAGGACAAAAGGTTAAGGAATCCAAAGGGTGTAGTTATTGTTCCGCTACGCATCGCGTAAGTACTCTAATGATTTTATTATTGTATTTACGAATCTTTGTATGAAAATCACTTCTATGCATATATTTATATTTTTCTATTATATATTATTTTGGGTAATAAAAAATATGTACATAGACTTATATATAAATGAGATCCTTCAAATTATTCACCAAGGCTTTTGGTTGACTTAAACAAGTGTCACTTCATCAAGTCTCTTTCTATATTTGGTATTGGCAAAAAGCTTTCAAAACTGTTGAAAGTAGAAACGTCCTCTTCTGCTCATCAAGTAAGACTTCATTATATATGCTTAAATCCTCTTCCCACGTTCGACAAAATGTACACCAAATATGACTTTTCCAAATTCCAAGAATTTTGTACTCTTGGCCTTGCTTCCTATTCTCACTTTCAATAGTTTGACACTATAAAATTCAAATAATATCACGTGCATTAGATAGCAGTAGAAAAATAATAGCATTATTTATGAAATTATATGCTGCAGTTATTTATTTTTAAAAAAGGTCTCTATTAATAATTATAACTTTTCTTTATTTCATTATTGATGAAAATTATTTGTTGTACCCATTTAGTTCGTCGGTAGAGGGACAAGATGATTTTCTTTGTTCGTAAAGTCTCTAAGGATAACTTTTTCAAAAAAAAAATATAATAGTTCATATTAATAATAAAATTGTGATAATATAATAAAAAGTAGACTAAGATACTTGTATTAAATTAATTCTTAGTGAATTTAAGCAAAAGAGTTTTCGTAAAAATAAAAATACATATGAAAGTTGACCTACTGACCCGATTTTTCAGCATTGGGATCATCAAGTGGTGGAGGTGGATATTGAGACTTCAAGGATAATAGCATGAGTCTTGATGTGCTCTTCCAATAATTGAATGTGCTTTCTAATCTCAGCAATTTCCTCAAAAGTGGTATAGGGAAGTGTGTACAAGAAGAGATGGTGATCAATTGGTTTCTTGATTACTTGAAGTAATTCCAACAAAGTTTAAAATTTGACAGCATTTTAACTTTGTGTTGTACTCCCCAGCGCCATTTAAATTGCTAATTATATATATCAAACAGTTGTATATTATCCGAAATCTCAATTTTTATCTACATTTAAATATATTTATGAATAATTATAACCTTATTAATTAAATACAATATATATTTAAACATATTACACTAGAAAATGTTTCATTGTTCAAATTACAAAAATATAGTATCTAGTACTATCCGTTGAGCATTGGATGAAATTTTAACTTTTTATAAGAAAATTTCGAATATAAAATAATCATGAGAAAAATTGTACTGTACTTATAATTTCTGGTCTTCGATATTAAATTTCATGACACAAATTTCTCATTTCTTGATTAAGAGACGTTTGAAAAATCAAACTTGATGACATTTGACAACGGAAATAGTATAAAATATGTAGTGGTGTGGTCATAGACTCACAAAATAGTAAGTCTTGAAAGGAGTTGAAACATCCATCAACTAAGAGATCTCCAAAAGATTTTCTATCACATTGACACTGAAAATTATGTATTGATCAATTTGGGCTATTATTATTATTATTTTCCATCAATTTTGTTGTCAACATTAAAGATTTTACATAGAAACTAAGTAATTGTTTATTTATTAATTTTGTTGACATATGTAATACCCTATATATATATATTTTGAAAATTGAATAATTTCATAAAGGCAAACAAAATACTATTATTAATAAAATGGTCCACAACCACCTATAGTGGGAGACCTTATTAACAAAATAAAGACAAACAAAACAATAACAAATTAAGACAAAGTTGTTACTAACAAACTTTTGCAGAGCAGTAAAAAAAGCTTAACGAACTTGAAATATCAACACTAATACAATCTAATTAAAAGGATAATTTTGTTAATTTAAGACATTCTAATTACCTTTTCTAATTATGTAGCTTCCTAGTTAGTTTAGTTAAACAACATAATACAAATTATGATTCACATTTGGAGCAAATATGCAATTCATACTATTGTTTTTCCCTTTAATTTACTATTGTGATTCTCTCTACCATTTAGGAAAGGTTGATATGATGCTCTGTCTTTCTAATCAAACTTCCAATATTGTTTCATATATAAGATTATAATATAAAGTCATGGTTCTGTTATTTTGATTGCATTGCATTAGATTATATTATAATGTGGCTAATCTTATATTTTGAAACATCTCTAATATAAACTCTCTGTTCTGAGAGAACAGACGTTGACCACAATAAAGTTTGTTGTTTTTCATTTTGAAATTTCTTTACTATAAACATGTCCTTATGTTCTGATCAACTTGTAACTTGTATATAAATATATAATCTTTTTCATTATCTCTATTTGTCATAGTCCCTCTCGCACTCTAATCTCTAGCTATGTTGTTCACTCTTTTGTGAATTACTTTGGTTTAGTTCGTGCTCAGTGACAATCTCTTAACCAAGGTGAGTGTGATCACTTTAATTTTGTATTTTGATTATAGATGAGAAAACAGAGTTAGAAGAATACAAAAGAAGATGAATTTGGCGCAAATATAAGTTGTGGTTTATATATTGTTTGATTTCTACTTTATTATTTGATAAATATTTGCAAGAAGATTTCTTTGGTTTAACATTTTTAGAAGAGCGAGCTTCAAGCTTTGGAAGCAACAAATGTGTATGAGGTGATTTTCTTTATTTTTATTATGCACATGCACGTGAGTTTCAGTCCCTTAATAATTCACGTTAGAGCTTATTATGATACTAATCCAACTTCTAATGTTTTTTAGAAAGTCTGTCTTGGAAAAGGTAATGGCTTCAAATATTTTCAGTTGAAAATTTGAAGATGTAAATATGGCTATGTTATTTTTGTTGTATTGTATTACACTTCATTATAGGATTGTATTGTGGCTAATCTTATATTTTGTAATTTCTCTAATATAAACTCTCTGTTTTGAGAGAATAAGCGTTGACCACAATGTTTCATTTTTTTCAATTTGAAGTTTCTGCAAAGGGTAATGGGCTTTTTGGTGGATAAATAGCTCAATATATGCAGAGGTGAATGGAAAGGTAAGCCTATTTTCAAGTTGTTCTTCTCATCTAAATGAGATTTCTACTGTATTTTAGTGTGGTTCAGGGACAATGGCATCTTTGATATTGTGTCACTTTCAGCCTCTTCTTCTTTTTTTGTTGTTATTTTGTTTGAAGTATTTAATTGTTAAATTAGATTTTGACTTTTAACGTGATTGCTTATTTTGTTGTTAAGCAATACTAAAATAAAACACAAATTACCTACATCTTATACATAAAACCAATACGACCTTCTTTGCTTTGCATATAATTTTTGTAAATCCTATAATTGGCATTTTTATAGAAATATCTTTTTCTTAAAAGATAAATTGGTGGATTTAGTTGTTTCCCTTTATTATAATATTCGGAAATGTTTGTTTCCCTTTATTATACTTTTCGGAAATGTTTGGTTTCCCTTATTATAATTTTCAGAAATATTTGTTTCCTTTTGTGTGAAGTTTAGACAATAATGTGCTTCCTTATTTAGCCTATGTTGTTTCATTTTGTTTATAAAGGAAACAAAGTACATTGCAAATATTCGGTACTTACCCAAAGTTGTTTTTGGATTATTTGCTAATATATTTTCGTGCAGCTCAAGGATTGCAATCAGGAAACTGGTTCTTAATGTCATTAATTATTGTTTCCTTTTTGAGCTTGTTTTTTATCCGATACAGGTCTGAGTTGTCCCCACCGATATCGCATCTGTCGGATGAGCATTTTCTAAAAAAGGCAACTCTTCATCAATCAAGAATAACCACTGTGATTCTTGCCTTTATTAGAAGAATTCCTTCTCTGTCTTTGTGAGCACGAAAAAGACTCTATAAATAGGGCTCTAAAGGCAGTGAGAAAAGTGAACTCTTTGGTGCATTATTCGTGAGCTTTACTGTAATATTTGTGAGAGTTTCTCTTTGTATTCAAGATCATAAGTATTCACGTGATCTTGTAGAATTATGTGTGCTTAGTTTTTAGTGGTGAGTTTATACCATATTCATGAGTGAATACACATTGTAATTTGAACACAACATTTATAGTCTTCGGGAGAAGATTTCTTACAAGCCTTGCATCGGGAGGATGTAAGCACTCGCTGGCCATTGAAGGGAGTTCAAGTGGTTGAGCGTTTCAATCAAGATCAGATTAGTGAAGAGAAGTACAACAAGTTGCGGCAAATCTCAAGAGGGGAGTCTTGTTTTGTTTAAGTCAATGTTTTTGTACTTGTGATTCTTTATTAATTGGTTTTATTCTCTGGGCGTGGCCCCAAGGAGTAAGTTACCCGAAAGGGTTTCTGAACCTTGTAAAAATTAATTGTGTTCTTTATTGTTTTGCACTATCTTTTTATTGTGTTCAGTTTTTGTCGTGACAAGTTTGGTTTCTGTCCCGACAGAACTGTAAATAGTGTAAACAGTTAATTACCATTCCGCACTTTAATTAATTTACTTGGTTTAATTAATTTGGTAATTACTAAAAACGAAATTTCAATTTTTATGATTAATTAGATTTAAAACACTTCCACATGTCTTGAGGAAAGCCATTCAAACATTGATAATTATGAAGATGAACTCCTTATACTTAGAGTCGAGTTTGTTGTTAATTATAGTTGTTAAACACTGCATTTGGGGATATGTTCAGTGTTGAAGAAGTTCATTAGGGATGACATTTATCGAATAAAAATAACACTTCTTGAATTGTACTTTACTAGGATATATGGACAATATGGTATTACTTTTTACATTATACAATATAACCTTGATAAATTAATACTTTATGAATTAATAAATTATACTTTTGTCTAGACTCGACTTGAAATAGTGGAAATTAACATTCGATTAATTAATAACATTGGTTAAATTATACTTTTGTCTGGTCTCGACATTATTAATTTAGAGAAGTTTTACAGTACATTTCTTCATTTTCTTATTTAAACAAAAATTAGTTTTCTGAGAAGTTTAGGGACTGACCCCTGAGGCTAGCCCTTAATGTTTGAATGGTTTCAAGAAAATGAAATGTATAGTTTATATTATAATAAGAAGCTAGAACCAAATATGTTTTCTTATGTTTAAAGTCTTAGCAGTTTCATATCATGAATAACAGAAGTTAGAGCATTGAATTTCATGCAAAGTCTTAGTATCTTTTTTTTTTTAGGATTTACATACCATCTATAATTAATACATGTATGAAGTTTTCTTATAATATAAACCATACTTCATTTCAAAATAATTTCTTTTTCTTAAAAAACAAATACATGATTAAAACTTGTAAGAGAAGTTTGGTAGCCACAAAATGCTCATCACTTCACAAAACAAAACAAGAAAACAATCATTACGGCTTAATGGATTAATAAAAAAAAAAACAGAACAAACAAATAACATAAAATAAATCAAAATCTTGAGAATGATCGGAAGTGATTGCATTTAATTTCCAGTATTATATATATATATAGTACAGGTCTTGTGTGTCCAAGACTTGAGTCAACCATTATCACAATTTCCTAGTGTTTGGGCTTCGAAAGTCTTCACACAACAATTGCTGGTTTGTGTGGTTACGCAGTACAATAGGTGTGATACAGATGATTTCCATCCCAATTCAAACAAAGGTAAATTTACTTAAATTTCTATTATAACTATAAACTATTTTATATATCAGCATCCATGTTTTTGTATAGCTTTTAAAATTTTATGCTTCTTCAAATAACAGAAAAGATGAAGAATGGGATTCCTCTTGCTGAAGCAGACAGGATCCCATGGCTTGAAACACTTCCAAATGTCTTGAGGAAAAGTTTACAAGATAAGATAAGCGTGATTCTTGGTTATTCAGCGCTGCAAAAGCGATACAGGGAAATTCTTAGATCAGCCGATCCAAATTATGTACCACAAAGCTATTGCAGCAACATCATCATGTTTGTTTTGTTGGATGTTGTGGCTGAGATGCTTCAAATTGCTACAGAAGAAATTTTTTTCATGCTCTCTACCCTTTTAGATTCGCAGTTGGAGTTGCTTCAAATTGATGATTCTGAAAGTATATTAATGGTAGATGCCTCTCTTGCTCCTCAAATTATAGTAGAAACCATTCGAACATTGATAATTATGAAGATGAACTCCTTATACTTTGAAAACTAACTGCAAGCTAGCTACTGTTCAAGTTTTATATTAGAGTTGGGTTTGTTGTAAGAGAAGTTTGGTAGCCACAAAACAAAATGGTGTACCTTTCAATATTATAATACCCCAATATATTTCACAAAACAAAACAAGAAAACAATCATTACAACTTAATTGATTCCAAAAAAAAAAAAAAATAGAACAAACTACCAGAAAATAAATCAAAATGTTGAACAAAAAGAGTGATGAGTCTTTGGTCATAAGGCAAACGAGAAAATGAACAAAGCTATATCTTATTACTAAAGCCATAAAACATGATTGAGCCTTCTAATTTTGCAGCTTGTACCTTACTCTGATAAAGCAATCCTCAATCTTGTACCACATATACTCGTTGAAGAACCAAAAGTAAGCACGTCTCCATAAACCACAGGCCAACAAAGGACCAATGACACCCGCAAAGCCAACGCCAAATCCGACTGCTATACCCAATCGAAACCAGTATTTTTCTTCTTCATCTTCAGTACTTGCATCATTAGGTGTTATCTCATGATCTTCTCTACACTTTTTCAGGAGTGGAAGTCCGCAAAGTTGGTTCCCAATATAGTAAGATTGATCCATGCTCTGTAGTTGGGTGCTTGTGGGAATTTCTCCTGAAAAGTTGTTGTATGACAAGTTTAAGTGATTCAAGAAAGTTAAACTTGACAAACTTGGAGGAATGACACCAGACAGTTGGTTCATTAAGAGGTTAAGAGATTCCAACATATCCATATCTTTTATTTGATTAGGAATGCTTCCTTGGAGAGAGTTTCTTGACAGATTCAAAGATTGTAATGAATGGAGATTTGTGAGCTGTATTGGGAAGTCTCCTGATAAATTGTTATTTGAAAGATCTATGCTAGCCACCAATGATAGGATGGTGTTGTATTGACCTTCCCTTCCTTTCATCACCACAATTGCATTTTCCATGAACACACCCGTATAAAAAGAATACGAGATTAAATGACCACTCAAACTTGATTTATTAATCATGCCTTTAAAATCTCCGAAACATCTTGGTATGGTTCCAGAGAAATTGTTATAAGCGATGTCCAAAATCTGAAGTTTGTTAAGGTGACAAAGTTCAGATGGAATCATCCCACTCATCTTATTTGAACGAAAGCCAAGAAACATTAGATTGGGAAGACTAATTCCTATCCATTTGGGTAGACTTCCCACAATGTTATTTAGACCAATGTCGATGACACTTAACATTGTACAATTTTGAAGGAACATAAGTATGTCTCCAGAAAGGGTATTATTACGAAGGTGCAATGATTTCAGTCTATGTAGAGATCCTATGGACTTTGGAATTTGCCCAGTCAAATTAGCATTACTCAAATTTATCACTTCTAGTGATGGCAAGTACTTCCAACAATCAGGAATATTGCCTGACAAAGCATTGTCCCCAAGATGAAGAATAGTCAATTTATTTGGCCCATCATTTGGTTCACCACACAAATGATGGGAAGTATCCCCTGATAAGGAATTATTGGAAAGATCTAGCTCTGTTACAGAAGAAGATATACGAGATAAATGACCCTCAAACTTATTGGAACTCAAGTATATCATGCAAATATATTTAGAATTAAAATGCATATCAGGAATACCCCCACTTATTTGGTTATGGGAGAGATTCAAGTAACAAAAATTGGTTGATAATTTCCAAAACCTATTGGGAATGGCAAATGAAATTCCAGTTTGGGACAAGTCCAGGAACTGTAAATACTTTTGTGATTTGAGCCAGTTTGGAAATTGGGGGCCTAGGCTCCAAGATCTTAAACATATATCTGAAAGCTGAAAGGGTGGAATCCAATAAGGACTCACTCTTAGTGTCAGTGAATTTCCAGAAGCATCTAAATATATCAGGTTTGTGAGATTGGCAAAGTGAATTTCTGAGACAACACCTTCCAAAAGATTATTAGAGATATAGAGTGCTTCTAAGGTAGAGAGAGATCCGAGACTTTCAAGCAAAGTTCCTTTGAATTGGTTCCCAGCAATATCTAGAAACATCAACGCTGATAGTTTCCCAAGGGAACGAGGAATGAGACCCGAAAGCATATTACGTGCAAGAGAAAGATAGGTTAGATTTTCAAACATCTCAATGGTGTCATCTTTTGGTTGACCAGAAAAAAAATTTCCACCCAAACTCAACGATGTAATTCTTTTTGGGTTGCAACCAATCAAACTTTCAAGGGCATCTGAAATGTCTCCCTCAAATTTGTTTTCATTCAAAGAAATAATTTGTAAATTGGATAAACTTCCCATAGATGGCGGTATTTTTCCTTCTAAGGCATTATATGATAGGTCAAGATAAAACATAGAAGTTAGATTTTCAATGGCATTTGATACGACTCCGTGCAAATGATTTGAGCTAAGTCTCATCATTTCAAGATTTTTAAGACTGTAAAGGCATCTGGGAATGGTGGAGTTAAAGTTATTCCCATATATATCAAAATATTTTAGAATGGTCATGTTATGGAAATGGCATGCAATTGAAGCATCAAGATTGTTGCCACCAAGTAAAAGTTTGGCCATATTTTTAAGACCAAAAAACCAGTTTGGCAAAGAATTAAGATTGCCATAAGAAACATCAAGGTATTTTAGAGTAGACAAGCTCTTAGGAGGACTATTGGGAAGTGGGCCTTCAAAATCATATCCTCCAAGACCAAGATGGACAAGCCTACTGAGATTGAAAATCCAATTTGGCATCAAAGAGTTAAAATTATTGAATGAAATATCAAGAACCTTTAGAGATGTGAAATTAACATCAGATGTCTGATGGATATTGGTGAGTTCACAAGATGACAAGTGTAATTCCATCAAAGAAGGGATTTTGTTTATTGAGAGTAGCCAATGATCAGATGTTGCACTAAGATTCACTCTCATCTCTAGATATTCTAGTGAAGAAAGATAAGACAACCAATGAAGATTATCAGCATATAATTTGTCACGATAATAGCCAATAACATAATCACTGTAAAGAATAAGATGGCTCAAACTCGATAGATTTCCAAGTTGGTAGGGGATATTTCCCTCAAATCCTGTTCGAGTGAGATTTAAATATTTCAAACTCATCAAAGAACCCATGAAGCTGGGAATTTGAGTTCCCCCAAAATCATTGTAGCTCAAGTCTAAGTGAGTAAGATATGTAAGATTAAGTATGGAAGGATTTACCTTGCCACTTAATGCACCATTATATTTACTTGTCACCTCATGATAAAGAAAATCATAAGAGATCAGAGGATTAGCAAGTCGGAGGTGTGTGACATGGGCTGTGATGTTGTCACAAACAATTCCAGTCCATTTGCAGCAGTCATCTCCGTTGGCAACCCAAGAACTTAACCTATTCATGGGATCAACAAGGTCTTGCTTGAAACTCAAAAGTTCTTGTTTCTCACTTTCGATACAGAGTACGTCATGGATTTTTTTTGGAGAGGTAACAGTACTGGTAGCAGTAGCTTCTACAAGAAAGATAAAATTGAGCAGAATAAGGAGAAGAGTGGGAATTATTGGTTTAAGCGAATATAAAGCCATGTTGATGGATATGAGAAGTAATTGCATGTTCCAGTTCTATTTATATATATATATATATTATCAAGAGAAGAGTGGCAAATAGTGTTAAATTTGCCACGATATTTTAATATATATATATATATATAGTGCTCCCTTGCACCATTTAAAATATTTGTCATTTGATTTAAAAGTTAAAAAAATTACTAACGTTAAAATTGTCATGTTATTTTTTTCTTCATTTAAGTAAATGAATAAATAAGAAGGCATAAAATAAGGCTATAGTTTTAAATCAAATTTTGTAAAAGCAATGGACAAAAAAGGATAAACTATTAACGTCGGTTGTGTGTGTTGTGATATGCCTGACTTTTGAACAAAAGCAATTCCATTGACTTTAATAATAAATAATTATACTTTATATATAATGTTGAAAAATCTTATATGTTTGTAATTTTTAATTATTTTACAAATTATGAGAATAAAAACTAAAATTTTTATTAAACGGGTACCCGACGAAGCCCCCGATCCCGTTTTAAATGCGGACGGGGCGGGTATGGGGAGAGAAATTTTGCAGTGGGGCGGGGGTGGGGGAGCCATCCCCGACCCCGACCTGTCCCATTTACATCCCTAGCAACAATTGGTCGGACACACAATGTTTTGTATAACGGTATGTCTTAAAAAGTTAATTGGGTGAAATTTTAATTATTTAATTTGAAGCCAACAAAAAGTTATATATAAATATATATTATTTAATTAATGGCTAGATGAACTAAAATAAGTAAGTTCTCATTAAAAAAACTAGACGGCAAAATAAGAAAATACGTATATTTATGTCTTATTATACTATCACATAAAGGTTTGGATAAACAAAATAAATTAAATGACAAAATAAATAATTAATAAAAGAATAAAAAATATTAAATATTAAATTTAAGCACATAAAAATTGTTCTATTATAGTTTGGAAAATATGATTGATAGAGTAATTTAAATATGTGATGAGAAATTTTTTTTCATTTATTATTTTTTTTAATTTATTAACCTTATTTAGATGATTTTAAAAAAAAATTTATTTACCTTATTTAGATGACTTTAAAATTAACAGTTTTAGAAAATAAAAAAAAAATTAAAATCTAACTGGAGGAACAATTTCCATTATACTCATATGTTTCTTATATTCATATGTTTTTTTTTTTAAGAAAATGACTAGACTTTGATGTGAATTGTTTTGAGCATGATCTCAATACCATACACATAACACGTTTGTGTACAGCTATCAGCATTGACACGTTTGTGTACAGATATTGGAACAATTTTCTAAAAATTGTACCGATGCTCTAAATAACTACAATATACACGGTCATAAAAAAAATCGTACCGAAAATTATACAAAGGTCGAAAACACTGGAAGCCCCACCAGTAGAGTTTAAAGTGAAGCCCTATAAAAATATTCTCCATTATATTTATATCATATTACTTGTAAATGAAATGACTCATCACAATATGTGTAACCACAAATTAATGATGATATTGGAATGGCTAATTCAGAAGAAGTGTTATTCTTCCCTAATTTACACGTTTGAACTTTTATTCTTTTTTTTAGTTCTTTATCTTATGGTCTCATTATTAATGACAATTGCTAGACATCCAATTTATAATTCCAACTTTAGTTTACACGTTTTAGTTTAATTAATGACTGTTGTATCTCTTGGGAGATTAAAGAATTTCTTCTCAATAGAAAGGAAATATCAAGCATTATTATTAGTTAGATTATTGATGATTAAAAAGAATAAAAAAAATGTATTTTTTTAATTAAAATTTGAAGTAATAATTGGAAATGAAATAGTAATTTGAAGTGAAAAATATGAAAAAAATGAAGTTAAAGTAGATTTATAATAAAGTGAAGGCTGGCCTAACATTTCACAATCGATATAGTAGAAAATATGTAGTGGTTTGTAGACTCACAAAATAGTAAGTCTTGAAAGTAGTTGAAACATCCATCAATTAAAAAATCTCTGAAAGATTTTCTAATCACATGAAAATTGAAAATTATGTATTCAATTTGGATTATTATTATTATTTTGCATCAATTTTGTCGTCAACATTAAAGACTTTACATAGAAGAAAGAAACTAAGTAATTATTTATTTATTAATTTTGTTGATATATTTAATACCCTATATATATATATTTTGAAAATGGAATAATTTTTTTACAATTTCCAGGTCTTCGCCCTTTCGAAGGTTTCACACGAAAATGGTATTTTATTGAATGTAATGGCCCATGTGTGGAAAATGGTAGTTGTTGGTGCATATGTGTATTCGATATCTTAGATATACATATATTAAAAGAAATAATAGTGGACGAATTAAAAGAAGTCTCTTGATGATAAAATAAGTCTACTTAGTTGGAGTAGTATTCTCCAAGGGAAAAAAAGTGAATATGACTTTAATTGTAAAACTTAAAGAATTATTATTATTGTTATTGTTTTTCCATCAGGCTTGGTCAATATTATGAATAGACTTTATATAAAATCTATAGGTTTATTGGGATTAATTCTTCTAATTTGATTTTATCGAAGAATATAATGATCAATATGTAGGCATATTACAATGTACAAGATACCTAAAAAAGAAAGAAATAAATATTACAATCTATGCTTAGCTGTACAACACACTCTAGATACTCTAGATATTTACACGCTATTACTATTTCTATAGGAGTTAGTGCATAATCAAACAAACCAGGAATTATAGTAAATGAGGGCTCAATGGAAAAGTGATCTGTCATCAGTGGATGCAAGTGTTATTTTTAACTTTCTTGTATTTAAAATTTTACAATTACGTAGGGCTTCCCTAATTTTCAATTTAAAAGCTTGGAGAAATAAATATGGGTCTGTTATGTATCTGTTTAACGCCCAAACGTGACTTCCACTTAGCGGTAGTCGTAGTATAGATCGGGCGGTCGATTCCACAAGGAGGCAAAGAAATAAAGTTAATCAATAAATAAAGTTTAAGAGATAAGTAATATGAGGAAAATAAAACAATTGATATTTTTGTTGTTTTTGAGATTTATAGATTAAAAATAAAGATAGACTAAAGTGTGATGTAACAATAGGTAACAAATAGGAAGGATCAAGAGTCACCAATATGCATACTTATTTATTTGGATCTTTGATTCATAAAAGTTACGCAAATGAAAAGTTCACATCCCAACTATTCATTTGGAAGATTTAACATTGAAGCATAAATATGTTTTACAAAAATGTATTCAAGTGATTATTATTCTTTACCATGGAAAGATGAGATAAATCTTATGAGAAATCTAAAAATGACATTATACCATTGACAATAATGCAATAAAAGATTGGACATAAAACCTAACACAAATATTACTTTTATTATTTATAAAATACATAGAAAGAGCATGGCAAATTCTATATTGATTTTAGCAAAAATACATATATATGAGTGAGATGGAGAAAATGATAAATATATTATCTATATTATTTTTACTAATTTGATAATACACAGAAAGTGCATGACAAAATCTATATACTATTAGTAAACATAAATATAGATAATAAGATGAAGAAGTAGAGATGAAATAAAATAAATCACTAAAATATATAAACTTTAAGCACATGGTGAATCAAAAATACCAAACAAAGTCATAGTACATATAGGATCATCCTAACCTTCCTAAAAAAGTTAGCCTATTATGCTAGACATTCTCATGAAATTCTAGAGAGAAAATATGAGAAATGAGACTAAAATTTGGTGGAGTTTTGCTACCTAAAAATTACATATTAAATGTGAAGAAAGAGTCCCTATTTATAGAGGGAGAAAAGGACTAAAAAGAAATTAAACAACAAAATGGGGTTTACAAAATAAATCTGAAATATTAATAATAAAATATGATTTTAAAAAAATCAAATCTTATTATAAATATTAACCTAGTTATTTTGGTGTATGGTCAAAATACTCTTTTTCAAAAGCACAAAAAAAGATGAGCTTTAAAGCTCAAAATGATAATTTTGCAAGGCCCAATACCCACAAAATATGGGTTGAAGGTGGTTGTGGCAGAAGTGGGTTTTGACCCATTTCCAGCCAATGGGATCGCGCCACGTAGGCAGCTGGGAATGTTGGGCCAAACGTTGGGTTTGCATGGGCTTCAGCTGGAGACGGGGTTTAGGTGTGAGTGGGAGGTGCTGAAGGGAGTTGGCTGCTTGTTGGGCTTTTGGAGTGTTGGGCCAGCTGGGATGATGGGGAGGCACGTTGGGAACTTGTTGGGGATGCTTCGGCTGGTCACGTTGGAGGTGCTGAATGGAGTTGGCACATGCGGAGAGAATGGCTGGGTTGAAGGAGCTGCCTGGGACGCGTGGCATGCGTGGAGTGCGCCAGGTGGCGTGCATGGGTGATGAGAGCCTGGGTGTAACGCCCCAAACTCCAGGGACCGTTACGGTGTGCCTTGTAAACAGTGCTAAACTCGCTAATCGAGTCATTTGGCCACTGTGGGCGTAATTGTACATTTTGGGTGCATGAATGTGATTAATTATTATAGCCACATTATAAGGTGGATTGGTTCGAGCTTGTCGACATGAGACGATCATGGGATGTAAGTGTTCGGTCTAGTCATAACGGGTTTAAGTTCGGGGCTCAGGATGAGTCTCGGGGTGAATTTAATGATTAGAGCGTTACTAGGGATTTTAGGGTAACGGGATATGAATTACTGGAATTTGAGGATATTGAGAATAGCGGGAATTGGAGAGCGTTAATTATAATTAACGAGATAGGTGGGAAATGACGGTTTTACCCTCGGAAGATTTTAGAGGGGTTTATTTGGCTTAGGGGTATTTTGGTCTTTTGGCCCAAGGATATATATTACATTGGAGGGCTGTAGAAGGCAGAGCAAAAACAGAGGCTATCCATTTCCCTTCCCGTACACTACCTTTCCTTCATCCTTCTTTGGTGTTCTTGAGGCCATCTTGAGGTTTTGAGCTAGGAATTCAAAAGGCTGAAGTTGTGGACCTGGTTAAGCTGTTAAGGAAGGTTCAAACTAGTTGCAAGGTGAGTTTTAGTCACTTGTTTCAGGTCATGCTCTGTTTTGATCTTTAAATTTCTCAGCCTTTGGTTCTTGATGGAAGTATGGATTTAAAGGGGTTTTGATTGATGGTATGATTGGGTTTTGATGATGAGAGGTTATGGGGGATGTATGGGGGTTTAATTACATGTTAGGAAGAAGTTTTAAGATGGTTAGAATGACTGGTTCTAGGGGAAAACGCAGGGGCAATTCTGAGTTCGCGTGCTGGTTTTAGGCTGAACTGGGCTCGGTGCCGCGGCACGGCTTTTGCGTGCCGCGGCCCAAGCGTGTCTGGCAGATGGGGCTTGGAGGCGTGCCGCGGCACAGCTTTTGGGGGCCGCGGCCCATAAGGCCAAATTTGTTAAAAAGTGGTTTTTAGCTTAGGGATTCTTACCATAGGCCTCGGGGTTGGACCTAGTACCCGGTTGGGTAGTATTTGAGGTCTCGGGGGCTGGGATTTGGTTTGGGAACCCTCAGTTATCGTTTTTATTAATGATACCTTATATTTGGTTATGACTAGGTGACCGCTAAAGGACTAAAAGTTGATCATTCTCAAGGGTCGTTCCTTTAATCGTTCTAGCTCGGCTTTGAGGTAAGAAAACTGCACCCTGTGTATATGTGACATGCATGGCTGTTATGATGCATGTTAGTTGCTTAATGAGTATGACATGTGTGGTTATCATTGATGCATGTCGGTTGACTATTAAACGTGACATGCATAGCTGTTATTGGTGCATGATGGATTGTTGGATATATTGCATACGGTGCATGAGAAACATGTGATTAGGACATGCTTTGTATACTGGGTATGAGATTGTTCAGAGCTTGAGCCTCTGTGGTTGGGCATGGTCCTAATTGTACTGGTATCTGTTAGTAAGCATGCTAAATACCTTGTTTATGGATATTGAACATGTGATATATGATTGGTGGCATGTCTTACTCGTGAACGACACTGACTAGTCAGGGACCGACTCTAAAGTCGATGATCACGCATTGAATAGCTCTATGACATTAATGCAGGACCGACCCTAAGGTCGAAGAACTTATAAGCGCTTGCCTGGTCTACGACCAGATGACTATAGCCAAGGTATATGACCCCGGTGACTGTCTGTCACATGGCTAAGGGACGTTGTCCATAGTTTCGACTCTAGAGTCGTGAGGAAGGTTATGTTGGTGACTAATCACCTTGCACTTGTCCTAATCAAGCTTAAGTCGAGAATCATGCATTGAATGGCTCTATGGCATTAATGCCAGACCGACCCTAAGGTCGAAGAACTATTAAGCGCTTGCCTGGTCTACGACCAGATGTTTATGGCCAAGGTATATGACCCCGGTGACTGTTGTCACATGGCCAAGGGACGCTGTCCATGGCACGACTCTAGGGTCGGGAGGAAGGTTGTGATGGTGACCATTCACCATGCACCTGTCCTAATCAAACTTATGAAAGGATCACTTATCAGTTAAGCCCTGGTGACCCTATCGTCACATGGCTAGAAGGAGCGATGCTCATTATTGTGACTTTTGGCTATTGTCACCTATTTGCTTGGACTGATAGTCCTGAATGGTTATTATGATCGTTGTTGACATTATAGCATGCTTTATTGAGTTTTCTTGCTGGGCTTCGGCTCACGGGTGCTACGTGGTGCAGGTAAAGGCAAGAGGAAGCTGGACCATCCCTGTGTTGGAAAGCTTAGGTGATGATGTGTACATATGCAGCTGCTCGTCCGCCACGGCCGAGGTTTAAAGTGGAACTAGGGTTGAACCCTGTTTTGCCGCTAGAACGGCCTGTTGTAAATGTTTTCTGTAATAAACTCTGAAATTATATTTTCGGGATCCCAATGTATAAATTAAACGTTCTAGTGAAACGTTACATCCTAATCAAAGTTTTTAAACCCTAAACCGCTAATCATACTTAGTTCACGATTTTGGCCAAATGACTCGATTAGCGAGTTTAGCACTGTTTACAAGGCACACCGTAACGGTCCCTGGAGTTTGGAGCGTTACACTGGGCTTCGATGGGCTTGGGGAGGAGACGGGTTGGGCTTTTCCTCAACAAAATGCCATTTTTTTCCTTTTGTTTTTCAGATTTAACTCTTTTTTTATTCTTTCTTTTTCTTTATGCCAAAATATCAATTAATTCCTACAAAATAACAATAAATTAAATCATGATCAAATATTTTCATCCATAAAATATATCATATTAATTAAATGAAAATAATAATCCAAACTTAATTTATTTTGACATTTAAGATCAATAAAGTGCAATTTTCACCTCTAGTTATAATCTTGCCAAAAAGAAAACAAACCAACCCTTTCTTTGTTATATTATATTATATTATCTTATCTTATATTATTTTATAGTATATACTATTCAAAATATTGTTAATTATCTTATTAGAGTTGTGTTTCCTGTTGCTAAGGATACTAAATCACTAGCTACATTCATTTGGGGATATATATTTCATGTACAAGTTTGGTAATCACAAATGGGGCAATCTTTGATGCTATTTTGATGCTCTGCAGTGAAATTTGACAAAAATTTTGGAGGTACATATTTTTGATGAAAATTTTGGAGGTTTATATTTTTTTTACTCAAATATCTGTTTCAAATGATTTTTTTTTTTTTTTTAAATTTGTATTTTTTCGAGATCTACAAAATTAGAATGAGAGAGAGAGTGAGAAAATAAGAGATGTTAGAGAGAGAGAGAGTTCGGATTGAGATAGAAAATGAGTGTTTGATTATTTTTGTCTAAAAAATTAAAATTGTCATATATTTGGGATAGTAACTTATATTGACATATTAAAAAATTTCACTAAGTTATCATGCATATAACATGAAATTTCCCTTTTATAATCACACCAAGTTTTCTAAATTATTTCTTTAATTCCTCAAGGGAAATGAAGACACATGATTAAAACTCTTAAAAGAAATTGGTAACTACAAATGGGGCTATCTTAAAAAACGATAATATACCAATAAACTTAACCGAAAGATAAAAGACCAATTAGCGGCCAAATACATGGAAACAACTATTCTGACTTCAAGGAAACCATGAAACAATACAACCAATAGTACAAAATAAAGTAGAGAAGGCTAAACAAAGTGAGTAGAAAGGAAAAGGAACAGGGCCCTATCTTATTACAAAAGCCTTTAAACCACAATTGACCCAAATAATATTAAAACATGTACTTTACTTTGATAAAGTAATCCACAAACTTGTACCACAAATATTCTTCGAAAAACCAAAAGTATGCACGCCTCCAAAATCCACAAACCAGCAACGGACCAATGAAACCTACAATGCTCACCTCGAACCCCATTCCTATGCCCAATCGGAACCAGTATTCAGCATCTTGTGTTTCTCCATCTTCAGTACTTGCATCTCTATTCAATGTCACATGATCCTCTCTACACTTTATGAGGAGTGGTGGTCCACACAATTTGTTGCCAATAAAGCCGGAAGCATCCATGATTTGCAATTGGATGATATTGGAATGGCTAATTCAGAAGTCAAGTGTTATTCTTTCCTAATTTACACGTTTTTATGACTGTGTATATTGTAGTTATTTAGAGCATCCCGCAAATTTTCAGAAAATTCTGAATAGTTTACAGTATCGAAAACTAGGTTCAAACATGTTTTCCATGCGCATAAAAAAAATTAGCAACGCGTGCAACAACATGTTTGAACCTAGTTTTTGGTACTGTAAACTATTCAGAATTTTCTAAAAATCGCTCCGATGCTCTAAATAGCTACAATATACACGGTTATAAAAAAAATCGTGCCGAAAACTGTATAAAGGTCGAGAACACTAAGAGCCCCACCAATAGAGTTTAAAGTAAAACTCCTATAGAAAAATTCTCCTATATATTTATATCATTACTTGTAAATGAAATGACTCGCCACAATATGTGTAACCACAAATTAATGATGATAACTGAATGGCTAATTCAGAAGTCAAGTGTTATTCTTCCCTAATTTACACGTTTGAAGTTTTTTTCTTTTTTTGGTTCTTTATCTTCTTGGTCTCATTATTAATGACAATTGCTAGACATCCAATTAATAATTCCAACCTTAGTTTACACGTTTTGGTTTAATTAATGACCACCGTATCTCTTGGGAGAATAAAGAATTTCTTCTCAATAGACAGGAAATATAAAGCATTATTTCCCCCCTACTTTACACCTTGTTGTGCATAATTTTCTCTTGTCTCTACCAACCATCCTTTGACCTCTTTTTTGTTCTTTATAGTAATAATAATTAAATACATTAAATTCTATGATCACACACTCTCTCACTACAAACATATCACAATCAATTAGGCCTACAATTATTTTTAAAACTAAAAGACAAGTAAATGTCTCTCCATACTACTATATAGAGTCTCATACGACTATATATCTCATTTATTATTTTCTTAATGTTCAAACCATAACGACATATATATATATATTCTCATGTTTCTAAAAGGAAAACTGAATTAGGTATCACAAATAATATATTTTCATGCATAATTATTAAAGGAGTAAGAGAATATCAAAATCAGTATTACATATTAATTGGTTTATGTATACTGCAGTAATAAATAAATAATTATTTCTTATTTAAAGTTTCAGAAAATTATTAATTTTAGAAATTACTTCACAATATCAAAATTTTACATATGGTCAAATTCCTCTATATTTATATAGTTCAACTATCTAAAATCTCATATAGATGATTCATTTCAAACTTATTTTCTTAATTAGAAGCCTACATTACAATAAATATTTCAATTGTTTAGAAAAAATAAACAATTATAACTATTAATATAGATTTCTCTTTTGAAAATAAAACTAGTTGTACAAATTTATAAACAAACCATATTAATTAACACGTTATAAGAGTTTTGCAAATAGATAGAGTCTGTCCAAGTGAGAGATAAGCTGCTCCTGCATGTTTATAACGTTAATATATAATATTATTATTAGTTAGATCATTTATTGATGATTAAAAAGAATTTAAAAAATTGATATTTTTGTTTTAATTAAAATTTGAAGTAATGATTGGAGATGAAATAGTAATTTGAAATGAAAAATTGAAGTTAAAGTAGATTTATAATGAAGTGGAGGTTGCCCTAACATTTCACAAGACATAGTGGAAAATATGTAGTGTTCATACACTCACAAAATAATAAGTTTTGAAAGTAGTTGAATTTTCTGATCACATGGAAATTAAAAATTGTATTCAATTTGGATTATTATTATTATTATGCATCAATTTTGTAACAAAAATAAGTAATTATTTATTTATTAATTTTGTTGACATATGTAATACCCTATCTATATATATATTTTGAAAATAGAATAATTTTGTTACAATTTCCAGGTCTTCGGCCTTTCGAAGGTTTCACACGAAAATGGTATTTTATTGAATGTAATGGCCCATGTGTGGAAAATGATAGTGGACGACTTAAAAGAAGTCTCTTGATGAGAAAGTAAGTCTACTTAGTTGTAGTATTCTCCAAGGGAAAAAAAAATGAATATGACTTTAATTGTAAAACTCAAAGAATTATTATTATTATTATTATTCCATCAGGCTTCGACAACATTATGAATAAAAACTGTAGGTTTATTGGTATTAATTCTTCTAATTTGATTTTATCAAAGAATAGAATGATCAATATATAGGCAGATTACAATGTACAAAATAATTAAAAATGAAAGAAATAAATATTACAACTTATATTTAGCTGTACAACACACCCTAGATATTTACACATATGCTATAGCTATTTCTACAAAAATCAATAGTTCATATATTTAATACTTCTACACAACAAAGTCATGAGCTAGTTAGTGCATAATCAACCAAACTAAGAATTATAGTAAATGAGGGCTCAATGGAAAGCTAAATTATGAGTCAATTTCAAGTTTTTTAAGATTTATATATCTTGTGTATTTTTTTTTTTTTGACAAAAGATATGTAAAAATCATATTACATTAGTCTCTCACATATGAAATTTGAAAATGATAATACACAAATGGGGCAATCTTCGATGTCATTTCGATGCTCTGCATTGAAATTTGATGAAAATTTTGGACGTTTATATTTTTTCACTCAAATGTCTCTTTCAAATGATTTTTTTTAATTTTGGTATTTTTTCGAGATCTACAAAATTAGAATGAGAGAGAGTGAGAGAATGAGAGATGTTAGAGAGAGAGTGATGATTGAGATAGAAAATGAGTGTTTAAATATTTTTGTCTAAAAAATTGAAATTGTCATATATTTGGGATAGTAACTTATGTTAGTATATTAAAAAATTTCACTAAATTATCACACATATAACATTAAATTTTCCTTTCATAATCACACCAAGTTTTCTAAATCATTTCTTTAATTCCTCAAGGGAAATGAAGACATATGATTAAAACTCTTAAAAGAAATTGGTAACTACAAATGGGGCTATCTTCAAAAACGATAATACACCAATAAACTTAACCGAAAGATAAAAGACCAATTAGAGGCCAAATACATGCAAACAACTTCTGATTTCAAGGAAACCAAGAAACAATACAACCAATATATTTATATCATAACTTGTAAATGAAAAGACTCCCCACAATATGTGTAACCACAAATTAATGATGATAACTGAATGGCTAATTCAAAAGTCAAGTGTTATTCTTCCCTAATGTAAAGCTTATCGGCAAGCTTTATCTTCGATCTACACCACTGGCTGTTGCCAGAAACACAACACCATTAACAACAGAGTACTAGCTCTCAAACTCAGAACAAGAACAAATATATCTTTAAAACTTTTGTGTCTTTACACTACAAGAAAATGGGGTCTT
Organism: Humulus lupulus; assembly: GCF_963169125.1. Taxonomy (NCBI): domain Eukaryota; kingdom Viridiplantae; phylum Streptophyta; class Magnoliopsida; order Rosales; family Cannabaceae; genus Humulus; species Humulus lupulus. The sequence goes on along the minus strand of NC_084797.1, from coordinate 11,282,086 downwards.
TACCTACCAATTGTAAGTGTAGGTAAAACTAGCATAATGGTGGGTAATATGGTTTACCTACCAATATTGAATTGGTAGAGATTGGTAGGTAAAGGTTAGTGGGGAAAGAGTCTTTACCTACACTTATTAACACTGGTAGGTAAAAGAATCAGTGGACCCCACTAAGTTATAAATCAATTGATGAGTCATCAGATGACGTGTTTGATGACATGGCATCCTACGTGTATGCTGACATGGTTTTTGTAATTTTACATGTCTGATGACGTGGCATCATATGTGACATCCTACGTGGCATCATATGTGGCATCCTACGTGGTGTCATTTTATTAGCCCACATAGCATTATTTTATTGGTCTGTTACACAATTTATATTTTGTTCAAATTTAATGGTTATGTGTAGGTAAAAGATAATAACAGTTATTTATAAATGTTCTATATTAGAAATAAACTAGAAAAAAACCATACAATAATAAAATGTCTAATGCTAAAATTCTTTATAATGTTCAATACTAAAATAAGTTATAAAGTTATCATTTTAAGGTTACCCCTACCAAAATAAAAAAAAAAACTTCATAAAGTGCATTCCTTAATAAATTAATGTAAATAAACTAAGAATCATCTTGTGACTCCCGAACTGAAAAAGATGGCGACTCTCTTAAATTTGCATCTGAAGCTTGGTCTGTTGGAGGTGGTGGAGGCGGTGCCATCAAATTGTTATGACGAAGTATATCCACAACCACACTAAGTTGTTCGTTAGTAGCATTAAGGTGGAAAGTTGTATCATTAAGTCGTTCAACTAACTCTTCATAAGTTGGTTGATTACCCACAATATTTTCACAATGTGAAGTAGAAGTTGTGACACTAGGAGACCGCCCCCACCCTCGCAAGTATACCGAATCACGTCCAAGTACACGCTCCATAATCTCTTTATCAGACAGTTCTTCCGGAGGATGTTGTGTAGCACCCACATTATTTTGATATAATATAGCCAATAATCACATGATTGCATTGCATTACATATCATACAATATGTATAATTTGAGCATATGCATATTCTTATAAGTGTTTTCGTGTATAAGTATAAAAGTTGTGTATGTGATGTCTATATGTATGCTCAATATTATTAACCTTGTGGCATTTGAGTTGTCTTTTATGGGTGTTTGATGTGCTCAAGATATAAGAAAGTATGAAAAATATGGACAAGGCATGGAATTAAGTGATGAAAGTGAGATATAGAAGGAAAAATAGGTTAAGTAGTGAAAAATAGTACAATGTCGATTACTAGTATTTCGATGTAAAATTGAGTATTTATGGATTTACCAAATGTAATCGAGGTATGATTAAGGTCTCATTGATGATGTAAAAATGGTTTTAGAACTATTAGATCAATTCTTGATGGGAGGTATACATAATCAGTGGTATTGATGCAAAGTCAAAACGAGCTTAGCATAAGTGCGCTACGCTCGATCGGGTAAGCATAACTATTGGGTATGAAGTCATATGGACCTAAGGTTTGGTGTGAGTGTTTTACACATAAGGATAATAGGCCTAGCAGATGATTAAGTCGAAATTATTGAAGTGATAAGGTTTTCATAAGTCAAAAGGTGAAATGATGAGATGAAAGGTGTCAAATTTTGATACAATAAGGCTAAATCATTGAAAATAAGGAATTTTCATCAACCTTATCACTTTGCACGACCATTACTCTGAAAAATAGAGAGAAAAGAAAACCAAAAACCATTTCTTGGCTGGTTTGAAGAAATTCTAAGGAGATCCAAGTGAAAGCAAAGCCAAAGAATTAGATTAAGCTTAGTTCTAGCATTTTTATGGTAAGTTCTTGTACTTGGAAGTTAAACCATGTTTTTGAATTTTTCTGAAATCTTATATATGGTGTTTTATCTTTTTTAAGATATTTCTTGGGGTTTCCAAGTGGTTTGAGGTTTAGAAAAGCTTGAAGAGATTGTTTTCGCCGAAAAGTTGCTCGGTAAGTGAAATTTTGTGTTTTATGAGATTTTTGGGGTTCTTGGAGTACAAGTTGATTTTTGGTTATTTGATTGAGTTTATAAGAGAGTATATATGTTTATAAATGTTTGAATAGATGTGGAGACTCATTTAATTTAGGTGATGATCTAGGAAATTAGAATTTTATCAAAATCGGTATATGATAACTTTATGATGAATTATGTTGGTATTTGGGATATATATGGTTATGGTAGGTTATTTGATGTTGATTATTGGTTGATTTTGATATTTGAGGATAGCTAAAATTAAGGGGAAACTCTGTCAAAATTTCTCCAAATGTCTAAGATAAATCTAATGCTCGATCTAGGTGGTTTAAGGCATTTTAGGCATGTTTTGGGTATGAAATTTGATATGATGTTTTATGGGTATTTTTAAATGAGAGTTCAATGTATTACTGCCATCATTATGATGAGAAATCCATGCCATTGTCAGGATAAGCACATCAATACCTAAGACACCACTTGTTACACGGTGAATTATATTTTGGATAGAAGGTAAGTAAAGTACTCAACTGCAACACAAGAATTACATGTTATGTGAAAGTATGCATTATATGAATATTTTGTGAGTAAGTGGTATTAACATACATTGACACTTCATCATAAATTTTTATGCATGGCATAATAGTGATATGGTAATGTTATACCCAAAAATTGGAGATCAATGACGTGGCAATAAAGGTGACAAGTGGCAGTGCATGGTCAGTAAAAGACACATTAATAGTCAATTAATACATTGACTCCTCAGAGTTGTGATAAAGGGACCCGGTAGACTGACGAAGAATTTGGACTGCCTGAAAGATGTCATAACCAAGCCAAGTGCACCTTGGTCCGAGGAGGCTAAGGAGAATGCATCCCAGGAGGCTAAGGAGAGTGCATCCTAGGAGAGCTAAGGAGAGTGCATCCTAGGAGGCTAAGGAGAATGCATCCTAGGAGAGCTAAGGAGAGTGCATCCTAGGAGGCTAAAGAGGATGCATTCTAGGAGAGCTAAGGGGAGTGCATCCTAGGAGAGCTAAGGAGGGTGCATCGAGGAGAACTCAAGAAAGTGGTCCTAGGAGACCCCAAGGAGGATGTGGTCCTAGGAGACCCCAAGAGAGTGATCCTAGGAGACTGTAGAGTCCAAGAACTTTACTTAGCTAAGATAGATAATAGTATGATAGCATTATCTTTGTTACTGTGGATTTTTGGTTCAGACCGGGAATTATTTGGACACTCATAGTAGTACTTATAGATTTTTCTAAGTTTAATCTATAGTTTAAGAATATTAAGTTTAACCTAAGGTTTGATTAATGTGACTGATATTAAGGATTATATTTATTATACTATAAGGTTTAGATATCAACCAATAGGATTTTAAGCACATGTTATGAATGGTGATTAAGGATTAAGTATTTTTTAGGATTAAAAATAATAAGGAGTAAAGTTTGAATGTTATAGGGTCAGTGAGCAGCTTTGAATACGTTGAGGGCTTAGTCAAGGCTGTTTACTCCATTCAAACTTAGCTAAAAATGTGTAATTTCGTGTTTAAATATTCAGCGTGTGCCGATATATCGCAGCACGTAGATACGGAAAACACGAATCAATGCACGGTCGCCTCGGGAACAATGGTCCAGGCGATATATCGCCTATAGGGGGCGATATATCGCCTCCTCCAGCATAAATTCAAACATTTTTTAATTCCTTTCCTTTCAGCCATTCAAACTTCTTCTTAAGTCCATCATCTTTTGAACGAGTCTTCAGCCTCTGCTGAACGATTATTCAAATTATTTTCACCTAAATAGCCATTATTTTTATTCAAGTAAAATCAAGATACTTTCATTCCCAAACTCTATAAATAGGACCTAGTACCCAGCCATTAATCACCTTTTACTCTAAGTTCAGAAGCTGCAAGTGCTAGGAGAGTGTGAGAGTTAAACACCTGGGTTTGGGAAATCATAAGCTTAAACATCATAAGCTTATCAAACACTTTGGGAAGTGAGATTCTATAGTATTTCGGTTGTGGTGTAGATTGGTCTCGCAAGTCTTTGAGGTAAACCCAAAACTCTAGTTCAGTTGATTTATGTTATGTTTCCCTTCTCTTAGTCTTCTACTCAGTCCCCTAACCTCATTCTTATTTTGGTTAGGGAATCCAAGTTCTTAAGCACATAAGTTGTGGTAAGCATATTTCTCAATGGTTTAGTCTTCCTATTCATTTTCATTTCTTCTTCTTCATAAAACTCACTCTTTCTCATATGGTTTTAGGAGTGTTCCAAAAGTCCCAACCCAGTCCATCATATCCCGGTAACTTTGGTAAGGAAAATAGGCTAGAATCTATATGTTATATGCTTATGTTATCTTATGTTTTATGTTGTTAAATGTGTTATGATATGTATGCATGTATGTTTGTAGGCTTGGGCATATGACCCATATGACTAACAAGACCCCAAATGGGTTATGGGCATATGACCTACTTAGCTAGTAGGACCCCACTAATCCCATGGGCATATGCTTGTTTAGTCTATGGGACCCCAAGTAATAATGGCCATTATAATAAGTGTATGTATTATGTGTTATGATATGTCTTTACGTTTATTATGAAGTTTATGTTTATGATTATGTGTTAGATTTTCCTTGCTGGGCATTAGGCTCATTCCTTTCTGTTTTATGTGCAGGAAAATAAGCTTTAGAGGCGGTAAGATTCGTGACGCTTAGAGGATGTGTATCGATGGTGAATGGAGTCAAAGGGGCCGAGCGTTATTCGATTCGAGGATGTAGTCTTGTTTATGTTTTTATGGTTTTAGATGTATTTTCTGCATTTTCTATGTAACTCTTTTTACTTTAAGTTATTTTTGTTTTAAAGACAATGGGTACCCATATCCTACTTATTTTTATGAAAGTAACCTTTGTTTCTACAAGTTTATAATAAATTATGGTATTTTCGCAAATGTATGTTTTAGTAAGAATTTGTATGTATAGTTCGATAATGGTCCAAGAGTCTAGATTAGTGGGTCATTACAGAGACCCCAAGGATGAGGTCCGAGGAGAACTCAAGAAAGTGGTCCTAGGAGACCCCAAGGAGGATGTGGTCCTAGGAGACCCCAAGAGAGTGATCCTAGGAGACCCCAAGGATGAGGTCCGAGGAGGAGAGCCCAAGAGACCTTGGTCCTAGGAGACCCCAAGAGGGTGGTCCTAGGAGACCCCAAGGATTTGGTCCGAGGAGAAACATGGCATGCTAGAGGAGAGTGCCATGTTAGAGAAGAGAAGTGCATGTCCTACCACCATGCACGTCCGACCAACAAATATTTGTCCTACCACCATGCACATGTTCGACCAGCACTTGCATGGGTGGTCAGTAGGAGGTGGATCAACTAGCTAGAGGAGACTAAGTCAAGATTCCCAGAAACAACTTCAACAAGATATGCGGGAATCTCTCATTCTTCCCACAAATGGGGGGTTTGTTACATTTTGAATTTTGAATGTTTCTTTGTAATTTAAATGTAATAAATATAATAAAATATCCCGGTTCTAGGGGATACCGTATGCATGACCCTAAGCCTATAAATAGAGAGCTTATGGGATTAGAGAGGGGGTTCTTCTTTCTAGGGAGAGAAATTTGGGTCTGAGTATTCTAGAGAGAGAAAACTTGGGTCTAAGTATTCTAGAGAGAGAAAGTGCTGGCACTTGAAAGAATTCTTGTATTTTTGCAATCTGTACTGAAGAAACTCAGTTGGCTCAGTCCATCTGATCTTAAGTATAGATCTATAAATCACAACTCTAAGTGGATTAGGCTATTACCGACAATCGGGGCTGAACCACTATAAAATCTTGTGTGTTCTTTATTTTCTTTATAAAACTGTCTGTGTCGTTTACATTCTCTTGAAGGCTTGTCGTTATTGACGTTCTCACGTCGTTGGCTAAAAACACAGTCAACAGGTAAATTATTATATGATATAAGACCATGCATGATATTATGATGATTAATTATATGATGCCTTTGCAAGTTTTGTGCAACATAAAAGAAAGTTGTAATAAGAAGTTTAAGTTCAGTGCCACTGTTTTGAAAAGGCAAATGAAAGTGTTAATAAGTGTAAATGGAGCCCTATAGTAGGCTTATAGTGGCTGCCCAATAATTTGGGCTAGGTTTTAGTGAACCAATTATATTGTTTGCCATATTTCCGTTTTTATTTCTCCTCCATATGAGTTATTGTTATATGTATTGACACCACAGTGTGTGGCCGCCTTAACTCTTGAGCCTGACGGGGCAACGATGGAATAAGGTTTTTAATGTGCCCTACTGTGGTGATGGCTAGCCGGAGGAGAACCCATGGGATTTTATATTGTATGTGTAACAAGCCCTGCAGGCATTGACCAATTCAAACAGTGTGCACAATATTAAGGGGCCCAAAATTTAAAAAGAAGTTGTGTATGTCCATTGATATTGGGTAATCATTAGCATTGCATGCATTACTTTGCTTACTGAGCTTTAGGCTCACAGTTGTCTTGTGTTGCAGGTAGAGAAAGAAATGTGTGAATGACATGAGGAGAACTGAAGCATGGTCCTAACCCTGATTTGTACATATGAACATATCGACCTTTTGTGGGTTATTTCAGTTATCAGTGAGATGTTTGTAATAAAGTGTGAAGTTATGTTTTGAAAATAAATTGGGTTATTTAATACTTATGTATAATATGTTTGAGACACACTTTATGTTTAATATAAATAATGTGAAATAAGTTTTCAAGTTAAAAAAAAAAAAAAAATGTCCAGACTTCCGCAGTAATAAATTACGATATAGTTTTAAAACGTAACACCTCAAATATGGTTTTAACTAAAATAAGTGAGGGTGTTACACCCTTACTCAAATAAGAATCTCATATTTATAGATTAAAAATGTAAAGTCGTTAGTTTGTTCAATCGAACCCTTGATTGGTGGAGGAGATATAACCGAATTTCCTTCCAAAATGTGTTGATTCTAAATTATGAATTCTGAAGTCAGAGGCGTAGACTGCTTCTGTCCCGTAGCTTCTGACTTCGGAGCTTCTGTTGATCAAAACGATTCGTTTTGAATACTCGACAAATGAGGAAAGAATTCTGGGCCGAATATCTTGGGCCCAATAGATGCCCCCTGGTCCAAGCTTCGAACGGATGAGGCATGATTATATTCTCAAACCTTGGGCCGACTCTTCAACGCCAAAGATTTCGCCCAAAGTCGTCATTCTCCGTGCATTGAGGCAATTCGTAGGTACACAATCATCAAATCTCCTGACATGCTATTTTTGAAATTTAATGCGAACACAATTATCGAGTGAAACACTCGATTAATCCACTTCTCACTTAACTGGTTTTGATTCAAATAACTCCCAATTCAAACTTTTCAAACTTTACTCTAAATTTTTCAGAGAAAGAACTCGAAGGGAAGAAACCCTAAAATTAACCATCCTTCTATTCACACATCAATTACCTCAGCCTTCTCAATCATGTCTTCACGTTCATCTCCCGAACCCATGGATCGCGATGGATACAAAAATGCTTATGAACGCGTACGCAAATCGTTCGACATTCCTGACAATGTCACAGTGCAGATGCTTTCGGATGTTGAACTTCGGAAATGGCGATTCAAGGACGTAATCAAGCCTACCGAAATTGTCATGAGCCTGAGACACATCGAATGGCTTCGTTTCCCTCTTCCTGCTCTGTTGGTGCAAATAATTTCGAACTCTGGAGCTCATATTTCTCAATTTCTTCCAAACGCTATCCAATCCATAGTTGGTGCTCAGATGATAGGAACTCTTAAGAATGTCGACATTTAGTCAGATGACATTTATGCGTGCTTTACCAAGTCGACGAACAAGGCGATAGAGGGAAAACCCTGGAAGACCTTCTATCTCTCTCCCAAAAAGGATCAGACGATTCTTACTGATTTTGATAGCTCCCATCGAAATTGGGATAAATACTACTTCACCGTTGGTGGAGCATGGTATCCTAAATTTCTGCCCCGAGAAAATTTTCCTTTGGCCGTGGTGTTCATAAAAGGTGAGTTATGTTTTTCTTTTGTCCCTTGTTGCTTTTAGTGTGAGTTAATCATATCTGGATGATTGCCTATTGATATGACTCTGCGCATTACCCCTTATTTTTTATTTCTTTGTGTCAGATTTTTCGTGGCCTCAGGTTAACATGAGTCCCGAATGACAGAGCATGTTGACAGAGAAGGGGTTTCTGCATGAATCCAAAGAGAATGCCATTAGTATCAGGGGCGTGATGAACCCCTACTGTATGCAAATTATGACCCGGCTCTGCTTCGTGGATCGAGTCGATCCTGGTGTCGTGCGGGTCAGATCGCACAGGGTGACATGACCCTAGGCAAAATTACAGCTTCATGTGCAAAGCAGCTGGGAGCTTTTTTTGAAGAAATCTCCCCCTGCTTCTTCCACTCTGTCGCTATCGAAGACCGAGTGTGAAAGAGTGTGCTCTGAGACCTTCGCCGCATGTGTCAAGTGCCTAGGGATCCCAGAAAATAAAAAGAAAGATGGCTCTGGTACAACTACTGCTGCAGAATCATCTCCTGATAAGTCTGCTTTGTCACGCAGATCTTCCCGTATCCATGGACGATCTTCCACGCCTTCTGATGTTCTCCAAATCCAGCCTCTTCAACAGGTGCCTTTTCCTAAGGATGCCTTAGGGAAGAGAAAGACGCGCGAGGAATCCTCTGATGAAGATTTGAACGATGGGAAGTGTATTTCGTCCAAACTTCAGATCCCAAAGGGATCTGCTTCTGCTGCCAAGGGTTCTCCCCTTGCAATCCCCAAGCTTACTCCAGGAAAGTTACCAACTGGTCAGGCTCTAACGTTGTTGTAATGCCCCAAATTTCCTAATAAGGTTTAGGACCTTGATTAGGAGGCCGAGAGGGCCATAATTGATTTATTATATTATTTAATGATTATATGCATGTTTACGTGAATTATATTATTATATGATGGTGGATGCATGCATACGGGAGAATTTATTATTGTGAGGGTATTTTGGTAATTTGGCCACTGTGGGCGTAATTGTATATTTTGGGTGCATGGCTATGATTAATTAATATAGCCACATTATAAGGTGGATTGGTTTGAGCTAATCGACATGAGACGATCATGAGATGTAAGTGTTCGGTCTAGTCATAACGGGTTTAAGTTCGGGGCTCGGGGTGAGTCTCGGGGTGAATTTAATGATTAGAGCATTACCGAGAATTAAAGGGTAATGGGATATGATTTATTGGTATTTGGGAATTGTAATGCCCCGGATTCCCTATTATGGTTTATGGCCGGATTAGTAGGCCGGGAGGGCCATAACTGTTTAATTATGCCATTAAATGTGTTTATGCATGTTTATGAGAATTATATTATCATATGATGTTAAATGCAGGCATGTGAGTCCACATTTGTTTACAGGGGTATTCTGGTAATTTGGCCCGTTGAGGGTATAATTGAATATTTGTTTGTATGATAATGATATACTGTGAGACCACATTATAATGTGGATTGGTTCGAAAATTTCGACATGAGACGATCCTTAAACATGATTTATCGGTTTGGTCATAACAGGTTTGAGCTCGGGGCTCGGGGTGAGTCTCGGGGTGATATTAAAGGTTATAGCGTTACCGGGGATTTTAGGGTAACGGGTTATGAAATATCGGTGTTTGAGGATATTGAGATTAGCGGGAATTGGGAAGCGTTAATTATAATTAACGGGTTTAGCGGAATGTACCAATTTTGCCCTTGGGGTGGCTTTGGAGGCTTAAGATGACATAAGGGGTATTTTGGTCTTTTTAGGGGTGTATATATATGATGTTTGATAGCTGAAGGTTGTAGAATAAAATAGAACAAAACAGAGGCTCTATCTTCTCTTCCCGTACCTTCCCATACCTTCATCTTCTCCATTGCCTTCTTTGAGAGTTTTGTGTTCTTGGTGGTAATTCAAGCTAGAGGAACTTAAGGCTGGGTTGGAGCACTTGTGTTAGCTTGTGTGGAAGGTTCAAGACAAGTTTCAAGGTGAGTTTTGGCCTTTAACACAGCTGGTACTCTGTTTTTGTTTAAAGTTTTCAATTCATGTTCTTGATGTGGGAAGTATGAATCAAAGGAGGTTTTTGGTGTTAGTTGATTGGGGTTTAATGTGAGTGAGCTAAGGTTGTTATTTGGGGGTTTAATTATATGTTTGGAGGAGGTTTTATGATGGTTTGAGAGGCTGGTTTGAGAGAAAAACGCACAAGGGGAAAATCTGGTTTGTGCGTGGGCTAGTTGCTGAACTGGGCTGGGTGCCGCGGCACAGCTTTTGTGTGCCGCGGCCCATGCGCGTCTGGCAGATGGGGCTTGGGGGCGTGCCGCGGCACGGCTTTTTGGGGCCGCGGCCCATAAGGCCAAATTTTGCTAAAAGTGGTTTTTAGCTTAGGGATTCAAACCATAGGCCTCGAGGTTGGACCTAGTACCCGGTTGGGTAGTATTTGAGGTCTCGGGGGCTGGGATTTGGTTTGGGAACCCTCTGTTATCATTTTTATTGATGAATCCTATATTTTGGTTATGACCAGGTGACCGTCGAGGAATTTAAAGATTTATCGTTCTCAGGGGTTGTTCATATAATTATTCTCACACGAACCAGAGGTAAGAAAACGGTGTTTGAGTACAGTTGCACCCTGTATAGGTATATGACATGCGTGGTTTGATACTTGAGGCATGTTGGTTGATATATGTGGACATGGATTGCATATTAAATGCTGTTGAACGTTGTTTACCTGTTTGAGACACTGACTAGTCAGGGACCGACTCTAAAGTCGAGAATCATGCATTGAATGGCTCTATAGCATTAATGCCAGACCGACCCTAGGGTCGAGAAACTTATAAGCGCTTGCCTGGCTTACAACCAGATGATTATAGCCAAGGTTTATGACCCCGATGACTGTTTGTCACATGGCTAAGGGACGTTGTCCATAGTTTCGACTCCAGAGTCGTAAGGAAGGTTATGTTGGTGACTAATCACCATACACCTGTCCTAAACAACTTATGAAAGATTCATTTCTCAGTTAAGCCCTGGTGACCCTATCGTCACATGGCTAGAGGGAGCGATGCTCATTGTTGTGACTTTTGGCTATTGTCACCTGTTTGTTGGACTGATAGTCCTGAATGGTTATTATGATCGTTGTTGATATTATATCATGCTTTATTGTGTTTTCTTGCTGGGCCTTGGCTCATGGGTGCTATGTGGTGCAGGTAAAGGGAAGGAAAAGCTTGGCCAACCCTGAGTGGAGAGCTCGGGCGATGTGATGTACATACAGGGCCGCTTGATCGCCGCGGTCAAGGAGTTCTCAGAGGGACTAGGGGTTTACCCTATTTTTGCCGCTTAGGCCGGCGGGGATTGTATATTTGGAACTGTAGCAACTCTTTTGTAACATGAACTACTTGTAAACATTTTAAAAAGGCTCATGAGCAGTTTATTTACTTAATGAAAAGTACCCTTTCCTTTTTACTGGTTTTCCACCTTAACCTGTTAATAACGCTTAGATCACGTTTTTAACCAAAGGACTCGGGTAGCGGGTCAAATTTCTGGTTCACCGTTCTCCGTAACTGTTCTGGGGTAGCCAGGGCGTTACAGGAATATTGAGAATAGCGGGAATTGGAGAGCGTTAATTATAATTAACGAGAAAGGCGGGAAAGGACGGTTTTACCCTCGGAAGCTTTTTGAGGGGTTTACTTGGCTTAAGGGCATTATGGTCTTTTGACCTTAAGGATTTATATCAGCTTTGGGTGTTTAGAAAGCTGTGGAAAACAGAATAAAACAGAGTCTATCTTCATCTTTCTCCCTTTCTTCCCGTACAAGTTCTCCTTCACCCTTTTCTTTGAGTTTTGAGAGCCAACTTGAGGTATTGAGCTAGGAAATCAAAGGTGGCAGCTAGGGAACTTGATTCAGACATTTAAGGGGATTCAAAATCGCTTTTAAGGTGAGTTCTAGACATTGAATTCAGGTTATGCTCTGTTTTCCTTTTGGTTTTCAGCTTATGGTTTTTGATGTAGAAAGTGGGAATCAAGGGGAGTTTTTGTGTATGTTTGGTTGGGTTTTGATGAGGGGGAGTTATGGGTGATGTTTAGAGGTTTAATTGTGTGTTTGGAGAAGGTTTGGAACTGGTTTGAAGGCTTGGTTCTAGGGGAATATACAGGGGAGGTCGAGCTGGTGCGTTGCTGATTTTTGGCTGATCTGGGTAATGAGCCGTGGCCTGGCTTTTGTGTACCGCGGCCTAAGGTGGCTTCTGAGGCAAATATGCCTCTATCAGGGAGATGAGCCGCGGCATGGCTGTGGTGAGCCATGGTCCATCAGGGCATTTTTGGCTGAAATTGTGTTTTTAGCTTAGGGATGCTTACCATAGGCCTCGGGGTTGATCCTAGTACCCGGTTAAGTGGGGATTGATGTCCCGGAGGCTAGATATTGGTTTGGGAACTTATGTTGATCATTTTTATTAATGATACCTTATATTTGGTTATGACTAGGTGACTACTAAAGGACTAAAAGTTGATCGTTCTCAAGGGTCGTTCTTTTAATCGTTCTAGCTCGACTTTGAGGTAAGAAAAATGCACCCTGTGTATATGTGACATGCATGGCTATTATTGATGCATGTTGGTTGATTATTGAGTATGACATGCATGGCTATTATGATGCATGCTGGTTGATTATTGAGTATGACATGCGTGGCTATTATGATGCATGTTGGTTGATTATTGAGTATGACATGCATGGCTATTCTTGATGCATGTTGGTTGGTTATTAAGCGTGACATGCATGGCTGTTATTGGTGCATGTTGGATTGCTGGATATATTGCATATGATGCATGAGAAACATGTGATTAGGACATGCTTGTATACTGAGTATGATATCGTTCAGAGCTTGAGCCTCTGTGTTTACGCATGGTCCTAATTGTACTAATACTTGTTTAGTAAGCATGCTGAATACCTTGTTTATGGATATGGAACATGTGATATATGATTGGTGGCATGACTTACTTGTGTATGACACTGACTAGTCAGGGACCGACTCTAAAGTCGAGAATCATGCATTGAATGACTCTATGGCATTAATGCTAGACCGACCCTAAGGTCGATGATCATGCGTTGAATGGCTCTACGACATTAATGCTAGACCGACCCTAAGGTCGATGATCACGCACTGAATAGCTCCATGGCATTAATGCGGTACCGACCCTAAAGTCGAAGAACTTATAAGCGCTTGCTTGGTCTATGACAAGATGTTTATAGCCAAGGTATATGACCCCGGTGACTGTTTGTCACATGGCTAGGGGACGCTGTCCATAGCACGACTCTAGAGTCGGGAGGAAGGTTATGTTGGTGACCATTCACCATGCACCTGTCCTGATCAAACTTATGAAAGAATCACCTATCAGTTAAGCCCTGGTGACCCTATCGTCACATGGCTAGAGGGGAGCTATGCTCATTATTGTGACTTTTGGCTACTAACACCTATTTTCTTGGACTGATAGTCCTGAACGGTTTTTATGATCGTTGTTGATATTATATCATGCTTTATTGTGTTTTCTTGCTGGGCTTTGGCTCACGGGTGCTACGTGGTGTAGGTAAAGGCAAGAGGAAGCTGGAACATCCTTGAGTTGAAGAGCTTAGGTGATGATGTGTACATATACAGCTGCTCGTCCACCACGGCCGAGGTTTAAAGTGGAACTAGGGTTGAACCCTGTTTTGCCGCTTAGAACAGCCTATTGTAAATATATTCTGTGATAAACTCTGAAATTATATTTTTGGGATCCCAATGTATATATTAGATGTTCTAGTGAAACGTTACATCCTAGCCAAGGTTTTTAATCCCTAAACCGCTAATCATACTTAGTTCACGATTTTGACCAAATGAATCGATTAGCGAGTTTAGCACTGTTTACAAGGCACACCGTAACGGTCCCAGGAGTTGGGGCGTTACAGTTGTGCAAGAACGAGTATTAATACTAGTATTAATCCTACCATATAAACTCCACATTTTAAAGCATAGATAATAATAATAATAATAATAATAATAATAATAATAATAATAATAAAATTTAAATTCAATAAGTAACACAGTCAATTCAATTTCTAAGTCCAAAAGAAAAAAATTATTAATTATGAACTATTTATTTATATTATTATTTACTTTCTTTACTTATAAGAATTCAAAACAAAAATATACTTATTTACTTATTCATTTTTAAATCAATTTTAGTTTTATGACAATAAGCAAAACGCTAGAGAAAGAGTAACAATAAGACACGAGCAACCCGGTAACAGTATTACTTTTTCTCTTGCGTTTTACTCTTTATAAAAATAATATTGTTATTTTGAATTATTGTATGTGAAAAAATGAATAATAATATAAATAAATAGTTCACAATTAATAATTTATTTCTTTTGGACTTCAAAATTAAATTGACTGTGTTACTTATTGAATTTAAGTTGTTGTTGTTATTATTATTATTATTATTATGTATTTTTGTGCTGATTTTATGGCAATTTTTCTTTTTTAATAAATTGATAGTTTGTAAAAAGATAACTTAATTGTAAACTAATATTTTGTAAATATTTATTACCTCTTCGTTGCATAGGATTAGAGTTTGGTATTTCTTTGTTCCATAACGAGATAATTATGGTAGTCCTTTTTCGACAACAATAAGTTTGCTTGTCCATTTTTTATCTCCAAGAATAATTTCTTAGATAAGCTTAAACTCTCTTGCCATAGTCAACCCGTCAAACATTAAACTATAGAATGAGTAACAAGTACAATATATCTTCAATAGTAATTGTAAGATAAGAAACATAGGTGCTGTTTGGTAATTATTAAAAAAACAGTTTTTTATTTAATTAAATAAAAATTTGACAATTAAACATAAAATAGTGTTTGGTAACTTTATTTTTATTTATTACTTTTTTAAACTTTAAACAAAATTTATTAAATTTTAAAAATAGAAAACTTTCACTTTCAAATTTTTTTTAAATTGTTTTCAACTTTTAATTTTTTTTTTCTTCTCTTCTTCAAATCACCACCTCATTTTATATTGCTAAGCAAAACATAAAAATAAAAGTTATCAAACACACTTATTATTTTTTATTTTTAAAAACAAAAAACAAAAGTAGTTATCAAACATGTTTTTATTTTTTAAAAATAAAAAACAAAAATATAAATAATATTTTTATTTTTGTGTTTAAAAAATTCAAAAACAAAAATTTTACCAAAGACAACCATAGTAAATTGAACGTCTTACTTGTGAGTGAGGGTGGAATGGTGGAGAAGGATGAAGAAAATAAGCTAAATTTATTTGGATATGAGATATATATATATACTTTATGCTTATTTATTTAGAAGATAAAAAGATAAAGGCGGTGAAGCTACGAGGGTAGTAGAAGATAATGGAATGTCTGAGAAAGTAAAAGGGGAGGAATATAGCAGAGTTTATTGTAATCATTTAACGAAGGAAATTATGAAAAGTGATGTGATGGACTTTTGTTTTTTTTTGGCAGGAACTACCATATTTATAGTTCCAAAAAATCATGGGAGCTCGGTTTTTTTTGATAAAAAGGAGAATAACAAAATCAAATGATGAATGGTTACGAATGAGTGAGAATGAGTAATTCTGAACCATTTATATACCAGGTTGAACAATTCATGTATATTATTATATTATAAGTATCTTCGTGGAAGACTTCAAAAAAGGAAGCGTTAAATTGGTTTTTTTTTATTTCTTTCTTCCTCCAAGAGAGTTGAACTCTATCTCAAACAAACTATATATAATACATAAAAAAAAACTATATATAATACATAATAGAAGTCAGTGGACCATTTGTAATGAGGCGGTGGAACAGGACCATAAAAGACAAAAACAAACTAATAAATACAACAAGGAAACTTGTAGCTAAAATCCCATTTATTTATATATCTATCTATACTATACTATATCTAGTATATGGACTTTCTTCAGTCCCTCGGTTTATTTTCAGGACTTAGTCCTGTGTTTGATTTTCAGCCTTTAGATTTATTGTTTTAGAAAATGGATGGTGTGATTTAGTTGTTCAGTTTATTGGGTGTGAAAGTACTATTATGGCCTTAGGGACCCCTTAGTAACCGGTGACCTTTTCTTTGTGTTTGATCGGTGATTTTTCCCGTTTAGCCATTCTTCTCCTTTGAAAAGCTAAAGTCCCTCCTAAACCAAATCATAAGTTTGGAAGGAAAATTTCCTCTCATTTAGTCCATTAGTCTCCTTGACGAATTTAGGCTAGTTTTTTTTGTTCGGAGTAGTGAGGATTTGGATTGAGTTTGGTAAAATTTGCTACTAATTTGGAGGTGTTTGATTCTACATGCACTGTTGCTTGCGTTGAGTTTGAAGGACCGAGTGGCCAAGCAAAAATCCTTGCATCTTTGTGTCGAGTTCTTCGGGTAAGTTCTTGTACCACATTTACGTGATAAGTTTTGGGGATTAGCTAATTAGGCAAAAATTATGTTTGGCTTCTTTGAATTATGGGTAATGGTGCACTCGATTATTCAGTGGCCGAGCATATATAATGGTGACCACCTTATGTTTGAATTTTAGTTTGAGAGAAATTATAATAGCAATCATATGATTGTGAAATATAACAATGCGTGATCAAATTGATATTATCAAAGTTTTTAATGTATTTGTTTCATCCAATTCTAAATTCAATTTTTATTTGTATCAATTTTAACAGTGCTTGCATATTGTTTGATAAAATGTCTCAGTGAAGAATTTATTCGAAAAGTTATGAATTTCTTATTGCTATATGGTCAATTAAAGATGCAGTTGGCACTCGTCAAATAGGCATATGAATTTAAGTAGAGGGTCTGGAAAAGAATTAAAAAAATTTACGGAAATATACAAGGTAAGAGAATCAGTGTACTGAATAAGAGACTCGTATAATACTCAAGTAATTTCTGACTTTGGGTGTGCTTCAATTGATAGTTTGCTAATTTTAGCATTGTTATGTTTAACAAGATTATGTTCACAGTTGTCACTAGATGGAAGAGATATAGTCATGGTGTACTATGAATGTGTCATCATTGGAAGGTAATTGATGATAAACTGAAATAGATAACTCTGTGAAAATGAGTACAAAAAATAAAATAAAACACCATTGTGGAAAACTAAGGGCCATGCATCAGGTCCTAATCACAAGAAAATTAGTTATTGACACTTTATTTGAAAATATTGGATGCCACTTGAGATTAGCTCTAGTGGTGTGTGTGAGATTAAGGGGCAGAGTTGAAGTCTGTAAACATATATGTTATTGAAAAAATGAGAATAAAAAATTGTTAACCTATTTTCTGTGACCAACCAAAATGTTAGAAGTAACATATAATTGGCTTAATTGGTTTTGGCAACATAACTCACTGGTAGTTTCAGCAGTGATTGAATCATTGATAGTTTACTTTGTCACTTCTTCGATAGCTTTTAGACAAATGTAATTAGTTGAGCGAAGTATTATTTTTTTCATGTTAAACAACAGATTTTGGAGGAAAATATAATCAACTAAAATGTGTTTACACCTTACTTATTGTGTTCAAGTTTTTGAGAAATTGGAGTAGATTATATTTATTTGCCAGGGGGTTGTTATACTGAAATCTATTTTGTCTAATGCACTATCACTCCATTAACATCTTTGTTTAGAAGTATTTAAAATATAAACAAATCTAAATGTTAAAGCATGACAAGTATTGTTGTAGCATGGAGTATACTAATTATAATACAAGGTATAATTTATTCTAATCAAGAAGTTTGGTTTTTTATGTGTGGTGCATATCTAGTTAAATTATGTGATAACTTGAAAGGACTCGGGAGTTCCCAAGAGTTGTTTCATTTTAATTACAAAGATGGCTAGGTTGTTGACGTAAGTGCATAGGAATGTTTACTTAGCATAATTTTTATTTATTTTTTTATAAGAAGAAAAATATATTCCACTAAAAAATCAACTTACAAAACCCCCTGTACCACAAACGAATATACAGTTACAGCTTTACAAAAGTTGAATAAAATCAACCATACTCTTCTCAACAGCCTTTACTTTAATGCTCCTAATATCAAGTAATTTGGCTTTAAGACCCATAAGAATCAAAGAATTCAATTTCAAAACATTACAAGAATAAGACTCAAAGATACACCAATTCCTATTAGACCAGATGATGTACACTGTAGCAGCAAGAACAACAGCACTAATCCTTTGATGAAGCCCCCTAGGTCTCCCATCCATCCACTTCATCCACTCTGAGTATTTAGGAGGCCACATCAGATGACCCAGCCAAGACCGAACATGATACAACACCTACTGAGAGAATGGACAACTAAAAAACAGATGATAATGCGACTCCATATCCAACTCACAAACAGGACATAAGCAAGACTCAATTTGAATACGGCAGTTAATCAAGTTGTCTCGAGTAAGAAGGTGACCTAAAACCACTTGCCAAAGAATAAATATATGCTTAGGAATAGATAGCTTGCACCAAACCACCTTATTATAATGAACCTTCTCTTTGTGAACCAGATGCATATAAAGACTAGAAAGATTCAACTTGCCTTTGGAAACCGAAGGCTTTAATGAATCATGAGAGAAATGATCTCTCAGCTTAATAATCTTCCTCCAGTACCAACTAACATCAGATTGTAGATTATAAGACCAGAAACTATGCCCTTTGAGATAGATATTAGCTACCCATTTGACCCATAAAGAGTCCTGCTTAGATGAAATAGCCCAAATATATTTGGCGATCAATAAAATATTCCATTTAGATCCTTCTTTAAAACCAATCCCACCCAAACTTTTAGGCAAACACACCTGATCCGATAATGATAAATGCACTCTGCTACGGATGCCTTTAACTCCCCAAATAAATTTCCTGCATAACCTATCAATCTCCTTAATAACTATTTGAGGGAGCAAAAATATACTCAACCAATAAGTCCTAATACCCAACAAAACAGAATGTATGAGTTGAGATCTTCCTGCAAAAGAAAGATGTCTACTAGACCAAGTATGTAATCTATTTTGGATTTTTTTAAGAATTAAACCACAATCCTCAGCCTTCCATTTAGTTGGTGTTAGACACAATCCCAGATATTTAAAGGGAAGGATCCTTCCTCAATATTCAAGCTATCCATGATTTTTTTCCTTTCATCCAAATGAACACCACCAAAGTAGATGTGAGACTTAGATAAGTTCACTGCAAGACTAGAAACCTGACTGAATTTTCGAAAACCATAATACAGAATCTGAACTGAAATATAGGAACCCTTACAAAAGAGAATGAGATATTATGGGCCAACGATCTTTGCTTAATGAAAGCACCCTGATTGTGATGAGTAAGAAAAGGAAGAACAGTAGACTATCTCACACACATCATCTTCGAAATACACTTGTATAAGGTGTTACAAGAAGCTATTGGTCTATAATCTATTGCTATGGAAGGAGTATCTTTTTTAGGGATAAGGGTAGTAATTGATCTGTTAAGGGAATTAGGTAAGCAGCCAGAATAAAAAAAATGCAGCACAGCAGTGGCTATCTAATCCCCAAATCTTTCCACATATACTTGAAAAACCCCGAACCAAACCCCTCAGGACCAGGACTTTTAACAGCATGAATACTAAACATGGCCATTTTTACATCCTTCTTCGAAAAAGGCCTAATCAAACTAAGTTGCTGGTCTAAACTCAAAATGTTGCCAACCTTAAAACAATCCAGCTGAATCCTAGAAGTAGCAGAGCTAGGACTGCCCAGAAAACCTTTAAAATGGTTAATAAAATGATTAAGCACATCATCATAACAATCAACAATCTTGCCATGTTCATCCAAATAAGCAGTGATTCTATTAAAAGCTGACATCTGTTTTAAAGTAGCATAAAAGTAAGATGTATTGTCATCTCCAAATCGCAACCAAGTAACTTTGCTCCTTTGCCTAAGAAAACTGTCATGCATCTTTGAATAGTGTTTAAACTCTGAACATGCTACTTGTTCTACTTGCTGTAACTCTATAGATTGAGGTTGCTGTTGCAGCAAATATTGTGGTTGTTGAAATTTTTCCTTGGCTTCTAAATATCTATCTGTGACATCTCCAACTTTCCTCTTATTAAACTAAATCAACACTGACTTCAATCTGTTTAGTTTCTGAATAATTCGCAGCAGATCAGATCAGAACCCCTTAATACACCAACTTTTAAGAACAATCTCTCTGAATTCCTTATGTTTTGTCCTTTGTCATTGGTAAATTTTATGATAGGCGAATGGTGTATTTATTTTTATGAGTTTGTAAATATTAAGTCGTGTTTGACTAATAAATTTCCGTTTTTTATTTGACAGGTTAGTTTGGACTGATTAAAATAATTAAAAAATGGCTGAAGCAAAGAAGATAGATTATAGATGCTCACCTCGTAGGGTATTTTCTGTTATTTCCAAACTCAATGGGGATCAAAAGGAGGTAGTGAAACAAATGGGATTTGGGGCACTTTTGGGGATGAAAGATTGTGTCGTAAGAAGGAATCTAGTGACATGGTTGTTTTCTCGGTTCAACACCCAGGACGGGTCTTTGGTTCATGGGAAACAATTTAAATTGAACAGTCAAATCTTTGGTGCTACGATTGGTGTTAAGGATGGTGTTGAAAATTTATTTCATGGTAGCAAGAAGAAGCATTCGAAAAAGAAGGTTGAAAGCACTGCTGTGCAAGTTCTAGAGGAGAAATTGATAACAGGTCAATCGGCAGACATGTCCTTCGTTCGAGACTTCTTGCTCTTTATTGTCTCTGTATTCTTGATGCCTAATACGTCTGTAAATGTTGCTCGCGAAGTGGAGGATCCTATAAAGGCCATAAATGACATTGCAACAGTTTGTCGTGTTAACTAGGCATCACTGTCGTACAATTATCTATGGAAGGCCCTTCGACGGCATCAGAAAAACAAAGGCATGTTTGTCGGAGGATGCATATATTTTTTACAGGTACATGTTCTTTACACTTAGCAACTGTAATTGTTTTATGAGACACCATCGTATAACAATTTATGTTTCTGCATGTTGTAGTTATTTTACTGTCATCACGTTGTTTGGAAGGAAGGATATGTTGATAGATCCCTCTGCCCTTTAAATGTGTGGTCTGACGATGATTTCAAGGCTATACTGGATTGGGTACAGGAGCATGGGGGGTTTGAATCAAATAAAGTAAGTATATGATTATGTAAATAATTATTTCTTGTTTTCGAAATATTTTTTTTGGTTGAATTAATAAAATTTTCCCATGTTTTTCAGATTCCAATGATAGAGTTGCAGGACGATGCTGCAGCATCGAAGATGCCTGCCATGCTCGCCTCTTTGTGTGATAAGGTTGAATCAATTGAGAACAAAATGATTGAAAAGGAAATATAAATGGTAAAATTTCATGAGGATTTGAAGTTGCAAATGGCCAAGGAATTCAAACGATTACGTAAGAGTTTGAGCGGCGGAATCAGTTCAAGGGTGCGTGGTGGTGGTGTTCCCAAGTATAGTAAGGGAGAGGAGCCTCGGGATTCAGCCATATTAATTAATGACCCTATCCTAGCAAACATGCAAATGGATGAGAATAGGATATTGGAGAAGCTTTCGATTAGGAATGACCCAATGTTGTTGGAGTGCGGTATAGGATTTCGGAATGAACCTTCTTATGGAAACTACTCACCCTCCTTCAATGAAAGCAACCTGGGGGAAGTGAAGCATGACTTCATTAATTTTGAATTAACATTTTCACCAGCGAAGGAGTTCTTCAATGAGGTCCCAGCAAACACTGACCCAAATGCTTTTCCCTGTGAACCATCTAATTCGGAGAATGGGAAGACCATGGTTGAAATGGACAAAGATTTCAACGAATCTCTTGCTAAAGTTAGACCTCCTGAGAAAGAAAAGAAGGAGGTGGAGAAAGGGAAGGAGAAGGATATTGTGGATGAAGTCACGACTCATGAACCTAGTATCCCAGGGATTACGGTTGATCATGTTGTACATGAAATAGAGGAAGATGATAATGAGAAGATCGATCCTCCCACTCTAAGGAGAGAGAAGGAGCTCTGCAAATTGGACAACTTGTTTCAGAATATGATTCACACATACAATGAAAGCAATTACTACCAAATTGGAGCATTCAAATTGCGGAGGCCCTTGCCCCTGGCGAGTTTCGAAATGGCACTTTTCATTTTTGACTTCAGTTTGTCTTTGAGGTATGCGATACTTTCCCATCTTAAATCAACCATTTTTTATGTCTGACACAATTTCTACATTGAAAATATTGATGTTGTTAGGTTTACTTTTTTTACATTTTTCAACCCCATAATTTTCAGTGAGGTGTTGGTAGTAAATCCAATGGCAAAGTTGCAACGTTGGTACTTTAGGAGCCTTAGGCCTGAAGCTCATGTGGACATGAAGGTAAGTACCCAGTTTGTACATAGTTCACTTTTATTAGGATGCCCAAAGTATCTTATGAAGGGTTACGCCTTACATTTGTTGGATAAGTTGGGTTTGGATAAATGGCTTTATACTTAATTATGTTTTGCAGATTATTGATGCTTTTGCTCATGTACTACGATTTAGACATAAAGAGAAGTGTGACAAAATGGAGGATATGAGAACTCTAATTTTGCCCACCTTTCTTCCCAATTTGGTAAGTTGTAATGTATGTTTGATTGCCTCAGTTGAACATTGATAACGTAGTTAGTAGTTGCTAATTTTCTATTAATCTAATAATAGGAAAGTGGTCATGGTCGGAACTTTTGGGAGACGGGGGATTTTGGTTTTCTTGGTGTACCTGTCGATGTTACTTTGGTTCTAAATAATGCCGAAAAGTTATTCCAAGCCTTCCTTATGCAAGTTATTTATTTTCTTTGAATATTTCACTTATCTAATCATCTGTTTTTGGGTATGAGTTAACTTAGATCCTAGTGCCTATGAAGGACATCGAATACAATCACTGGATACTGGCTGTATTGGACATTAAGAGTTCCTCTGCATCGTATTGGGACTCCATGTCCACTGCACGCGCAAAAAGGCACAGGATACATATGCTTAGCACACTGGTATGCGTGTCTTGTCAATTTAATATTATTGATGTTAAATAATGGATAAAGTATATGTACTATTTAATTCTTATTACAGTTGAAGAAGCTTGATAAGTTGCTGTTGAGGACGATGGATGATGTGCATTCTGGCCGACCTGTTTTTGAAGTTTTCAATATAGTGCCTGCCGGAAAACTCCCGCAATAGGACAATGGACATGATTGTGGTATTTTTGTCATGAGGTTTATGGAGTACATTGCATCCGGAAAATCTCCTCCGTCGACCTATGTAGGTGTCTTGACCTTATATTTTTATTTTTGGTTAAACAACCTATGCACTGTGTTTAGAATACCGCGTTACTATCTTAAATGTATGCTTGCCTGCTTCTACTTTGCAGATAGTCGACCATAATGAGAGATTCCGATTTGCAATTGATATTGTCTTATCGGAATCCAATGGCCTATTTTGGGATGTGATGCATGATGCAACCGCTTATTATGGAGTTTGTTCAAGCAAAGGTGGTGAATCATCAACCTTAAAAGAAGGTAAGTGTCTTCCCCCAAGACGTGATGCTTCGCCTCCAACGCTTTCAACAAAAAAGTCTAGACAACAACACTGGTCGAAGCGCGGAATGAGAAAAAAGAGGAAGTCAATGAACTAAACTTGTATTTACATATTTTTTCTTCATACTACCATGCCATGTTTAGACCAATTAGCTATTACACTATTAATTTCTTTGTGACTATACAATAGTTGGGCATGCATGCTTCTCACATTAATGTGTGTTATGTGGTTTATTTTTTGATTATTCACTCTTAAATAGGAAGGCATTATTGGGACATATAATGCGAGTATCCATCAACCATATTAGTAAAAACCAGACCTCTGTTCTGTGTACTGCTCAAAAATGCAAAACATAATCCTGTCCTTTATATTTGCTGGAAAGATGGTCATGTACTTGAACTGTCAATTTTCACACTGTATTTCTCGTTTTACGTGAACTTGCACTTTTCTTACGTAGCGTATCACATATATTACGTTAGTGCGAACACTTAATAGGAGCTCAGTACATTCATTTGCACTCTCTCACTACTTTAACTGAATTGCCAACACGCTCAATTTGCTAAGAGGTTTCTATACATTAGAATAGATAAATTGTATAGATTTTAACACCCGAAATCGGTGAGGACCACGAAAATAGCCTGGCTTAAATGTTAAAAGTTCAGGAAACTAGCTTTTGCAGATGCAGTGTCCAAAATTAAAGTGGTAATTGATACAACCTGATTCCTAGTCTTCATTGTTCATATTTCTAATCGTTTGGTTTGTATAATTACTCCAATTCATGTTTTTTTCCTTATTTCGTACCAATAATGGAACTAATTTACATATACGTTGAATGTGTAGTGCATCCACTTGCTTTGAGGACTACTTGCTGGGAATTTGAAATTGTTGTGGAGGTAAAGGTAGGCTCCAACATTCCCAAAAATACCTTGCTTGTAATTTTACTTAAATGCACTACTGCAACCATATTAAATATGGTTTGTGGTATATATCCTTCTGTATGTTGTACTGATGTTTTTGTAATTTTACATAATTCTTGGGGAAACAGGTGGGTTGACTTGTACATAGCAGAGATTTAAGTTAGCTACAAAATAATTTGGCTCTTTTTTTTTTTAGTTTATAAATTTTTTTATTGTTACAGAACCAGAGATTACTAAGAGAATCTGACATTAGGAGAGTGAATAAGGAGGAAGTACTTCAACAAGGAAATTTTGAACGTTCTTCCATGATATACGTTAACGGTTAATAGGCTCTGACAACATAATGATTGCTTCAAGTTCATGAGTATGGTTGTCAACTAAAATTAATGACATTCGTTGCTTATGTTATACTACTGTTTCTTTTAGAAAATCAAATTGTATCATGTAAATATTAAAATTGTTTACTAAAAAGGGGATTACTTGAATGAATCATTAATTTATTGAATGTATTAATTTTGAATTTTATACATCTTCTTCCATAGCAGAACACATATACATTCATTGACTAATTATTTTTTCTTTAAATATTGTGAATCTCTATTTTCTTTGAAATGTAAACTTATTGTTTACAGTGTTATTGAAAAAAATATTAAAGAGTAAACTCATTGTTTATAGTTTACAAGAAACCAATATTTGCCTATACAATTGTGTTAAACTAAAAGCTTGACGGTTAATCTTAATTTTAACAATTTACTTGAAAAAATACTTAATACCTTGTTTATGTATTTTTTGTTTTACGATTTCGGTTGGAAAATTTCTAAAATAGTAAACTCATTGTTTACAAATTTGTTAAAACTGATGATTAAAGACTAATTAGTTTGTGAACTTTGTGATTAAACGAAAAACAACATGTTTTTCTTTCTTTATCAAGTTAGTAATGAGGGTAGTTTTTGAATTGTCTCTTCAAAAATTAAGATTTATTTAAAAAAGGGTACACATGTTTAATCAATGTGTCAAATGGGTATTCCTGGC
Organism: Humulus lupulus; assembly: GCF_963169125.1. NCBI lineage: Eukaryota > Viridiplantae > Streptophyta > Magnoliopsida > Rosales > Cannabaceae > Humulus > Humulus lupulus. The sequence continues at coordinate 11,256,481 of NC_084797.1, read as the reverse complement.
CATTTCTGTAAATGGTGTATGCGCCACGAGAAAAGCTGAATTACATAAAAACTATAATACCCAAATGTGGGAAAGTGATGATCTTTAAGAGTTGGTGAAGATGCAGTTAAAATATGGATTTTTGGGTTTATACGGCCGACGCTCAATTTCAATGAATAGCACAAAAAATAAATTACAAAAAAATTATTTTTTAAAGACCACCATCATTGAGGTCGTGTGTATGAGGTAACATGATATACAAAAACCATGGAAGTCAACTTTTTTAGTAAACACGGAACAGGTAAAACATAGCCTTCGTACAAGATATTGGCCATTATTACAATATTTGTTTCTTTTATTCTGACATATCTTAGAAGAGCATGAGCTTAATAATACTACATCCACCCACCCTAAAAATAGACTCACCTTTCCTTGTTATGGGATAATGTGAAGAACAGTTCACATTATGGGCTCCCGAAATTGTCCTCTCCTATCAATATACTAGTAAACAAATACACTCAATTTCATTTCGATAGTGAAAGTAAAATATTTTCAAAGTTAATGTCAAAAAAAGTGTGATGAGTCCATAAATAACAAAGGAAAATAAAATATAATTAAATATAATTTAGAAGGCCAACTTACAAACAAACATTTTAAAAAAATGTCAGCAACTTTGGAAATAACAGAGGCAACGAAAGATTAAAAATTGTAACTAACATTTACTTTAAGGAAACAATGAACATAACAAGTAATAGATTAAGCTACTAACTCAGGTACTGGTCATCCTCTTCCACCTCAAATTGGAGAGTTCACGGCCCACAATATTATTCAATCTCTCATCTAGGTATTCTTGGTACCTAGTAATTGACTCTGTTTTAAGTTGCAGCACTGCTTCGGAAAGCCGTTCATAATCTTCCATCCACTCGTCCTTCGAGTACGAAGCATCCCGTGTCATTTCTTGTAAATTATTTGACTTCTCGGCAAGCTCTGCCTCTAGCCGCAGTATCTTCTCCTTCATCATTATGTTTCGTTCCTCCAAAACACGTTTTTCCCTATCAATATTTGAAATGTGGTACTCCTTCTCCCCTAATGTTGTCAGGAGATCGTTAATGTAATCGACCGGATCTGCTGGGAGTGTTGTTATTTTATAGAAACTGAATTGTTCCCAATCTGGGGGGTTTGGTTGTCGTGGTGGGAGGTCATGTAGAAACTCTAAATTGCAGGAATTGATTGAAGAATTTGAATCCATGACCGAGTGCCCTTTCAAAAATTTAGTTTCAATAACTCAATATAGTCCCACCGCGGTATATCAAGAGAGATAATGGTAGAGTACAGTGTAAATGATAACCCACTATACTGTATTTTCGTTTATGTTGATCGGTACAAGCTAATGAAAGCCTGATGAAAGTGATATAACGTGGGCCCATGACCACCAAATGTGATCCATAGTACAATTGTGCACGCAACCTTTGGAAACAAGCTAAAATCAGAAACAGAAATAGATAGTCAAACGTGTGGGGCCCTATATAATGATTTGTACTTGTGTGTGGATCCAATATTACTCCTGTACATTCTATTTACACTCTATTTACACGATACTAAAACATGAGAGTATGGCCCTCATATATACGGAGATTTTATTTTAAATTGAAAATAATCTATGAATTATAAGTTGATATTAAGTATGGCCCACTAATATAAGGTTTCTGATATACATGAAAAAAAACGTGAAAATGGAAGTCAATTCCGTCTCCTTTCTTATTTTTCTCATGTACTGTTCTCCAAATAACTTCCCACGTAATAGCACTCGCAACTCACGTGACCATGACGTGCTGAAACGCAAATTCTAATTCTTCCCACGTAATACGTGATTGCTTCCTTATGTTTCTAATAATGGCATACTTTATGTAATTTTGACTGATGTGCAACCCTATTTTTGATAAGTGACAGTGCATTAACAACTCCACTCCACCATTTACAGAGGAATGTGTTTTCTATATGTATATATATGTGTGTAGGGATCGTGTTGACCTCAATTCAATCTCCACCACCCTACCTGTATACTTGGATATCCTCTTTTTCTCTCTAAAATGGACTCCACACCTTTGCCAATGAATAACATCGTTAACTTCCCGTCGTTTGATGACAATCATCTTGAGCAAATGCAATACATTAACCGAATTGTGCATGACAACGTCAGGCTGGCCACCGAGCGGAACGAATGGGAGAGGAGATATAATGCGTCCAACATCCAGAACACTCTCCTTAAGTCTGACCTACACTCCATCAAGATGGTGGTATTATAGCTGAAAGAGAAGTCGGTTGCAACAGAGATGGCCTGGAGAAAGGAAATGGAATTTGTGGCAGCCGCGATCGATGAGCTCCGGAGTGGCTATATCAACATGTACCCACTATACGTCCAAACTCAGCAGCCACCTAATCAATAGATATCTATTTAGTTATATCTACTCAGTTTGGTCTACACTTACTATAAATGGAATTACTGAATATGTATCTTTTCAAGTTTTAATGGCTTTACAAGTCACTTTGCTGTAAAACGGTCTTTTGGATCGTACTTTTGGAAACTCTTCTCTTTTGTGTACCCCCTACTATGATTAAGGCTTTTTTATCAATGTGTAAGGGGCCCTTGCATGTGTAATGCAAACTATCCTCTATGTATATATTAAATGTTATGGTTTTAGTTTTAACAAGTCTTCTCCAGCTTACTTCGTATGTATTGTGTAACACCGACTAATACCCTTTATGGCCGATTACTCCTAGTGTTTCTCAATTCCTATGGCTTCTAAATGAAGGTTCATTACTAGATGGCATCTACCATTAAAAAAAACTATGTACTACCATTTACACATTCAAGAATAAAAATCTATATTTGTCATGTAAGAGCCCCAACAATTGTCACCATTTCCATTTCAACCCAACAAAGACGATTCATGTAAGTCAATCACTACACTTAACCTTTGTAATATATTAATTCGTTTTACATCGGGTAAGTAACCATTTGCTAACATGTATTTTTCCAGAGTATCATGTTGGTACAAATAATGTTCATTTGGTACAATTGACATATTTGGTACCCTGTATTTTGAAAATGTACATATTTAGTACGATAAACTAAAATTTAATTAATAAATTTTTACCAATTTAATCAAATTACAATAAATTTAATCATACGAGCTACAAATTATAAATAACTGCTGACAATTTGGTGTTAATGGCAAAATTTTATCAATTAGGATACCAAATATTTATGTTTTCAAAATACGGGTATCATATGAGTATTATTGCAAACAGAATACCAGAAGGATATTTTGCAAAAAAAAAAAAAAAAAACCAAATGAGTAAATTCCCTTTTACATCTACCACCCCATATTTTTAATGCATTTACTGTGATGTCACCTTCTATTGCTTGTTTGAGCGTTTATTAATTAACAAATTATAATTATGGAATAACATGAATGTTTGTTCATTTAATGTATGGATGAAATGACACACCATTTACCACCAGGTGTAAGGAGAACGATAATTAATGTAAGGCACAGTTGCGACAAAAAACCAGAACCACCACATTAAATGGCTCATTCAATAGCAGTATATATATGAGCCATTCACATGTTTTTTGTGAACCAAACTGATGTTGTGCCTCTCTTCGCCCTTGGATGGCAAGATCTACATCTAGTATCATAGAAAGTCACAAAGTCAACCAACGTTTACTTGTTAGTATATAGTTTATGAGCTACTGAAAGAGGTAATTTTTATGTCATGCTCATCTAAACAAATTTACGAGAAGATATACTTACTCTATATGATTTGTAGTGTTCATTTGTTTTTAGGTGCCAATTTTCACTCATGGCTTCATTATTTTCTGCACCACTCGTAATGTTCAACTAACACTCCTTATTAAGGTATACGAGCTGTAATTGTAATGACCCACTAATCTAGACTCTTGGACCATTATCGAACTATACATACAAAGTCTTACTAAAACATACATTTGCGAAAATACCATAATTTATTATAAACTTGTAGAAACAAAGGTTACTTTCATAAAATAAGTAGGATATGGGTACCCATTGTCTTTAAAACAAAAATAACTTAAGTGAAAAGAGTTACATAGAAAATGCGGAAAATACATTTAAAACCATAAAAAACATAAAATGAGACTACATCCTCGAATCGAATAACGCTCGGCCCCTTGACTCCATTCACCATCGATACACATCCTCTAAGCGTCACGAATCTTTCCGCCTCTAAAGCTTATTTCCTGCACATAAACAGAAAGGAATGAGCCTAATGCCCATCAAGGAAAAATCTAACACATAGTCATACACATCAATTTCATAATAACGTAAAGACATATCATAACACATAATACACTTATTATAATGGCCATTATTACTTGGGGTCCCATAGACTAAACAAGCTTATGCCCATGAGATTAGTGGGGTCCTACCAGCTAAATAGGCATATGCCCACAATCTTTTTGGGGTCTTGTTAGTCAAATAGGGCATAAGCCCAAGCCTACAACAAACACATGCACAACATATTCATAACATACTCATATCATAACACATAAGATAACATAAACATAAACATATAGATTGTAGCCTATTTTCCTTACCAAAGTTACCGGGATATAATGGACTGAGTTGGGACTTTTGGAACACTCCTAAAACCATAAGAAAGAGTGAGTCTAAAGAAAGGAGATGAAATGAAAGAGATGGAAAGACTAAACCATAAAACATACTTACCGACTTATATGCTTAAGAGCTTGGATTCCCTAACCAAAATAAGAATAAGGTTAGGGGACTGAGTAGAAGGTTTTGAGAAAGGAAATAACATAAAATACAGAAAGGAACTAGAGTTTTGGGTTTACCTCAAAGATTGCAAGACCAATCTAACATCCACCGAAATACTATAGAACTCACTTCCCAAAGTGTTTGATAAGCTTATGATGTTTAAGCTTATAGTTTTTCCCCAAACCAGGTGTTTACACTCTCACACTCACTTAACACTAGCAGCTTCTGAACTTAGAGCAAATGGTGAATAATGGCTGGGTACTAGGTCCTATTTATAGAGTTTGGGAATGAAAATATCTTGATTTTAGTTGAATAAAAATAATGGCTTTTTAGGTGAAAATCATTTGAATAATCGTTCAGCAGAGGCTGAAGACTCGTTCAAAAGATGCTGGACTGTTGAAGGAGTTTGAATGGCTGAAAGGAAATGAATTCAAAAGAGTTTGAATTCATGCTGAAGGAGGCGATATATCGCCCCCTGTAGGCGATATATCGCCTGGGCCAGTATGCCCGAGGCGACCGTGCATCGTCTCGTGTTTTCCGTATCTACGTGCTGCGATGTATCGCCCCCTATAGCTGCGATATATCGGCACACGCTGAATATTTAAACACGAAATTACACATTTTTAGCTAAGTTTGAATGGAGTAAACAGCCTTGACTAAGCCCTCAACGTATTCAAAGCTGCTGACTGACCCTATAACATTCAAACTTTACCCTTATTTAATTTAATCCTCAAAAATACTTAATCCTTAATTACCATTCATAACATGTGCTTAAAATCCTATTGGTTGATATCTAAACCTTATAGTATAATAAATATAATCCTTAATATCAGTCACATTAATCAAACCTTAGGTTAAACTTAATATCCTTAAACTATAGATTAAACTTAGAAAATATATAAGTACTACCATGAGTGTCCAAATAATTCCCGGTCTGAACCAAAAATCCATAGTAACAAAGATAATGCTATAAATACTATCATACTATTATCTATCTTAGCTAAGTAAAGTTCTTGGACTCTACAGTAATAAAATCAATAAATCCATTCCCATGTTATATGTACATTTTCTATAATCGATCCCGTCGTTTTAGAATAAAATGAAAGATATTGCCTTAATTAATTTGCCTATTAATAAAGTTGTATAGGATCTTCTTTGGGGCGGATTGTCAGGGGAATATTGTGTCCTTTGATTTAGCTACCCGTAATTGAGCAGGTGGAAGAGTAAGAAGGGATGCAAGTGTTCAGATAGCATTGGGCCACAATAACTTAAAGGTACCACTGACCCTTACTGTTCATTTAATTTGCTTGAAACATGGAAGATGTAACCCACTTTCATTTGTAATCACGAAACCATCGTTTTGTTATGGGTTTTGTTTCACTGTTACACATTATCGTTAAGGTTGAATATAGCATCCTTAACCAACAAATTTTTTGGCGGGAACCAGTTTTGAGAATGAACACCCCAGCCTCCCAGTATATATAACACTCTCGGTTAGTGAAACCCGCCACCCCCAATCCCTCGCCTTGTACCCTAGTTTTTTGCACTGAACCATTAAAAAAACATGGCATCTTCTAACTTATGCGTCAATCTATTCCGAAAGGAGGTCGTAGTTAAAAAAGAGCCTGAATCACCAACCCATCAATTCCCAATTCCTTTCCATGTTGAGTCCACTCCCCCAACACCACCGTCCACTAAGAACACTGAAATGACAACCCACTCCGCTCCTTCCTCGGTTAACAGGTCAGCGACGATGTCGCCGAGTGATAATGGTAGTAAGAAACCAAAGACTAAGCCTGGTTTCCGTGGTAAGTGCAAAAATTGTATGAAAAAAGATCTTAAGATTGAGAAGCTTTCAACTTTCAAAAACCTTGCTGCTAAGAAAGCTTCAACTTTAAGGGTTAAATCAATGGACATTAAGTCTTTCCTTTTCCAACAGCGCCAGATTATAGATCATCTAGGAACTATGGTTAAGCACCAAGAGACCATTAGCAGTGAGTTGTGTGTCGAAGCTAACGACTCAGGAATTAGGACGGAGATCATAGTGCTTGACTGATATTTCACATTATGATGCTTTTGGTTATAAGATCCAGTTGCATTATGGCCTCACTATGTTAAATTTCATGTCATCAAGTGTCTTGCAAATGCATTATTGTTTTTTATATTACGTAGGTACTCGTATTAGGTACTAAATTTACCTAAAACACTATTTTGGGCAATCCAAGTACCTTTTATTAGTAAGATAGTTGCAATGCTTTGTAGTAGGTGATATATCCTTGTTAAGGCTATGTGTATGTTATGTACTTGATGTCATTCACCTTTTAAATTAATCTTACTTCGTACAGAAATATTAGTTTGATGAAAGTCCAAAGTAATATCGCATAAAAATTACACACTCAAAGTATTTACACTCTGATTTACATTTTTTGTAAACTATGACCATTTATGATAAGATTTCATATGGTTAATTTATTACGAAATCAGAAAGATCACCTTGGGCACCAACAAAATTGGTAATTTATCTCCCAATTTTTTATTGCATATAGTGTAATAGAAACCCATATGACATAAGAAATAACAATATGTATAAGCCTTGTACATAAGACCAAATATACAATTGCTAACCTGAAAAAAAGAACCAAATAATAATTCACATGCATTTATGTTGTAGTCACCCATCCTCTTTATACATAGGTGTCGTTTGTTAACACTTGTTATTTAATTAATTAAAAATGTGACAATTAAACAAAAATTATGTTTGGTAACTCTTTTTTAATTTATTAAATTTTAATTAAAATTTATTAAATTTTGATAAAATTATTATTTTACTTTCAAAATTCGTTTAAATAGTTTTTAATTTTTCTTATTTTTTTCTTCCATTATTCAAATCAACACCTCGTATTGTTAAAAATATATATATATAAAAGTTAGCAAACGTGTTTACTATTTTTTGTTTTTAAAAACAACAAACAAAAATAGTTACCGATCATCTTTCTATTTGTTAAAAATAAAGAAATAAAAAAATTAATATTTATATTTTTGTGTTTAATAAATTTAAAAAATATTTTTTTTACCAAACAGGCCCATAGGAAGTAGAAGATGTGAACATTATCCGTAGTTTTGCTCTTTTTATTTCCCACTAAACTGAAAAGTGAAAAGTGTAGGAGGGAAACACCAACATTTTACCCAAGAAGTAACACTGTCTAATATAAGTTACCGGGCCGATGTACATTTTAAGATCACAGATATAAAATTTTCCATTTTGCCTAATTTAAATGAACCCTAATTAAGAATTTGAATATAGAAATTGAAATATATTATATCACGTTTTGGCAAGTCGAAGATTAATTTAATAAAAGTCCATTTACTAAAAAAAAATAAAGTTTTTAACAACAACATCTCACAAATTTTTAAAAACAGTAGAGGGGAGATATCCTAAATTTCAATATTTAACGCCCCGAAATCTATTAAATCACGACTTTCATATTACTGAAATATTTTTTCTACTTTCCTCGGCACTTACGAAGTTGTAGTGTATTCAGGGATTTAAGATCGAGAAAACACGGAAAATATGGAAAGTAACATTTGTACAGTACCGGGCCAAGTTAAATTTTTCAATAAAGATCCACAAGAACTATCAAAAGAAGACATCGTACATCAACACCTTAATACCCTTGAAGAATGGGAAGATTTTTATTACACGTACTCCCAATGGATGGGGTTTAGTGTTCGAAAAGAAGATGTTCGCCGCGAGAAGGCCGATAACTCAGAGTGGCAAAGAAAATGGGTTTGCTCAAAACAGGGCTTCAGAAAAGAGAAGTGGAAAAACCTAACTAACCGAAAGAAAACACCCAGAGCCATTACCAGGACAGGTTGTCTCGCAGTACTCTGAGTAAACTTGGATAGGTCGGATAACACGTGGGTGGCGAAAGAATTTAACCCAGTTCATAATCATGACCTAGCTGCAAAGACAGAGCTACATTTCCTGCGATCCAACCGAGCTATACCAGAATGTATAGGTGCACAGGTCATGTCAATGAGACGATCGGGCATACGCACTTGCCATATATTAAATCATCTAGCACGAGAAAGGGGAGGACGTGAGTATCTTCCATTCATGAAAAAGGATCTTTATAATTGGATTGGTCGCCAAAGACGACAGGAAGCAGAAGAAGGGGAAACAGACGCTGAAGGTGCTCTCGGTTACCAAGAATGTCTCGGTTTGCGTGACCCTCATTTCTATGAAACACACACAATTGACAAGGACTTCAGATTGGCAGACCTGTTCTGGGCCGATGGAAATTGTCGTAGAGATTACAATTTGTTCGGCGAAATCATGGCTTTTGACACGACATATAGGAAAAATGCATACAACAAACCATTACTAATCTTCGTCGGGGTGAACCATCATTTCAGAACAATTGTTTTTGTGGTTGCATTGTTATACGATGAGATGGAGGAGACATACATATGGGTTTTACAAGAATTCTTAGAGTGCATGAAAAACAAGGCACCGCGTGTTATTGTCACCGACGGAGACCACGCTATGGCAAACGCAATAAAGGTAGTCATGCCGCAGTCAGTCCACCGTTTGTGTGCGTGGCACCTTCAGGTCAACTTAACCAGCAATGCACCTCACCCACTTTTCAAGGCAAAATTCAACGAGCTCCTTTATCAATATTGTACCGAGGAACATTTTGAGGATACATGGAACAATATGGTCTCATAATTCCATCTTCAAGAAAGTCGCTGGGAATAAACAACTTACGCCAACCGTAAAAGTTGGGCTGAGTGTTTCCTTCGGGGAAACTTCTTCGCGGGTCTTACAACCACCCAAAGGTCCGAGTCAATCAATTCCTACCTATCGCACTTCCTAACGAGCAAACTTAAGCTTAGGGATCTTGTCGGCCAAGTTGATGCAGCCATACAGAACATTCGCCACACCGAAAGGGAGGATGACTTCATCAGTAACCACACTTCGCCCAATATACCAACAAACGTCCTCCACCAGTACTACCAACAAGTTGCCTCCATTCTTACCAGGACCATGTACGAAAAGGTGGCAGAGCAAATCAGTAGTGCTCTTTCATACTCAGTTGTCTCTGCAGATGTAACAGTTAACAGTCGGTCGTACTACTTGACACGTTTCCCAAAAGGACTAGTACGGAGTCAAGTGAACTACGACACTGACCATGGACACATCAATTGTACATGTATGCTATTCGAGTCCGATGGAATTCCATGTCATCATATATTCGCTGTTATGAAGCACTTGAACATACCTTGCATTCCAGACTTTCTGTTTAAGGCTAGATGGAGGAAGGATGCTAAGAGCTCGGTTGAATTGAATGGTTTCCCCCATTCTAGGGTGCCCGCTGATGTGTTGGTATGTACAAGATGGGGATCATTAACATCACGGTTCAATGCAATGGGATACTTTGCGACCAAGCAAAGCGACACTTACGAAGAGGCCATGAATGAGATGTCTCGGTTGGAGGAGAAATTTAAGTCAATGTGCTTCCAATTTTGTAATCAATCCGGTGATGCAAACATTGAGCAAAATGAGAACCACTCCCACCCATCTAACAGAGTGATCCGAGATCCAGCTTTAATTCGGACTAAGGGGAGGGAACCTAATAAAAAGTCAAAAGGAAAGGAGAAGGAGCATGATAACAAGGTGGCTAACAAGAGAAGATGCAGAAACTGCAACGAGTTAGGGCACAACAGGGCAACTTGCAAAGTTCAACCTCAAATTCAAATGACTCAACAATTTCAACCATTTTCTAAGTTTCCATCCACAGAAGCAAGTGTATGTTGTGGCTTCATCCAGCCTGGAGAAAGCAATGACGATGGCAATAATGACACATCTACACCATGGTAAAATAACATTTCTGCGAGTGGCGATATTCCTCTAAATGAAAGTACGATAGCCGGCAGTCATAGTTTTGCGACGCATGGGTGAGTAGAATATATATGTTTTAAATTACTTTGTTGTTTGTGTTAATAAGCTTTATTAGGTTATGAACTTCACCCATGATTTCATATCGTACTTCTTAAAGCTGAAGAAATGAAATAATTAAAATTTTGAATATTTCGATTATTATGAACTCATGGAGTATTATTTCATATTAAAGAGCTTATTTAATCATTATAATGGTAATTATTTAAAAAGTGTAGAGTCCAAGAACTTTACTTAGCTAGTTAGATAGTAACACCAATAGTAATAGTTGTAGTATTTTTATGACTGTGGATTTTGGTTCAATTTTGGATTTAGCTGAACACTCGTGGTAACACTAGTATATTTTCTAAGTTTAACCTATAGTTTTAGAATATTAATTTTAACCTACGTTTGATTAATATGACTTGTTTACTTTACAAGCCCCAAGTAGTAACGGCCATTATAGTATATATGACATATATGATATGCTTATAGTATATGTTATGGTATGTTTTTAGCCTATGATATAATTTTATGTATATGATTTATGTTGTTAGATTTTCCTTCCTGAGCATTAGGCTCATTCCTTTATGTTTATATGTCCAGAAAAATAGCTTTGGTGGCAGAAAGGTTCTTGGCAGCTTAGGGGTTGTGTATTGAGGCGGGATGGAATCGGTGGATTGAGCGTTTCGGTTCGATGATGAAGTCGCTTCTTAGTATTTTAAAAATTATGCTTTATATGTATTTTCCGCACTTTATTTTGTAATCCATTTACTTAAAGTTATGATATGTTTTTATTTTAAAAACAATGGGATCCGATATCCTACTTTGTAGTTTAACATTTTCTTTTTAGTTTTAAATAAAGTTATGATGTTTTTATATGTAAGTGTAGGGTAATGGGTCATTACAAAAAGCATTAGTGCTTTCCTTTCCAATTTATATTAGAACCCAATTTCGAAGGATAATTAAATATACCGAGAAATGGATTCAATTTTTGTAACTCCTCATTTGTATCACCGAAAGGCATATATGTGGTTTATGTAGTCAATAAGGGGAGGATGTTGTATGTAACTGGGAAAATGTAAAAAATAAGATCCATGTATGACCGATCTGTAGAACAACACTTTTTAACAATGTAGTTGTGAATCCTTCAGTTGGCAGGGGTTCATAAAAAATAAATTGTACCTGCATATATATATGGTCGTAATTGGGGGATGGGAGGTGCTGTTTGATTATGGCAACAACCAACTTTACTTAGACTAGATGAACCTACTCTCTAGATAGGTGCACTGTCATGTGGTACTCTAACAATTTCTTCATGATGGGAAGGCTGTCCCACTAAGTCTCCTCAAGTGTAACTCTCACATTCATTTACAGTAATACTAGTGAACATAATTCCATTATAAGTTATTAATTATCATAAGTACTACAAATGCATATTATGAAAGTTTAGTAAAATAATCTGGCAAACAAGTCATTGTGACATACGCCACCTCAAGAAACTAACAACCCAAACCTAATTGAACAACACTTATAAACTAACAAACCATTCTTACTCGGTGAAACTAATGCAATGCAACGCCCACTTAGACTAACTTAGACAGGGATAGTATCATAAAGTTTTGAAGTTACTAACAATGGAGTTGTTCATCCTCTTCTACATTCCTTTTGCAAACGGACGCCGACCCTGTTGTGCACTTTTTCATCTAGATATTGTTGGTATCTAGTCAATGCCTCAGACTTAAGTTCGTCCACTACTTCGGACAACCTTTGGTAGTCGTCCTTGGAAGCAATCCTTCTCAATCCTTCTAATTCGTTGCACCGTTCAACAATTTCGGCCTCCAACTCCAATATCTTCGCTTCCATTGACTTGTTACGTTCCTCCAACATACCTTTTTCAAAATTGATTTGCCAAATCAAGAACTTCTTCTCCTCCAATTTATCCTTTAGATCATTAATTTTCTCTAAAGGGTGTGGGGGGAGGGTTGTTATTCTACAGTGCGTGAACTCTTCCAGTTCCGGGCGGATGTTTTCTTGACGGGCGACCTCGGGGAAAACCTCTCGATTGCATGAGTCGAATGAGGAGCCGGAATCCATAGTAGATGGTTGGTCGTAAATAAATGGGAGTTTATAGTGTTCCATACATAAGCACACTAATAACATAGTCCAAACAAGAGCATAGGACATGGATGGTGTACTCTAGAAGTCATTGAGAGGTGTAGGTATGCCTAAGTGCCATAGGCGTTATGACACAAATTTTAAGTGGGACCAATACGAGGCCACACTATCATTTCTTATAGCACATTCCTGCAGTAGTGACATTTGAAATAAATGCAAGTAACAATGTAGGGTCGTGTTATGAGCAAATAAACAATGCATCCACAGAATTGGCCCCACTATGGATATTAAAATTAAATTTGGATATGACATGAAGGTATGGTGAGGGTGGGTAGTATTTGAGTCAAAGAAGGCATAACGTGTATAAATACTCCAAAAAATGGTTGGATCCCACGACAGTGTAGTCAATTTCAAAATACTGTTGGTAGTCGGTCAATCATTCAATGCTTGGCGGGTATTGTGGGATATATGGGTTCTCAATGCACAGATACACTAATGTACATGTAATATAATAAGACAAAACTAGTGGAAACCATAATAAATTGCCATTATATAAATCCAACACTGGTATAAACACATATGTGCATTGGACTTCTGTTTTGGCGAACAGAGACATTAAGGGTAATATTTCGAAAAGATGATGGCCACCTCAGCCAACGATTCAGAGTTGAACAAACATGACATAATTTTGGATGCGGACGCAGACACTGACGCTAGAGCCATACAAACGATGGATTCAGGCTGCAACACCATCGCAATGGATTTAACTCCTCCAGTTTACTTTCGAACCACCCAAGTGGCTATAGACATAAAATTAACAACCATATCCCTGTACCCGGTTGTTAAGAAACCTGACGTCGCCAAATTAGAGTATCCAAAACCCATTGACATTGAATGTTTTATTAAGGAACAGATTGGGAAGTTTGACAAGGGTATGACGACGGCTCAGTTACTCCGAGCTAAGATTGAGAAGAAAGGTTTGAGCAGCTTAACCGTCGGTGCTATGCAAGATGCACTAGACACTATGGTTTTCTGTTTCCAAGAGTTGGAGGATGTTGTGTAGTGACAGAGAAAATTAACTTCAACTTAACAAGCTAATGTAGTAGTTCTATATATATGTAACGACCCACTACTCTAGACTAATTGGACCATTAACGAAACTATACATAAAATCCTTAAAAGAACTTACATTTGAAAATACCATAATTTTATAAAGTAACTTATAAAAATAAGAGTTACTTTACAAAGTAAATACCAAAACGGATATGGGATCCCATTGTCTTTAAAACAAAAACATAATTTAAAATAATAAGACATTACATAATTAGTGCGGAAAATACATGTAAAAAGACATAAAACCGAAACTACATCCTCGAATCGAATAACGCTCGGCCCCTTGACTCCATTGACCATCGATACACATCCTCCAAGCGTCACGAATCTTACCGCCTCTAAAGCTTATTTCCTGCACATAAACAGAAAGGAATGAGCCTAATGCCCAGCAAGGAAAAATCTAACACATAGTCATAAACATAAACATAATTTCATAAGAAACATAAAGACTTAACATAACACATATAACATACACTTATTATAATGGCCATTATTACTTGGGGTCCCATAGACTAAACAAGCATATGCCCATGGGATTAGTGGGGTCCTACTAGCTAAGTAGGTCATATGCCCATAACCCTTTTGGGGTCTTGTTAGTCATATGGGTCATATGCCCAAGCCTACAAACATACACATATACATATCATAACACATTAATAACATAAAACATATAGATAACATAAGCACATAACATATTGATTCTAGCCTATTTTCCTTACCAAAGTTACCGGGATAAAATGGACTAGTTGGGACTTTTGGAACACTCCTAAAACCATAATGAACAAGAGTGAGTTGAAAGAAGAAGAAGAAATGAGAAGGATGGAAAGACTAAACCATAAAAACATACTTACCGACTTATATGCTTAAGAACTTGGATTCCCTAACCAAAATAAGAATGAGGTTAGGGGACTGAGTAGAAGGTTTTGAGAAAGGAAATAACATGAAATGAATGAAGTAGAGTTTCGGGTTTACCTCAAAGATTTGCAAGATCAATCTAACCTTCACCGAAATACTATAGAACTCCCTTCCCAAAGTGTTTGATAAGCTTATGATGTTTAAGCTTATAGTTTTTCCCCAAACCAGGTGTTTACACTCTCACTCTCACTTAACACTAGCAGCTTCTGAACTTAGAGCAAATGGTGAATAATGGCTAGGTACTAGGTCCTATTTATAGAGTTTGGGAATGAAAATATCTTGATTTTAGTTGAATAAAAATAATGGCTTTTTAGGTGAAAATCATTTGAATAATCGTTCAGCAGAGGCTGAAGACTCGTTCAAAAGATGCTGGACTGTTGAAGGAGTTTGAATGGCTGAAAGGAAATGAATTCAAAAGAGTTTGAATTCATGCTGAAGGAGGCGATATATCGCCCCCTGTAGGCGATATATCGCCTGGGCCAGTATGCCCGAGGCGACCGTGCATCGTCTCGTGTTTTCCGTATCTACGTGTTGCGATATATCGCCCCCTATAGCTGCGATATATCGGCACACGCTGAATATTTAAACACGAAATTACACATTTTTAGCTAAGTTTGAATGGAGTAAACAGCCTTGACTAAGCCTTCAACGTATTCAAAGCTGCTGACTGACCCTATATCATTCAAACTTTACCCTTATTTAATTTAATCCTCAAAAATCTTTAATCCTTAATCACCATTCATAACATGTGCTTAAAATCCTATTGGTTGATGTCTAAACCTTATAATATAATAAATATAATCCTTAATATCAGTCACATTAATCAAACCTTAGGTTATACTTAATATTCTTAAACTATAGATTAAACTTAGAAAATCTATAAGTACTACTATGAGTGTCCAAATAATTCCCGGTCTGAACCAAAAATCCATGGTAACAAAGATAACACTAAACATACTATAATACTACTAAACATTTAGCTAAGTAAAGTTCTTGGACTCTACAATATAATGGATATTTGGTTTATGTTGTCACTCTTTTTCAGTAACCATGGTTGCCCATGTGGCCATATGGTTCTATCAAGTAAACATGAGTGTATGTGTACAATGTATTAGTATAAAGGATCATGTTGTGCGAACCCTTTTGTTATAATTAGAAATCAAAATATGTGTAATGTTACCTATTTTCATATCTTTCAGCATCCTCTTGTTTTGGATTGAAACTGAAAACAGTTGATATTGTGTTTAGTATTTACTTAAAATACTAGAGGGAAGATGTTCAACTAATATTTTGAGTGTGGTGTGAACTTAATTTGCAAAAATTTATTGTATATATATAGGCAAAATCAATGCAAGAGAGTTGATTTGAATTTCAATGGAGGGGTGAAAGCTAGCACCTTTAATTAAAGAGCATAAATGTAACAATGCACCAGGTCGAACCCCCTTCCTCGTGTAACAACTCAGATAGCACCTTCCCAGTTGTGCTAACAAAATTTCATGAAATCATTAGAATTTTATAAATATATATTAATACCACATGTGAAAGATATCTTTTTTTTAAATTATGGTCAAACAAATTATAGAATACAGTTATACATCATTTAAAATTTAATTTTGTAGTTATGAACATAGCTGCAAAATGCGGAGATTGTTTTCCAAAAATGATGTGGAGTTTCACTGAAACACTAATGTATCATAATTATTTAATACATTAGTATTTCAACTTATTAAAGAGAAGTCCCCGTTATTCTGATGCAACTTACTAAAGAGAAGTCGAGTAAAAATGAAACGGTAGAAAAGGTTGATTACTTCGTGGTCTTATGTAGTTAAAAACATATGAAGGGCATGTTTATGTGAATTATATTATAATATGATGTTAAATGCATGCATGTGGGTCCACATTTCATCATAGGGGCAGTTTCGTAATTTGGCCAGCTGATGGCGTAATTATGTATATTCATGCATGTTGGTCATAACAGGATTAAGTTCGGAGCTCGGGGTGAGTCTCTGGGTAATTTGGTGATTACAGCGTTGCTGGGGATTAACGGGTAACGGGATATGAATTTTTCGTATTTGAGAATATCTACAATAATGGGAAGTTGAGGGTGTTAATTATGATTAACAAAATGCATGGGAAATGATGGTTTTACCCTTGGGAGCCTTTACAAAACTTTAAATGAGTTAGGGGAAATTTAGTCTTTTCACCCCTACGATATGTTTAAGCCATTGAAGACTGTGGACACCTGTGTTCAGACATTAGATGAGCTGCTTCAGCTGGAGGTGAAGATGCATGGGGAGACCCATTGTAACGACCCAAAATCGCTAATAAGGCTTAACGGCTTTGCTTAGTGTGCCAGGACGGCATTAATGGAATAATTGTGATTTAAATGAGTAATTATATGTTTAGTAATTTTTATATGATAATTGATGGTATTATGTGGTAATGTAATATGAAATAAATATGTGGTATATGTGAGAACCACATTATTATGTGGATAGGTTCGCAGAGCACGACTCGAGACGATCCTAGGGTCAGATAGCGGGAAAAGTCACAACGGGACTTAAGATATGACTTTGGATAAGTCGGAGGTATTTTTAGATAGCGGGTAGCGATTTGGACTATCGGGTCATGAAAGTAAATATATGGAGATATATTTGAGGTTAGGATGTCTAGGGGGGAATATTGGGGGATTTTACCATTTTCGCCTCGGGGACGGTTCCGGCACCCCGAGCCTCGGGATTAACTTAACGAGTAAGAGAGACATAAGGAAGCCTTTACAAAATATAAACCGACCTTATTTTCTCAGTCTTACCTCTCTATTCTCTCTCAAGGAAAACAAGGGGAAGAAACACAGAAACTTAAAGAGAATTTGCTAGAATTCAGCTGGAGTTTGGAGGATTGAAGGGGGTGATTTGGAGGCTTAGCTTAGGAGTAAATCAAGAACTAAAACAGGGTTAAGGTAAGCTCTTAATCTTCTTCTCTGTGGTTAGAATTATGAGTTTTGGTTAAGTGTTGAAACAAACATGGTTTTGATGTCTTAAGGCAGAATTGAGGAGGAAACTTGGGGGAGGGCGCCGCTGCGCCCAAGGCAAGGGCCGCGACGCGTGTCTTGTTCAGGATGGGCTTGGTTCTGTTTTGAGGCTAGGGCTGCGGCTAAGCTTCAAGGGTCGCAGCCCTTGGTTGCACACATGAGTTTTTGAGGGTTTTAGGCACGGGGGAATGGTCTAGTATGCTCGGGATTGGTTTCAACACCGTGCTTGGTGGAATTTGGTTTCCCGGGAGTTAGTTTTGTAACTGGAAACCTATATCTGAGTATTAATGGAACCCTATACTTTGGTTGTGACTAGCTAATATAGGCTTAGGCTCGGGAACAGATCGTGCTTCAAGGGCGTTGCTCGTAATCAATAATTGTACAGACTAAAGGTAAGAAAACTGCACCTGGTTGGATATATGTGACGGGAGTAAGGGCTCCCTATTGTAAATGCTTGAAAAGATGGTATTATGCCATGCAAGCCATTTAGTGAACCAACGACCATCGTATGTGCCAAGGGTTTCACTAGCGCACAGGGCGCGGCTCGGCCACTGGTAGCCGAGGACAGCTTATTATGCACTGAGCTCGGTTTACGCGGGCCAGAGTCAGTGGGTTAAACAGAGGGTGCGGCCTAAGTCGTCGACCCTGAATATTATGTGATATGGGTGTAATATGTGATAGATTGTATCTTGAATCTGAATGTATGTGCTGAATATCTGTTGTGGATTGTCTGATGGGAAATACATGCTTAATGAGTTAATTGTCTGTTATCATTGATTGAGTTGTATAAGATGTTTTCTTCCTGGGCCTTGGCTCAGGGGTGCTACGTGGTGCAGGTAAAGGCAAGGGAAAGTTAGATCAGCCTTGATTGGAGAGCTCAGCGAGCAGAATGTACATAGTCAGGTGCCCAGCCACCATGGTTGAGGTTTAGGCAGGGACGCGAGACCTGAAGATTGTCTATTTTTCCTTAATATGCCTAGTGGTTACTCATGTACTTTTGGGAGTCTGTAAACTCATTTTAACTATGTTTTCTTATGGGATCCCGTGTTTATAGTAGTTTCAATATATGAAATGAGTCTATTAAGACCAAAACCTTTTTATCCCTAGCTCTTACATTTTTAGTGACATGTTTTAAAAATAATGACTTCATCAGCAAGTCTTGCACCTTTATAAGTACACAGTGTAGCGGTCTTGGCTATCCAGGGCGTTACACCGTCAAGGGAAAGAACAAGCTGTATTGCCCCGAAATCCGTAATGTGGTTTAATGCCTGGATTATTAGTTCGGGAGGGCCATAACTGTTTAATTATGCCATTAAATGATAATATGAATGTTTATGTCAATTATATTATAAGATGATGTTATACGCATGCATGTCAGTCCACATTTAATTATTATGATATTTTGGTTATTTTGGCCCGTTGAGAGTATAATTGTCTATTTGTAAGCATGTCGGTGATATAGTGTTGAGACCACATTATATTGTGGGTTTGTTCGAGCTATTCGGCATGAGACGATCATGGAATATTAATTAGCGGTCTACTCATAACAGGTTTAAGTTCGGGCCTTGGGATGAGTCTCGGGGTGATTTTAATGATTAGAGCTGTTTACCCAGATTTTCGGAAACTATATTAATGAATATTAGGTAAGACTAATGATATGGAATTTAGAAGATAAAAATAGGATTTTTACGTGGTTGGGGCGATAACGAACCTTAGTCCACGAGTCAGTTGTATTAGAGCTTGGAAACTCTTTTACAATGGAGTTTCTCTCTATGTTTTGACATAGTAACTGTATACAAGTCGAAGAGAGATCCCTTCTGCAGAGCCCTGCCATCTGTATTTATAGGCTCACAGGAGCACGGGCCTTCGACCGGGTATGACTCGGGCCCATCAAGGATAAATACCCTAGGCTTCTATAATGGAAGCCCAGTACAAAGGATAAAAATACAAAATATTAAGAGAGACTGAAGCCCACTGGGGCAGCCCAAAGCCTATGCTCTGCCCGACAAAATAGGGCTTTTGGTTTGGACATTCCGAGTTATGAGGCAGATTCAGTAGAGAAGATCGATCAGTGCATTGCCAGCGCAGGTCTGAACCAACGGCGTGCAATCCCGAGGTGGCCTTTTCCGCAGGTGAAAAGTGGGGACAGCTCCCACGCGTCGTGCGGCGGCTTCAGGGTCATGGATGCCTTTTCCTGCCAACCTGGAGGACATGACCCGGGTTCGTTTACCTCTGTCCCTATTCCTTTACCACAGGCCCGGACCGTTTACCAAACTCCGGGATCATTTTGCGTATACCGCGACCGTATCCCCAACTGGCCATACGTCTCCCGGGCGACTGTCATGGATCATCTTCTTGGACACCATCCAGGTCCGGAACCACACTTGGCCCATCGTCCTTGGTTACTCCCGTGCTAAGCGGGCCTGGGCTGGGCCCATATCCAATCGCCCAGACCATGGGCCTGGACCATCGTCCCGGGGCCACGACAGGAAATGGGGATAACAAGAGCGTTACTGGGAATTAAAGGATAACGGGATATTAATTATTGGTGTTTGAGATTATCGAGAATAGCAGGAATTGGAGAGCGTTAATTATGATTAACGAAATGGGTGGGGAATACCAATTTTTCCCTTGTGAGCCTTTACAAACCTTTATTTGACCTAGGGGTATAATGGTCTTTTCACCCGTAGGATTGATATAAACCATTTTAGGCTATGAAAGAGGTAGGAAAACAGAGCATCTTTAAGAGCCTTCCCATATCTTTTTCTCCTCCAGTTTCCTTTGAGATTTTTGAGCCATTCTTGAGGATGCAATCTTGGGAAGTAAGCCTCACGAGTTTGGGACAGTGTTCCTCCATTGAAGAGCATCATAAGCTGATCTTTGGGTACGTTTCTATACCTTGAATTCTCTGGTTTGCCCTGATTTGGTTCACCACCACGGCCAAGGAGTTCTTAGAGGAACTAGGGGGTTTACCATATTTTTGCCACTTAGGTCGGCGGGTTGTAAATTTGAAACAGTAATGACCTTTTTGAGTTGTAAATAACTTGTAAATGTTTTTATGGGCCCATGAACAGTTTTATGTATTTAATAAAATATATCCTTTCCTTTTTATTGTTTTCCACCTTAGTCTGTTAATAATACTTACAAGCACGTTTTTAACCAAATGACTCGGGTAGCGAGTCAAATTTCTGATTCACCGTAACTGTTCTGGGGTAACTAGGGCGTTACACATGCTGACGCCTTGCTGGAGGCTACATTCGACGAGGCCATCTATATGGCCTGGCTCCATGACAAGAACACGAACCTCCTGCTTTACCCCGACCCCACCACGAAAAGAGCCGAGTTTGATGCCAAGGAGAAAACTGATGCAAAACCCTTGGACGATGAAGAGGTACATAGGGCAACTCCTCTGGCCACTTACTTGTGCAGGCTTGAAGCTTTTTCTTCATTGTTCCCTTCAACATCTTGTTGACGACCTCTGTTTGCCTGTTTTCTAGAGGGAGATTAAGGGGACAGGATCTGTCAGAGTAGTGGCAGTGGAGTTCTGAACCGACGCCGTACATTCCTGATGTAACCTCTTCTGCAGGTTATCTATGGGGACATAGCTACACACTTCTTGGGGTGATGTCAATATCGGGGACACTTTATCACACCCAACTTCGACACCGGGTCCACGTCCGTTTACCAACATCCCTCTTCATTTACCAGGGTCTCGGTTCGTCTACCAGGACGCGGGTTCATCCATAGTCGTCCCGGTCTAATCTCGGACTTGGGAACCACGACCTCTTCATTGCATCCCGGGAGGCATCGGATGGCGCGATCTAGGAGTATGCAACACGCCAATGCGATGGTCTTGGCTTCTATTCCAGGATGCCCTTTCAAAATAAGTTAGTCCTAAGATTAGTCAGTGTACAGGATTTACACTGACTTGCCAATCTACGATATGATCTACTTACACATTACAGTGTTATGTTCTTTCCAAAACATTATACCAAAGTAGATAAGATCGGATGTATTTGTTACATCGGACTGGACCACTATTCACAGTTGATAAGATAAATAAACATACCGTTATTATATATTCTAGTCATATGATATAGTTGACCATAGGTCAATTCAATCTAAATTCTGAGTGGTTAGTATTATAACTGATTGTATTATTTGAGTTCTTTGACTTGTTCGTTACCAGCTTACCCTAAGGACTAGCCCATTCTTACATCTTGGGAACTCGGTAGTATAATTGAGTGGGAGTGTTAATCATAGATATGAACATCTATAGCTTCTGATGAAGAAGTCAAACGATGGTTTCCTTTTAGTTTGATTCAAGGTGTTAAATGATAGAGATCTCATTTCAGTAATTAAATTAGTTTACTGAAATATCATTTACAAGGAACTAAGTGTTTTAAGGATAAAATACAATGAGAGGTAAAATGGTATTTTAGTCATATCTCATTGTAGACCGTCTATAGAGGATTGAGTGACAATTACGGTTGTAACAATGGATAATTAATAGCGTATATATATTTGTTATAGAGCGTTCTATGAATTCAAGAGTGCAATTCCAAGTCTATAGTGGAGTCACAAAGAATTAATAAGTTAGTAAATTTATTTGTTAGATTTATGATAACTTATTGGAGCTTTATTTCATAGGCCCATGGTCCCCATTGTACCTTGGATAAAATCATCTACATAGTCTCAATTAATTGATTTAATTATCAAAGTTGACCAGGTCAATTTTGGATAGTTTCACAGAGTTGTGTAATTTTGAGAAAAAAAGAGAAATTATGGCTGCTTTATTAATTAAGATAAATTCGTATATAAATTAATAAATAAGTTTAAATCAAGGTTGAAATTATAAATAATTATTTTGATAAACGATTTAAAAAATTATTTAATTAATTAAATCGATAGAAAATAATACAGACATTGATTTTAAGTCCAATGTGCTTATAATCAAATGAAAAATTTCACAGGCCTAAAGCCCATGATAATTTCGACCTAGGGCTTTAAAATGGCTATTATTTTATTGATTTTCTAATTAAATTAATTGACCTAATTGAGTCTATAAAAGGAGTGCTTAGAAAGAAATCAAAACATAAGTCACAACTCAGATTTTCTGATAGATTTAGATTCTCTCTAAACACAAGTCATTTTCTAAGCCTCTTTGTTATTTTCTCTTATTCTCTCTATATTTATCTCATGTGTTCAGAATTTCCCACACTAGTCTAGGTGGTTCTAAGGATGCATTGGAAGATTGTGAAGAAAATAAAAAAATCGGTTCAGTTTCTTGATAATACTCTGTGACAGAGAGGATACAAGAGTTAGAGAAACTAAAGGAATGACTCTTTAATTCCCCTGCATATACTGTAAGTATTCTATTCTTTGTTTCTCTTTCAATTCAATTTTGTAAACATGTTTTAGGCTATTATGTATTAATTTATTTAATATTAGATATACATGGAAATAAATAAAGATTATGTATAAGCTAATCCAACACGGAAATCATTTCATTTACCATGTCTTCAATTAGAATATCTTATTCAATTAATGTAATATCAACAAAGAGTTTTATACTATGTTTACAACTTTTCTTTTCACAAAATTATATCTTCACATTTACTTTGAAATATAATTAAAAATGTTGAAAATGTCACAATAACTTGCTTTGTAATTTATTAGACACTTACTATTTAAAAATGTAATAAATAGGCAATTTATTTTTTTAAATAATTGTCGGTCCCTTAATTTAAAAAATTTTCCTTTCGGTATTGTGGAATGTGGTATTTTGCAAGAATTTAATTAAAAACTGACATCTCCAGCAAAGATTTCGACCCATTCAAAATAAGTCTAGCCCATTTAACCAAAAAATGGACGACATATTTTACAGACTGTGGCAGTATAAAATCAAATTTGGTGCAAGAAAAATAAACAGAATCATTCAACTAGGATTCCGAATGTGTCTTGCGTGTGTTAGTATCCAACTAGGTCCACATAGTAGCCATGATTAGCCTACTGTGTAGTTTTGGAGGTCACTATTCAGTTTCTCTTTCCCAACATCATCTCTTCATTTCAGTAAATCATATGTAAACCCTTACCATTCACATATTCCCCATCACAAACCTAACTGCTTCCCATTCCTAAAAACATGAGGTTCAAATGCTTGGCTGGCCGCCCCCCATTAACGACGCAAGACACACCCCATGGATCTCTTGAGCCATCTCCACCAACAAGGGTCGGCCATCCTAGTAAAAACAAGAACACTCTCAAGCGACAACCAGACAAAGACGTGCCTCCTCCACAAAGTTTACAAGATGACCTTGTCAAAGGGGATGCTTCGAAAAGTCAGCCACGACGAAGGCGAGGTTATCCACTCAAGTTCATGATTATATTATTTACTACGTTTTTTTACATTACCTTCAGAACTTCCTCTGATTTGAATAATTTGCAAATCGTAACTATTAATTTTGGTTTTCGAAGGCCGACCTCGCAAAAAACTGGTTGTTCTACCCGAAGGTTCGTCTGCTCGAAGGACGAAACAACATGGGAAAACAATCTCATTGTCGTCTTCAGACTCTGAGGTGTCCCACCAAGAGATGTACATGAGCAGGAACACCTTCCAAAATCTAACATTTAGCATGTTGTTTAATCTGCGAAACGACGTTGATGAAATTAGGAGTCGATGGTGTTGCCAATGTTGTCACGGGGAACAAAAGGGAAATCCCAACCTAGTCGAACGCAAGTCTTCTTCTCCACCACCTCCCTCTAGTCCTAAGTAGTAAGGCATCAATGACTGGAACTGAAATGTATTTTTTTCATTGTGATGTTGTGATTATTGCAGTCCTCTATTATAGTTTTGTTGGATAAGGAATGAAACAATTAGGTTGGTAGTTTTATTTCAATATGCTATTTTGAAGTTGTTTTATAACCATGTACGCAATGAACCAATCGGCTATTATGAATGTCAGTTACTATGTTGTGTTGTTAATGCATTTCATGACATGGTTTAACTTACATTTTTTTCATCAATTTGAAAAGCAACCTCTTCGTAACATTTTAATAGTTGTTTTTATACGTCACCGTCTCTTTTACGAATTTCTTTTGTTTTATCAAAAAAATCATGACTGAAATTTTCGATCATTTCCAGTTAATGTTGCCCAACTAATTTCATAGATTAATTAATTTGATTTGAGATATCAATCACAGGAGAACAAAGACATGTAACGAGTTATAATATAACCAGAATATATAAAATATTCTCCTGTAAATAATATAGTTGGTGATTCAATCATCCTAAATCACACAAATAAAACATTTGCACGAAATAAAATAGAATAGTCTGAACAATTATAAAGTAGCAGTTTTTATTACGGGGTAAGAGTTATGAGTTATGCACTACAACTTTCAAATTACTTATCAGCTCTTACCCGCTAACGTATCTTCCTAATATACGTATCTGACAATTTAAAAAAAATGGTTTTAAAGGCCTCAAAAATCGTAATTTACTTGGCAATTCACTCATTCCATCTCTTATAGTGATGCATTTATAATACATATCTGAGATGATCAAACCTTAACGTAATTATGATCCTCAAATTTACCATATCAGAGGATCAACTAATTATTGTAGTACTTATTCTCTTCGGTCAAACAACACAAAAATTAAACCTTATTTGGTATTAACATAGTAATGATTAGTCTTATCACAAATCAGCTACCCTAATCTATTGTACTACTTCTCTTCCTAAATTGATCTATGACTGTAGGTTCATTTTTAGCTGGGCTGGACCGATATTCCTGGAAATTCGCCAATTTGTACCCACAAGTTAACCTGTTAAGTGTTTACGAATTTAACCTATCACTCAGTTTCCCAAAAAACAATGGTACATGCATCACCCACCTATAACACGGTCAAGCAATAAATATACATTTACTTTCCTCGCCAATTGTTGCCTTCTATATCAAATATGAAAATACTTCAATAAATTTTCATCTACAACGGGATGGAGTTCGTTCACACGCATAGCATTGTATGTGCTTCTCCTTCATCTTCACCAAGAAATAACGAATTCCATAACAAATTCCTCTCTTCAGTACAACTACTAGTTGTCAAAAGTTTCTATTCATCTGTGACAAACAGGTCAAAAGTGGTGAATCAATTGATGTTGCTTTCTATGCACGGCAAGTAACTAGTTCATACACCATTTTTCATGTTTTATTATGCACAACATCTTTTCATAACTTCGCAAAGTACTCAAGAAATTTTTCTATAGTCAATCATAAAATTAAACACCCACCTCAGTTTAATTATGAATGTCCACAAGTAACGTTACCTATTATTTTCTATACCTCACCAAATTTGATGTTTGAAAATGGAATTCAATCTTTTAACTCCAATGGTTCTTCACTTTGCAAGTGGGCCTGACTTTGGTAGCCCACATTTATCTCAAACTTATTGATAAGTTAAATTGGACTACTTCACTTCCTCAAGTGGGCAAGAAACAAACTGTAAAGAAATTTTTAAAAATTGTGAAGGCTTGTGTAGAAAAATTTCAATAGTTTGCTCATTTAGCTTGCTCACTAACTACTTAATGAGTATAATATAAAAAATTCAAATACTAACATTAACCTTATTATATGCTTGTAGTTTGCCTACGTCATTTACTCCATTAACTGAAAGTTTGAAGGGTGTTTATAATCTCAACCTCTCCTCCAAATGGCGGACCCACAAGACATAGAGTTGGAAACAAAAAATATTGAAATAGTTGCCAATATCAAAACTGAGAATTGTGCTTACGACCCACACAAAAACAAGATCCCAACACATGTGTTACATGTTTCTCTTGCAAAGTGTCATATACAAGCAATACGACTCCCATTTCCATCAGGGAGATATTCAAAATTTACAAATGCAGATGGAAACCTTGTCATTTTTGTTTTCGACGAAGGACAATGTTGTATATACGACATTCTCACATGTTTGGTAAGTCCTTAAATTCGTAAATTAATCGAAATGATTAATTGAACTTCTAAATTTTTAATACAAATGAACTCTACTCATTTTTACAATGATCGTTACCAAGTTAATTCATTATCGTTTTATTATGTGATTAATAACTTTTAAATTGTTCACCCTTTTCATGTTGCAAAATATAGCTTATTTCAAGACGGTACTGCACTGGTAAAATTCTTCCCTCTGGAATTTGGAATCAAGTTACGATCACAACAAATGGATATTCAGATCGATATAAACGTGTCACAATGTACACAAACGGTTTCCACAAATTTTGGAGGATTTTCTAGCTGGGAATACCATCTATTTCAATGCCTCTCATCATATATGTACACAAAAGCACTAAAGAACAAGAACAACAAGATAATGAAGCATATCACTGCCATGTCCCAAGTCATTATCTACTGCTATATGGAAACAACGAAGATAGTTTCATTAAATTGTTTGATCTTACAAATGGGACTATTAAAATGAATTGTGATGTGGGACTTCTCTTACAATCACTTCTATTTTCAACACCAATTGCCTGGAGTAGCAATGAAGGAGTCATTCTACATTCAACCAAGAGACTGCAACTATGGGATATAGGCCAACCTCAGCCAGTTCAAATGAGCCATCTCCCATCAATGGGAAGGCATGTCAGGGCCTTTGCCACTGTAAAAAATTTCAATGACAACCAAGTACAGTGCGAAAACTGGTCATAAATATCTCTTACCCTAGTCTCAAAGATACGTGATCATAATTTATTCTTAAAATAAATAGCTTCATTCATCATATTTAAACTTAATCATATTTGTACTTTATGAAATATTAAGGGGGTAACAATGAATGGTGTCAACGCCACATAATGTACTACTCAAGTGTTGTTCTTGTTCGACTCTAGAAGTCCGACTGTTAAAGTTATTAACTTACCCCAACAAATTGAAGATGTCTTCACCATTAGCCTCAACAGATATTCAGTCCTCCTTGGCATAAGGGCTTTCAAAATATTATCGGCAACAAGACAAGGTACTGGATACATACTTATCCCAAAACAATTACAATTAGATACAAGAATTAGGCAAGTGTGGTCGAATGGTGAAAAAGTATTAACACTAAACCAGATGAGTGTATACGTTTTTTATTACTACAACATAGATTACACAAGCGTGGTTGGGGACGTTCTACTTACCCCAATACGACTCACTCATACAATCGACACTTCTCAGTTGGTTGAACCAATTTTTCATGCAATTGATAAGAAAATTATAATTTCCTCATCCACTAAGCCACCAATGCGGTCTTCACTTTAAACCTATGTATTAAGAATATTTCAACTAAACTTATGATATTGTATTAAGAATATTTTAACACTTAATTTATGTAAACACTAGTTGCAAAATATTAACATGTTAGTGTCAAACATATATCAATCAAGCAAGTACTGACTCTCCTAGTTAATCAACCATCTAAATAACATTTTTCCATACCTAATTTAGTTAGTGATTCATTCATCCCAATATTGAATAAATGAAACTTGTCCAGGGAAAAAACTTTAAGAAAATCTTATAAAACAACTACAAAATATATATCAGTTTTACTTACGTGGTTATTGTTGCGTCTCACTCAATATAACATATAAATAACTTGGCGGAAGCACAATGCTTACGTTACCAAAATCATAAATAACTCTCAAATTCATATTAACTTTACAATCAAGTCCTTAAGTTTACGATCAAGTCCAGGGAAAAAACTTACAAAACACTACAAAATAAATATCAGTTTTTCTTACGTGGTTATTGGTGCATCTCACTCAACATAACATATAAATAACTTGGCGGAAACACAATGCTTACGTTACCAAAATCGTAAATATCTCTCAAATTCAATTTAAGTTTACAATCAAGTCCTTAAGTTTACGATCAAGTCCAGGGAAAAAACTTTAAAAAAACTTACAAAGCAGTACAAAATATATATCAGTTTTACTTACATGGTTATTAGTGCATCTCACTCAACATAACATATAAATCACTTGCCGGAAGCACAATGCTTACGTTACCAAAATCGTAAATATCTCTCAAATTCATATTAAGTTTACGATCAACTCCTTAACTGTACATATTTTTGGACAAGGAATTACTTTTTTGCCCCTACTATTTACACCCACATCACCAACAACTTTCTAACCGGTTCACCAAACCGTTCATTGCAAGTCAAAAACAAATGTGACAAAAAGACCAAATCTTATAAAATTTTGACAAATGGCACAAAGTTGGACCCCACACTGAAAGACTGAATCCTGTGAGGGATTGAAGAATTCGCCTATATAGTATAATATTATACTATATATATATATATGCGTGAATAAGCTGCTGCTCATTTTTTTTTTTTTTTTGTCATTTTGTTTCTACTGTGTATCAAGCTTCAAATCAATAAACTGCGCCACCTTTTTTTGTCGTTTTGTCCCTATATGTCTATTAATTGCACTTCAAATCAATAAACCGACTTCACTTCATTTTTTGTGTTTTTGATTCAATAGTTTTATTTTGTCTTCTTGCGGATAGATAAAAATTGGTGAAAAGTTTGTCTCCATTATTTTTTTATTATTATTTTTATTAAGTTAGATAAATCTGCTTTTACTATGCTACCATATATTACTATGCCAGAAGAATTATTTTAATAACAATCATAACATAAATAAATACCTTTAAAAACTGTGAATATCATAAACATAAAATTAGTTTATTAAATAGTGTATTATATTTTAGATAACCAGTATGTGCATGACACATACCTAAAATAATAATAATAATAATACATTAAAAGAATTGTCACGTGGCAGTGTTCTTTATCACAAGATAATGAGTTACAGTAAATTCAATTGCCAAAAAAAAAGAAAGATATTCAAATGGTTCCCCAATTCTGATATTCTCTTTTCTTTTCCTTTTTTCCTCTTGAAATTCTCCTATATTCCTTTACAATTAATTCCAAGTTTGTCACGCTGTAATAAACATTCCTACTTTTTGGTTAAAAAAAAAGAAATAAAGAAAGAAGTATCAGTTTCGGATAATGTATATATTTTTTTATATACATGTATATATAATTAAGGGCCATAATATCATTTTTAGATCCTCTAAAAAAAATCAGTTTCAGATATATAATGTCTATATATAACTAAGGGTGATAAATATATGTGTATATTTCTATTTGGATATAATTTACAAGCTATAGAATATAACAGTCTCATTTAAATTCAAGTCTTTTTTTTTCCTTTCATATATTGCACTAAAAAGAATATATACGATAAACAGTTAAAAAAATCAAATAACCGAACCTTTAAGAAACTTAAAAATGTCAATATAGATCCTAATAAGTAAATAATAGTGTATTTATATGATTTTTTTTAGGTAGTAATATTTTCTACTTTTGGTATTTGAAAATATTATAAGCCAATAATATCAATAAAATATTTGTGAAGTTGTAAATAGTTGAATTAAATATTTAGAAAAATATTAGTTTACAACCAAGTTATCTTTTCACAAAATATTAATTTATTTTAAATAAAGAAAAATTGTCATAGAATGAGAGGAGTGACAAAATATATAATAATAATAATAATAATAAATTTTAAATTCAATAAGTAACACAGTCATTTCAATTTCTAAGTCTAAAAGAAAAAAATTATTAATTATGAACTATTTGTTTATATTATTATTTACTTTCTTCACCTACAAGAACTCAAAACAAAAATATACTTATTTACTTATTCATTTTTATATCAATTTTAGTCTTATGGCAATAAGCAAAACGCTAGAGAAATAGTAACAATAAGGCACGAGCAACCCGGTAATAGTGTTACTTTTTCTCTTGCGTTTTACTTTTTATAAAAATAATATTTTTATTTTGAATTCTTGTATGTGAAAAAAGTGAATAATAATATAAATAAATAGTTCACAGTTAATAATTTAATTCTTTTGGACTTCAAAATTAAATTGACTGTATTACTTATTGAATTTAAGTTATTATTATTATTATTATTATTGAATTTAGAAGAAATAAAAGGCGCATCCATCTATTAAAAAAATAATAATAACTACATTGCAAATAAATAAATAGTTAGTCTCAAGAAGTCTAATCAGGTGTAAAGAAAAATTTAAACAACGACAATTAATAAAAAAGAAAACACATTTATTACATTAAGTCGTTTGTTTTAAACACAAAAAAAACTAACTCCTTTACTACATATGTGCTGTTTGTGTTTCTCAATATTTACTTCAATATAATTGGGTAATAATTTACTTAAAATATATCATAAATTATAATAATTAATATCTAAAACTAATAATAATAATAATACATTTTGTTTAATATGACTATTATGAAAAACATAACTTTTGAAAACTCATCCTATATAAAAACTCATACATTAATTATAACCTAATATTTTTTATAGGATGATGTACATTAAAGTTATCGTAGACATCAAAAAATTATAAATAATTTAGAGTACCGAAATCAAAGTTCAAATAATCAGTTGCACGAGTGTCTAATTTATTTATATATGTAGAAAATACATTGTTTGAACTGTGATTCAACACCATAAATTATTCAAAATTACTCAAAAATTTGATGGATGTCTATTATAAATGTCCACCATTATATAAACAAAATTATGTTATAATTTTTCCAAATGCTAAAAACAAAAAATGTACCTACGATAGGAGCAAAAAATATTAATAAATTATATATATATATGCGTGGATCGCAGAGTCATTCTTTTTTTTTTTTTTTTTTGTAATTTGTCTTTTCTGTTAAATAGTATATATATAATATACACTAATTATATCATGTTCATTCGTAATTGTATATGCACAATATACATTATATTGTATTAAGTATACATGGTCGTCTTTCTTTTTTGTTTTTTTCTTAATTTGTTTTTTCTGTTATACAATATATATATATAATATACACTAATTATATCATGTTCATTCGTAGTTGTATATGCACAATATACAATATAGTATATATATATAATTTTAATATGTATGATTATATTGTATTAAGTCTATTACATTTATATAGTAACATAATAAAGCCTATCATTATTTGTTGAATCTATATATCTATATAATAGGGAGCTACATGGAGCTTAGGTGGCATCCTAATATCTCTTTTAGATGAGTTGTCTAATTTTTAAGAATTTGATTTTTTTATAATAAATTATTAGTATTATATTAATTACATGTGAGTTAATTATTAGAATTATCTAATTTTTAAAAATTTGATTTTTTTAATAAATTATTAGTATTATATTAATTACATGTGAGTTATTATATGAGAAAATTTAACATTATTATTATTTATTATATTAATTACATTATTATATGAGAAATTTTAACATTATTATTATTTATTTATTACTAATTTTTAAGAATTTGATTTTTTTTAATAAATTATTAGTATTATATTAATTACATGTGAGTTAATTATAATATAACAAATATATCTACATGTTCAAATAATAATAATATCTATATAATTTTATATTATTATATGAGAAAAATTAACATTATTATTATATAAATAATTTTTTTATTAAAAATTATAAGTTTAAGTAATAATAAACTATAATAATAATAATAACTTCTAAATCTATACATGTTATAACCATCTATTAGAATAGTTTTATATTATGATATGAATAATTTTATTTACATATATCTATGATTAATATTATTATTATTATATAGGACTTAAAACTTTATATTATAATAATAACATCTAAATAATTTTATATTATTATATGAGAGTTAAAATTTAATATTATATACATATATATATTTACCTATATAAGTTCAAGTAATAAAAACCTATAATAATAATAATAACTTCTAAATCTATATATGTTTTAGATAACATCTATATCTATATATATGAATAATTTATAATATATGGATAATAAACATATATGGACATAATATATATGGATAGTTTTATATTATAATATATGAATTTTTTATATACTTTATTATTTTATATTATGATATATAAATTTTTTATTGTTTTAACGGTAACCCCACTTGTATGTATGTCATTAATTTATATATATATATATTTAAATAAATGCATATATATATATAGATTGTGTCATGTACTATAACTACACAAAGTGTATATATGTATATGTAACTGTTTTGTAATTAATCAGTTATTTTTTAATTAATAAAGTTATTTTTAATGATTAATCAGTTAGGAAGTAAATTTAAAATTGATTACAATTATTATTATTATTATTATTATTATTATTATTAAGACTTACCGTTAAAATAATAAAAAGGAGATGGAATTCCAATAGTTTTGTAAACATATATCTCTTTCATCATTTATGGGTATTATTTCATAGTCTCAATCTCAAAACCAGTAATAAGAACATATAATAAATATATTGTTATTATTGCTATTATTAAATGAGAGAAAATGAGTATCTACATAACCTATGTGCATATATAAATTTAAGGTATTATAAACATATGAATTAGCCTGACACGTAATCATTCAATATAGTTATATTCTCTACCAAAAATATATTAGATATACATATACAATAGATTGTGTATCTACTTTTCTTCCACGTAGCCCCTTACATGCAAACTATATTATTATGCATGTAGGACAAAGGCTCATATACATACACGATACACAACAGTTTATTTTATTTATTGACCAACGGCTGCACCAATACCCATAACGTCTACTTCTTAAATTATAGTTAAAAATAACTTTATTTTTTAAAAAATAATTTGAATAATTATATAAGTTATGAGATTTAAAAAACGTTATTTTGTAGAAAAAAAACTGATTAGTATATAATAAATGTAGCTTAATATTTTATATTTTTTAATTAGTAAATAGACTTAATTAAATTGGTTATATATAAACACCATTTGCTTGAAGGAAAGTTCCCCTTGCAAAGTATTTTTGTGTTTTGGTAATTGATATTTGAACTTTTTCATTGTTTACTTTATGGAGTACTCTTTTCTTCAAGATTTAGACAATGATAAGGGTAGTTTGATGATAAGAGTTCGAGTTTGTAGGATGTGGGAATCAATCAACACCAAGAAAAATGGAGAACTTATCAGTCTTGACATGATTTTCATTGATGAAAAGGTATACAAAAAATCTTTTTATCCTATTATATTGTCTATTTTTTTCAATTATTTTATACTTAATATAATATGGATTTTTGTGACAGGAAAATCTTATGCATGCAACAATCAGAAAAAATTTAGTTACCAAGTTTAAGCACTTTTTGAGTGAGGGTTGTTTATATAGTATAAAAAATTTAAAAGTGGTTGCAAGCACAGGCGAGTACAAACCTCTTTCTAATGAGAACAAACTTCTTTTTTTGGTTACAACTTCCCTAAAGAAGTTGGAAGAAGGAATTGTTAAGATTCCAATCAATGGATTTCAATTCATATCTCAAAGTTTAATTGATTTACGTGTCAATGACAATACAATCCTCTTAGGTACTTGTATCATTTTTTATATTTTTTAATTTATATTTTAAAAAAATTATCTTTGTATTCTAATGATATTTTTTTGGGGGTGCTATTTTAGATGTTGTTGGATGCTTGTGTGGAGTGGGTGACATTGAGATTGTTGGAGGTAGCTGGAAAAAAAGAGACATAAAAATTATAACAAATTAGTAAGTTTTAACATGATCATAAAAATTAAAATTATGTGTATGTTTCTTATTATTGGTTTATTTTATAAATCTTTCATATTCTGCCTTTATTTTTTTTTAGTTAACATTGAATTTTTTTTTCCTTTATAGTTCGGTGACAACAAAAATAACTTTATGGGGAGATTTGGAGGAGATGTTTGATCGTGAGTTGTATAAAAAAGATGACAAACCATTTATAGTGATACTCACTTCCACAACAATTAAAAGATTCCAAGGTGATAATTTTTTGACATCTCACCAATTATACTTTTTTTTTTAAAAAAAAAAAAATCAATGTGTATACCTCACTATTATAGTCAAGTTATTTTTTTATTGAAATTTATATTCTTGGCTTTGTGTATCTTATTTTATACTCAAGTTTTGTATATCTTACTATTATATATTAAGTTTGATATGGAAAAAATAATTTTATTGAATTTTACAATTACTTTAAATAGGTGAAGTCATTTTTTCTACAACAAGTGCAACAAAAATATATATTAATCTTGAAATAGATTATGTGACATCTTTAATTGAGAGATTTTCCACCACCTCCAACCGAGTGTAAGATATTGAAAGTTCCAACGTCAATAGGCTTTCTCTTGAGGAAGAGATGTTCCTCAATCGCTTGAGTATTAAAGAAATGTTAGAGGCTAATTTGGGTGATCAAGTCAAGGTAATCATTTTCCATTCTCTTCATCATTCTCTGACTATTCTATTATTTATTCCTTAATGTTCCTATGTCTAATTGTTTGATTTATATTTTTCTATGGTTTGTGTTTAATTGTAGGAGTGCATTGTTACAATAAGGTGCAAAATTATTGGTATAGACAACACTTTTGGATGGTATTATATATCATGCAAAACGTGTTTAAAAAAAATCATACCTACAAATGGTGTTTATATGTGCGGCACTTGCAAGAAAATATGTGATTACCCTCTTGTGATGTAAGTGTTAGAATATTATTTATTTGGTATATAAAATCAACTAATTGATTTAATATATTCAATATTTAATTTATTGACAAAATATTATAATTAATGGTCAACATTGTTTGTTACCTGATTTGTTGTTACCCGATTTTTCATATCCCAACTGATTGAGGAAATATCTCAATCTGTGGCAGAGACTCTGATGGTAGGTCTCACTCTATAAATATAGAGTACCGGTCCCCAAGCTCGCTGCTCATTCTGACTTTCAGTAACTCCATCTAAAAGAGTTAGTGAGAGCTTGGAAGGCCGTGTACTCGTTCTAACTTCTGTTCCTTTTCTTTTGTAGATCTAAAGCTAGATCGAGGTTATCAATAGCAATGGCTGGAGGTATACAATATTCGATTCTTTTTGTATATGTTCATTCTATATATTAATTCCGCCTACATGTATATAGGATTGTTCATATGCCCACTTTCATATTATTCTAACATTTGGTATCAGTCGCCAGTCTACATCTCTGCCTTGCTAATTTTATCTGCATGTATATTTATTTGATTTATATATGCCTTCATATTCATATTCATATATATATATATATATACATATATCTTCGGTTTTGGTTGGCCTACATTTAACAAAATTTCTTTTGGTAATTTTATTGTGTTTGTATTGTTTTGTGTTTACATATATGTTATATCTAACATATTTTGGCAATATAAACAAATTATACACATATTTTTTTTTTATGATTTATAGATGTGCCTATGTCTTCATCTATACACATATATTATATATTCGTGTATATAGTTTTATATATTGTTTGAGGGCCATATTCATAATTTTTATTTTTATTTTTATTTTGATAGAGAGTTTTAATGTCTCATATTTTTTGATTTTTTGTTTCAAAACTAATTTTCCACATAAGTACCATTAGAAATCCTTCAGATTATTTTTTCTAATGATCTATGTTTCCAAATCAAGTTTTGAGAATCCAAAATCAGTTTTGCAACCTTCATGTACCCGGTTATGGCCAAAAACAATTTTGATATTAAATTTCGATTTTTTGTTGTTGTTTAATCAATCTAACGTCATGAATCTCTTTAGACATGAATTTCGAACCAATTTGGACAATAAATTTTATCTTGCCAATTTAATTAAAACATATAATTTTGGTAAATTATATATTTGGAAATTAATTAAAATGTGCACTTACTTGATTTTGGTGTATGGTATATTTCTTTTATTCATGCAATATTAAATAATTGTGCTATTTTAAGAATGTAAGAAATTTTTACAATTAAGTTTGTGCAATTATTTTATTAATTCACGAAATCAGTAAATGATGTTATTGTCTTATTAAGCATGATTTTTTCTACCATTAAGTATATATATGGAATTATTGTATTTTCGTACATATAATTAATTATACTAATTTGTATGATTATTTTGTTCTTATTCATGCAAAATTTATTTTGAGTATAATTATCTTTAATTTTATATGTATGCCTTTATAATTTTAAATACATTATATATATTTCATTATTGTGCTAGATATATTTAGATTATATTCAAAACATTAAGATAGGTTGAATAATATTTAGCACATTAATCTTCATAATTTATTCATAAAATATTCATAAAACATTTAGGGTGAATAAAATTATGAATAATTCATAAACAATTTTGTGGTTGACATAAGAACGCATGAAACTGAGACAAATGCTCAAATCTAGAACGGTTTTTAATGATCTTCGGACGACCACACTAGGAGCACTACTCTCTGTGATTGCCTATTATGTTATAACGAAATTGTTCTTAGGTCTTCCTAGAGCCTAAAACATAATGTCTAGTGAACCATATAATTTTACATAATTAGGGAGTAGCCACAGCATCTTTAATTATATAAAATTATATATTAATTTGAAAGGATCACATAATGGACAAAATTGTGATTGATTATATAAATATAACAATTTTACCCCACAGGGATTTTATTATATTTATATAATCAATTAGGATAATATATTAAATTAATTTTCTTAATTTACCCACAGGAGTTATGATAATTAATTTAATAGTTTTATCATAAAGTTTAATAAAGATAGAAGTTTCAAACCTTACTTTATCCCAAATAATTCGTTTGAATAATCTATCATCCTTTACATCCAATTTTATTAAATTAAAAATTTAGCCCACAGGCAATTTTTGTTTAATAAAATTTCAATCTTCAGCATGTTATACATTGGTAAAACATGACTTCATTAAGCCTCAATCTTCTAAATCTAAGTTTGTAATCCTATTCATGCAGCTTCTTCATCATCCTCTAGTTTTGCTGAAATCCTTACCGAAATTCCTGAGCTTAGGGGTGATAATTTCAAAATCTGGAAGGAACGAGTTCTTCTTCATTTAGGCTGCGCCGACATGGACTACGCAATAAGGAAGGACGAACCTGCTGCAATCACTGTGACTAGCACTGCTGCTCAGATCGCACTATATGAGAAATGGGAGCGGTCCAATCGCCTCAGCATCATGTTCATCATGTCCAAGATCCCTCTGGGAATGCGTGGATCGGTGGAGCAACCTGAGAAAGTCAAAGACTTGATCAAACTGATCGATGAGCAGTTCGACACTTCGGACAAACCACTTTACAACAACCTCATCCACCAGTTCTCATCCACAAAACTCACTGGTGTCAAAGGAGTTAGAGAACATATTTCAAAGATGAGGGACATTTCTGCTCAACTGAAGAAACTCGATGTAGTCATTCCCGAAACCTTCCTGGTCCACTACATCCTTAACCATCTTCCACCTCAATATGGGCCTTTCAAAATTTCCTACAACACACATAAGGACAAATGGAGTATCAATGAACTGATAACCATGTGTGCTCAAGAAGAAGCAAGGCTCCTGCAGGAACAAGGTGAAAGTGCTCACATGGCCACCCAAGGCAAGAAACGCAAACCATCCAAGAAGGACAAGGGGAAAAATAAAGTGCCTCCCCAAGGTGATATAAAGAAGGATTCCATCAAATGTTTCTTCTGCAAAAAGAAGGGACATGCGAAAAAGGAATGCGCCAAGTTCAAGAAATGGATGGACGACAATGGTAATCCAATTTCATTCGTATGTTATGAATCTAATATGGCTAATGTTAATATTAACACATGGTGGATTGATTCTGGATCGACAATTCACATTTCAAATTCCTTGCAGGGTTTACAAAACCTAAGGAAGCCAGTGGGAAGTGAGCAAAGAATCTTATCTGGAAACAAGATGGGCTCACATGTGGAGGCTATAGGAACGTGCCATTTAGTTTTAAGTAGCGGTTTTGTTTTCTCTAGAAACTTGATTTCCGTTTCAAGACTTGTACCTTTTGGTTTTTCCTTTACATTTTCAGACAAATATTTTAATTTATATAATAAATCTGAATGTGTTGGAAATGGTATTTTGTCTGATGGTCTTTACTGCCTTAATTTACAAAACAATACCGCTTATAATACTATGCACGTTCACGCTGGCAATAAAAGATGTGTTATGAATGAGAATTCCTCTACATTATGGCACCGGAGATTGGGACATATCTCTATTGATAGAATTAGAAGGTTAGTAAATGATGGGGTACTCAATACCTTAGATTTTACTGATTTTGATACTTGTGTGGATTGCATTAAGGGAAAGCATACCTCCAAGTCTAAGAAAAGTGGTGTCCATAGGAGTTCTGACCTATTAGAAATCATACATACTGATATATGTAGTCCAGACATGGACTCATATGGTCAGAAATACTTCATCTCTTTCATAGATGATTACTCACGCTACATGTATATCTACTTACTTCATAACAAAAGCGAAGCGTTAGATGTCTTTAAGATATTTAAAGCTGAAGTAGAGAAACAATGCAACAAGCAAATTAAGATAGTGAGATCAGATAGAGGTGGAGAATATTATGGTAGATACACTGAAGATGGACAAGCACCTGGTCCTTTTGCAAAGTTTCTTCAAGAAAATGGGATTGTTGCCCAATATACCATGCCCGGTACACCCGAGCAAAATGGTGTTGCAGAAAGGAGAAACCGAACATTGATGGACATGGTGCGAAGTATGCTTAGCAGCAACCCTAAACTTCCTAAATCCTTGTGGACTGAAGCTCTAAAGACATCCGTGTACATATTAAATCGAGTTCCAACCAAGGCAGTCTCCAAAACTCCTTTTGAATTATGGAAAGGTTGGAAACCGAGTTTGCAACATGTACGCATTTGGGGATGCCCATATGAAGTTAGGGTATACAATCCACAAGAAAAGAAACTGGACCCAAGGACCATAAGTGGATACTTTATTGGTTACGCTGAAAGGTCTAAAGGTTACAAGTTTTATTGTCCATCTCATAGCACTAGGATTGTGGAATCAAGGAATGCAAAATTTCTTGAAAATGCCTTGATTAGTGGGAGTGATCAATCCAAGGACTTAGGTTCTGAGAAAGATCCTTTAGAACCCTCCACCTCAAGAGCAAGATTGATTGTGGTCGATAACACCCCTGCAGTCCAAATGGATGTTGAACCACCACAGCCAATTGTTGAAGATCCACAAGTCAATGATGAAGTTCAAATGGATCGAGTTGTTCAAGAGTTGCCTATAATTGTTGAACAACAAGCTGAACCACCCGCTCCTCAAGAGCCTGCTGGTGTAGCCTTAAGAAGATCCACTAGGATAATAAAATCGGCGATACCTAGTGACTACATTGTGTATTTGCAAGAATCTGACTACAATATTGGAGCCGAAAATGATCCAGAAACGTTTTCACAAGCTATGAATAGCAAAGAATCGGAACTGTGGTACAATGCCATGAATGAAGAAATGAATTCTCTGAAAAGCAACGGAGTCTGGGATCTTGTTGAGTTGCCTAATGGGGCGAGGGCTATTGGGTGTAAATGGGTCTTCAAAACAAAGAAAGACTCATTAGGCAACATTGAGAGACACAAAGCGAGACTCGTTGCTAAAGGATTCACTCAAAAAGAAGGAATTGACTACACGGAGACCTTTTCTCCGGTATCTAAGAAAGATTCCCTCAGAGTTATCCTGGCATTAGTTGCTCATTTCGATTTAGAGCTACAGCAGATGGATGTGAAAACTGCCTTCCTAAATGGTGACCTAGAGGAGGAGGTATACATGAAACAACCAGAAGGATTCTCCTCTAGTAATGGTGAGCATTTGGTGTGCAAGCTTAAGAAGTCCATCTATGGTTTAAAACAAGCGTCCCGCCAATGGTATTTAAAATTCCATGATGTCATCTCTTCTTTTGGATTTGAAGAGAATGTCATGGATCAATGTATATACCAGAAGGTCAGTGGGAGTAAGATTTGTTTTCTTGTTTTATATGTGGACGATATTCTTCTTGCAACCAATGATAAGGGCATGCTACATGAGGTGAAGCAATTTCTCTCAAAGAACTTTGAGATGAAGGATATGGGTGATGCGTCTTATGTCATTGGCATTAAGATCCATCGAGATAGATTCAAAGGTATCTTAGGTCTATCTCAAGAAACCTACATTAACAAAGTTTTAGAGAGATTTCGGATGAAAGATTGTTCACCAAGTGTTGCTCCTATCGTTAAGGGTGATAAATTAAATTTGAGCCAGTGTCCAAAGAATGATTTTGAAAAGGAAGAAATGAAGAACATCCCATATGCTTCTGCTATTGGAAGCTTGATGTATGCTCAGGTGTGCACACGACCCGACATTGCCTTTGCTGTCGGAATGCTAGGAAGATTTCAGAGTAACCCGGGATTAGACCACTGGAAAGCTGCAAAGAAAGTTATGAGGTATCTTCAGGGTACTAAGGATTACAAACTCATGTTCAGACGAACCGACAACCTAGAAGTAGTTGGCTACTCAGATTCAGACTTTGCTGGTTGTACTGATTCACGTAAATCAACTTCTGGTTACGTGTTTATGTTTGCCGGTGGAGCTATATCATGGAGGAGTAACAAACAGACCCTGACTGCTACTTCTACTATGGAAGCCGAGTTCGTTTCGTGTTTTGAGGCTACATCGCATGGTGTATGGCTAAAGAGTTTCATTTCAGGCCTTAGAGTTGTAGATTCTATATCTAAGCCATTGAGAATGTTTTGCGACAATTCAGCTGCTGTATTCATGGCTAAGAACAACAAGAGTGGTAGTCGAAGCAAGCACATCGACATCAAGTACTTAGCCGTGAGAGAACGTGTTAAAGAAAATAAAGTGGTCATTCAACACATTAGCACTGAATTGATGATTGCTGATCCTATGACGAAAGGCTTGCCACCTCATAAATTCAAGGATCATGTAGTGAACATGGGACTTGGTTCCCTTATGTAAATTTATTGTACAAACTGAAGTTATTATCAATGAAACTCTTATTTTTGATATTTTCTCATATTTATGCGCATCTTAATTTTATTTGAGAAAATTTTACTTTCATAGGACCTGAATAAACATAAGGTTTATTCGTTTAAGTACATAGCCACATAAATTACATTGTTATGTAATAAATATATTGTAATACATGGAAGATAATACTCGTCATAAAAAAAGAGGACCTATCGCCATGATTCATGTGTTTATTATCTAACAGGGATGATCGTCGGGCTTAAGTAATACATTAATTTAAATGCTGACCAAGTGGGAGAATGTTAGAATATTATTTATTTGGTATATAAAATCAACTAATTGATTTAATATATTCAATATTTAATTTATTGACAAAATATTCTAATTAATGGTCAACATTGTTTGTTACCTGATTTGTTGTTACCCGATTTTTCATATCCCAACTGATTGAGGAAATATCTCAATCTGTGGCAGAGACTCTGATGGTAGGTCTCACTCTATAAATATAGAGTACCGGTCCCCAAGCTCGCTGCTCATTCTGACTTTCAGTAACTCCATCTAAAAGAGTTAGTGAGAGCTTGGAAGGCCGTGTACTCGTTCTAACTTCTGTTCCTTTTCTTTTGTAGATCTAAAGCTAGATCGAGGTTATCAATAGCAATGGCTGGAGGTATACAATATTCGATTCTTTTTGTATATGTTCATTCTATATATTAATTCCGCCTACATGTATATAGGATTGTTCATATGCCCACTTTCATATTATTCTAACAGTAAGAGCAATAATGTTGGTGATTTTTTTTTTTTTAAAAAAAATTCTTGATTATTTTATTTGATCTATTCTAACTTTTGTTTTTGTCTAATGTAGGTACAAAATACATATAAGAGTCGTGGATAAAACTGGAGAAACAACTTTTGTTTTATTCAATGTTATAGCTGAAAAATTACTTGATACATCTGCACACAAGTTATTCAATAGATTATCTTCAAACAATAATCTTCCTACAGAGATTGAAACTCTTTGTGGAAAAGATTTTGTTTATAAGTTAAGATTGAATGAATATAACTTAAAAGAGGGTCTTGAAAATTTTACCGTGTCCAAGATTTTTGTGCCTGATGAGAAATTAGAACAAGAACATGAATCAAAGAAAGTAAAGAATGTAATTTTTTTAAAATGCAAGGTTTAATTTGTGTGTGATATATGTAATTTAAATAAATATATTTATTATTTGTTTTGTAGGAAAAATTTACTACAAATGATGGAGATGAGAAACTAAGGGTAACGAAAGAAAATCATTCTCAAGATGTGGTAATTTCATTAACTCCCATTTCTAAATTGATATTTCTTATTATTAAAATGAATATGATTTGTGTTCATATTTTTTTCTTCTAAAAATTAAATTGCAGGGTCATCATGATTTTGGAGATTCTGTGGAAGACTATGGTCTCACTGTTCAAAATGGAAAGAGAAAAAAGCATGTTGTAGTTGATGATGAAGATGATGATTAAGTTGATGATAGTAAAATTATTCAATTTTAAGGATTTGCTTAGTAGTTTGGTGGACTATCTTTCCATATGTGTGTTTGCGTGTTTAATTTAATTTTATATCTAAGTGTGGTGTAATATGATATTTCTCATTCCTTATTAATCTATGTTTTTATTTAGAATTATTATTGCATTGATCACAATTCATTTCATTGTCTATTTTCAAAATAACCCATAAAAAATATTAAGATTTATCTATTAAATAAAAAAAATGATCAAGTCCATTAGACTTAATAAATCTCATAATCTATTACTTAATGGACTTTTAATCTACTAACAGTATTTGTCAACAAATCATTTTCATTTTCAATAATTTTATTAATGAGATAATATCTCATATATAGAAAATTATAATTTTGTTCTTGATTGAATATTAGATGAGTAAAGAGTCTTTATTTATAAGTATAACAAGTAAAAAAAGAATGAAAAAAATGTGAGCATAGTGGCACTTGAATCAA
The DNA here is from genome assembly GCF_963169125.1 of Humulus lupulus. Lineage (NCBI taxonomy): Eukaryota > Viridiplantae > Streptophyta > Magnoliopsida > Rosales > Cannabaceae > Humulus > Humulus lupulus. Next base: position 11,212,559 of record NC_084797.1, on the reverse strand, counting down.
CAAGTTGATGAAACGAGAATTTCTACAAAATATTCTAATTTTAATGGTTATGACTAAAACTTTTTTTTTGGTATTATTTTGTCAAATGTATACATGTAAATATTCGTGTTTCCTTAATTATATTTTGTTTTGTTATGTTCTTTCATACACATTTACATTCTTTTTTTAGGAAAAAAAATTAATAATCATTAATAATAATAGTATTAAAAATTATGATTAATATATTAAATTAATATTAGTAATAGTTCTTAATTTAAATGTTTACGTTTTTTTTTAAATATTGGTGTTATTCTTATTATATTGATTTCAAAATCATGATGATATGTAAGAATAATTTTTATAATTTAAATGTATTATAAATTGTTTATTATATATAATAGAATAATTTTATATTATTATTATAATGAGAGTTAAAGTTTTATATTATCATTATATGAATAAATTTATTATATACATATATATTTACATATACTATTAATTATAACATAACAAATATATATAAGTTCAAGTAATATTAATTTTGTATCTATATATAGTAGAATAGTATTATATTATTATATGTATAGTTTTATTTATATATATATATATATTATAATAATAATATGGAATTAAAACTTTATATTATTATTATTATTATTATTATTATATGAGTGACCATTCAAATCATCATTGTTTGAATTATTAATAATTATTATATATATGTAAAATAGGCTATTTAATTCATATGATTATAAAATTTTAAATTTATATACGTTATTCTCTCATTTTAAAAAATAAATTTATTACCTAAAACAATAACTAATTAATTAGAAAACAGTTACATATATATACACGTGTAGTTATAGTATATGACACAATATTATTATAATAACAATAATAATAGTACAAAAAATATGTAACATATATATGTATATATATGCATATTATAAATTGTTTATTATATATAATAGAATAATTTTATATTATTATTATAATGAGAGTTAAAGTTTTATATTATCATTATCTGAATAAATTTATTATATACATATATATTTACATATACTATTAATTATAACATAATAAATATATATAAGTTCAAATAATAATAATTCTGTATCTATATATAATAAAGTAGTATTATATGTATATATGTATAGTTTTATTTACATATATATATATATTATAATAATAATATGGAGTTAAAACTTTATATTATTATTATTATTATATGAGTGACCATTCAAATCATCATTATTTGAATTATTGATAATTATTATATATATGTAAAATAGGCCATTTAATTCATATGATTATAAAACTTTAAATTTATATCCGTTATTCTCTCATCTTAATAATAATAATAATAATAATAATAATAATAATATATTATTATATGTTATTATTACTGGTTTTGACTATGAAATAATATCCATAACTACAAAACCATTAAAATTCTATCTCCTCTTTATATATCTTAACTATATCTCATTAATAATAATAATAATAATAATAATAATAATAATAATTGTAATTAATTTCTAATTTTACTTCCTAACTGATTAATCATTAAAAAATAACTTTATTATCTAAAACAATAACTAATTAATTAAAAAACAGTTATATATATACATGTATAGTTATAGTATATGACACAATATTATTATAATAACAATAATAATAGTACAAAAAATACGTAACATATATATGTATATATATGCATTTATCTAAATATATATATATAAATTAATGACATTAATGACATATAGGTGAAGGCTTATCTAAAACACTTCCAAGAATTTAACTTTTATTATATGCATATGAGTTATATTAATAAAAATAACATATATATGCATACATAAATTTCAAATGTTATAACAATATGAATTAAATATCTTATTAAATAATAATATCAACGTAACAAAATTTGAATTTATTTTTCAGTTTATTTTAATTATTTTTCAATTTCAGGTTATATTCATTAGTAAAATAAATTTTTGTTTCATTAACTATACTAAAAAAGTCACTTATACATTTCTCTTTTCTCAAAGCACACCACATTTTACTATAAATAATGTGGTTATAGAAAAAGGAAAGGTCAAACAATTATTCTTCACATCATATATATATACATACACATTGAAATGTAAGAAAAGGAAAAAAAATTAGATTTTTGAGATCTTGATGAGGAGCGATTCCAAGGTATTTGGGAGGAAAAAAATGTGATCTTACAATAGAGTTGCACTTAGACTAAAGGTATTTTTAGTTTCATTGTTCTAATTATTAGCTTTACTATATTAATAAAGAATACAAGTTCATGTGTCTATGAAATATCATTATTTTCTTTATATATATATGTGTGTGTGTGTATTGCACTTTACTTTTGAGCAAATTGTGTTCACCTTGCAATTATATAAAGTTAAGAGAGTTTTAACTTTGTTTTATTTGATAAAATATTGAAAAAAATGAATTAAAAAATATATCAAAACAAATTTCTTTAATCTTTTTTTTTCTTTCAAGGATTGCATTTTCCATTTTTTTAATAAAAAATATCGTTTGAGTTGTTTATTATTTTGTATTGCATGTTCTTATAAATTAGTATTGTTGTTTTATTTCTTCTCAGCTATAAAATTTTTCTTCTTGCGTTTGAGATTCCTACGACCCAAAGTTAAGTAAAGGTAAGTATATCAATCTATATTTTTGTCATTTTTTAATATTGTACATATTTTTTTACATAAAAATCTTGAAGATTGCATAACAAAACTATATTGTTTTTAACTCATGTTTTTTTTTTCTAATACTGTGACACAAATTATAAATATAAGTAAGAAGTGTTTATTAGTAAAAATATCAATAATAATTTTTAAAGTATTTATTAATGTTAATAATAATTTACGTTCCTTTTTTAAAAAAAATGGATTTATTAATCATTAATAATAGTAGTAAAAATTGTGATTAATATATTATAACTAATAATTGTTTACGTTTTCTTTTATTATATTATTTTTCTTGATTCTTATTTACATTCATATTTTTTTTTAAAAAGATAACCATTAAAAGTAATACTAATATTTTATATTTATAATTGTAATAATACAAGTATTAATATTAATAATAATTTCAAAAGTATATAAGTTATTTTTTATTTTATATTGATTTATAATTTTTAACAAATTCAATTGCATCACCCAAATTGTAATTAAATATTCAAATGTATTAAATCTCAAAATCTTTTTTTATGGTTTTTTGATAATTGAATTTAGCTTAAAAAATAAAAGGTCAAATTAGTTTGTCACGACACGTTTTCGATAAAATTACAAATTAAAAATCTTTTTATCTTTTGTTAATTTTTCTTGGCTGACCTCCTCATTATCTAGAGATATGTTTTTATTTTTATTTTGAATTTTTAGAACTTAGCTTATTTTTTGAATTACATTTTTTAAGAGTTTTTTGATGATTGAGTTTAACTTAAGAAAAAAAAAAGTCAAATTAGCTTAACACACAACACGTTTTCGATATAATTACAAATTAGAAATCTTTTTATTTTTTGTTTAATTTTCTTGACCGACCTTCTCATTATAAAAAGATTGGTTTTTATTTTTTGAATTTTTCCTATTTTTTAATTACTTAACAAACATATATAAAGCTTCAACTAATAATAATAATAATAATAATAATAATAATAATAATAATAACATACATGTCATTGTCTAGGTATATAATAAATTTCTAATAAATAAAATTATTTCTTTAATTGTGAAATCATTTTTAAATTTTTTCATATAATAATAACAACAATACTAATAACAAAATAAACATATATAAACCTTTAAATACTACTACTAATAATAATATGTAAATATATATAATATATATTTTAATAAATACACATAAAATTTTAAGCGGTAATAATAATATTAATTATAACGTATATGTAAATGTAAATAATAATAATAATAATATGTAAACATATATGTATATAATAAAAATAATAACATAACAAATATATATAATAATAAAGCTTTAACTAATAATATATATATATATATATATATGTTTATAATAAATTTTAATAACATTCCATATAATATAAATTTGTTCAAATATTTTTTTTTGGTAAGTTAGTAAGTTCTTCATTCATAAACAATGTTTACAAAAGACAACCCCCCTAAAAGAGACACACGTCAAACAAATTACAAAACCCACCCTCTAAAATAACTCCTCAAAATAGAATATACAACATAAATTCATAGTTTTTTTTCGCTCAAAGTTACAAGAGATTTAATCCTCCGGTTTTGATAGAAAGTTAAGTGCAATGATATTTTTAAAGATTATTTGTACTAGACAATATGTATTTAGCAAAAAAAAAGTACAACAATAGTCATTTAATTTTTTTTGACTACTATCAACTTTCTTGTGCAAGATAGAATTTTCTTAACTTTAAAATCACAAAAAAAAAAAAAAAAAACTCCAGTATATACAAAGAGTGTCTCAATCACTATTTTTAGTCAATTCCACATATATTCCACATATATTGTATATTTATTTAAAACTAAATTGGTCTAATTGCATAAAAATTAATGTCAGTGAGTATGTATTTACATCCTCATTTATCCATTATAAATAGATTATATATAGATATGGATGGTTAAATATTATTTAAGATGATTATTAGAAATATATGAATATATTTATTTTAAAATTAATAGTTATTACAATAAATTTCTAAATTATCTTTTAGAAAAATTAAATCATAGGGATGTTGTTATTTCAAAAAATAAAAGTAATGAATTACAATATTTATATTATTTTTTTTATCATTAGATAATTTCAATATATTATTTTTTATATAGTTTTTCTTATTTTTCTAATCAAATTTATTTTACAAAAAAGCCACATTAGTATGAAAATATAAGAAAATTCTAAATTAAAATTGCAAACAAAAACCACATAAAATAATAGTTCTAATAAGCAAAAATTTCACAAATGAGAATCTCATATTTATTAAACATGTGTTCTTAAGAAACTCTTAATTTTTTAAATATCACAAAGTATTATTAATATAATAAAATGGTTCAAATATACACATATATACTCTCAATATTGACTTAAATAAATAACCATAAATAATCATATGTAGATTTAATACAAAACTTCAAATAGACATCTTATATATGACAAAAATTTAGGACTAAAATATGAAAAATAATTAATGTAATTTTACCACATATCTTATATAAGAATTTTTATCCTTCACAAATATCTCATGCCCTTTATATTTACTTATTTTATATGATTATAAAGTCATGACAACCAAAATAATGAAATCATAAACAAATTGTTACTTGTGATTAAGGAAGTGCAGTAGTATTGAAGCACAAAAAAGCTACTTTCTAAAGAAAAAATACAACTATGATTATTATTGGCGATTAAAATTACGTCACTTTTACTACATAATACATAATAAATTATTGGTGAATAATAAATAATTATCTCAACAAAATACAAACATTTCAGGGAGGAATTAAACAAAAATAAAATGGAACATATACAATATTTTTTTAATAAAAATTTTGAATATAAGTTTTATTTTTAAATATTTTTTGTTGAATCTTTCAAATTACATTCCAATTTTCATATATTTCATAATATACTTTATTCTTCCATATTATTGTACAGACTAAATGGAGCTAATTACTGCAACCATCCAAGAGTTTAGTGGTTCAAGGAATATCTCCGAAGAATTTTCTTACTTATGTCGTCAACTCACAGCTATAGCTTGACATGAAAGGATTCAAAGATTACAACTTCATAAATATTTATTGAGTGTTCAATGTCACACTAAAAAAACTGAATTAGCTATCCTTCGAAAGAACATATGCAAACATTCAAGATTCAAGAGAAAAATTACTATTATCCACAATAGATTTAAACATGATTTAAGTAAGCGAATCATTTTGATCCTACAAGTCGTGGTTTTTTTCACAAAATCTATGAAGTTGGACAAGCTAAGAAGTGAAATTGAATTGATTCAATCAAATGGTATGTCATTCTTCATTTTATAAATTTTATTTCTATTTACACATCAAACAAAATATTATCATGTTATATGTATAGATATTTGTATTAATAATTAACAAACATATTTGTTTCTAACATGTTTCAGTTCAGATTCTCCTCCAACCAAATGGAAGTATAGATGACAATTATACTACATCAATACAAATTAATCCAAACAGGCAAAAAAATAAAGAAAAATGTCGTCTTCAAATAGGTATATTCTCTTTGAGATAAAAGTTTGTTATTTATCCTTCATGCTTCTAATATTTAAAAAATACTAATTATTTATGCTTTTGAAACTACAAAAAAAAAAAAAAAAAAACAGTTGAATACGAACAAGTAAAAAGAATATGTCACTATAATAACGAGGATGCAAATGATTCAACCGACAAAGACCAACACAAAGAAGTTAGTATCCATGGACTTCGTAGCATACAATTGGAGGGGAAACAAGGTAATTTTATATTTTTGTTATCGTATTCACTTGAAAAATTTGCATACTATATCTTTATCAATATATATTTTTTTCATTTAATAGCTCATTACACAACACCATGGAATTTCGAACCCCCTACATATACGTGCCAATATTGTGGTGCTATTTTATGGTATGAGGAACGAACTAAAAAAACCCAAAATGCTTCACAACCCAAATTCTCTTTTTGTTGTATGGAAGGACGTGTGCAAATACCACTAATGAAAGAAACACCTCATTTACTCAAATATCTCCTCGGACCAGATTCTGGCCAAAAGGGCTTGAAGTTTCGAAGAAATATACGAGCTTATAACTCCATGTTTGCTTTCACATCAATGGGAGGCCGAGTTGATACGTCGATCAACAAATCTAGAGGTCCTTATGTATTCCGGATGAGAGGTCAAAATTATCACCACATTGGTTCGTTATTGCCAGATGTTGGGAAAAAACCACAATTTGCTCAACTATATATATATGACACTGAAAATGAGATTGGAAATAGAATCAACACATTATCAAGTCAGGGGAGAAAGCCAGAAATAGAACATGAAATTGTCCAAGAATTATCTGAAATGTTGGATCAACATAATAGCTTGGTCAAATCTTTTCGAATGGCAAGGGATAGATTCAAAGAACAACCTGAATCAACGTTTCGTTTAAGACTCTTAAGTCGCAGGGCTACAGATGGTCATCAGTACAATATGCCAACAGCATCTGAAGTAGCAGGCTTAATAATTTGTGATTTTAGTGAAGCAAACTACCAACGCGACGTTATTGTAGAGCATCGAACTAACGAACTTCAGAGAATCACTGATTTGCATCCAAGTTTCATGTCTATGACATATCCATTGATACACCCTTATGGTGAAGATGGATATAGAATTGATATACTCTTAAGAGACTTAACTAAGACCTCTTTCAAGAGGCAAAAGTTGACAATGAGGCAACATTATTGTTTTAGGTTGCAGCAAAGATTAAATGAGGGGCACACTCTTCTCCGAGCTGGTAGACTACTACAACAATATATAGTTGATTCTTACATGGCAATTGAAGAAGAAAGATTCCGTTGGATACGAAATAATAAAAAAAAACTCCGATCAGATCTTTACTCCGGCTTAATGGACGCTGTTCATCGAGGTGATTCCGATTGTTCAAGAGTCAGAAAATCAATTATTTTGCCTTCATCACACACTGGGGGACCACGATATAGAGTTCACAATTACCAAGATGCAATGGCCATTTGTAAGTGGGCAGGATATCCTGATTTGTTTCTTACTTTCACTTGCAACCCAAAGTGGCTAGAAATAAATAATATGCTGCATTTGATTGGGCAAAAAGATGATGACAATCGAGTGGATATCATATGCAGAGTTTTTGAGATAAAGTTATTCCAACTAATGCAGGATCTCAAAAAAGGAAAACCATTTGGAAAAATAATTGCATGTAAGTCATCTTCGTATTCATATCCACAACAAATTTATTTTATTTGTTAATGAAAAATGTGGGCAAAAGTAATACATTAACAATTTGTATCACAATATTTCAAAACTAAGTTTCACTTCGAATTTTTTGCAGGTCTTTACACAATTGAGTTCCAAAAAAGAGGCTTGCCCCATGCACATATACTTCTTTTCTTACACCAAACATTGAAAAATCCATCAGCAAATCATATTGATGAAATAATAAGTGCAGAAATCCCAGACGTACATATCGATCCTGATGGTTATAATGCAGTCAGCAAATTTATGATTCATGGACCCTGTGGCAAGCTCAATCCTAACTCTCCGTGTATGATGCAAGGCAAGTGCACAAAATATTTTCCTAAAAAATTCACAGACCAAACGATTGTTGACACAGATGGCTTTCCGGTTTACAAAAGAAAAAATACAGGTATCCGTGTTGAAAAGAAAAATGTCTTCTTAGATAATCGTTATGTGGTCCCTTATAATAGGAATTTGATTGTCAAATTTGATGCACATATTAATGTTGAGATTTGCAATTACTCAAGGTCAGTCAAATATCTATTTAAGTACGTTCATAAAGGGTCTGATAGAACAACAGCAACAATAGAATCTATTGACACTGCTGAACAAATAGATGAGATCAAAACATATCTTGACTGTAGATACATATCATCAACTGAAGCTTGCTGGAGAATCTTCCAGTTTGACATACATTACAGACAACCAGCTGTCGAAAGATTACCATTCCATTTGCCTGGAGAGCATACAATAATATTTGAAGAGAACAATTGCACCGAAAATGTGCTTTGCATACCCGGAATAGAAAAAACAAAGTTCACTGAATGGTTAGAGACAAACAAGAATTATGAGGATGCGTGTGAACTAACTTATTCTGATTTTACTACATGTTGGGTTTGGAATTCAAAAGACAAAACATGGACAAGGAGAAAAAGCGGCATAGCAATTGGAAGAATTTACTTTGCACATCCTTCAACTGTAGAACGCTTCTATATGAGAATGATGCTCAACTTTGTCAAAGGAAGTACTTCGTTTGAAAGTATTAGAACAGTAAATGGAGTGACCTATCCTACTTTTAAAGCTGCATGCTATGCTTTGGGATTATTAGATGATGATAAAGAGTGGATTGATTGCTTGACTGAAGCTTCAATTTGGGCAACCGGAAATGAATTAAGACATCTTTTTGTCATGATACTCATTCATTGTCAGGTTTCCGATGCATCACAACTTTGGAAATCTAATTATACTACATTGTCAGAAGACATGGTTTCATTACAAAGGAAGAGATTTGGAACGAAGGACCTTCAACTAACAGAACAACAGGTGGAAGCATACACATTGTTCGAAATTGAAGGTATAATGCTGAAGATGGGAAAAAGTCTGAAAGACATAGATGGAATGCCCCTGCCTAATTCTTCTTTAATAAGAAACTCGGGTAATAGATTGGTCAATGAAGAGCTTGAATATGACCAAGATCAATTAAAAATATTGCATGAAAAATCATTTGCTGCTTTAAATCCTTGCCAAAAGTCAGCTTATGAAGCAATAATACATTCTGTGGAGAATGAAGAAGGCAATTTATTTTTTATCAATGGACATGGCGGTACTGGTAAAACATTTCTATGGAATACAATTATTGCAAAGCTCAGGTCACAATCAAAAATAGTCTTACCAGTTGCAACTTCAGGTATAGCAGCTTTATTATTACCTAATGGTAGGACAGCTCATTCACGATTTCGTATTCCCTTGGATGTAACAGCAGAGTCAACTTGCGAAATTCGACACGGCACCCAATTAGCTGCTCTTCTTATGAAAACCTCCTTGATCATTTGGGATGAGGCACCTATGGCAAATAAGTTCTGCTTTGAAGCTTTAGATAAAACCTTAAGGGATATTTTAAAAACAAGGTATGAAAATAGTGCTACCAAACCTTTTGGAGGACTTACAGTGGTATGTGGTGGCGATTTCCGTCAAATATTGCCAGTTGTCCCAAAGGGAACAAGAGCTGACATTGTTGATTCTTCTCTTAATTCATCCTACTTGTGGTCATTTTTCAAAGTATATCAGCTCAACCAAAATATGAGGCTCTATAATGGAAGTGTTAGTAGCTCTGAGGCTGCTAAAATCGCTTCTTTTGACAAATGGTTGTTGCAGGTTGGAGATGGTACATTATATGATGACATTGATAGACAATCAATTAAAATTCCTTCTGATATATGCAAAAAACCATCTGAAGATCCAATGAAATCTATAGTTGAAGCTATCTATCCTTCGCTTTTGCATAAGTACAATGATCCAGCATATTTGAAAGAAAGAGCTATATTAACGCCAAAAAATGAAATGGTTCATGAGTTAAATGAGATGATTATGAATATGATACAAGGAGAAGGGAGAACCTATTTCAGCTCTGACAATATATGCAAAGCAAGTGTAAACGCAAATGATGAAGACCTTCTATATCCACCTGAATTTTTGCATAGCTTGAAATTTAATGGCATCCCAAATCATGACATACGACTTAAGGAAGGTGTTCCTGTAATGCTACTTAGAAATTTGAATCAAACAGAAGGTCTATGCAATGGCACAAGGTTGATAGTCACCCGTCTTGGTAAATGGTCAATTAGAGGTGACATCATTTCTGGACAAATATTGGTTAAAACGTAACGATTCCAAGAATTATCATGTCTCCCAATGAATCAAGGTGGCCATTCAAGCTCAATAGACGACAACTTCCTTTGGCCCCATGTTTTGCGATGACAATCAATAAAAGCCAAGGACAATCTCTTAAACATGTCGGCTTGTATCTCCCTAAGCAAGTATTCACTCATGGTCAATTATATGTTGCTATCTCTCGAGTTACAACAAGAGAAGGATTGACCATAATAAATGCTGACGATGAGGTGGAAGACAAAACATTCATAAAAAATATCGTGTACAATGAAGTATTCCAAAATATAGTATAATCAGCCCATAAAATCAAAGTATCACATCCTTACATTTTATTTTAAATTTAATTAACATATTATTGCAACCTCATACTAAAATAATAATTTTCATTATGTGTTTTACTTATTCAGCTCACAAATCAATGAATCAGATAAAATATCCAGTCTGCAATGTGGTAGTCATGTCATTTATGTCATTGCTTCGAATTTTTACCTAATAAGGTATAACTTTTGCAATCCTTCTATTTGTTCAAGATAATACTCATTTTTTAAAATTTTATATAGCTCAATTGTATCCTTAATAAATGATTATATTTTTTTTTTCACGTTGCGTATCTTTGAGTACTTTCAATTTTATTCTTTTCTTATTTTTGTTTCTAATGCATAAAAAATAACATCATATATTTTAATATATAAAAAATATTAATATATATGTAACATTGAGTTATTATCAAGACCGCGCAAGCGCGGTATCGTTTCCTAGTATTAATATATACGAAGGCCACGTGGTTTAATGCATGGGAAAGTTACATGTATTGATAGGCTTGTTGCTCGAGTCATTCTATGCTGGTGTGTGAATCACATATACGGTCATCTTTCTTTTTTATTTTTTATTTTTTTATTATTTTGTTTTTTCCTTTCAATTTTTTTTATATTTCTTTAATCCTAAAATTATCAGACGTGTCGACACTATATATTACATTATTTTATCTTTTACTAAATAAATAAAAATTTGACACTTATATTTTATTATTAATATTATTTACTTGTTATATTTTTTGTTACCTTTTTTTGTTTTGTCTAAGTTTTTTTTCCTTTTAAAGAACCATCATCCATCATGTAAATTTTTTATACTATCATTGTATACTTTTGTTTTTTCTTAAATTAATTACTCAGTAAAATTTATTCGAATATTTCTATTTTTTATTATTATTTTTATTCCCTTTCTTCTATTATTTTGTATTGAGATTTATTTTTTAATAGTATTTTTTTTAAATTAAGTAATTAAAATGGGTTCTCTTTTCATCATTTAAATAAATATTAACATTATAATATGATATATATTAGTTAATATCATATTATATATTAAAAAAAATATCATATTATTTTTTTATAATATTTTCTTTTTAAATTTAATAAATCAAATTTGTACTCTATATGTCATAATTTTTTTAAAAAAATTAACATTATGAAATGATATATGTTATTTAATTATTTACTATTTTATATTTTTAAAAATATCATATTACAATATCTAGCAAAATTATAAAAAGATATCCATCAAACGTAATTTTATTTAGGATTATTTTAAATAAAATCATACTATTTGTAAAAAAAATATTGGTTTCATATTAATTATAAACAAATATATTACAACTTTATAGAATTATTTTCAAAATAATAAAAAAGAAATAGTATTTTATGATTATTTTTTTAAGTCAAATGCGATCATTCATTTTATTTATCTGTTATTGTTTTCTTTTTCTTTTAATTTAATTGTTTTTATATTATTAAAACTATGTATGTGTATTAACTTTTGCTGTATATATATATTATTGTACGTGTATCATAAAATCAAAGGAGTGACATAATAATAATAATAATAATAATAATAATAATGATAAAAAAATCTTAAATTCAATAAGTAACACAGTCAATTTAATTTTCACTTACAAAAATTCAAAACAAAAATATAATTATTTACTTATTTATTTTTAAATCACTTTTAGTCTTCTGACAAGAAGCAAAACACTAGAGAAAGAGTAACAATGTTAACGGGTTGCTTGTGCTTAAGGAACGAGCCATTCACTAGTGTGTGTATATATATATAGATGCATGAATAATTTTTTGAGTCAACTTTTTTTTTTGTTAGTGAGTCACCCATTCTTATCTGCTGCTCATCCTTTTTTTTGGTCCGTTATATATACAAACAAATGTAGTTGTATCTAAAATTGTCAATCTTTTATTTATTATATTGAATTTATCTTTTTTGTTCACTATTTCCATTATATATACAAAATTGGTTCTATATAAAAGTGTTATTTTTTTATTTATTATTTTGCTTTTTCCTTTTATGTTCACTATTCCACCGCCTGCCCCCTATATATTATATATAGTTTCTTCCAAATATAGTTTTACTCTGTCTAAGGAAAAGAACAAAAAAAAAAAAATTAAGTCTTCTTCTTTCCTAACATCGGCCTTCCACACAAAGGTACTTCATTGATTTTCTTATAATAATAATATATATATAAATGAATTTGGCATGTACAATATAGTCATTTTTGTTTTGTCCATTATATATACAAAATTGGTTCTATATAAAAGTGTTATTTTTTTATTTATTATTTTACTTAGTTTCTTCTTCCCCTATATATTATATATCATTTCTTTCAAATATAGTTCTGGAAAAGAACAACAAAAAAAAAAAGTCTTCATCTTTCCTCAACAATAGCCTTCCACGAAGTTAATTCATTCACTTCCTTTCTTTTCTTATAATAATGGAAGGTGGTCTGGAAGTAGAATGAAGTGCATGGTAAGAAGCATGAGGTTCTATCTCAAAATTAATTAGTGATGAGTGAAGTAACTTATACTGTGTATTGTTGAATGTATCCTCACACTTTCCATGTGAGAAATTGTGCTTAATCATATGTATGTTGTTTTGGAAAGTGATCTCACCATGTCTAAAGACTTGTCAATGTAAAGTATTGCGTGTGCGGAATGATTCAGTTGATTTTCGAAAAGATTTGTTGTGTGGTTCTGTGATCATTGACTCTATTTTTCATGACATCCCCTAAATTAGGAACCTCCCAAGTCATTTATACAGAAATGTTGAGGTTACGAGATAAATGGTTAAGTGCAATTGAGTATATGAGTATGTCAGTTAATTCAGTTACTCAAGTACCTAACTCAAGTTTGAAATGTTTCAGGGTCAATTTGAACACATGTTATTTTAGTAAGTTAAACTGAGGTTCTTCAAAATGATGTTCTGGTATCACCTCTTTCTTTTGAATTTCATCTTCTAATGTAACCTTTTCTCAAGACAACTGACCAATAGTCCAAACTTCTACACAATTCCACCAGATATGATTTCTGTTTGCACTTGTCTATTATTATTTTGGTTGATCAAACTTTTTGATATAACAGAACTCTAAAATATGAAATCTTTTCAGACCACAAACAACATAAGATTGGGAAAGAGAAACCACGTGTAAAATTCAAATCTTGCTATAGTATAGTAGAATTTCAAATCTTGGTTTAACTGAGTCACCTGGTGCAGATTGTATTCCACCAAGTCAAGTTACTCATATATGTTATAGAAATCCCACAAGGCCAGCTTGGCTTGATCATCATAGGAATCGCATAAGGATTGATTATCTGAATAATTAATGCTGCAATGCAATGATTAATAACTTTGTCATTTTGTTGGGAAAAAAAATGTAAATAACTAAGCCTTACACAAGCAGAAAAGCAAAAAAGTTATTATCCTTTCGTAGAAATTAGATTTAGTATCTACTATTAGGTAAATTCTTTCTTTTTTATCTATAATTTTAAAGTTTTAGTATAATACTTACTATTTTAATCAATATACCTATTATACTCTTATAATCTGTAGATACAGTTTTTAGAAGAGAACCATGTGGTCAAGGGTATTTTTAGAATTGTCTGTAATAAAAATGGGCAGAACTAAACTAAAGATATTTAGAAAGTAATTTTAGTTAAGAATTCATTAAACTAGCTAATTTTTAACTTATCCCGATTCCCAAGCTGATTTTTGGGCCTTGCTTTTGCTACAAGGATGTCATCCATTAAAGCATACCCGTTTTTGGTCCAACAACTGTCCATGGTCATACATAATAGAACTTTGCAAAGATTGATAAATATTTCATCATAAAGCTCGACTGACGAGAGTAGAGTTCGAGATTTCAAAAGACTAATAATAATTCCATCATAGAGTTCAACTAACGTCATTAGAGCTTGACCATACATGATAGAGCTTTGCATAGATTATATACCATCAATTTATTATGTATATTAATAATTTTATTTATTAGTTGTATTTATCAAATGCGCCACTTTATCTAATAGCAAATATGAAACGTGACAATATAGTTAATAAAAATAATTAGTTTTTACTAAATGTGACATTTATTATAGTAAAATTATAGAAACACAAATATTTGTATACAATCAATCTATTAAGTATATTAATAATTTTATTTATTAGTTGAATTTGATGATATTAGTATTATTGTATTTACCAAATGCATCACTTCACTTATAGTAAATATGAAACGTCACAATATGTTTAATAAAAATAATTGATTTTTTTTTATAAAGCTTAAGAGTCTATTAAAATTCACATCTCAAAACTCAATCATGAAGTTAGAGAATAGTAGTAGGATTGAGCCTACAAGAGTAATTATTTTTTAATAAATGTGACATTTAGTATAGTAAAATTATAGAAACACAAATATTTGTATAAAATCAAATTTATGCAGTCCAATTTTCACTAATTTATGCTTTCATTTTGAATTGCTTATGACTGAAACTAATCATGCTAGTTTATAAATATAATAGTTTCCATGATTAAAACATTTATCCCATGTTGAGGTATAAATTTCAGAGATCCAAATACAATGAAACATGAGCGAGGACCTTATGGACACAATTCCATGGGAAGGCTGAATGGAAATGAAGTCTCTCAATATGCGATTTAGCGAGCGAGACACTGTTGATGATAGTAATATTAGCTCCTCAGCATCTTTAGCCATACGTACTATTCATCTTCAATTTTGTGACTACCTGGCATGCAAAATTATCTCGTACTTGACAAAATGAGCCTACATTTAAGGTGGGTCGTACAATAAGCCTACTATCATAACCAGTAATATCCATTTCACCAGTAATCCATACAAGAGCACTGCCCTCCTTTAAAATGATGAAATCTATACCTATCTCTCAGCAGTATTTCCCGGCCATAAATCTCTGATATAAGCTTAGCTACCGAGTGGCAGTCCCCACAAACACGAAGATTTTTCACCACTCGAATGGGTTGAGATGGCGCTGTACTGATAAGTCCAAAGGCGATCGCCAACTTCTCGCTGTGAAGGTTGAGAGCTTGCTCCTTCATATCATCTTCTTCAACAAACTGTAGTAGGTGGGACTTGTTCGACACGTAACCAGCAGATTTCAACCTCGCTACAATCTCATCCAACTTTGTGTAGATATCTCTACATTGAGGGTGGGAATTATCACCAACTAAAAACTCGTGTACAATGCCATTGACCTCGATTGAGCTACAGCCTGGTTCTTTCTTTATTCCAGAATCTCTCATTAGCTTCCTTAACCTTGAAACTTGATCCCATTTATTCCTTTTGGCATATATATTAGATAAAAGAACATAGGCTCCATGGTTTCTGGGATCCAACTCAAGCAACTGGCTACAAGCATATTCAGCATATTCAACATTTCCATGAAGTTTACAAGCTCCAAGAAGAGCCCCCCATATTGAAGCATTAGGAGCTATTGGCATTTTCTGTATGAACTCGACAGCTTCTTTCAGACTGCCTGAACGACCAAGCATGTCAACCATACAAGAATAGTGCTTCACTCCAGGTACAACACCATAAACTGGCTCCATTTTACAGAACAAATCTTTTCCCTCTTCCACAAGTCCTGTATGGCTGCAGGCACATAATATGTTGGTAAAAGTTACAGAATTAGGCTTCACCTTAGCTTTTAGCATTTGTGAGAACAAATCTATAGCAGTTTTTCCACGTCCATGCATTGCTAAACCTGCAATCATGGCACTCCAAACATATACATCTTTCATCTCCACTGAATTAAATACCTCTAGTGCCTTCTCTAGGTCACCACACTTAGCATACATGTCAATGAGCGAGGTCGTAAGATGACAGTTTAACTTAAACCCCTGCCTTCTTATGTAGACATGAATCCACCTGCCAGGATCAACAGCTCCTAACTGGGAACACGCTGATAGAGTACTGACCAAAGTGATTTGATCAGGTTTTACACTCTTGCTAAGTTGCAACTGATGGAAAACAGCCAAAGCTTCTTTGGGTTTACCATTTTGCTCATAAGACGAAATGAGGGCATTCCAGGCAGCAATATCCTGTTTAGGCATCTTGTCAAAGATATGTTGAGCCTCGTCATATTTCCCCAAACGAGCGTAGCCATCAAGCATAGTTGTCCATGACACAACATCCTTCTCTAGCATCTTCTCAAACAACAACTTAGCATCTTGAACACACCCACATTTCACATACATATCAAGCATTGCGTTGTTAAGAGTCAAGTTCGCTGTGATCCCGTTTCTTTCAATATAAGAACAGAGCCACCTCCCAAACTCAATATCCATTTTCTTTCCACAAGCAGACAAAATGCTCACCATTGTTACATCATTCGGCTTTATGTTCTCCATCTCCATTTCCCTAAACAAAGCAAATGCCTCCTCCGGACAATTCCCCTGTACAGAGGCTGTAATTATAGAATTCCACGAAACAACATCCTTCCTAGGAATATTGCGAAAGACCTGATAAGCCATATCCAAATCACCACACGACCCATAAAAGTGCACAAGGGAATTAAGAATAAACACATCTGAGCCCAGAGAGGACTTGATTGCCATTCCATGGAAACCTCTTCCAACCAGATAAGCCTTCATCTCCGAAGCAGCCTTCACAACAAATGGGTAAGTAAATTTATTGGGTGATTCACTACACTGCTCAAGCATCTGCAAAAACACTAGAAAACTTCGTCGAGGGTCAGAGCTGGAGGCATAAGCGCGAATGAGAGTATTCCAAGTATAGAGATTCGGTTGAGGAATTTGGTCGAACACTTGGTGGGCATAGTCGAGACTCGAGAAGGAGGACAAAGCAGATGCCGTGATGAGTCTGCTGGCCGAGTAGGAGTCGTAGAAGAGACCTGTACGGAGCATTTGGGCGTGGATTTGCTTGAGCTGCTTTATATGGGTGCATTGGTCTATGAGTGGAAGCAGTTGGTGGTTTGAAGAAAGATGGTCGTTATTGACAGTTGAGGTTGAGGAGGCTGGTCTTGGGTTATGTGGAGCAGTGATAACTGGGAAGCTTAAAGCAGCCATGGGTTCAGGGGTTAGGAGTCTTGGAATTGAAGGGGATTTAAAAGCAAAACGGAAATTTTAGGCTTTATGCATAACAACATAGTTAATTTTTTTATAATGCCAAAATAAAGATCATCCCACTTATGTGCCCTCTACCATATTTTTGTTCAAAAACACTATTTTTATTTAAAAATAATTAATTTAAACTTCACACATTTCTTTCTATCTCTTTTTCTCCTCCATCGCCGAGGACCCTTTTTACAAAAACCCATCTTGAAGAAATTGTCATTCTTGACTATTTTTTGAAAAAAAAAATCACGAGTAAGTATCATCTCATTCTATCTACTTGTGAATATGAAATGGCATGGTTATATATTAGTTTCAAACTGTTCTGGTGTTGATTGTGGTATTTTTTTTCTGCATTTTTTGATTTGTTTTTTGGATCTGGAAATCGGTGGGTTGCGAATCAAAATCGATGGTAAATCGATACCAATCGATGCCAAATTGATGATAAATCGATGTCATACTGATGTCCCATCGATGTTGGGGGCGAACATATAATTTAAAGGTTATTTTCGACTGAATATCAATGGTATATCAATGCTGAATTGATGCAATGTATGTTGTGTTTCAACATCGATATGGCATCGCGTACAAATGCCAACCACCAGCATCAATTATACATCGAAATATCATCGATATGGTATCGATGTGACATTGCAATGCAGATAGCGTTGCATATGCATCGAATTCTCATCGATTTTCCATAGTTTTATAATTTTTTTTTTGTAAATTTGCAGGTTCTAGAGTTAATATAATTGTTTTTTACAATGGTGTTTGGAAACAGAAAGAAGAGAAATGGAATTTCAAAGGTGGTTTGAATACTATAATACACGTACCGATTGATGTTGGTTACACAGAATTATTGGAGAAGTTGTATGCGAAGCTGAAAGTGGATAAGTTATTGTTTGACGTAAAGTTGGAAGTCATTTACATGCAATGATTTTAGCTTAGATCCCATTGAAATCACAGATGATGAAGGAGTGAGTGCTCTTATTCTTGACAATTCGAAGTCCTTAAAACATTGGGTTCCCTTATGTGTTAGTTCGATTGCAAAAAACATTGATCTGCTTGATCCATCTCCTAGAGCGAGTGTTAATAAGGAAAATCATAATCAATCTCGAGATGACATTTTGAGTCTTTAGAGCTCTCTTCTAGAGCTTTCAAAGCCCCAAGACATTTAGTTGAGGAACCACCAGAGTTGGAGTTGAAAGTTCTACCTTCCCAATTGAGAAATGCTTATTTGGGTGAGTCTTCTTCATTGTCTGTCATTGTTTCAGCTGAGTTGACTAGGGAACAAGAAGACAAGTTGCTTGATGTTTTGAGGAAACTCAAGAAGGCTATTGGGTGGACCATTACAGACATTAAGCGTATTAGTCTCTCTCTATGCATGCACAAAATTTTGTTGGAAGACAGTGAGAAACGACCAACTGAAGGTCAGAGAAGGCTCAATCCTATTATGAAAGAGGTTTTGAAAAAGGAAATCATTAAGTGGCTTGATGATGGTATTATCTATCCCATTTCTGATAGCTCATAGGTTAGTCCTGTTCAGTGTGTACCAAAGAAAGGTGGAATCACAGTGGTGAAGAATGAAGAGGATTTCCTACTAGAACTGTGACAGGATGGAGAATATGCATGGATTACACAAAATTGAACAAGGCTACTAGAAATGATCATTTTCCTCTTTCTTCCTTTCATTGATCAGATGTTGGATAGACTTGCAGGAACATGTTATTATTGCTTTCTAGATGGGTATTCTGGTTATAATCAGATTGCAGTGGCTCCCGAAGATCAACACAAGACCACTTTCACTTGCCCTTATGGTACTTTTGCATTTCGAATGATGCCTTTTGGTTTATGCAATGCTCCCGCCACATTTCAGAGGTGCATGATGGCTATTTTCACTGATATGGTGGAGCAATTCTTAGAGGTATTCATGGATGATTTCTCTGTTTTTGGTGATTCTTATGGTGATTGTTTGAGTAATTTGGCTAAGTTTTTGCAAAGATGTGAAGAAACAAACCTTGTCCTTAACTGGGAAACATGTCACTTTATGTTTAAGGAAGGTATTATTTTGGGCCACAAAGTATCAAAGCATGGTATTGAAGTTGATAGAGCCAAGATTGAGGTTATTGAAAAGCTCCCACCTCCCACCTCAGTGAAGAATATTAGAGCTTTCTTGGCCATGCGTGGTTCTATAGGTGGTTCATAAAGGATTTCTCCAAGATCTCTAAGCCTCTTTGCAACTTATTGGAGAAGGATACATCTTTCCATTTTGATGAAACATGTTTGAGAGCCTTTGAAGAGTTGAAAAGTTGATTGGTTTCTGCACCAATTATTGTGGCCCCAGATTGGGACTTGCCTTTTGAATTGATGTGTGATGCTAGTGATTATGTCGTTGGGGTTGTAATGGAGCAGCGAAGGAACAAGGTGTTTCACTCTATTTATTACGCCAGCCGCACTTTGACAGGAGCTTAATTGAATTACATTGTGACTGAGAAGGAGCTACTAGCTATTGTCTTTGCTTTTGACAAGTTTCGCTCCTATCTTGTGGGCACTAAAGTGATTTTCTACACCGATCACTCAGCCATAAAATATTTGATTGCCCAGAAGGATGCAAAGCCAAGATTGATTCGGTGGGTGCTTTTGCTTCAATAGTTTGATGTTGAAATTCAAGATAGAAAATGGGTAGAAAATCAAGTGGCTGACCATTTATCAAGAATGGAGCATGAAGAAGATTCCAACTCTCTTGTCCCCATCAATGAGACATCCCCCGATGAACAAATTTTTGAGGTAAAACATTCTCATGAGCTTCCTTGGTTTACTGATTTTGCTAATTGTTTGGATAGTGGATTGATGCCACCGGAGATGACAAGCCAACAAAGGAAGAAATTCTTGCATGATGTGAAGTCTTATTTTTTGGAGGAGCCATTTCTATTCAAGCAATGTGCGAATCAAATGATTAGAAGATGTGTTGCTGAACATGAGGTAGAGGGTATCTTGTTTCATTGTCATTCATCGCCTTGTGGTGGTCATTTTGGGGGAGCACATATCGCTGCCAAAGTTTTACAATCTGGGTTCTTTGGGCCTTCTCTATTTAACGATACTCATGCTTATGTCGCTAGTTGTGATCATTGCCAAAGGGTTGGAATCATCTCAAGAAGACATGAAATGCCTCTAACTAATATACTTGAAGTTGAATTGTTTGTTGTTTGGGGGATTGATTTCATGGGCCCATTTCCACCCTCATATGGTAACTTGTATATCATGTTTCTAAGTGGGTTGAAGCCGTTGTCTATCCCACTAATGATTCCAAGGTGTTCATGAGGTTTTTGCACAAGCATATTTTCACTAGATTCCAATGGCTATTATAAGTGATGAGGGAACCCATTTTATGAACAAAGTGTTGGCTAGTTTATTGGCTAAGTATAGTGTGAATCATAAGGTGGCTACCGCATACGACCCTCAAACCAATGGGCCAAACCGAATTGTCTAATAGAGAAATCAAGGGTGTTCTCGTAAAGGTCGTGAATCCAAATCGCAAGAGTTGGTCTAAGAGGTTGGATGATGCCTTATGGGCCTATAGAACGACATTTAAAACTCCTTTGGGGATGTCTCCTTATCGCTTAGTGTTTGGAAAAGGACATCACTTGCTGGTGGAGCTTGAACACAGAGCTTATTGGGCACTCCAATAACTAAATTTAGATTTGCAACTTGCAGGGGAGAAAAGAATGCTACAACTTGATGAATTGGAAGAAATGCAGCTGTTTTCATATAAGAATGGCAAGATTTACAAAGAAAAGACGAAGAGGTGGCATGACAAGCATATCCAACCCCGTTCATTTGAAGAATGGCAACAAGTTTTATTGTTCAATTATAGACTCAAGTTGCTTCTTGGGAAGCTCAAGTCTAGGTGGTCTGGGCCATTCAATATTACTAAGGTATATCCTTATGGGGGTGTGGAATTGAGAGGAAATGATGGAGGTGAATTCAAGGTCAATAGGCAGAGGTTGAGTGACATAAGATCTCACTCACCTTAATTGATCCTTAAAGAATCATGTGATTGAGTTGTTGTGCTTAAAGTTACATTTGGAGAGCAGCTAATTAATTATATACATATATAGCATATAGTATTTGTTTTTGTTCTTGTTTTTCACCTCCCTCCTTCATTGTCTTTCTTGTGGAATTGAGTGAGTTCATGTCTATGGGATGGTTGTGATGAATTCAATATGTTTATGGGTTACTTGAAGAGCACTTAGACAGGTTTCAAGTCAAGACTTGGATGTATTTATGGTTGGTTTCCTGCTGAGTTGAATTCTGGAAAGTCTGGGAGTGATGTTGTAGCTATGATGCCAGGCTCTTTTGTGATGCTGCAGCATTGTGGTCAGGTAAAAACTAGGCAAAAGTTTTGAGGCAAAATTTTGGCCAAAATACAGAGGGCCCTGCGATGTATCGCCATACGAAGGCGTGGGATCGCCACTTATTATAAAAAAAAAACTTTTTCAGAAATTACCCTCATCAAAATTACTTTCCCTTTTCACTTGCCCTAATTTTACCTTCCCAACCCGATACCCAGCTGGAACATCACCTCCATAGCCGCCCTCCACCTAGTACCCGATCACACACCGAGCCTGAAGTCGCTTGTAATGCCCCACGTCACTATGGCTGCTTCCTGGAAGGACGACTGGCCCTACAAACCAACACAAGTCTTTCCATCGTGCTTTGTCCTCACTCACACGCTTCCTGGGAAAACTTCCCAGGAGGTCACCCATCATCAGATTGCTCCAGGTCAAACACGCTTAACTTTGGTGTTCTCAAGTGATGGGCTACCGAAAAGAAGATGCATCTTGTTGATATAGGTAGTACTCATCAATCTATTTAAGCCTTATTCAACGGTGTAGTCCCATACCTACACAATCTTAGAATCATCACACTTGACCTTCCTCAGGCGGTGTGGGATTGCACATCTTTACTCGGTCTTTCCCCCTACGGATCACGGGATACTGGCTGTCACAATCACTGTAACGACCCAAATTCACTAATTAGGCTTAAGGGCCTTGATTAGTGTGCCTGGAGGGCATAATGGGAATTATGTGTGATTTTAATGATTTAGGTGCATGGTTATGATTTTAAGCATGTTATATGACTATGTGTATTATGTTATGTGATAATTATGATATGTGATTTGTACCACGTGGATGCGGTGATTTCAATGTGATGCACGTGCCGAGACGGTCCTAGAAAGCTAGATAATGGTAACTGGTGATTTGGTAACTTGTGTAACTGTTAGTAACCATAGAGAGTAACAGGTTTTGTTGGATGAGTGGTAAAACTGTAAAGTAGGTAAAAGACAAGTGTACCCTTGAGGTTTAGTTAGAAAAGGATATTTGAGGGAGGCTAAAAATGTCTTTTGGCAGTGGTATAGATGTCTTTGGCTGAGGGAAAAGGATATGTACAATTCTTTTATGCTAAGTATAACTGAAGTTAAGACTTGGAAGGCTAGAAAGATCAAGAAGGAAAGGGAGAATCAAGAACCTAGAAGGCAAAGTGGAAGAGGAGCTGAACTGAGTTCTTTGAGGCTAGTGAAGGGCTTAAGGAAGTGGAATCAAGCATATATCAAGGTTTATACTGAGGTAAGGAATTGGTCCCTGTTTTGTTAAGTTCTGAATTTGGTTTTTGAAAGAATTGAGAGATAGCCATGGTTTGTCTTGCATGGAATTCAGCTGGTTTGTTAAGGTGGAATCTAGCTCAAGCTTGGATTGGAGGAAGCTCAAGTCGAATTTCTGATTGAGGTAAGGGTGTTAAATATGTTTACAATTTCGTAGCTGTTATGGTTTAAGGATTTAGAGGACTGGTTTGTACTTTTCTCAAGTTTTAGCCTAAGTGTTAGAGTCTGAATTTAAGTGTGAATTCTGTGGGTGATTGTGTAGTTGAGCTGGATTATAGTGTTTATAGGTTTTTGGTTGGTCTATGTGGGGTTTTAAATAAGTTTTGGGGCTTGGGTATGAAGTTGGGATGATTTGGAGTGATTTGGGTTCGGGGAAAACGCAGGGAAAACCCAGATTTTCTGGGCTCGCGAAGGAGCGCCGCGGCGCTGTTCTAGCGCGTCGCGGTGCGAGGCTGTTTCTGGGCAGAGCAAGTTCTCTGACTTGCTGGGCGCCGCGGCTCAAACTTCCTGGGCGCCGCGGCACTAGGCCAATTTCAGGATGTTAGAATTTGCAATTTTGAGCCTTTGCTCCGGGGGTTCAGGGGATGTCTTCGGTGCATTGTTTGAGGGATTTGGGGGTTCCGATAGTGTGGGATTGGTTCCGGGGAGGTAGCTTTGGATTGATTAGTGACAAAGGATGTTTCATTTGTGTTGTGATTAGGACTTTGGAGAGGCTCGGGGTAGAGGACCGTGCTCGTGGCTTCGTGGAATCGGAAACCAGTGAATCGAAAGGTAAGAAAACTGCACCCGGTTGTGAGATTGTGATGGGACTAAGTGTTCCCAAAAGTTATATCGTGTCAACGTTGGTGTCATGCTATGGGACATGTGAAAACGGTCTAAGAGTACCGTACGTGAATTTAGCGCACAGGGCGCGAAATGGCCACTGGGAGCCAGGAACAACGGGATAACAGAGGGAGCAGCCCGAGGTTCCAGCCCTGGTTATCATTTGTGAATTGTGAATGATATGAGTTGAAATGCTTAGTATGTGGAATACTTTGTTATACTGACTGATGATATATCTGAGTTTTATGAAATGCAATATGAGTTATTGATTTGTTTGTTAATTGTTCATGCTCTGTTGTTGTTGTGTTATCTTGCTGGGCCTTGGCTCACGGGTGCTACGTGGTGCAGGTAAAGGCAAGGGTAAACTGGACCAAGCCTGAGGTGGAGAGCTCCGAGGTGGAATGTACTTAGTCAGCTGTTCGATCACCATGATCGAGGAGTGAGTCAGGACAGGGATTACCTAATTGCTCGTTTTGCCTTAGTATGGCTGGTTAATGTATTTAAACCTTGTAACTTTTGTAAATGGCCTTTAAACTGTTATTTTTGGGATCCCGTGTACATAAACAATGTTTCTTAATGAAAACGTGACTTTTGAGACCAAAACGCTTATAACCCTACTTCCTTTACAGTTTCAGTAACACGATTATGTACTAATGACTTACTTAGCAAGTCTGGCACTTTATAAACACACAGTGTAACGGTCTTGGCTATCCAGGGCGTTACAATCACCCCCCCTTAGGAGTCCGACGTCCCCGTCGGCCACACTTCCGGCTGGGTCAAGGCTCTGATACCATTTGTAACGCCCCACGTCACTATGGCTGCTTCCTGGAAGGAATACTGGCCCTACAAACCAACACGAGTCTTTCCAGCGTGCTTTGTCCTCACTCGGACGCTTCCTGGGAAAACTTCCCAGGAGGTCACCCATCATCAGATTGCTCCAGGTCAAGCACGCTTAACTTTGGAGTTCTCAAGTGATGGGCTACCGAAAAGAATATGCATCTTGTTGATATAGGTAGTACCCATCAATTTATTTAAGCCATCTTCAACTATGCAGTCACATACCTACATAGTCTTAGAATCATCACACTTGACCTTCCCTAGGCGGTGTAGGATTGCATATCTTTACCCGGTCTTTCCCCATACGAATCACGGGATACTGGCTGTCACATCGCGCCTCCCCCATGACCTGAACCCCATGATCCGAAGCCCCACCACCCGCGAACCCAGTCGCGCCCCCAAACTCTGACCACCATACCCACCATCACCAACTCCTCTGCTCATGCGCACAAGCCCATCAGACGAACCCGAGAACCTAGCTGAGTACCATTTGCATTGCTTGTGAGGTAATATTCAGATGTTGTATTATGAGTTATGGGGTGCTAACGTTGAATGCCAGCCTAGTCTACCATATTTTCTGTTGGGATTCCTTGTTACTATTCTTGTTAATAGGCAACAGTTTTGAATCATTGATTGGTGCTATTGCTCACGGCTATGAAGAGGTTTATTGTTGTCCTTGAATTGGGTATTGTTGCTTGATTGCTAGTATTATTTGCTGAATTGATATGGGTTTGATCCTTGTGCAAATGGATATGCAATTTTTTTTGGTCCTATTATGAAGCCGTGTGGAATGGTAGCTCATGGTTCTCAAGTGCATAATGGGTACTAAAATTATATGGGCAATTTAACTATTTTTTTTAGCAAACTTTTAAGGGCATTTCTGAGACTATTGTGTTGCCAAAGTGGGGGATTCATTACTGGGCAGTTTTGCTATTTTTGGGCACCTTTTGAAGCAAAATTTCAAAGCCATTTTGCTATACTTTAGGGTACATTTTACTTGATTTACCGGGGCCTTTTGGTAAGCAAAACTTTGGGTTGCATTCTATAGCTTTGATTCTTTGTTGAAAATGCCTCGAGGTAAGAAGCAAGTTGCTAGGAAGCTCAGCTCTTATGCTAAGTTCAGTGGTACTGAGGCTGTCAATCGCTATGAGACCACATTTCGCACCCAAGTCTTTTTAGCAGACAAGGGATTTAATTTGAATAGTGTTGATGAAGCAGTGCCCTTTTCTATTCGAGCTCCTATTGAAGCACTCCATTGGCAGTTGTTATGTAGCCCCGTCCTTATGCTCGATGGCACTGTTGTGCGGGAATTCTATGCCAACCTTTGGCCCACCCAGTTACAAAGTGTCACAGTTCGCAAAACTGAAGTCCCATTGACATCCATGACCATCAATGCTCTTTATGGGTTACCAGATATTGAGAACGACGACTATGTAGCCATGTTTCAAAATTGTGATTGGGAGCTACACCAGCAAGTATTGGATGATCTTACTATTTCTGGCACTCAGTGGATATCCTCCTCCACCCAAGGTTGCCTCACATATCGGTGGGAATTCTTGTCACCCGAAGCTAAAGTATGGTTCTACTTTGTCTGCAATAGTTTTATGCCCACCATGCACACTTCCACAGTTAATATGGAAAGAATGTTCTTGCTATTTGTCATCATCAGAGGACATAACATCAATGTGGGCAAGATCATTTCCCAAGAGATAAGAGAGTGTGTCAGTAAGAAAGCGAGGCATACCTTCTTTCCCTCTCTGAATAGAGCCATGAGAAGTATATCCAAGGTCGCATCACCCCATATGACACAACTCGAGTGTTGAGGACTTCTGATTCAAAGAAGTGCGGGGAAAGTTCTTCTGTTGACCATGACCCACTTGTTGCGCCGCCAGTTGAGAATCAGGCCCCGGCTATGCCCACCAGTGCTCCCTCTAGTGCTGCCACTATGGTTGACCCCTACCACAGTCATATGATACATGATGCACTTTATGCATCAACAACAACAGGCTTATTGGCGTTATGCCCAAGAGTGTGACCGGTCCATAGAAAGCATACTTGAGAGGAATTTCACTAGGCCCTTCACATTCTTGCCTCAATTCCCGGATAGCATCCTAGCCCCATGGAGAGGAGATAGCACCGCAGACGATGAGGAGGCTAGTGATGAGGACGCTAATGGTGGCAATCAGTGATAGGAGGGAGTTTTCTTTTCCTTATGCTTTTATTTAGTTTTTATTTGGACAGTTTCTCCTTGTTGTGATGTTTTGTGACTGTTTTGTTGTTGATGTTTCTATTGGATAACAATGAGGGCATTGCTCTCTCTTCAGTTGGGGGGGGGGGGGGGGGTGTTGTTTATAATTGCTATTGTGTTGTCTTAATGTCTTGTATTTTTTCTTAAGTTTCAGATGTTGTTTAGGTTTGTTTTGTGTCAAGTTTAGAGTCTAGGTTGTAATGGAATCAATTCTTGTAATGGTTGTACTAAAGTGTGGGGGTGGCTCAAAGATAAAATTTCAGAAAAAAAAAATTACAATATTTGTTAACTCTTGTGTATTAGTGAGCCTTTAGTACTTAAAGTTTTTTGTGCTAATTTGTATTACCCTAATTTCTTGAAGCATTAATTTGACAATTACCATAAATAAGGTTTAAAATAAAAATACTCTTTTATTTATAAAAGCGTTCATAAACACCACTCAAACGCTAAAAAAATGAAACTCCAAAATTTCGTAGTTTTCATAAATAAAATAAAATAAATAACTTAAAATTCAATCCATAAAACTAAAACATCATTCTAAAAGAAATACTTAGTAAATTCCCAATGTAGGCCTGATCCCCTATGATCGTTAAATCCTTGACATGTACGTCCTCCGCATATCTCTCCAACTTATTGCGTTGTAACCACCTCTTTGCTTTTACCTACAGCACAGAGTACCCATGAGCCAAAGGCCAACAAGAAGAGTTGTGTAGGACACAACCCATAACCTTAATCGGGAACTTAAATCAATAAAAATAACAATATCAATAATATAACATAAATAATAACTCATAAAAAGAAAATGTAGTCCAAATTGAGTTGGACAAGTATCGTATAACGTAAGCATGCAATTTCAACATAACATAAGCATGCGTTTTTGTAACGTAGACATGCCTTTTAAACGTAAGCATGCCAAACAATAATCACACACAAATACACATACACAACACATAACTATAAGTTCATATGTGCTCAATATACATTAACATTCACTAGTACTGTAACGCCCTGGATAACCAAGACCGTTACACTGTGTGTTTAAAATAGTGCAAGACTTGCTAATCAAGTCATTTAAACAAAGTGTGAATTCAATGCCATCAACGGATTAGGAATAAAATATTTTGGTCACAAACAGGCTATTTTCATTAAAAATGACAGTTTAACTCATGGAAACTCAAGACAGGGTTTAGACGTCTTAGTTACAATAAATTCCGAGAGTTACAAATAACTCAAGCTACTCTAATGGAAAAATATACATTTTAGGTTTCCGTCCCCGTACAATTCCTCGACCGTGGCGGCCGAGCAGCTGACAATGTACACCTCGCCTCCAAAGCTTTCCAACTCATGGTTGATTCATCCTACCCTTGCTTTTACCTGCACCATGTAGCACCCGTGAGCCGAGGCCTAGCAAGAAAGCATGATAACATAGCAAGATCAACATCATTTATCAAATATCCCATAATGCACAACCAAGAACTCAACGTTTCATAACATTTATCCAATCATTGATAACACACAATAGATTAACAGTTCGTCATCCAAACAACCAACAAATCATGTTCATAACACAATATTCACAATCATAATCCATCAAATAATATTCAGGGTCAGCGCCCTTAGTCGCACCCTCTATTTAACACACTGTCTTCGGCTCTCTTGGGCCGCCCCCAGTGTAATACTCACTGACTCCGGCCAGCTAAACCGAGCTCAGTGATAGATAAGCTGCCTCAGCTACCAGTGGCTGAGCCGCGCCCTGTGCACAAATATTGATTCCGACACTCTTAGGTCGGTTATCGCATGTCCCATGGTATAATAATACCATCCCATGACATGATATACAAATGTCGGGAGCTCTTAGTCCCATCGTGTTCACATGGTTAATCACATTCACATAACAATGCATACAAGCATAGGGAACACTTAGTCCCAATCTAACCACATAATCAGGTGCAGCTTTCTTACCTTTCAATTCACTAGCTTTGATCCCTCGACTCCTTGAGCACAATCCCCCTTGAGCCCTAGTGCTTACCTAATCACAATCATGGCCAAAGTCATTATAAATCCCCAAGTTCAAAACCTAGCCCCGGGGCCAATCCCGAGCCCCCGGGAAGTCCTAGTTCCACCAAACAAGGTGGTGGAACCAAACCCCAAACCCTAGGTCAAAAACCCTTGCAAACAACCCAAAAATCCCCTTCAGAAAGCAGGGTAGCGCTACATCGCTCTTGGGAGGGCGCTACAGCGCTACAGACAGAAGCCAAAGTCCACTCAGCATTATGGCCTAGCGCTACAGCGCCCAAAGGCTAGCGCTGTAGCGCTAGTCACAGACAGCCCAACACCATTTTTCTCTTCTACGATTTTTCTCAAACCAACTCGAACCAAAACTCTTCCAACTCTTTCCCAAACTCAAAAACAACCTCATGACCATACCCCACTCATCCTAAGCACCCCAAACATCTAGAACTTAAGCACATGCATCCACAACCTCAGAATTCACCATAGCCACTCCTAAGCTCTAAAACTCAGTCAAAACCAGCTGAACAACAAAGTTAGAGTTTAGGCTTTATACCTTTGATAGAATTTCGACCACAAGCTGTCTCTAAACCTTCTTGGCTTGCCTTTCCTCAGTCTTAAGCATGAATTCCCTAAAGTTCCATCCAATTCAACTTAAGCACCATAGCTCAAAAACCAGAAACAAAAACCAAACCAGCAACTGAAGAGATTACAGAACCTTACCTCAAGTGATGGCCTAATCTTACTAAACCCTTGCCAAATCCTCAATCTTTGCTCAGTAACCTTGTGGCTTAATTGGACTAACTTTCCTCTGAGTTTTACTCCAGAAATCCTCAAGAAATTGGTGAAGAAAACATAAACCGACTTAGAGAACTCTCTCTGTTTTCCCTTCTTTCTTTTCCCTTCCTTTTCTTTCTTTTTCAGACTTCTCCAATATTCTACAAATCCCACTAACATAAAGCCCTGGTATTACTTAACTTATGTAAGCTAAATGACTAGTATGCCCTCCCCATTAAGTCTAAACCCTTTAATCCACTTAAGGGCATTTTAGTCATTTTACCCAATTCCCGCTAATTCCTCGAGTGTCTCTAATATTTCCCGCTTAATTCCCGATACCTAATTAGTTATCAATATTATTCCTCAATGTCAAAATAAACTCCAGTATATTCGCTAAATTCCCATTTATACCCCTAAGTTCACCCCGAGCCAGGTATAAATCCCCGCCATGACTTTTCGCTACTTTGCTCACTAGGATCGTCTCGAGTCACAGATCACAGATATATCCACATAATAATGTGGTCTCAACATTAGCCTACCAATATACACACAAGTACACAATTACGCTCGCAATGAGCCAAATTACCATAATACCCTCACAGCAGAGTATATAGTCCCATGCATGCCTTTATCATCATATAATAATATGACCCACACAATCATGCATATAATCATATAATAACACAGTAAATCAATTATGGCCCTCCCGGCCTCCTAATCAAGGTCCTAAACCTTATTAGGAAATTTGGGTCGTTACAAGTACAATCATGCATTTACATAAACATATCACATAAAACAACTTCTACCATAGAATACGTCAAGCGTACACCTTGTGTGCAGGTGTCCACTCTTCTTACCTCAAATGCAGCAGTGATCCACACACCCTAACGTGTCTCTTCAAGTATCCTCGGTGAGCCTAAACATAACATATAACATCAAGGCTTTAAAACCCTCAATCAAGCAAAACCATAATTAAACCCACTAAAATTATTTTTAAAACTAATTCATCACCATATTATCCTTGAGAATTTCTTTAAACCCCTCTGCATTAAGTCCCATAAAATACAAGCTTATATCTAAAAGGTACATAAAAATCCTCAAAATCACGTTTCTGGGCAGCTGGCGCAGTCGCGCTCACAGAGCGCCAAGCCAAACCAGCTAAGTAGCGTGGTCGCGCCAGGGCTGGGCGCGGTCGCGCTAGGCCTCTACTTTCAGAGATTGCAGTGCGATTTCTAAACATGAAAATCGAACCTGATCATAAAATCTTGAACCCAAACCCCCAAAACAGGTATCATAACATGTTTCTAACCCCATGATTCCAGATATTAACATCCCTAAACCTATATTAAACATTCATCAACCCAGAAACAATAAAGTAGCCTTAGATCTTCAAAAGCCTTAGATTGACAAAACCTTAAACATAAGTTTGAACACTTACAGATGAAAATCCAGCCACCAAAATCTTAGATCCTTGACGTCTATGGGATGTCTTAGCCTTTCAATATTCCAGATTGATGATCTCCTCCAAACCTCAAGCTTTAAAATCTCAGATCAAGAATGAGATATTGTTCTTGGTCTGTTCCCCTTTAGCCTATCGTAAAACCAGAGTTTGAAGAAAATACGACCTCTAAACCTATCTCACTTTTTAATTAATTATTTAATCTGGCTTAATTCATGTACCAACTAAATGACCTTTCTTTCCACAACCTCAATTTTATTCTTAATAATCACTTAAGACCCTTATTGTAATTTCCTTCCAAAACTAATAACTTCAATTTCTGATAATTACACTTTCTATCATAAAACTCATAATTCTACTTGGACCCCGATACACAACTTCTATTACACCTTCGCCCCTAACACTTAAAGAAACTAACGTGTGTGGATTACTTGATAGAATACATAAATAAACATACATCATAAATCATGCATATCATAACTCATATAATTAAACACATAATATCATACAATTTACCATAATACTCTTACTAGTAAAAGCAGATATTACACAATTCAACCATAATGAGAGTGTATCCCAATTGAGTGTGCATAGTTTGACCATCAAACCCATCACCCTAGATTAAACTAAGTATTTATGAAGGTTTAAGTTTTCAGAATTGGCTTTATAATTTCCTTGAGGCGAAATCCTAGGAAACTTAGTGATTTAGAGAGTATTTAGGCAGTTTTCTTGATCTTTTCATGCCTACCTTGTAATTATTAACCCTAGTGACCCTACTTTGAGCTTATTGGCCTATTTTGTTCATATAACCTTAACTTGATAGCCAATCCATTTATGAATATCTCATTTTTTTATTTCTCACCAAATCTTAGGCTTAGTTTGTCTTGGATATTATTTGAGATAAGTTTGGGGGGAAGTGAGGAAATAGTATCTTGGTTCTTGGGGTATTCAAAATTGCTAATTAATATACATTTATATGCTCAAATTTGTTAATTGTGTTTATGTTTTATTATCTTTAATGTTTTTATTTTAAGTATATTACTTTTAAGTTGCCTTATTTTTATATTATTAAAAAAAACCAAAAAAATTTTTAAAAAAAGAAAAAAAGAAAAAGAAATAGGTGTATATTTAGTTAAGTGTAAATAAATAAGTTATTTGTAGTTGCATTGTAGCCATATTTGAGCATATAAGTGTATTATTCATAGAAGAAAGGGAAGTGAGTACTCATGAATGAGTTAGGGGGATTGAGTTCACTTGTAATGGGTAGAGGATAATGAATTCATTAGGTCCAAGGCAAGCTAGGCTTTAAGGTTTTAGCCTACAAAATCCATCTTAATCCATACCTTTAGCCTAGCCTACATTACAACCATATAAAAACCTATTGATCTAAATCATTTTGCCAACTATATTAGTGGAGAGGGGTTATTGAGTTCAACATATGAAAGCGTGAATCAAACCTTAGGATTGTTGCTTAGCATAATCTAGGGAAGAGGGGTTGATTGGGAAGAACTATTTGTGCACTATTTGGGAACACATTGAAAACTTGGTTGGGTTTGTTAATAATATAAGTGTTATTATTATGTAAGGGTAGTTTAGTCTTTTAGCCTCTCATTATTTTGGATATATATTTTGTTGCTCTTGTACTCTTATTTTTATCTCTTTCGACATAATAAAAACCTAGCCTCCCTTTTGATTCTCTCTCAAATCTCCTTTGTCTATGTTGCAAAATTATCAAGGTATCAGAGCAATGTTCTTAAGTACCCTCGATTTGGTTGCACTAGGATTTCGCACTTTGTTTTGTCTATTTGGATTTTGATTGTTCGTCCTGGCTGGTGCAAAAGATGATCCGCTTCAGTCCATCAATGTGCAATTGAATCGGCAGAATTATTCGTATTGGCATTATGTCATGAAATTTTTTATGAAAGGGAAACGTATGTGGGGTTATGTTTCTAGAAATTCAACGAAACTGAAGGACGATAAGGATGAGAGCTTTGCAGAACAATTGGATCTTTGGGATGCCAACAATTCGAAAATCATCACTTGGATCAACAACTCGGTTCAACAATCAATCGGTATCCAATTGGCGAAATATGAGACAGCGAAGGAAGTTTAGGAGCACTTGGAAAGGCTGTATACACAGTCTAATTTCGCAAAGCAGTATCAGTTGGAGATTGACATTTGGGCCCTTCAATAAAATAGCATGAACGTTCAAGAATTTTATTCTGCTATGTCTAATCTGTGGGATCAGCTTGCTTTGACTGAATCAGCGGAGTTATGGGCATTTGCCCCTTACATTGCTCGGAGAGACGCACAACGTCTGGTTCAGTTTTTGATGGCTCTTCGAGATGAGTTTGAAGGTCTTCGTGGAACAATCCTGCATCACAGTCCTCTTCTGTCGGTTGATTCAGTGGTTAATGAGTTGTTAGCAGAAGAGATGCGCTTGAAGTCTCGTGTTGATAAAGGGGGGGCAGAAAAGGGGATTCTTCCTTCTCCGAATCCCTCTGTCTTTGCAGTTCCTCATCGGCCAGCCTCCAACAATCAACACAAGACTCAAGCCAAGGTTGGCTACGACGAATGCAATTTTTGCAAGCAAAAGGGACACTGGAAGGCTTAATGTCCTAAACTGTTGAACAGGGCGCAATCACCAAATCAGTCTC
This sequence comes from Humulus lupulus, assembly GCF_963169125.1. Classification (NCBI taxonomy): domain Eukaryota; kingdom Viridiplantae; phylum Streptophyta; class Magnoliopsida; order Rosales; family Cannabaceae; genus Humulus; species Humulus lupulus. The sequence goes on along the minus strand of NC_084797.1, from coordinate 11,177,985 downwards.
CTCACTGGAAATTTGGCAACCAAGCTCACCAACCTCTTCACTCTATGTCTTCGAACATGGCAGCTATTGTTCCACCTGCAGATTCTGGAAGCACTCCTAGTACCTTGATTGCTACACTCACAAAGCAGTTTCAGAAGTTCATTGCCTCGCAGCCACACGCCATGTCAGCCTCCTCACACATAGGTTTGCCTTCTAGTAGTACACCAGGTATATCTTCCTCTATATGGGTCCTTGATTCTGGAGCTTCACATCATATGTCACCTAATTCCAATTATTTCTTGTCCATTAAATCAGCACCCTCTGTATTTATCATGACCGCTGATGGCACTCCCATGCCATTAGCAGGGATTGGCTCGATTTGCACTCCAAAAATGTCATTCTCTGATGTATATCATATTCCAAATCTTACTTTGAATCTTGTCTCTGTTGGTCAATTATGTGACTCTGGTTTCTCAGTTATTTTCTCTAATTCTTGTTGTTATGTGCAGGATCCTCATTCCAAGAAGCTGATTGGGACAGGTCGTAGGCAGGGGGCTTTACATTTTAGATGAGCTGAGAGTTCCTGATGTTGCAGCTTCTAGTGTCGATTTGTCTTCATTTCGTTTAAGTTCGTCTTCGTCTAGTTTTTATTTATGGCATTCTCCTCTTGGACATGTATCTGGTTCACGTTTAAAGTGTTATATTATTTTATAATATAATGTAATATTATATTATTTTATAATATAATGTTTTAGATTAAATAAATGTGACATAGAGTGTCACATATTGTAACATATAATAGAGAGTTACATTATTTGGATATATGTGAAAAATCCAAACATGTAACATATTTGGTGTTACAAATTCATCACAAATTTGTAACTCCCAAATATTACCCAATAATGTGTATATTATATGTTACACATTTGAGATTGGATTTCATAAAGCCATATGAGAAATGGCTGATAGAGATGTGATTTTAACTCCCATATTGTGTATGGAAGTTACAAAATCAAGTGGGAATAAATTGGAACGTTTTGGAAAAATCTCAAAAAAATTGGTTGCTGAAACTGACCAAGGGCCGCGTCGCGGCGCTAGTGGCTGATAGATTCATACTAAGTCGGTTTTTATCCAATTTTGAACGTTTCCAACAGCCAAGTAACTCCCAAATCTCTATTTTAATTCCATAAAACACCCAATTTATCATTGGTAACAGCCATGGGGGTTGGTGGAATTTGAAATTCAAAGGGTGTCTCTAAACTCTATAAATAGGAGCCTAATGCTCACTTGTAAGACACACCATTTCTATCCACTAGAGCACTTGGCTAGAAACACCTTGAGGCTTGATTATTCCAGAAAGCATTTCCAAAATCTTTGAGAGATCCCTTAGTGCTTGAGTTAGGGGGAAATAAGCTTTTGGACAAAGGTTTCAAACCTTGTTCAAGTTGGTGATCCCCAATACTCTTCACTTTGGTTGTGTGAGTGAGAGTTTTTTGTTCATTGTTCTTATTCTTGTTCTTTTATTATATTGCCTTTCTTTTCTTCTATTATTCACTCTTTTACATGTATCTTTTGTTTTAGAGTTGTAATCTCATCTATATCTTTTCATTATACTACTTCTAGTTTATTTGTATATTTTGTCTTAGAGTTGTATTTTCTATTTCTATCATCTTCTACCTCTTTCTCTATATTTACATGTACCTTTTGTCATAGAGTTGTAACACTTTTAATCAATCAATATTTATTTGTAATATATTGTCTAGAGTTGTAACATTATCTTACCATTTCCATTGAGGCAATATTATTTTTCCTAACATAAAGTACTTAGCTTCCACATGAGTATTAGGAAAGTTACAAAGCCATGATATTTCATATTGTTGTAGTTACAAATTGGCAAAATTTTCTGCTTTACCTTTTTATAAGAGTGTTTCTGTTTCTCTTGCACCTTTTGATTTGATTCACTCTGATGTGTGGGGGCCATCACCCATTCTAACAAAAGCTGGATCACGTTACTATGTCTCTTTTATTGATGATTATACTCGTTTTTGTTGGGTCTATCTTATGAAACATCGTTCTGATTTCCTCGCGATTTATCATATGTTTCGTGCTTTTGTTAAAACTCAACATAATGTTGTTATCAAATGTTTTCGATGTGATCTGGGTGGTGAATATACCTCCAATCGTTTCTCTGAATTGCTTGCTTTAGATGGTACCTTACATCAAACCTCTTGTACCGATACACCAGAGCAAAATGGGGTTGCCGAAAGAAAACACAGACACATTGTTGAAACTGCTCGTTCTGTCTTACTGTCTGCTTATGTTCCTAGTGAGTTCTGGGGGGAAGCCATTCTGACTGCAGTTCATTCAATCAATAGAATTTCTTCATCTGTCACTTCAGGTCTGTCTCCCTTTGAAAAACGTTATGGTCACGCTCCTGATTATTCTTCATTGAGAGTCTTTGGTTCCACTTGTTTTGTTCTCCGTCCTCATGTTGAACGTAGTAAGCTTACTTCTCGTTCCACTCTTTCTGTATTTCTTGGTTATGGTGAAGGTCAAAAAGGATATCGATGTTATGATCCTGTTAGTCAAAAACTCTATGCATCTCGTCATGTTGTGTTTCTTAAGCATACGCCTTTCTACTCTATTCCATCGGACACCCCCAATCTACACAAATCTGATCTCACTCGTATTGATCCATTTGATTCTTGTACTGTTGATACTCTTAACTCTGCAGATGTCGGTTCTCAGCCTGTCGAAGTCCCTTCTGTCCCTACTACTGCCCAAGATGCTTCTGAGATTGTGGATCCTTCTCCTCCTCCTCCCTCTCCTCCTCGCTACCCTCAAAGAATTCGTAAGTCCACACAGTTACCTGATTTTGTCTACTCCACTTATTCTGATTCTTTCTCTTCTTTTTTGACTTCTATTCACCAACTCTCCGAGCCCTCTTCCTATAAAGAGGCTATTCTTGACCCTCTTTGGCAGCAGGCAATGGCTGAAGAACTCTCTGCGTTGTACAAGACAGGTGCTTAGGATATTGTTCCTCTTCCTGTGGGGAAGCATGCTATTGATTCCCGTTGGGTTTACAAGATCAAGACTAAGTCTGATGGGTCAGTAGAGCGGTACAAAGCTCGTTTGGTTGCTAAAGGCTTTGCTCAGGAGTATGGGATGGATTATGAGGAAACTTTCGCTCCAGTTTCTAAACATACCACTATTCGTACTCTCATTGCTGCTGCGTCTGCTAAACAGTGGTCCATTTCTCAAATGTACGTTAAAAATGCCTTCTTGAACGGGACTCTTCAAGAAGAAGTTTGCATGGTTCCTCCACCAGGTGTTCCTCATAATTCAGGAGAAGTTTGCAGATTGAAGAAGGCTTTTTATGGGCTTAAACAAGCTCCCCGGGCCTGGTTTGAAAAATTCTCCATCGTGATTACTTCTCTCGGCTTCCATCCCAGTGCACATGATTCGGCTCTCTTTGTTAGGTGTACTTCTTCTGGCCACACTTTACTCTCTTTATATGTTGATGATATGATTATCACCAGTGATGGTGGGAATGGGATAATGGAGTTGAAAACGCACTTGACTCGTGAATTTGAGATGAAAGATTTGGGTTCCCTATGGTAATTTTTAGGGATAGAAGTAGCTTACTCTCCTCGTGGCTATCTTCTTTCTCAATCTAAGTACATTGCTGACATTCTCGATCAGGCTCGTCTCTCTGATGCTCGAACTGTTGATACCCCTCTTGAGCTTAATGCCAGGTATTCTTCATCTGATGGTGTTGCCTTGTCAGATCCCTCTCTATATCGCACTCTGGTTGGTAGCTAAGTGTACCTTACTATCACCAGGCCAGATATCGCTTATGCAGTTCACATTGTCAGTCAGTTTGTTGCATCTCCCACTATCGTTCATTGGGCAGTTGTGTTTCGTATTCTTCGATATCTTCGGGGAACTCAATTTCAGAGTCTGCTTTTTCCATCTACGTCTACTTTATAGTTACGTGCCTACTCAGATGCAGATTGGGGTGGTGATTATACTGATTGCAAATCTACCACTGATTTTTGTATATTTTTGGGAGATTCTCTTATTTCTTGGAAGAGTAAAAAATAGACTGTTGTCTCTCGATCGTCTACAGAAGCATAATATCGTGCCATGGCCTCCACTACCACTAAAATTGTTTGGTTGCATTGGTTACTTGCCGATATGGGTGTTATTCTCTCAGATCCCACTCCGATGCATTGGACAATGTTAGTGCTATTCAGATTACTCGCAACTCCATTTTTCATGAGCGCACGAAACATATTGAGATAGATTGTCATCTTACTCGTCACCACTATCAGAATGGGACCATCACTTTACCATTTGTCACTTTCGCTATACAGATTGCCGACCTGTTTACGAAGGTTCATACTATTTCTCATTTTCGTTTCTTAGTTATCAAACTCTCGATGCTTCCCGCAAATGCATCGTGAGTTTGAGGGGGGATGTTAATAATATAAGTTTTATTATTATGTAAGGGTAGTTTAGTCTTTTAGCCTCTCATTATTTTAGCTATATATTTTGTTGCTCTTGTACTCTTATTTTTATCTCTTTCGACATAATGAAAACCTAGCCTCCCTTTTGATTCTCTCTCAAATCTCCTTTGTCTATTTTGCAAAATTATCAGGGTTAACATCTTATTGCTTGAGGAATTTGGCTTGCATATACACTTGAGTTATCAATTGAATCTTTGATTTGAGAGCTTTATCCCCACTTTAGTATGATCATTTCCAAATTGATTATGAGCTTCATGTCATGTCATGTCTTGTTTTGTTTTGTTGTGTCTTTGTGGTGTTGTTTCTGTCTTTGTGGTGTTGTGTGTTTTTTGGGTAGTAGAGTCATCACTCGAAACGAGCAATAAGATAAGTTTGGGGGTGTGATAACTCTAGGAATTATAGTTATTTTATGCTTTTAAACTTGTATTTTTAATAAGAAAAGAGTGGTTTAGGTGTTGTGTAGTATTTTTATTTTATTTTTGTCAAATATTAATTATAATAATATAATATTAAATGTTAGTATGATGCTTGAAAAATATATCCTAAATTGTGGAATTTTGTCTTGGCAAGTGGTTGGTAGAGTTTTGGATATTTTGGGAAGAAATTGAAGCTTGAAATGGACTCAGGAGGATGGAATGCTGCAGCATGGCAGCACCATCGTGTTCTGCCAGCCAGCTGCTTGGAAGGCCCACGTGGGAAATAAAATGGCCAGCTCAACTTTTGGGATTTATGTGATTTGGGCCCGGTAGTAACTAAAATAGTTTTGGGCCCTTAGAACCTTTTGGTCCATTGGTTTTAAAAGAAAAAGAAAATGAAATTAAAGAAGGCCCACGTGAAAAAAAAAAGAGGGGGATGACCTAACACATTTCTTTCCCCATTTGAGAAATACACGTACAGACACTACACCAAATAACTATTTTCATAACACATGAATATAAGACTATTGAAAAAGTATTATGATAAGTGGCAAAGTAAAAAAGAAAAAGGCGGTATAAAATTTTGGGAGCCCGCTAAAATGTAAGGAGGCGGTGTTTTTTTTCTTTCCTTTTTTAATTACTAAGTAAAAATAATTTTATGGGAAGAGATCCTGTGCTCATCTCTCTCAAAACGATATCTCCCTTATCCCCTAATTACCAGCAGCGATTCACAAACTCCAATCCCGTTGATAACTTCAACCCTAAGGTCTGGGACTGGGACACGGTTAAACTCCTTGCCAAGCCCCTTGACTCTGCGGCCTCCCCCACCGTCAACGCTGTGGACTACGCCAAGACGGAAGAATTCCCTGCAACTCCTTTTAACTTGAAGAAGAAAACCCCGAGATAACCGATGCCACTCTCCGCCTTAATCTGGGGGGCGACTTCACTTGTGGGGATGACCCCGGATCCAGACCCAATAAGAGGGTTAGCTCTGGTAATTTTTTCTGTAGATTTCTGTTGTTTAGAACGGCGAGGTTCATCATCTTCTTTCTTACTCCTTGCAGGTTTCATCCCCTTTCCGAGTTTGACGAGGGCAAGCAAAGTTGTAGAAGGAGGCTTGCTGGGCATAATCGGCGTAGGAGGAAAACTCAACCAGACGATGTCGGCTCAAGACTTGTGCTCCCTGGAGATGAAGACAATAAAATTAATGGACACTTGGATATCTTTAACTTGTTGGCTGCTGTGGCTCGCGCTCAAGGTAAACGATTATGTTCTAAATTATCATTGATATTGTGTTGAATTCATATGCTGCGTTTTTTACATAGAGAAAAGCTAAAGTTTTAATAAGTAAAAACTACAAGATTCTTTTCTTCTAGTTCATCAGTATAGCTTCTTGCCATAGTGAGTCTTCTTCACGCAAGTCACCTTGGAACCGACAAACCAAGCTCTGATCAATACAGAATGATTTGAGTCAGAACACAAGAATTAAAACACTTTTATAATGCAACATTATGCATATTATAGAGGTCATGAATCAATCTCAATAAGAAAATAATGTCTCCATGATATGTTCTAAACATTTTTTATAAAGTAAAAATAAACCCTTTGGCTTTACAACAATCGACAATGCCATCAATTTTAGTCCAATATGAAGCATAGATGACAGTGTCCACCTCCAAACATAACACACATGTCTTACGTGCCATCAATTTCATCTGGGAAAAACTATTCACTAACAAATGAATCACTCTTTAGTTCTAAATGTAAGCCAAAAACTCGAAGAAAATGTATGATTTTGTTTAGTCCTCAAATTTGATTCACCTTGCTGCATCAGCTTAAAACTTGTTCTAACTAACTAGTTATTTGTCTTGAATTACTAAAATGATGTTTGAAAAAAACTTTCTATTAAACATTCGATCAATCAATGACTGCAATGAACAGATTATTCAAACCCTCCAAAAATACCTGCTGATGTCTATCATTATACATCCTCTGCTCTGGTTCCAGGGATAGGTTTTCTTGCCTTATATCTATTGTCTTTTTCTTCTTTGAAAAAGTTCTAGGTTAGTTTTTGGAATGTTTGTTTGTATTGAGGTTCAAGGTAGTGTAAGGTAACTGTGGTCTATGTTACTCTTAAACTAATGGTCAATGCCCCACAAGTGTATGATAAAATGATGCAAAGAAACTGTATATACATTATGAGCTTGGACAGATAGAATATGCTATATGAGCCCTTTGGTTTAATGAAGCATTCAAGATAGTTTTAGAGGGTGAGCTATATATTCCTAGGCTAATAATCTAGAAGACAACAATTTCTTGCATGAGATGAGATTTCTTGCTAACAATTTCTTGCTAAGATCCAAACTAGAAAGATGAACAAGAGACCAAATTGAAGAGTGCAGCTCTTCTATGGCAGTGGAAGATAAACAAATGTATTTAATTTGTGGCTGATACTAATTTTATGACAGGTGCCAATTTTTTTTTTCTATGCAGAACCCAATGAGTAGAAGCCATATTTAGCTTAGTTATCCAGAGTGAAGGTTTAAAAAGGATCATATACATATAACAAATTGAGTTATAAGCTTTTATAAGACTTGACTTTTATTTGAAATCCACATTCTATTCCAATAAAGACCTCATAAAACAACAACAAATATTCATATTAGAAAAAACCCAGCCTGAGTTTTTTTATTTCTTGATTTCACTGTAAAGTACATTACATTCTTCTGATCAATATCAATAACCCTTGTAAAAAAACAAATGAACATATACATTGTAACAGGTTTTGTGCCATTAAACATTAAGATTCTACAAGGTTTGTAGTGTACCACATAAACCAAATTTGAGATATTTGTGTCTATGTATGCTTTTTAAGCTGTATTCTATGCTCTCTAGATTATACACATGCTCATATATATGTAAGGAAAAAATCAAGTGGAATTTGTAGGGTATATATTTTTATCTTTCTAGAAGAAATTTGAGTCACCTCAAACCAAAGAAAGTGAAAAACGACACAAAAATAAAAATGTTCATAGTCTTTGTTCTAGCTATAGCTCAGTGCTCATGTTGTGTCACTCTCATCACATTTTGCCCTCGTTGTTTAGTCTTATTCAATATTTGTTTTGATAGCCAGATGGGCAAGCCTTGTCTTCACTTGAAGAAGCTCCCAACACTATTTAAGATCAACAAAACAAATAAGAAGCTACAAATTAATAGATATATATATTTATATATGATCTCATGCAATGTATAGTGAGTTTTATTCATGTTAATTGTGCTATATTTTACTGTACATTATTTTCAACGATCTCACACAACAACCATTAGTTAAGTCATTCGTCAGTTAATCACTACTCAAAATCACATCAAGATGGGTTTGAGTTTCAGAGTAAGTGTCATATTCACAATACTAGAGTCTAGACCACCATTTTTAGTTTGCATTTAACACTCTTACCACTTATGTACATATCTAAGCTTTGTCTTTGGAGCCCATTTATTGCCATGTGGCAATAATTGTTACAATTGTGTTTGTTATAAGGTTTGTATGCTTTTTAAGATGTATTCTATGCTCTCTAGATTATATACCCAAGAAAGTAGCTTTTTAAGTTGTATTCTATGCTCTCTAGATTAATATTAATATTGGTTTTGGCTATATAGAGTGATTGGTAGGGAAATAGAAGTTATTGACTCTAGCAATAAATCAGTATTCCTGACTTTAGATTTTTTTTAATATAATCTGATTCTGATTCTGAAACTTTGCTACCTTCTTGTGAGAGTATACATGGCTCAGAAACATCAGAAGACAGGAAACCAAAGTTAGCTGTATTTAAACCAAAGTTAATAGCAGAATGCTTCACATTATCAAGGCCGAGGTACTATATATTAGGGTTTTTATTGTTTTCTTTTGGCTCTCAAAAAATGTACTATGTTGGCTAATTTAAAGTTTATATATTTATACATGATTTGAGAAAATGTTTTGTGTGTTATGTAGGTTTGTAGGCGTGATGGTGGTGGTGGTGAGGGTTCGTGGTAGTGGCTCAAAGGGCAAAGGGTGGTGTCTTCTTCATATCAATGTCTGGGTTGTTGAGTGATGCCGAGATAAGATTTTATTTTCATTTAAAAATGGGTTTGTAAATTTGATTATTTTACTTTTGAGAATAACTTGTGTGTTTCATATTTGTTTCTGTTTTGAGTTTACTGATTATTTTTAAAGACTTATCTATGGTTGAGTATGTTAAATCTTTTATTTTGAATTTACTGCATATTTTTATACAAATTTATGTGTGTTTTTTCATAAACACATGTTTGCATAATAATCTATGAAGTTTTTTCTGATTCTCTTGATGTGATAATGTGTGCATAGAATCTGTTTGATTAAATTCCTGAATGACTTGTATTTTCTTTAACACATTGCTTCATCCTTCCTAGTAGTACACATTGCTGCTCTGTTAAGCCCAGACCTCATCTGATGCACTTGTTGTTTTTTTTAATGTTACATTTGAAGTTTGTTAAAATAGTTAAGATAAAAGTGTGTTGGCTTGGTGTGATTATGTGTAAATTTCCCTGTCAATTTACTTCAGGAACTTTCATATCTTATAAAAATTATCTATACATATGCATACACACTTTAAAATCTTGCAAGCCTACTGGTACACATTGTGCATAATTCAAAATCTCAGATATTGTATAACTTCCTTGTTGTATAGTATGCAAGTAATGATCAAGAGGACAAGTATTCCTTTGTTATGTTTGTAAGTTTGTATCATGTATCATGTATTAGGGTCTTAGTTTTGAAGGTCAGTATAGGCTGGTTATTTATTTAGAATATTTGAAAATGTTTAATTTTAAAATCCCTAACCACTTTTTGTGATTTAAATATTCCTTTCAGACTCTGTTTGGGGACTTGTCTTGAGGTATCATTGATTTTCAATTTTTTTTTTCACTTTTCATCCATGTTTGGATCTAATAAAACCTTGTACTTTTTCTTATTCACGTGTTATTTGATTGAACTGAAACTTGGTTGTGCATTTTGTTTTTATTGATGGGTTAGCTGACCTATGTTTAAAGCTTTGGCCATCAACATAACATGGTGGTATTTTAGTTTTAAAATATTGACCCTATGACAGTTACTGTCTTAGGACTGTAATTTACTGCATTACTTAAAGCACATCCCAGTTAATAATATGATGCAAGATAGTCCTTGCACTGTTCATTAGTGTTTTTGCTCATGGAATAATTGAAATATGTGGAAACAATGAAATATGTTTTTGTTCATCAGTGTCCTACTTGCTGGTAAAATTCAATGTCTGTCTTTATTTTGTTCATTTTTTTTGTTTAATAATAATACTGTGATAACTTTGGTTTGACCCACTTCCTCTGTTTTTTTTTTATTATTATTATGGTTTATTATTTTCTCTTTCTATACATATACATATACAATCTTCCTCTGTTTTTTTTTTGTTATAACTGTGTTGGAAGTAAAATCATTTGGATTACATGTTTGCATTTGGTTATGTTGTTGCTGTCATTGGCCTATGCTCCATCATAATTAGTGGAATCTTGTCATTTTTTGCTTATTATTTTTTTTCATTTACTTAAAGCAATTTTCTATACCAATTGCCAATTATTTGTTTGAATTCTCCCCTTGTCATTGTACATATAGTCCAAATCCAATAAATCTATAAATTGGACTTACCACTGTTATATGTCCTTACCATTGTTATTTACATGAATTCTAGTTTTACTACAGTCATTGGTTCATAAACGAGAAATTAATTCCACAAATCTATGTTGACCAGTAGTTTTGTTTAGAGAAAAGTTTTGCATTTAATCAACTTACTTATGATGACCAAATCAAGTAATCCTAGTGATGACTAAGCTTCGACTCTGCTGTATGAACTTACTTATGTCAATATGATCTTCTGCTTTAGTGGCAGCTATGATTATGGCAGTGAAAACATTTGATAACTACTGAATTTAAATTGGATTTTTTTTTGTCGATAATAGATACTTGTGACAGACTTTGAATTCTTTAGTTTGGACTATTAGGAACTGGTGTAGTGTTATGAATGTATGGCCTGCCCTTATTGTTGAGACAAGCAATGCTTCTGATCTCCATGGATATACTGTCAGGGCTTTATACAGGGCATTCTAACATCATCTGAACAGGTGGGCTTTTTATTTCCCTTGTGCACACTATAAATGATTAATGGAAAGATTGTAGTACTTTTATTACTACAAATTTTATCTATTAAGTGGTAGCTGCTAGATCTGTTATGGTTCTCTATGAATCTGTTAGTCTTACTCTAATTTTTAGCTCATTATAAGCGATGTATTCTCTTCTTCTATTTAACACTTCTATATATTTCAATAAAGTTCAGTTCATTCATTCTCTATCCTCTCTGATTTTCTCATTCACTTTCATTTCTGAATTTAATTGTTTGTTTTGTGGAAAATTCATATGCTTAGATTTTTCTTTCTTAATAGGTTGATATGACCATGTTAGAAGACGAACTACCAACAAAAAGATGACTTTCATCAGCCCTTGTCAAGGTATAAAGAAGAAAGTCTTCTGTTGTGCTTTAGAATTATGCTGCTAAATGTTTCTTTCATTTACATAAGTTTTAGGTATTGATAGAGTACTTAGCCTTCTGTGATGTTTGCAATGGCAGGAGGGGTGGTACTTAGCCTTGGAAATCTCTCAACTCAGTATGCTTGGGCTTTTGTTGGCTTATCAGTCACATAAGTGATCACTGCAAGCATAACAGTTGTTATAGGTCCTTTCTTTCATTCTCTCTCTCTCTCTGACCATTTCTAAATGTTGATGTTTGTCTGTGTTCCTCTTATAGATACTGAATTTTTTGCTTCTATTGCGATCTTTAATGGTGACAGGAACAACCTTGAATTACTTTTTAGACAATAGAATTAATAGAGTCGAGATCCTTTTCCCTGGTGTGGCTGCTTCTTGGTTGCAGTTTGCCTTGCTTCTACTATCCACTCATCTAATGAAACTGATAATAAAGAAAAGCTTGAAGGTTTTTAATCTAAAGAGGGGTATGTTTCATTCATTAAATGTTAAGGTTATCAAAGAATTATCTTGTTTCCAGGTGACATTCTTCTTTCTTTTTATTAGAAAGAGTTCTTTTTTCTAACTTTATTTTTAGTTTTATTGCAGAAATTGGGCTAAACCTTATATTAAAGATGCTAAAGAAGTTTCCAGGTACATTTTTATTTTATTGTTTTTCTTTATGATTTTGTTGTATAAGAAGTCCAAGTGTGATTCTGTTTTTATTCTTTAATTTGTTTGGGGATATATTGATAGAATTTAGAGTTTTGGAATCAATTCTTCCTCACATACTTTTTGATCATTGAGAATGATATATTTTTTATCTTGATACATTTCACAAGCCTAGTTTTAAGTTGCATGTTTTGTTGCTTCAGTCGTTGTTTTGCATGGTAGTACATCTTGCTATACCCTGCTGTTTCGTCAAGTTTTGGAGTTATTACAAATTTAATTTAAACTTTATATGCTTACAGGTGGAAACTAGCTTAAGTCTTATGTTCTTAATAATAAAAGGACTTTTTTTTGCAATGTGCAGGTATATTGAGATGATTTCTTTGGAGCAATTCTTGACAACATTTGTAGTTGAGGCCTTTAGAATGGAAGAATGTATTTCACTAATTTTTGTATACATTTCTTGTTTTGTATTTAGTGATAAAGGAATCTGAATTGGGCATAAATTATGTTGTAATATGATTTCTTAAGCCTAGACTAGTAGACTAAATATTGTAATTACATTTGAGTAATTAATAAAAATCTATTTATGTTACCTTATTTGGCTTCAACTTTCATATTTGTTTTCCTAGTTTTGTGTAAGTAAAAAAAGATTTTGTTTCTCTAAGCTAATATAACACATGTGTTATACTAAAGTGTAGTATAACACAAATAATGTGTTATACTAAATTATAGTATAACACAAAAAATGTGTTATACTAAAGTGTAGTATAACACAAATTTATAAGTATTGAAATGTGTTATATAATGGACTATAAATAACATAATTAAACACTTATCTATTTATTAAAATAACACAGAAATTGTGTTATCGTTGACAGTATAATAACACATCTGTATAACAATGATAAAGTGTTATGTAAAGTATCCTGACCTACGATAACATAGTCGGTCTTAACACATCAAAAAGTGTTATGGTATGTTTTGATAACACATTTTCGGTGTTATTAAAAGCATTTTTTCTTGTAGTGAGACCTGGGAAATAGTAGCAGCCGCCTGGTTCAGAAAAGATTACCTATTTTTGGAGGGCTTGAAGTGTGAGAAGAAGAGAAGAACAATGAGGGTTAAGCTTGAATACAAGGCCAACTTGGAGACATCCCATTGGGTTGCCCCTCTCTCTACCCTTAGTATCTTTAATTTTTCTTGTCAAATTTCTAAATATTGACTGCTCTTATTTGGGTGTTTTTGAGATTGTAGCCATGAACTAAATTCTAAATAGCTAGGATAATTTGAACCCTATTTTGTGAACTTTCTTGATACTTTGATATTGATGCTAATGCAATTTGATATCTATTCATTCAAATATTTCTCATGACTAATACTTGCTAATGATTGATCACATTTAGCAAGTAATTGAGTTAACTTTAATTTCTGAAAAGGTTGGAATTAATTGACATACAATTTGAATGGTGCATGCTTGAATTCTTTGATTTCAACATTGTAGTGGTATAGACATATATTATTACCATGCATAGTCTTATGGAAATGATGCTTGAATTGAATCCTTGAAATTAAATTAGCATAGACATGTGTGGTTTAATTAAAGGATTAGAATCATAGTTCTTTGACGAAAACCTATGAAAATTAATTAGAATTCTTGACTAATAGACCATCGGTTGCTGCGGCATCAATCCAGCATCACTGTCAGAGTTGCATATTAGGGGGATAATTATTCTAGTTTCTCATCTTATCATTCGTTACTCCTTGCTACTATTTTCCTAAGTTGTTTCTTTTATTTTTTTGCATTTAACTAGTCCTTAATTACTTAGTTCTTAGATCACAATCTTTTCAACTAATTCTCGTGCTTTTAAATCATTTTGTTAGACTTTAGTTTCACAATTAAGAACTTAAAAACAGTTTTTGAGGAGACGATATCTGGTACTTGCTATTGTATTACTTGTTGTTGACAGTGTACACTTGCACTAAGCTTTATTTTACGCAACAGTAGTGAGACAAATATTGTTTATAATAAAAATAAATAAATAAGAGGAACAATTAGACTTGTTAGGTTGATATTCTCAATTAAAGGAGTGAATGTGAGTAGTTGAAGGGTAAGTTGTGAGGTAAGTTAGCTCTTCAAAAACAGGTTTTGTTTATGGTTAATCTTCCCTTATTATTTACAGTAATTGAATTTATAACATTCAAATATATAGCCATGAAGAGATACCATTCATGAAATAGAAATGGTAGTCTGAAAAAAACTAACAGCCTATCATGTGTATTTAAAGGCAAAAATAAGTGCAACTATTTATTATGGATGTGCATTTAGTTGAAAAAAGAGGTATAGAGATTGAGTGCCAAAGATACAGCATGTTGCCATATTGATATTTATCAAAATTTAGATTATAATAATAAAACGAAGCTGCCCTTAATTCTCCAAGTGTGTTTAGCTCTAATTGATCCACAATTCAGCACCAAAAAAGGTAGAAGCCTCACCAAATTTCTCAATTGATATTTTGACCATATATAGATATAAATTGCAGTTAATAATTGTTCTTTCAAAAAAACTCAAATTTGCTTTGACATAATAGATAAAAGGAATACCCATCATAATCATAATCACCATCGTCATCATATTTTGCTAAAGAAACCAGATAAAGGAGAAAACTATTTAGTAATTTTTTTTCTTTACTCCAAAGTTATGTTACTCTTTTGCTGCAAAAGAGGATCGAGTAGTTCAAGTCATGTCCCCATCCCCTTTGGCTAATAGTAATCCCGGGGAGGGAACCACCGAATAGTGTTAGGGGTCTCACTTATTCCCTATCCTGTTTAGTAACCTCACCACACATACACTCGTTCACAAAGGACTCATTGCCATTTTTAGAAGACAGAAACTTTGTTCTTTCTTCATTGCCATTTTCAAAGGACTCATTGACACTACCTCTTTTCTCATTAATAACCTCACCACACATACACTCGTTCACAAATCTTCTATTCAGCAATTGGATAATAAGAAGCCTAATCTGCACTTCCTTATTAGGGTCTTTGGTTGCACATGTTATTCACACCTTCGACCATATAACTTATCCAAATTGCAATTCAGATCCATTCCGTGTGCGTTCATAGGCTACAACCCCAACCACAAAGGCTATAAATGTCGTCACCCCAGTGGTCATGTCTTAAGTTCTCAAAGTGTCAAATTTAATGAATTAGAGTTTCCTTTTACCAAAGGTTTCTCCACTCCAACAAATGTTTCTAATTCAACATTCATGCCATCTCATTGGATTCCTTACAATCCAGCTGCAAATGGCAACAAGATCCAAAGTAGGTACATACAAACCCCGAGCCCTTGTGTCATCACCTCATGTTGAAGCACTAAAGAAACCACTATGGAAACAAGCAATGCAAGAATAGTATAATGCACTCATGTGTAACAACACTTGGTCTTTTGTCAAGCTTAATCCTAGCATGCACATCATTCAAAACAAATGAATATTTCTCATCAAGCACAACCCCAATGGAAGCATTGAATAGTTCAAGGCACGCCTGATAGCTAAGGGCTTTCAACAGGTCTCTGGTCTTGAATTCATTGAGACATTTTTAGCCCTGTTGTCAAGGCCCCAACGATCCAAATTGTTCTCACTCTTGCAGCAACTCATAATTGGCCTATACAATAATTCGATGTCAACAATGCATTTCTCAATGACACCTTACTTGATCAAGACTACATGCATCAACTAGAAAGCTTTGTTGATCATTCAAATCTTACTACAGTTTGCAAGCTTCACCAAGCACTCTATGATTGAGGCAAGCACCAAAGGTCCTCTATGACAACATTCTTTGTTTCTTACTTAACCTTGGCTTTGATAACTCTAAGTAAGAAATTCCCTATTCATACAACCGTGCCACAATCACATCTTGCTCATTCTTATATATATTAAAGATATTTTAATCACAGGCAGCAACAACAATGATCATGTTCAGTAGGTTATTCAAATACTTAACATCAAGTTTTCTCTCAAATCTCCTGGTTAACTTTCATATTTTCTTGGTTTCAAAACAATGAGGGGGTCATACGGTATTCGTCTTTCTCAAACTAAGTACATAATTGATGTACTCAAAAAGACAAACTTGCTTGATGCAAAACCATGCAACATTCCCATGAACCAAAGTGATAAATTGTCTTAGAGTAATAGTGGACTCTTCAACCAGCCAACTGTCTACAGGAGCACACTTAGAGCACTGCAATACTTAATGCTAAACAAACCTGACATAGCATTTGTAGTCAACAAACTAAGCCAATATATGATATGTGCTCACCAACGACACTACAATGGAAAGCCTGCAAACGAATCTTAAGACATCCAAAAGGGAATGTAGGCCAAGGTTTTATGTTTGCTCCGAGAAAATAATTTAATCTTCAAGGCTATTGTGATTCAGATTGGGCCAGTTCTTTGAATGATAGAAAGTCAACAACAAGATATTTGTTTGTACATTGGATTGGAGGAAACTTGGTGGCGTGGAGTTTGAAGAAACAAAGATCAGTAGCTCAGTCAAGCATTGAAGTCGAATACAGGGCACTTGCACAAGCTACAACTACAATATCTTGTCTAAAATCTTTGAATTTTTTTATGAGAATTGCTAAGTGGCACAAGTGGTGCCTAACACCACAAGAAAATGACATATCGTTATTGGTGTAATTCAATATCGAGTTCTACATATTTGAATTTAATGAGTATTCTAGGGTATCGCTAACCAATTATGAGGTCACCTTATGTGATGTGGCACACCTTAAGGTGCCAAATAACAATACTCATTTTTTATTGATTCAATTTATATAACTATATATATGAAAAATCTCTTACATGTACCATTAAATAACAACAAATATAAATATATATATATATATAAATTTTGGTATATAATGTATATTATTTTGTTTTTGAGGGTGTGCAGCAAAGAAAATCCCAAAAAAGTAATAATAAAAATAAAGAAAGACCTAACATCCTCATTTTTATATTTAAATTAGCTCAAGACCACTACCAACCAGTGTACCACTGCATGGGTTCAATTCAAAGGCCTATGCCACCATCCAAAAAAAATTCGAGGTGTTTTTTACACGTGTCAATCATTAATTGACTGCCCCTAACATAAAATAGAACATTTATTGGAATGTGTGTGTGTGTGTTTTTTTTATTCTCAAAGAAAATGCTTCATTTATTTCCTCTTTATTTTTTTCTGGAATTTTGTATTTTGAAAAAAGCGTTTTTTCTTTCTTTCTCCTTCTTGCATTAAATTCAGCTCTGGCCTTTAAATCTTGCATATTCAAGCTGAGAATCACTTGCACACTCACAATCAATTCTACTCCGGACTTCAAACCAAACATTTTATGCTAATCTAAGGTAAATATGGGAATTGTGATACTGTTTTATAGGCCTGTTCGCTTAATGCTCCCAAATTTCTATTAGATACAGTAGGTTCTTTATGAACACCTTGAATTTTCATCGTTGTCTGACTGCCTTTTTTGCACCCACTTCCCATAATCGAATGCTTCTTACTTGCTCTGAACAAAAACTGCATGGTTTTAGGTTCACAATGAGTAGGCTTGATTATTATGCCTTAACATTCTTTGTTTGTTTGTTTTTTCTTTTCTAAGGGTAAAACTGGATTGAAAAGGAAGAGCTTCCTCACAAGAAACTTCTACAGAGATCTCTGTTCAGTTTTCGTGCGGGTTAAGGTCAGCCACTACTTCCAGCACTACTTCTTTTATCTATTATCTATTGTTAGAAACTATTTCCATTTTCAACTTAACAAAACAAATACTTTGGATGTTCAGAGATTTTCTATGGTGACCTCGTGTATTTTACAACATGATTTGGTTATTGGGTTCTTGAGTTTTTGGTATACTTTGTCCTATGAACAAACAAGTTTTTTTAGTACACCTATTTATTTGATGTCATTTTAAGTAATTAGTTTTGATAGAAAGCTTTGTCCATCATGGCAGAAATGGCGAGTTTTTGTGATTTGCCAAGTGAAATAGTGGAGAAAATCATGTTGTGGGTACCTGCCGATTCTCTAGTGCAATATAAATCTGTGAACAAGTTTTGGTATTCCCTTATCTCGGCTTTCATCAATGACCCGGAATTTGTAGCCAAGCATCTCCTTATTACCAAAAACCAGTCCTCTACATCCTTATTTTTCAGACGGCCTTCCCCACATGACGATACTTACTTAATCACATACCCATTGTTGACAATAATCTATGATGAGAACAATCATTTTATAACTGTCACAGAAGCCTTTAGTGTACCACTTATTCGTAATGAGAGGTGCAAGGACATGAATCGAACGTATGAGGTTTATCACTGTGATGGACTCATTTTGCTAATAAATGATGTTGGGACAATGATGTTATGTAATCCTGCTTTGAAAGAATTCATGATTCTCCCAGAACCAAAGAACGTTAAAACTGAAGGGCCTTATCCTGATATAGGATTTGAACTTGACTCTATATACAATGATTACAAATGTGTAGCCATTTGGCGTAGTGTCAAATACAAAGTTGAGGTATACACAGTGGTTTCTGATTCTTGGAGAGAGATCAACATGTCTCAAGGCATAATGGATGCTATCTCGAATGCTGTACTATGCGATGGTTTATGTTGGGGAGGTGTTTGTTTCTGGTTTGTGGCATATGGTGGTGTATATGAAAATATTCTTAGTTTCAATATGAGCAATGTAGAGTCCAAGAACTTTACTTAGCTAATTGTTTAGTAGTATTATAGTATGTTTAGTGTTATCATTGTTACTTTGGATTTTTGGTTCAGACCGGGAGTTATTTGGACACTCATAGCAGTACTTATAGATTTTCTAAGTTTAACCTATAGTTTAAGAATATTAAGTATAACCTAAGGTTTGATTAATGTGACTGATATTAAGGATTATATTATTATATTATAAGGTTTAGACATCAACCAATAGGATTTTAAGCACATGTTTTGAATGGTAATTAAGGATTAAGTATTTTTGAGGATTAAATTAAATAAGGGTAAAAGTTTGAATGTATAGGGTCAGTCAGCAGCTTTGAGCACGTTGAGGGCTTAGTCAAGGCTGTTTACTCCATTCAAACTCAGCTAAAAATGTGTAAATTCGTGTTTAAATATTCAGCGTATGCCGATATATCGCAGCTATAGGGGGCGATATATCGCAGCACGTAGATACGGAAAACACGAATCGATGCACGGTCGCCTCGGGAACAAAGGTCCAGGCGATATATCGCCTATAGGGGGCGATATATCGCCTCCACCAGCATGAATTCAAATACTTTTGAATTCTTTTCCCTTCAGCCATTCAAACTCCTTCAACAGTCCAGCATCTTTTGAACGAGTCTTCAGCCTCTGCTGAACGATTATTCAAATGATTTTCACCTAAAAAGCCATTATTTTTATTCAAGTAAAATCAAGATATTTTCCTTCCCAAACTCTATAAATAGGACCTAGTACCGAGCCATTATTCACCATTTGCTCTAAGTTCAGAGGCTGCTAGTGTTAAGTGAGTGTGAGAGTGTAAACACTTGGTTTGGGGAAAAACCATAAGCTTAAACATCATAAGCTTATCAAACACTTTGGGAAGTGAGTGCTATAGTATTTCGGTGGATGTTAGATTGATCTTGCAATCTTTGAGGTAAACCCAAAACTCTAGTTCTTTTCTGTATTTTTATGTTATTTCCTTTCTCAAAACCTTCTACTCAGTCCCCTAACCTTATTCTTATTTTGGTTAGGGAATCCAAGCTTTTAAGCATATAAGTCGGTAAGTATGTTTTCTATGGTTTAGTCTTTCCATCTCTTTCATTTCATCTCCTTTCTTTAGACTTACTCTTTCTTATGGTTTTAGGAGTGTTCCAACAATCCCAACTCAGTCCATAATCTCGGTAACTTTGGTAAGGAAATAGGCTAGAATCAACATGTTATGTGATTATGTTATCTATATGTTTTATGTTATTAAAAGTGTTATGATATATGTGTATGTTTGTAGGCTTGGGCATATGACCCATATGACTAACAAGACCCCAAATGGGTTATGGGCATATGACCTACTTAGCTAGTAGGACCCCACTAATCCCATGGGCATATGCTTGTTTAGTCTATGGGACCCCAAGTAATAATGGCCATTATAATAAGTGTATGTTATATGTATTATGTTAAGTCTTTATGTTTTCTTATGAAATTATGTATGTGACTTTGTGTTAGATTTTCCTTACTGGGCATTAGGCTCACTCCTTTCTGTTTATGTGCAGGAAAATAAGTTTAGAGGCGGAAAGATTCGTGACGCTTGGAGAATGTGTATCGATGATGAATGGAGTCAAGGGGCCGAGCGTTATTCGATTCGAGGATATAGTCTCCTTTTATGTTTTTATGGTTTTTATGTGTATTTTCCGCATTATTATGTAATGTCTTTTATTTTAAATCTTGTTTTGTTTTAAGGACAATGGGATCCCAAAATCCTTCTTAGTATTCTGTTTATTTGTAAATAACTCTTATTTTTCAAGTTACTCAATAAATTATGGTATGATTGTAAAAATGTAAGTTTTATGTATAGTTTTGATAATGGTCCAATTAGTCTAGATTAGTGGGTCATTACAAGCAATGAGGAATTCCATCTCATAGATTTGCCAGATGTTGAAGATTTGGCCCTTGACTCTAATTATTCTCTCCGGTTTTCAGTGTGGAATGATTCAGTTGTGATTTGTTTGACCCCCGATGACAACATCTTTATCTTCACGATGGATGAAGCCGTAGCAGGTGTTTGTTCTTGGACCCAATATGTGCAGGTTGGACCACTAGAAAAGTATTACCATGAGTTACCATTTTGGAAGAATGATGAGATTTTAATGAAAGTCTGGACTGATAATAGGTGTGTAGCACAGTTGGTGTCTTTCAACATTCGTAACCAAAAGTTAAGAAATGTTGTTTGTGATCTTGATAGAAATGTATGTGATTATTCGGTTTGTTTCTATGTAAAGAGCCTGATTTCTATTAGGAGGAGGTGAAGTTCGATCCACAGTGATTTCAAGTAAAAAGAAGAAGCCCCAAAGCTGTGGAAGTAATTAAAAATAATTGTGCTTAAACATATACATGTTTGTGTTTGAGATTTTTTAATCAACCTGATGCATTGTGTTTACAACATGATTTGGATATTGGGTTCTTCAGATTTTAGTATATATATATATTTTTGAAACAGTTTTTAGTATATTTTCTACTAGGAACAAACAAGTTTATTTAGTACACCTATTCATTCATAGTCATACACCACAAAGCATAACATTTACAAGTATTCACACATATACATTAAACACAAAAAATAGGGTCATGCCCTAGAACACAAATAACAGGGCCACGCCTTGCTCCATGTGCACAAACAGTTTTCTTACCTGTGTACCAAGCTATTGATTACTGCGATCCCAAGCACGATCCCCTAAACCCGAGCTTTGACGTAAAACCTATTCACAACACAATAATGATAAACGTCCATCAAGCCCTAAACCAATTAAGAACTTTAAATCAACATTCTAGCTTCTGGGACCTCAAATCCTACTAAATCAGGTAGTAGAATCCTTTCTGAGCCCTAAGATTTGGGTTCCCGAGCTTAAAACCCTAGATTGGCCAAAAACTCATGTTCGCGTCGCGACGCCCTCAATGCGACACCCTCAATTAGAATCGCGACGCCCCTACATTTAGAGTCGCGACCCTCTACAAGTCAGAGATCCCAACTCTTGAATTCTCTAGACATGCGGCGCGGCACGTCCTACCCAGGGTCGCGACGCTGAGGCAATTCAGTGAACCCCCCAAACCTCTTGAGTTCATGCGGGTCGCAACGCGACCCCGCGAACCCATAATTTCCCCAACATTTCAGATTTTCAAACTCCCAAAAATTGTTCCAAACGTGTTTCAAAGCCATAATTGAGTCCCAAATCACTTACACTATACTCAAAGCAGTACATAAACCCAAAAAAATTGAACAAAACCTCATCAAAACCCAAATTCAATCACCTAAGTTCCAAACCCCAAAACTCTAACAAAAAACAGATAAATTCATAAAAAAAGCTTGCTTTAGTCCTTACCTCTGTAATGATTTTGACCTTGAGCTACTTTCCCAACGCCTTTAGCTTGGTTTCCCCAAATCTCCAACCTCAAATCTTCAATTTCTGAGCAAATTCTTTCAAGGTTCTCAAAACCCCTTCCAAAGATCAAGAGAGAGAGAAAAAGGCTGAGGGAGTGTGCTTCTTCTTTTCCTTCTGGTTAGTTCTAGTGTCCTAGCCCAAGCATAAGTCTATCATGGCTTTGAAATGACCAAATCACCCCTATGCTAACCTTAGCCACTTAAATGCCTCCAAGGGCAGTCCCGTCATTTGCTTCATCCTGCTAATTCTTCGAGTGTTCCTATAGTTCCCTATTAAATTTCGACATACTTAAAAAAAATCCTTAAATCACTACCCGTTACCCGGTAATCTCGAACACCTACTATGTTCCCGAAATACCCCTAGGCTCACCCCGAGTCAAGTATTCGACCCCATTGTGACTATTTCGCTATTTCGCTCCCTAGGACCGTCTCAGATCAAACATCACAAATATATCACCACAATCTCGTGGTCTCAAGCACAACACACATATAATTCACATTTATTCCATCAAGAGGTCAAAATTACAAATATGTCGCTAATAACCAAATTGGGCCGACATGCATATTTAATTCACCTAAATATGCATTTCTAATCACATAATCATTTAATCCACATAATAATATAATTAAATCAATTATTGCCCTCTCGACATGCTAATTAAGGCACTAAGCCTTATTAGCAAATTTGGGACATTACACAGGGCATGACCCTATTATTTGTGTTTAATGTGTGAATACCTGTAAATGTTATTCTATGTTGTGCATGATTATGAATGAACGACAAAGGTCGGGAATGGTGAAGGTCGAAGACAGCAAAAGTCGGGATCGACATTAAGCATGTTGAATGCAGATCGTTAGGGCAAGACCTTCTAAGGGTGTTGTACTCACCCGCTCGGTGAATACCATGAACCCAGTGCCTAGTAAAGCACCTGGGTTGATATAGGTCGCTATATGTTTAATCTGTTATCTGTTTAAGTTGTTTGTTACTGGATTGAATTGTGATATGCTATGTGTTGAGTTTTCTTGCTGGGCCTCGGCTCACGGGTGCTCTATGGTGCAGGTAAGGGCAAGGGAAAGGTCAACCAACCATGAGTTGGAAAGCGTGGAGCGGCGTGTACATGTTCGGCCTACCTAGCTACCACAGCCAGGGTTGTTTTAAGGAATATACTTTAAATGGTTGGTTTTGTCGCTTAGGTCGACTGTATCATAACTTCTAAGTTGTAATACATTTTTGAAACAGTATTTTGGGATCCCGATGTATAAATTTTATGACTTTAATGAATGTCCAAATCTTTTATAATTTACGTTCGTCAAATGAGTCTTTATTTTGATTTAATCACACTTTTCAATCTAAAACCTCTATTAGCAAGCTAGTGGCACATTTATAAATCACATAGTAACGACTCCAAAGTAGTAGGGCGTTACACTAGCAGTAATAACCCTACTCACACATGCATTCTATGTAGATAAGTGACTACACTATCATACAGGGGCTCTAGGATATGGGACTATTAAGTCACCCCGGGGCCCATTGCCCTATCCTCTATATAACAAGCCTTTGAGCTGGCCCAGCGTACCTGGCGCATTAGTTTTCCAACGACCATAGGATCAGTCAAGCGTATGATACGCTCCTGATTAGGCCTAACCATATCGACTGCTGCCTAAGTCAATGTTTTCGACCAGCGCTTAGCGCGCTACTGCCGTCCTTGACTAATAAGTCAAGCCTTTTCAGTCAGATAATGCAAACAAGCATACATCATTTAACAATTAGCCAGATATAGAGCATTCAAGCATGCTTACTCAAGCAATCATAGGCATAATCATAATCATGCTCATTCACAAGGGCTCGAGCCCTAATCATATCTATATTTAACAACCGGGCCAAGCCCTAATCACATATAGCACGTATTGAGTGCAATTTTCTTACCTCTGGTCCAAGCACAAGCTAATTAACAACGACCCTTGAGCACGATCCCGTCTTGAGCCCTAGCGGTACCCTAGTCACAACCATAATAAACGATATCCATAAATATCAAGAAAATAAAGACTTTCGGACCGAGTCCTAGTCTTCGGGACCTCGAATTCTACTAAACTAGGTAGTAGAATCCTTCCCAAGCCCTTAGGTTTGAGTTCTTGCCACCCAAAACCTAACATGACCAAAGTTTCCTATTTGAGACGCGACGCCCCTCTCAAGCCCTGCGACTCTCCTCAAGTCAGAGAGCCTAGCCCTCTTTTTCCTAGACATGGCCCGCGACGGAGCTCAGCAAGCGCCGCAGCACGATGGCAGTTTAGGGAACCGCCCTGACCTCTGGGTTCATGCGGGTCGTGGTGCTCCAAGAACACCGTTGCGATGCAACTGATAACTTCATTTTAGTGTCGTTTTAGAATGTGTTTTTGTGGTAATATTGAGTCTTTATGTATGTTTTGTGCAAGATTACGCTTTTGTTTGTCTTTGTTGTAGGTCGGTGCATAGAATCATGAGAAAAATGTAAAAAGATGAGAAAATGGTGGAAAAACGAAGCTCTTGGTGGTTTTTCGACTCAAGATGATGCTAAGGACGAGTAAAAATCAGTTTTTGATGAAGAAACGAGGTTGAAAGACTTAAATTGAGAAATAATGAAATTAGGGTCGCGACTAGGAGTTTAAAGTCGCGACTCTGGGAAAGTCAGAAACACAAAGCTGCTGAAGGGAATTAGAGTCGCGACTTACCCTTATAAGTCGCGGCGCTAGGGGAAGTCAGAGGCTAAGGCAAGGGTGCATTGAAGACACGGGTCGCAACTTGATATGCCTGAGTCGCAGCGCCTAAGGACATATGCAGATTCAGAGAGCCTTTAAAATTTGATGCGGGTTGCGACCTAGATAAGGCCAAGTCGTGGCTCACCTATGAAAAAACTACGGATTTGTGTTTTCTTACTATAAATTCAGACTTAGGGTTTAATTAGGTCATTAGGTCAGATTTTAATTACGTTTTTAGAGACTAATTTTGATTCTTAGACTAGTTTTTCTGCATTTTTATATTTTCCTTTCTTCTTCAAGTTTTTGAATCTTATGTTTCTGAATTATTATTTTGTTGATTTAGTCATGTCTGATATGAACTAAACATTTTTATCTAGGGTTTAATGTAGTCACTTGGAATTCTATCTAATTTAATTATGATGTTCTGTTGATTTTTCTTCTCTATTCTAATCTATATAATGTGTGCCTAATGCAAGTAAATACCTGATCAATATTTGCTTAATTTATGATTTTGATTCAAAATTCGAAAGGTGAGAATTGAATATGCTATCGTTATATAACATAGGTTACATATTGGACGAAAGTACATGTATGGCTTATGTAGTAGTTAGGTTTCCATGCTTAATGCCTGCTATATGTTTAAGTTTGTCACAGAAATGTAGAAAACTTGCATATAGGATGGTGTTAACCGAGATTTTCGGCAACTCTATTAATAACTAATATTTACTGATAATTATAATGAAAGCAGAAGATTAACGCGGGGTTTTTACGTGGTTGGGGCGTTAACTAGCCTTAGTCCACGAGTCTATCTTATTAGAGCTTGAAGAACCTTTTACAATGGAGTTTTTCCTCTATATTTTGACAGAGTTCCTGTCTTTTTGGTGAAAGAAGATCCCTTTTCCAGTGTTCTGTAGCTTATATTTATAGGCGTATGGGAACACCGGGTCTGTACCGGGTCCGACCCAGGCCCATCGAAGGAATGGATATAGGTGACCTTTCTAGTGGAGGCCCAATACAAAAGGTACAAAATACATGAAGTCCACGCCAGCTAAGGCCGAACATGTTGACCTTAGAACTACGTCTCGCCCGACAAAACGGCGCTTTTGGTCTGATCACTTCGAGTCACAAGGCCGATTCAGGAGACAAGACCAGTCAGAGTACTTGGCTGCGCATTCCTGACACATCGGCGTGCAATCCCGAGGTGGCCTTTTCTGCAGGTGAAAAGTGGGGGACAACGCCCACGTGGAGCGAGGCGGCGTCAGGGTCCTGGACGCCTGGCCCCTTCAACCGGGGGCGAGGTGATCCGGGTCCATTTACCTTTGTCCCGCTTCGTTTACCATAGGCCCGGACCGTGTCAGGGGTCCGGGGTCGGGACGCGTAGGCCGCGGTGGTTCGAACGCTCTGTACACAGCCCAGACTATCGTCGTGGAGGACGGGCCCGGAGGGACATTCCGGACCCCTCCAATGGGCCCGGACATGAACCCCCGGTCCATACCCTTCCCTTCGGGCACTCTCCATACCAAGAGGCCTTGGGCCGGGCTCGCGTGCTGACCTGGCCCATGACGGTGGGCCTGGACGAAGGCCCCGAGCCCATGCAGGAAATGGGGACAACAGATGGGATCTTATATCTTGAAAAAAGAATAGGAATCAATTTATGTTAACCTGCTATAGAATATAAAGAAAGAAATTTAGAACTAATTAATAAAATTAGTAGAATGAAAATTTGATGAAATTAATACCCTAGGTCTTTTTAATAGTGATTTTTATCTTTTAATTAGTTATTTTTGTTCATAGTTAGTTACAATTTTAAAATTAAATTCATTCATGTAAAGTTTGTTTGCCAAATAGAAATTAAAGAACAATTATTGGTAATTGGGAAATATTCTTTGTGGGAACGATACTCTATTTTATTATATATATTACTTGAATCGATTACGTGCACTTGCGTATCATATTTTACCGATCAGCAACCCCGCGAACCCAGTTTTTCAAACACTTTCTTCGAGCCAATTCCCTTAAAATTCACCCCAAAATGGTACCAAATCCAAAATTGAGTCCCAAAACATTATCAATACATCACAGGCAGCAAATCCAAACTCAAAATCGAATCATAACACCCTCAAAATTACAAGATTCAAGCAAAGCTTAAGAAACTTAAAAAAACAAAACTGAGAAACTTAAAAGCTCAAATTACCTCTGATACAGTCATTTTTTAGCTAAATCCCCAAACTATAAAGATTCTAATCTTCCCTAGAATCTTTATGACTTTAACCTCGCTTATATCCAAGCTCTAAAACTCGAGTTTCCTTCGAAAACGCCAACGAGTGTAAAGAGTGAACAGAAGAGAGAGAACGAGAGTGAGACTTGTGTTTTTCTGAGTTAATGAGCTCAGCCAAACCCTTATATACGAACGGTCTCAAATGACCAAAATGCCCCCACTCAACCTGCTTCTCTCTCAACAACCCATAAGGGTAAAAATGTCATTTTCACTTTCTAATCCTGCTTTATACCCAAATCTCCCCAAATAATTCTGCTAAACTCGGAATAATGTTATTTCTCCCAAAATACGACTCACGCTACAATGAGTCCCAATGACTCTCCAGGTCACCCAAAATACCCATTGGCTCGCCCCAAGGCCGAGTATTTCTCCCCGTTATGACTAAACCACTAACTTGCTCCCTAGGATCTTCTCGCGCTGAATAACTCAAATGTATCCACACAATAATGTGGTTTCAATCAATATGCACATATATATACACAAATATGCCATCAACGGGCCAAAATTACGAAAATGTCCTTCTAATAAGAAACAGGCCCACATGCATGCTTTATACGCCTAAACATGCAAATATAGTCATATTATAATATAACTCACATAATTCATATAATCATGCATATAATCACATAATAATTCAATTAAATCAATTATTGCCCTTCTGACCCCCAATCAAGGCACTAAGCCTCATTTGGAAAATTGGGACGTTACAAATACAGTTTTAGACAAATAATCAACACAAAAATACTTATTTTCTTTTTATTATGGTATCAGAGAACACACCTCTCAACTTCTTCTATGGCTCGAACTCGCACCAAATTCTTTGCCTCCATTCAAAACACACCTGAAGCTCCGATGAAAAGTGAACAGAACCAAGCCCATCCTCCTGAAGCTCCACCTGCGCTAATTGTCAACAACAATGGCGGACAAACCTCTGCCTCAAATCGTTTCACTCCCCTGGACAATCTTGATCGACCTCCTCTTTAAGATGCCAACAATCTGTATTTCTTGGGCGGGACTCATTCTTGCCTCACCTCCATTAACGGACAAGAACTTTCAACAATGACGCCCAGACTTCATGCTATCGATTGGGGCAAAGAACAAATCTAACTTTCTAAATGGAAATCTTTCTCAACCTCCTCCCACTGATCCCAACTTCAATGTCTGGCAATGCTGCAACCAAATGATCATGTCTTGGATCATCCATTCTGTTTCCCCAGATTTCAAAAGTATCATCATGTTCTTGGATTCTGCAGCTGCTATGTGGCAAGAATTAAACAATCGGTTCAATCAAGGGAATGGACCCAAAATTCAATTCCAACCTGACTAGCACATAATTTTGACCTCAGATTATTAGTACCAACCACAAACAACATTTCAACTCCAAAACATCATCAAAGTATCTATAAAATACCAAAAACATTAATATACCAAAAATCACAACTTTAAGCTTGAGCACTTCTCACCTTAGCTATAAAATCTAAAAATCTAAGCTTATTGATGAAGACCTCGGCAACTCCAAATCTCTATTATGCCAGCACTTTCACTAGAATCCTTAAGAACTCAATACTTTGCTTGGAATGATCCTTAGTGCAACTAGGAGAAATGTCTAGGAAGAGAGAGGGAGAGGTGTGCGGAATGTGAATGACCCAGGGTATTCAGCCTTAGGTCTTTATTTGGTATATTGGTCAAAAAGACCATGCCTAAGGGCATTTTAGTCATTAACCCATAATTCCCACTAACCTCAAATTACACCTCTAACTCCCAATTAAATCCACTAAACCCAAATATTTCTCTCAATTAATTCAATTCACCAATAAATCCCAAATACATGTCAAATTGCCATAATACACATTGGCTCACCTTGAGCTGGGTATTAATCATCGTTGTGACTTTTCTGCTGAATTGCTCGAAAGGATGACTCGTGTCGAATATCATAAATATATCCACATAATAATGTGGTCTCAAGCACATAGCATATAAAATTACAGTTATACCCTCAACGAGTCAAAATTACAGAAATGCCCTTTTTTTTAACAAAAGCGAGCCTATAAGCAAATTTAATACACATAAACATGCATAAGCAGCCATATCATAATATAACTCACATAATCCACATAGTCACATATGTATTCGATCAAAATCACATAATTTCCAATTATACCCTCCAAGCACACTATCAACATACTAATCCTTATTGGGAGTTTTGGGACGCTACACAAGTGACTCGTGGACTAGGGTTTATTCATAACATGAACTATGTAAATCTCCGTGTCTCAACTTTCTTTTGTTTAAGCTTTATTATAATTAGTTATTAGCGAAAAAGCTAGTCAACATCTATGTTTTTTTTTAAAATAATAATATGATAACATTTTAGATCACAAACTACCATATTCAAGGTATAAGACATTTATGATATTATTCAAATCTCACTTCAACGATTGGAAAAGAATCTTGTTTATTCTTGATAAAAGAGAAATGTTATTGTAATTTTTTATGTAATTACATATTCATACTATTTGAATATACACGACACTTATATATAATGTATTTATAACATTTGATGCTATTTAATATGATTATATATATAAGTTAGACTGAGTAATAAAAAAAAGTAACATGTTTTCTTTTTAATTATAAATGATAAAATTATAATAAAATTAATATTAATATGATTATTAAATATGTAGTCTTGTATTAAATATTATTATATTAATGATATTTTATAATAGGGTCCCTTGGCAAAATGACCTATTGTGTCGTTTGCATGTTCACCTTCTAACTGTTAGACTTTATTTGGGCTTACATTATTTATTTTCATGTTTTATAAAATATGAGTTGATAAATAGTTCTTTGCTAATCTAGCCAATTTAATTTTAGTGATCTCTTGTTTATGGGCTTAGTATGTATAGTAGTCTAGTTGAGGCAGAAGTGTAGGCTTTCTAGTTAACTGAATCATTTAATGAGGAGGCCCAGTCCAACTAGGTTAATATAAGCTAAGCCCCCTCCCAAACTCTATACATATGAATAGTCTCATTGCTATTCTATAATCTGATAATCTGCTTAAGAAATAGAGGTCCTAGGGAGGAAGACTTAGTTGGTTAGAATTGCACTAACAATTCATGTTTTCTCCATGGTTGAATTATGTATGTTTTCTATATTCTTTAATTGTATATTTTGTTCTAAGTTGTATGCAAAATTATTGATAAGATGTTGTATGAATATCTAACATGTGGTATCAGATTGCCAATTGTATACGATTTATGACCTATAATTTTTTTTTTTTAACCTAAATTGAGATTAATCATTGATAAACCCTAAATAATTTTCGTTATTATTTTATGTCCAAATTTTTGTAGTTAGATCCTAAAATATTAGGGTTTTTGTTTATCTCGAAATTACCTTTCTGTTCATATATTATATAATTAATTTTGTTACATATTGATGAAGAATTTTGTATTTAAAATTTAATGGTTTTTTCATAAATTTTGAAATTGCAAAATTGTTATATCTCAATTTAATGGTTATTTTTCCAAATTAAATTATTGTATGTATTCATTATTGTTTGTGGAAGATATGTCATGCTTTATTTTGTATAGATTCGGCCATTAACACATACTTTTACCCCAAATTTTGATGCATTTTTTTTGCATATAGTCTTTTAGATCTACACTTAATTCCTTGTTTTTACTCCATATAAGCCCCATAAATCAATTGCTCATGATCCTCGGATGAAAACCCCTCATTAAATGCTCGAAACCGCCTCTTTTTCTGGCTGAAAACCCGTTGGACCCGACCGGGTCGCAATCCGGGTCGCATGACCCGTTTCAGAGTTGTTGGAGGTTGAAGACAACCTCTTCCGACAACGTCCACTTGTGGCAAGCAGCGCGTGGGGCGTGTGCGGCATTTCTCGACGTCGTTTTTCAACGTTTCTTTATTCCAACATTAATAGAATTTAATTTCTGAATTTTCTGTGATTTTTATTTAATTTTTTGAAATGTTAAATAATTATTATGGAATTAATCTCATTTACGCTGTCATAAAACATTAATAAATAATTTATAATATTTTTTCCATAATTTTGAATTTTAGAAAATTATTTGAGTATTTGTTCGTTCATTTGAACATACTCACTCTTTGGAACAACATTTGTTTTTCATATACTCTCCACTCAAACAATAGGTTTTAATTTTCATAAAAAAAATCCTACATTCTTTGTTGTTCTAAAGTGTCAAACTTGATTATTTGATGACTAAATAATGTGCTATGGTGGAGACATTGTTTTGATCATTCATAAATTTAATGAGCAATATTTTTTTTATTTTTTGGGAATTTGGTTGAAAATATTATAATTATTATCATCAAAGTGATTTAATTATATTATTTTTCAATGATTGTTTTATCGCCAAATTTCATCAGTTTATAGATAATATTTTCCTTGGATAATTGAAATGTATAATTACTTACCCAAATGAGGTAATTATATATATTAATTAATGTCTCATGAAGTGTGTTGATTATAATAAATGTTTAAAATTATTTGCCCAAAAGGTAATAATTTTTTATGTGTATTTTTTTTGGTTTGAATTAATATATATGCTTTGAGAATTTATTTGCCCAAAGGTAATACATTTTTAATTTATATTTTTTTTCTATTTAACTTCATGGAAATAGATCATATGTGTGTTATATTCTCACCCCAAAGAGGAGTTTGTGATAATCATCGTGACTCTATTTATAAATTTTCTTGATATGCTCATAGTTTAATCAAGTTTTGTCATTTTCCTTTTATCCTGCAGTTTCTTTTTCTGTGAACAACAGCAATGCTTCAATTCAAATTCTGACTAGGTCCAACTATAAGAAGTGGAAACGAGATGTGGATTTTAGTTTGGGAATCATGGACTTGGACCTATGCATGCGTGATGATCAACCTGCTACTCTTATTGATGCGAGCACTACTGCCCAGAGAACTCTCCATGCACAATGGGAAAAGTCAAATCGTCTTAGTCTAATAGCTATGAAAAGATCGATTCCTGAACATCTTTTGAGTGGTCTGTCTGAGACAACTAATGCCAAAGAGTTTTAACTAATGTGGGAAAATTGTATAACATTGGTGAGAATGCTAAAACTGGATCTCTTATGGATGAGATTCAAACCATCAAGTATGATGAAACTAAAGGAGTGAAGGACTTCATTCTGAAAATTGTCAATGATCAGTCAAAGCTAAAAGATCGTAAGATTTCTCTACCTAATTCTTATATTATTCATCATGCTCTCAATGCTCTTCCTGCATCTTTCAGTCTTATTAAGACATCCTACAACACTTATAATAAACATGGAGCATAAATGACCTAATTTCGAAGTGTGTGACTGAGGAAAACAAGCTGAAAAAGGAGAAGAATGAGTCGACTCATTATGTTTCTCACCTCAAGCAAACAAAGGAAAAGGGAGATTCAAAAATCAGAGGGACAACACTTCTAAGAACATTGATAATAAAAAGGAGCATAACAATGGACAGAAAAATGAGAATGCCCAATCTAAGTATGCTAATGTTAAGTGTTTCTTCTGTGATAAAATGGGCCATAGAAGAACTGATTGTCACAAATTTAAGATTTGGCTAGAAAAGAAGAAAAAATAATCAAGTACTCCTTTAGCTTGTGTTTGTTTTGAATCTAATCTAGTTGATGTTCCTATTGATTCTTGGTGGTTAGATAGTGGTGCCACAGTTCATGTTACTACTACCTTGCAGGGGCTAAGGGATCTCAGGAAACCAAATCAGAGGGAGTCAAAACTTAAAGTAGGAAACAATGTTGGCGTTGAAGTTTGCTATGTTGGAACCTTTATTCTTGACTTACAGACCAATTTTAAGCTTGTTTTGAACAATACTTTTTATGTTCCTACTTTTAAGATAAATTTAGTTTCGCTTCCGCTTTTGGATAAACAATGATATTCATTTCTTTTTGCAAATTATAAAGTTGACATTATGTTTGACTCCAAAGTTATTGGAAATTGTTTTTATTCTGATGATCTCTAAAAATTATGTTTGGCTCCTTTGGTTTCCTCTTTTAATGTTAAGAATATTGTGGCTAAGAGATCTCATATAAAGGAACATTCTTTACTTTTGTGGCACAAACGGTTAGGTCATATTTCAAAGGAACGAGATGATAGATTGATTAAATCTGATATTCTTCCTCCTCTTGATGCTTCTGATTTAGGCAATTGTGTTGATTGTGCTCGAGGGAAGTTACTCAAGACTTGTAAGAAAAGTGTCACTCGTAATCAGAATCTATTAGATATTATACATAGTGATATCAGTGGGCCTTATTCTACTACTCTTTGTAGGAAAAAATATTTTATCACTTTTGTTGATGACTTTTCTCGATATGGCTTTACTTATTTGATTGAGGAAAAATCGAATGCTCTTGATAAATTCAAAATATTTTGGACTGAGGTTGAGAAACAATTAGGAAAAGTTATCAAGATTGTGCGTTCGGATCGTGGATGTGAATATTATGGCAAGTACACTGATACTGGACAAAATATGGAGCCTTTTGCTAAGTACTTACATGACCGTGGTATAATTGCAAAATACACTATGTCTGGTACTCCTGAACAAAATGGAGTTGCTGAAAGATGAAATCGTACTCTTATGGATATGACCAGAAGCATGATGAGTAGATCCAATATGCCAAAGTTCTTATGGGGTGAAGCTCTTTTGACTGCTACTTATATCCTAAATCAAGTTCCAAGTAAATCTATACCCAAAACTCCTTTTGAGTTATGGACTGGTAGAAAGCCTAGTGTGAACCATTTTTGTGTATGGGGTTATCCAGCTAAAGTGAAGATTTATGATCCTAACTTGAAAAAGTTAGACCCCAGAACAGTTTGCTGTTTTTTCATTGGTTATCCAGATCATTCAAAAGGTTATAGATTTTATTGTCCTACTCGCGGTACTAGAATTGTTGAATCTAAGACTGCAATATTTTCTGGAAATTGATATTGCTGAGAAAGTTTCTACTCCATCTCTTGAAATAGGGGAGTCATCTGGTGGAATTTTCATTCTTTTATCTTTTTCAATAGATGATATGTTACAGACATATGATACTCATAATGATCATATTCCTACTCATGTTGTTGATGCTTCCATTATGGATGAGGCTCATGTCTTCGAAGAAGTTCCAACTGCTGAAGATGTCATTCAAGATGGCGTTCAACAACAAGCAACAATTCCAGAAATAATTCCTCTAAGAAGTTCTCAGAGGGCAAAGAGGTCAGCAATTTCTAATGATTTTTTGGTTTATCCTGGAGAAGGAGAATATGATATTGGTCATGTTGTTGATCTTGTGACTTATAGTGAAGCTCTTAAAAGTGAACAATCTTCCAAATGGATGGATGCCATGAAAGATGAAATTGAATCCATGAAGAATAATGATGTGTGGGCATTGGTTTAGGTACCTATTGGTTTTAAACCAATAGGATGTAAGTGGATTTTCAAAGCCAAAAATGATAATAAGGGTAAAATTGAAAGGTACAAAGCACGTCTAGTGGCAAAGGGCTTTACTCAAAGAGAAGGTATTGATTACACTGAAACCTTCTCAACTGTTTCTACAAAAGATTCGTTCAGGATTATTATGGCCTTAGTTGCACATTTTGATTTAGAGTTGCATCAAATAGATGTAAAAACTACTTTTCTGAATGGGGAGTTGGATGAGCAGGTCTATATGTCTCAACCTGAAGGTTTCAAGGAAAGTGGAAGGGAGAACTTGGTCTGCAAATTGAAAATGTCTATTTACGGTCTCAAACAAGCATCTCGTCAATGGTACATGAAGTTTGATAAAGTTGTGACATCGTTTGGTTTCATAAAGAACACGTTTGGTCAATGCATTTATATGAAGTTCAGTGTGAGTCATTATATTTTTCTTGCTCTTTACGTGGACGACATTTTACTAGCGAGTAGTGATTTAGGACTACTAAATGAGACCAAACTTTTCCTGTTTACAAATTTTGATATGAAGGATCTTGGAGAAACATCTTTTTCTTTGGGGATTGAGATTCATCGTGACAGGAAATGAAAAGTTCTTGGTTTATCTCAAGAAGCTTATATCCATCGTGTGCTAAAAAGGTTTAACATGGATCTATGTAAACCTGGTTTTGTCCCTATTCTGAAAGGGGACAAATTTAGTAAGCAAAAATGTCCTAAGAACAACTTAGAGAGAGAAGAAATGTCAAACGTCCCTTATGCAAGTGTGGTAGGGAGTTTGATGTATGCTCAGGTTTGCACTAGACCTGATATTACTTTTGTGGTAAATGTTCTTAGACGATATTTGTCTGATCCTGGGCATGATCATTGGGTTGCTGCAAAGAAAGTTTTGAGATATTTACAGAAAACCAAGAATTTTATGCTTGTTATATAAGCAAGTTGATAATCTCTTAGTTGGTTATTCAGATTCTGATTTTGGTGATTCAGTGGATGATTTAAAGTCAACTTCTGGATATATTTTCACTTTGGCTGGCGTAGCTATTTCTTGGAAAAGTGTAAAACAGATGTTGATTACTTCATCTACTATGTATGCTGAGTTTGTAGCTTGTTATGGGGCATCCTTGCAAGTTGTGTGGCTAAAGAATATGATTACAAAGATACGAGTAGTTGATTCTATTTCCTTACCTATGCTGATCTATTGTGATAATAGTGATGTTGTTTTCTTTGCCAATAATAATAAGATCAGTGGTGCTTCGAAGCATATGGAAAGCAAGTATCTTATTGTCAAAGACCTAGTCAAGAAAGGAGATGTTATTATTGAGAATTGCAAGACAAAATTGATGTTGGCAGATCCTCTAACCAAAGGATTAAGTGTGTCATTGTTTAATAAACATGTTGTTGATATAGGCATTTTAGAATCCTTTGATTTTTTTGGTTAGTGGGAATTTTATTTTATGTTTTTTTATCCACCAGGAATTATGATTATTTGTAATTTCTTTATTGAACTTATGAACTACAAAATTTGTTTTTTGGTTTCTTTTGATCAATGAATAATTATGCTTTCATTTATGTTTTGTTATATTCTCGAGAATGTTGAGTTGAAAGCATGTAGTTCATAATATTGTTGTTATCTTCATTTAAATTTATTTGCTTAATGGCGTGGATATCATACTGTTTTATGCACAGATAATGATATAACACTGACTTATTTATTAAGCAGTGCTTTGGTTATTTCACTGGCTTATTTATTAGGCATCACGGTATCAGTGAAATGATGATCGATAAAGAGATAATGTTATATAACTGATCACATGTTGGACATAATCTCTTACCACATTATACTAAACTTATTGGCCATGTCGATTTAATACTTTGGTATTTGTAACTATGAATATTTTTTGTTGATTGGAAAGCAAAGTGATAATCATAGTTCAATATCAAGGATTAAATTGGATTGGTTGTTTTAGATACTATCAAAGAACTATTGTTTTTAAAAGTGGCGACAATATTTTTCTTGTTACTCAACCCATGAGTCGTTTTTAAATAAAATTATTTTAATATATATATGTATTACAAAATTAACGTAGCCTAAGTGGGAGAATGTTAGATTTTTATTTGGGCTTACATGATTTATTTTCATGTTTTATAAAAGGGAAATCTACAAAAATGCACTAAAAGTTAAAAAACAATATGAAAAATACGGTACATTACAAAATACAGAATTTTTGGATAAAAACACGGAATGGCAAAAGTGTAAATACGAAGTGGGAAAATCATAAATAAAAGCTGTAAAATACAATTTTTTGTGATCAAGGTTTACAAACTAGTAAATATCTGTTACAAACTTGTAAATATCTGTTATATGTTTGTAAATAATTGTTGACTACGATTTTGGCCAACGACGAGTAGACGTCAAAACTACAATGAACCTTCAAGAGAAAAATACGACACAGATAATTTTATAGTGGTTCAGCCCCAATTTATTGGTAATAGCCTAATCCACTTGGAGTTGTGATATATTTAGCCTACACTTAAGATCAAATGAACTTAAGCCAACTGAGTTTCTTAAGTACAAGTAGAAAAATATAGAGTTTCTCTCTCTAGAGAATACAAGCTTTATCTCTCTAACCTCTCAGAAAATGCCCCAAGAATGCCCCAAATAACAATCCCCAAAATCTCAAAACGAGAGAGTTTTTTCAGGCTAAAAAGATCAGATCCCCCTAAATGATTTCATGAGCCATTTATTTATAGGCTCATGGATCGTACATAAATATCTCCCTTTTACTGGGTCTTTGGTTCTTCCAACAGACTTTAATTAATAAAATATAAATAAATCTAATATTACAACAATATGGCTATTATTCCGGGATATCTGAGAGATTCCTGCGCAGGTATGACCGATTCTTGTTGATGCCGTTACTGGGATCTTTTGCGTAGCCCTGCTCTGTTTAGTCGGTCCACACCACACCAAAGAGGAAAACTGAAGGGCCAAAGCACTCCACTGGTCGACCAAACACTTGACTGGTCAGCCAACACATGTCTGGGCGGACAAGCACCTGACTGGGCGGACAAGCACCTGACTGGTCGGACAAGCACATGACTGGGCGAACAAGCACTTGACTAGGCGGACAAGCACCTGACTGGGCAGACAAGCACCTGACTGGGCGGACAAGCACCTGACTGGTCGATCATGACACTTCTCTGGTCTTGCATGACACTTGACTGGTCAGTCAAAAATCTTCACCGGTCGAACAGAAATTCTATCAGATCGGTCAGATCACTTTATCACAACTCCGAAGAGCCAACACATTTATTGACTATTAATGTGTCATTTACTGACCATGCATTGCCACTTGTCACTTCTGATTGCCACGTCATCGGACTCCAATTTTTGGGGATAACAATAATATTTACAAAATCAGTTATAGAATTGTAAATTTTTTTTTGTTGACAAAACTTACAAACAAATTCGTAACTAAATTTTTTATTGTTGTAACAATAGTTTACAAATCTAATTTTTCAACTAAGAGAGTTATTTACCAAAATATTTTATAATTAAGAAATCATAACCAAAATATAAATAAAAATATTATACTTTTTCATATTGTTACAATATTGTACCAAAAAATTATAGGAACCATCATATTTATGCTATATATAACTTAAAAATATAAATTTAGGATATTCATTATTTATAAAACACTTTATTAAATATATATTTATATGAAAAATGTTGTTACGGAGTGGTGAAATACAATATTTTTTAAAACAAGTTTTACATTTTTGTAACAACAATTTACAAAATTAATTTCACAACCAAAAAGTTTATTTTTGTAACTAACATTTACATAAATATTTATAAATTTATTTAACATGATTGTTACAAAGATTTACAAAACTAATTTTTTACCTTTAAAATATATTTTTCTAACAAAGCTTGAAACTTGTAGTAGATTATGGTTTTGGTTTAATATTGAGTGTTGAGATTTAATACTAGCTATGATTTTCAAAAAAATATAATAATTTTTATTACTATTTTTTTTTCTACTATTAATATATGTTACAAAAGTTCATGACATCATCAAATAAGCACAAAACCATTTCATTTTTACAATTGAAGGCATATCTTAAAATTTTGTCTTTATTAATATAAGTGATGTGTCTAATTAATGTTGTCAATGTATATTGAAAATAAATAAATTAAATAAAGTAGGAAATAATTTTGAAATTTTTAGATTAATTATATTTTTCTCAATAAAAAATAATGGTTTGACAAAAAATATTAAATAAATATTTAATATAGAATCTCAAGTGATTTGACAATAAATATATTTATATATCTATAAAATGTTAATTTGACTAAAGTAAATGCTGACTCAAAGTTATAAATCCACTACACAAAATGATATCAATTAAGGAGAACAAAAAGTTTCGTACACGGTGAAGCACCGTAATTTTGTAATTTATTTAATCTGCTGTATAAAACGATTTTTTTTTAATTATTGTGTAAAATGTAATTTTCCCTTTATAAAATACAGGTTGATAAATAATTCTTTGCTTATCTAGCCCATTTAATTTTGGGAAATTTTCACTTATATACAACAAAAGTAAAAAAATTACTCTAATAACATCAATAAAACTAATTACAAAAATATATACAATCTATACCTTTTTAATATAAATAATTATGAAAATGCAATCCCTAAAATTCAGACACTTTCCTTATATGTATTAGTTTCAAAATTTGTAACTTCCCATAAATAAAATACATACAATAAAACCATAATATTAGATAATAAATGATATGATATGAATAAATATACACAAATAATATCATACAATTAATATCTTATTTACACAAACAAAAATGGAAATACGTAATCACTATTTTCAGGTGCCATTTTCAAAAAATTTGTAAGGTGTGGACATGAACAAATAATTATGTTATGATGCATTTTTACGAATAATTAGAATAACTTATATAAGTATATAAACAAAACACAGAAGAAAACAAACTATGATGAGGAAGGAAATAAACAATGCTATTGTAAATCTAAACATAAAATTATAAAACTTAAAAGGACTCTTTGAATAAATAATTAACACTAACATTTACTTTTATAAAACTAAAACCTAATAGTGTTATGTTTTTTTCAATTATTAATTTAGATATGTTTTTTTTAAATAATGTGTGAAATTAAAACACATCTGTGTAACTCAAAACCTTTTGTTTATTTTCAATGACATGATGAAAAAAAATGATAACAATCAGTAATTCAAGGGTTATTATCTAACATGTATGCTACTGTTTATTTTTTGAAAACATTATACATAATTATAAGAACAGAATATATAAATCATATAAAGAAAAAAAAAACAATGCTATTGTAAATCTTAAAACAAATTTATTTTATATAAAGGGAAAGTTTGAAAAAAAAATTAAATATATACATTTATAAACTGCTATTGTTATGTATTCCAATCTATTTATTTAATAAGCAAAATTTGTATAAAAATAAATATGTAAAATTATAACACATTTG
Source organism: Humulus lupulus (assembly GCF_963169125.1). Taxonomy (NCBI): domain Eukaryota; kingdom Viridiplantae; phylum Streptophyta; class Magnoliopsida; order Rosales; family Cannabaceae; genus Humulus; species Humulus lupulus. The sequence goes on along the minus strand of NC_084797.1, from coordinate 11,137,614 downwards.
AACGTTAAATAGATTTGTTTATTTTTTAATATCGTGTGAAAAAAAATGAAATAAGTAAAGAAATACAATGTTAATTATCTAAAATTTGACTTACTGTTTAATTTATGAAAACAGGACACACCAATATGACAACTGTGTACATTTACTACAATGGTATTTGGGAAAATCGGTGTACTTATAAAGATTTTGAGGTAACTGGGATCTTACTTCCTAGTGACTGTACTTTTCTTCAATTGAGTACAATGATCACTAAAAAAATGAAGGTACAAAGTAAAAACACAGCTGTACAAATTAAGTTCTAACCAAATCCATCATTACCACCGATGGTAATAGATGATGATGACACAGTAAAGTTTTTCATGGAACTACATAAGAAACATTTTGATGAAACAGTATACCGTTTGCTGGTAAGTTTCGACAATACCCAAGTACAAAACACACAAAGCGTGGGGGAATGTTCAAGACAAGACAATCAGGTAAAATCTTTTTTTACCCAAAAACATCCAAAAAAATAAACATTACAACACTTTCCAATATAAATTGCGATTGTTATCAAATATTTAACAAAAATGTTTTCCTTTTGATAAATCAGGTTAGTATGGGGGGATTTCTTATACATGAACCACACTGGAATGGGGCAGCACATAATCTAGCCATATCAATAATAAACAATGAAGAACAAATAGTGGCTGCAGATGAAAATGATGATGATCCATTCTTGTATGGGGATCGGGAGATTAAGAACATAAAAACTGGGCATGTATTCCAAGACAAACAAAGTATGATAACAGCAATGAGTTTATGGTCCATTCTCAGGTCTGAAAAAAATTCCCAATCCTGTAAAAAAATATACAAATTAACATACAGGAAAAAACAACATTTCAGCAACAAAAAAATAAATAAATAAAAATATTATGATGTAAAACAGGTTGCTATGAACAAAAATTTAACACACAAAATAAAACCAAATAAAAAACTTAAAATTAAAAAATAAACAAAATTTTTAAATTATGAAAAAATAAACAAGTGCAAACAAATGAGAAAAATAAACAAGTGCAAAAAAATAAAAAAAATAAACAAAAATATAAAATTTCTGAAAACAAATGAATAACAAACAATTGCAAAAAAATAATAAATAAAAACCGTCTTTAGAAATACACCAAAATAATACCTACATTAAAACACTATAACTTTCTATTATGATAAAAATCTTAACTAAAGAAAACAAATATTTACTATTTTAAGAACCCAAAAAAATATACATAAAAAAAAAAAGCTATAAAAAAAACAAACCTTTATCAATTGGGATTCGGGGATTGGGTCGGAATCAGAAATTGCGTCTTGAACAAGCACAGCTTCATCAACAATTTTCAACTTCTTATTAGTTCTAGGTTTAACAGAGGGGGGTGATCTAGTTTTCATCTTCTTTAGAGTTGCATGCATCTTCACACTCGGTGGAGAATCTCTATCATCATCAGACTTGTCGGTTTCAAAGTCATCATCGATCGGACCAACCTTCTCCAGCGACTCAATGGATAGATTGTCTCCGGCACTCCCAGTTGAGACCATGGCAATGGATGATGAAAAATCAAAAATGGATTTGGGAGTAAGGGTTCACGATAAGGAATGGAAAGAGAAGGAATTATGGGGTTTTATTTTTGAAATGGGAAAACAAGCATTTTCCGGGTAAAGGAACTGGCAGAAGAAAAAAAATGGGTTTGGGGGTAAATGATCACGGTAAGGAATAGAAAGAGAATGAATTTTGGGGTTTTGTTTTTGAAATTGGAAAAAAAAATTATTGGGGAAACAAAATGGCAGAAGCTTTTTTAAAAAGTGTTCAGGAATTTAATTGAATAAAAACAAAAAGACAACCAAGTTTTAAAAGGTAAGTAATAAATATATAAACTTATATCACGGAAAGTAATAGATAATACAAAATCAGTATGAGAAAAAAAATATACAATCATAGTAATTAAAATCCAAAATCGGTTAGTATATGTATATAAAAATGAAAATATGTTGGAAGGTATTAATATAGTAAATAAAAAAGACATTGTAATGAATTGTGTAAATATCCCTTTAATTTTAGTAATCTCTTGTTTATGGGCTTAGAACACTCCCAATAGGTACTCTACTCTATCCTTCAAAATACCTCACAAAAAACTTACTTTTTCTATTTTACCTCAAACTTTTATATTACATCATACATCAGATTCTCTATATTTTTTCTTAACATTATTTAAACATTATATTTAAAAATATTATTTATTATTTAAATATAAAAAAGATGAGAGAGAAAGAGATAGACCAAAAAGCAAAGTACAAAAAAAATAGTTAAAAATGTTTGAAGAATGGTAAAATTTGTCTCTAAATGTAGAAATGTACTGTAGCATAGTTAAATTATAGAGCTATTCTACAACATCCAATGAAGAATATTTTTGGTGATGATTCTTCAAAATTTTGAGGGATAATGTATTATACATCACCGGTTGGGACTACTCTTAGTATCTATAGTAGTCTAGTTGAGGTGGACTTTCTAGTTAACTGAAACATTTGATGATCAGGCTAAGTCCAACTAGATTAATATAAGCTAAGTCTCATCCCTAACTCTCTCTCTCTCTATATATATATATATATATATATAAATAGCTTCATCACTATTCTGTAATTTGATAATCTATTTTTAGAAATAAAGATCCTAAGGAAGAAGACTTAGTTGGTTGGAATTGTACTAACAATTCACGTTTTCTCCATGTTGAATCATGTTTGTTTTCTATATTCTTTAATTGTTTATTGTGTTCTAAATTGTATGCAAAATTATTGATAAGATGTTGTATGAATATCTAACACTAACTAACGACATAAAACTTCCAGTTTATTTGTAGTAGTAGTCAAGATATAAACATGCATGCTATATATATAAATTCACAATTTAAGATGCACAAATTCAAGATATAAATTATATAGAAAGGAAGGAGAGCTATGCGCACATATAAATTTAGACGCAAAAGGCATACAAGAGTGATATTGATTCGGCTCGTCTCTCTTCCTCCTCAGAGCCTTATATATATATTGATATGAAGCAAACATATATGAGATATGAGCCAAATCAATATCACGCCATGTCTGCTTCTGCAGAACTATAATATATCTATAGAAATGAGTTTATGTACGAGAACTGGTGGTTTGAAGAGGTGGAGTTTGGTTGGTATATATATAGGAAAGAAAAGATGATATATAATCTAAATTCTAAAACATGTGACTAAGGATAAGAAAGGAACCATTATCATGATGATGAAGATATTATTGTTCAAGAATCCTTCCTTCTTATATAAATATATATATATATATTAAGAAAACAAATTAATATATAAATATACTAAATTAATAATGTAAGTAACCATCCAACCCCACTAGCCAAACTCTTTCTTTTACTTTTTCATTTTTTGGAAAAATGAAGGAAAAATTAAAGGTGTATTATGGAAAGGAATATCAACTACATAGCATCAATAATAATGATCATTCGATGCACGTGAAGCAATAATTCCGGTATCTATATGGCAACCCACGTCATGATCACCCTATGACGATGATGAATGCATATATAAAGTAAAAAAAATTTAGTAAATTTTTTAAAGATATCAGTTATTATCTTAAATATATAATAATTTTTAATTTTTAGACAAAAATATATTTAATATTCAAATATTATTTTTTTTCTCAATCCAAACTCTCTCACTCTCTAACATCTCTCATTCTTTCACTCATTCTAATTTTGTAGATCTCGAAAAAATACCAAAATTTAAAAAAAAAAATCATCTGAAATAGACATTTGAATGAAAAAATATGAATTTCTAAAATTTTCGTCAAATTTCAGTGCAGAGCATGAAAATTGCATAAAAAAAAACATCATTTTGGCAAAAAATCAAGTTTTCATAATGCAACATCATCGAAATACAATGGATTTTGCATCGAAAATGCATCGTTTTGGCCAAAAATAAGTTTTCATGATTGCATCGCAAAAGCATCGAAACATCATCGATTTTGCATCGAAACACCATCGTTTTGGCCAAAAATCATGTTTCATGATTGCATCGCAAGAGCATCGAAAGACCATCGATGCAAAATCGATGCTCTTGCGATGTAATCATGAAAACTTGATTTTTGGCCAAAACGATGCATTTTCGATGCAAAATCGATGGAATGTCGATGCTCTTGCGATGCAATCATGAAACTTGATTTTTGGCAAAAACGATGCAAAATCGTTGGCGTTTCAATGCAAAATCGATAGTGTTTCGATGTTTTTGCAATGCAATCATAAAAACTTGTTTTTTGGCCAAAATGATGATTTTTCGATGCAAAATCAATGGTGTTTCGATGTTTTTGTGATGCAATCATGAAAACTTGATTTTTGGCCAAAATAATGATTTTTCGGTGCAATTTCGATGTTCTATACTGAAATTTGACGAAAATTTTGGAGGTTCATATTTTTTCACTCAAATGTCCGTTTCAGATGATTTTTTTAAAATTTTGGTATTTTTTCGAGATCTACAATATTAGAATGATAGAGAGAGTGAGGGAATGAGAGATGTTAGAGAGAGAGTTTGAATTGAGAGAGAAAATGAGTATTTGAAGGTTAGATATTTTTGTCTAAAAAAAATTGAAATTGTCATATATTTGATATAATAACTTATGTTGGTATATTAAAAAATTGCACTCATGCATATAACATGAAATTTCCCTATATAAATATATATAGTAAAATCTCTCTATAATAATAATAATGTAGGATCAATCAACATATTTTATTACTACGAGGAAGTTATAACTTAATAAAATTATGATATAAAATGTTGTAAATATACATATTTAAATCTAAATTGAATAATAATTGATCATGCTAAATTTAATGTATAATCATTGATAAATGAAAATGACATAAATGTATAAGTACAATGAACATATTTATATAATGTTGAAAATACATAAAGTTATTTTAGAATTCTAAATTGATAATTAATTTTATCATGAATTTTTAGTACTTAAGATAGCATATATATATATATAAATATATTTAACATTAAGACAATTATTACTATATAGATGCATATTTTCTAAAGGATGATCAATAAATATTATAACTTATTACAATGTGGAATTTATTCATATTTATAACTAGTCTCAAATTGGGACTAAATATTTTTATGACTATATGAGAGTTATTCTAATATAGAGTAACACTTCAACGAAGTTTTACTCTCTATATATATATATAATATGTTTATGCATTGTGTATCACAATACTATTGGCTACTCACGAATTCCTCTCTCAAAATTCTAACGAAGGATCATCCCAAATATATAATCATCTTGGTCGTATTTATGGGTTTTGTCAAGCATTTGTTTTGCTGTTTGGCATTAATTCGTCAATTAGGAAATGTTTGGTACAATGAGTTCAAAATAATATAAATAATTAGAATATTAAAGAAGAAAATATAATTATTTGGAAACTTGTAAATTGTGTTTACTTGTGCATGTAAATATTAAATTAGATCATGTCAATTGAATTACATTATTTGATTAAACATAGAAGCAATTGCACAAGGACACACACCATACTTGTCCAGTGATATGTAGTAAGCAGCTTCACCTGAATGCTAAATTCTCATACTAATCATTAATATAATCATTGCTATTGTGTTCTGAATCCAATAGCTTAGGATGCTCTTTCTTAATGATTTGTTGGATTTCCCAATCAAACAAGTTGTCAAACAATCCATCACGCCCCATCACCACAACATCTCCTTTGTTAACACCCAACTCCACTTTCATAGTACACTCAAGACCATCACTGCTCTTGTAGTTTCCCAATTGAAAAGGACAATTGAATCACTTATGTTGAGTTGGTGATTTGTATAACACCATTCCCTCCCTAAACACAAAGAATCCACTGTCTCCTATGCTCGCATCTCGCAGCACACCTTGTGCGTTACAACACATGTTGTGGATGAACCTTCAAACTTGTTATTTTTACAGAAAGCTTCTTCGATAATATTTTTTGAATCAATTTGCGAATTAGTTTCTGATAGTTTGTTGACAGCAGCCAAAGAATTCGTCATTAGCGAGCATTCGTATTTTCCAAAATCAACTCCTTCTCTGGCGCATCCACCAACACCATTTGCAACTTCCATAGCTTCTTATTTTGAAGATACAAAAAGAACGTCTTCCCCTAAAGGTTTGAGTCTATTTTGTTTGGGTATGTAAAATGAAGCACAATTCATCTTCACAGACTTTCTTTTGAAGACAAACTTCAAACATTTTGAAGGTTTCTTCTCTACTTTAATTTTAATCTTCAAGGTCATTTTAGCTAATGAAGTTTTTTTTTTTATAGAACTAATGAGGAATGAAGATTGGTTTTTTTTTAACTATTCTTCTTTTTTATAGTACGTCCTAGATCTAGGTTCATTAGGATTATGATAAAAATAAAAAAAGTTTAAAATTTTGAATTTAAAAAGATTAACAATATCAAAGAATAATTGTATTTTAAATCAAATATAATTTTAAGAGATATATTATCGAATAAAATAAATAAAAAATGTAGATATATAATATAACTTAACCTAAAAGAAAGTTTAATAATTTTGAATATAAAAAGATTATCAATATCAAATAATTGTTTTTTAAATCAATTGTAATGTAAGTTAAAAAAAATCAAATATAGTTTTAAGAGAAAAATTATCGAATAAAAACAAATAATAAAGTAAATATTTAGTTCAACAAGTTACGTATAAAATTAGAAATGTATTATATAAAAAATTCTTCTTCACAATATTTTAACTGTTTTAATTATTTTACCGCCTACACATTCTATCTTTTTACTTTTTCCACTCGTCTCATTTCGCACATAAAATCACACTATCTAATCTCAAATCAATCTATTTTGAATTTTAATAAAATTCAAAACCAACATCTGCATTTTGTCAACAAAAAAAAAACACATTTGATTTAATTATTTCTTAAAAGCGTCTAAAGATACCTTTCCTTAATTTTTGGACTTTTATCTTTCAATAAAATCTTAATAAATATTTACAACTGAAAAATGTGCATATAATATACATATCATATATATAATAACCATATAATATATTATTTAAGAAAACTGTAACAAAACTATTTAATATGTAACCCTAATATATTATAACCGTATCTCTTTATATAAATAAATAAATAAAAGAAATTCTGAATTTTAACAGTTTTTTTTCGTTAATTTTAATAGAATATTTTAAATATTTAACGAAATATATTTTTAAAACTAATTAAAAATAAATATTATATAAATTTAAATATTATAAAATACCAATATTATAGTAATATTTAATATAAGATTACATATTTAATAATTATATTAATATAAATTCAAATTCAAATGTGATAAAATATCATTATTATAATAATATATAATACAAGACTAGATATTTAATAATTATATTAATATAAATTTAAATGTTATAAAATATTATTATAATAATAATATATAATCCTAATTTTTTACTATTTATATTAATATGAATTCAAATATTTTAAATATTATTATAATAATATTTAATATACGATTAGATATTTAATACTTATATTAATATAAATTTAAATATTATAAAATATCATTATAATAATAATATATAATCTTAATTTTTTTTAAATTATAAAATTATATATATTTTAAAAAATTATAAACAAAGTTTGGGTTTGATTTTTTATTTAATATATTTATGATATTCTTTTATATATAATATTATTTATTTATTAAAATTTATATGACAATAAAATAAATTTAATAAAAATAATTAATAAATTTTATAAATAAAACTAAACATATATTGCAAGTTACTTCTATCATACACCCCTAAAAAATAATTTTTCCAATCTTTTTAAGACAGCATTTCGTAAAATAATATAAACTTGTAAATTTACCATCTACATTGTATAGGTACCACTTTAAATATATACATATGCAGTTTTTTATTTTTAAAAACAGATAAATAAATATTATATTATCAAACTTGTACGTTAGTTGTCACGGATATAATTTATAAAATAATTCTTTGTCAAAGTCAATAATATATATTTTATTTTAAATGGGTGACAACCAGCCAGACCACAATCAAAATACACAAATAGAAAAAATGGAAAAGGTCTAAATGATAATATTAATATGCTCATCCTAAAGATTTATGGCATCAAATCAGTCTCTTTGCCATAAAGTGAGTGCTCTCAACCTCAAATACTATGATCTCTTAATTTATTCAATGTAAAGTTTCTTATAAAAGGAAGTGATCCTTAAACAATATATGTTGGATAATATATTAATATTAATAACACTCAATTATCTATCGAGTATTAAATTGTAAAATAAACTGAAACCATCAATCTAAGGGGCAAAAAAAATATTCTTCCCTTATTGGGTATTTCAAGGTTGTCCATATATTGTTTTTTAGGGAAGTATTTTATTTTATTATTTTTTTTTTTTTTTGATAAGGGGAAAATAGACTTTGAATGATGTTCTATTTTTGTTAAAAAGGAATAAATAAATCCACAAATAGGGTTTTCCTTCCAAATTATGGACTTGGTAGAGTTTTGTCCTCTTAATTTTTCTATTGCATTCCATTCATTTTTTTATACGGTTTGTTGATGTGACCACAAACCACAAGCATAATTATAGTATGATAGTTTATTTAACTAACAAAAACTAGCTGAAATCAAGTTTATTGGCGCTAAATGCACAAATATTAACTCTAAGAATACAGATACATATTATCAAAATTTATCATTAGACTACTATCTATACATATATTTTCTGTTGGGGACTCTCCTCAAATCGCGCCACATCATTACAACATCAAGAAAGTATTTAAAAAAATTAACAAACTCCAACATAAGGGACACATTTTCAATAATTGTTATAGTTCGGAGATAATTTTCTTCACGCTAAAAAGTTCAAGTGATAAAACTTTACGAGTGTCATAGTATAGGAAGGAAAAATCTTTTTTGTCCTAGATAAGTTGGATTGGTCTCTTTCTACAAATAGTTTTTTTTTTTTTAAATATTAGAAGAGGAAGAATTTGAACTTGGGATCTTTTCTTAAAACCAAAAAAAAAAAAACCTTACTAAAAATTACCCACAATAGAGAAAAACAACAACAAGGCCGCCCAAATATAATATTTACAAAAGTGCAACTGGGAGATTTAGAGCTTGGTTGTGATTACTTTTGGCTTTTTAAATCTATTTTTACCAAAGCTACTTCGTATAGTTTCTTGAGAAATGACTTTTTAAGTGAAAAACTTATTTGTGTGGTAAATCCAATCAATCACTCCAAAGTAATTTTAAGCATTAAAAGTGAAAAAGTAATTTTTAGAAGAGATGTTGGTCTACAAACCCAAAACTTCCACCATTCTATCTATGGGTGACAGTTTTTCTCTTTCTTTCTACATAGAGTAATAGTTATTTAAAGTTTTTTTAAAAAAAAAAAAAAAAAAAAAAGTGGATTCAATGTTTCTCTAAAAATAATAAAGTGGATTCAATGTTTCTCTCAAAAAAATAAAGTTCTTCTATTATGGAAGTTTCCTAGTCAATAGACAAAAAAATTTTACTAGTTTTAAAAAACAAATATAAAAAAGGGAACTTATATTATATGCATCACTAATCTAGGATTTAAAGCACGTGTCATATAATAATACTAGCTAGTATAAGTAGTAATCTTTAGAAAAAGAATATAGCACAAAAGTTTGGCATTAAATATTCCACCATTATTCATAGTAATATTTTACTATTATAAATAATATTTATATTAAATTAAGATAAGAAATGAAAATCTAGAAAATGAAATGTGATACAAGTCAAATAAACTTAGAAAAGTTGAAAAGTTAAGTGCCATGCATGTTATATTGATGCTTATTATGCAAATTGTGGAATTTAATACTACATAATTAACGTACGGTTTATTCCAATAACTGAGTGATACTCTCTCTCTCTCCCTTCAAATATTTTTCTCCTTAACTAAAGTAAACTCACTTGTTAGTTACACTACAATTATATATAATAACATCACTTATTGAGATTCGACTAAGCACAGCAGCCCTCGAGTGCCTATACATAATTTATATTGGTGGGGTAATAAAATATAGGCTCCACCACGAGAACCGATCTGGTTCAAGATGGAGATTAGATTTAAGAATTTAGGTGATGTTTGGTTGGGGTAATATAATATAATAAAAATTAATCAATTTTCATTTCATTCATTTGTTTGATTAGTATCTACTTATTTTATATATGCATAGCTGCATACTAAATAATTAACATCTTCAGGTAGATAGCATAATTTTGAAAACTGTATTTTTGAAAAGTGGAATTCTGAAATAAAAATTTGAATTTAGTGACTAAAAACATGTTTCTGAAAATGTGATTGATTCAATGTCTGTAAACTGTTTTTGAGTTTTAAAAAATTGAATCTATGATTGGTATTAAATTTAAAAATATAACGAAAACTGAATATGTTATTGGTTCAATTGAATCTAAATATTATTTTAATTTGATATATTTTATATACATAGGTGGTATATGATATTAAATTTTGATTTATCAATAGATTTAATTAAGTAAATTTTAATAATATTGATAAATTCATTGATTATATTCATAACAATATTGCATTGTCATTAGAATTTAATTTTAGAGTTTTTAGAAAAAAAATGTAAAAAGTGAGAAAAAGTTATTTTCGCATTTTCAGTTTTTCATCATAAAATTAGGATGTAGTTTTGAATTTTATTTTAAAAAACAATCAATCAATCAAAAGATTATAATGGCCCACATATTTTAAGTATTCCAAAACAAAAGATTGTATCTTAAATAGATACCAATCATACCCTTAAAAATTGATACATTCCTTTTGAGACTAAATTATATATATATATATATTTTGATACATAATTAAAATGAAATTGTAAAGACAAATTAAATCTATCTATATAAATGTGATGATAGATAAAAGAAGATTGTGATTTATCATATCATAAAGTTATGGCATTTACAATTGATGAGCATGTGTATGGCGTTTTTTCTAGACACGAGACTTGATTGCAATATTTAAATAGTTTGGAGTATTACGTGAATTGATTCGTGATGTGAATTGTTTCGTGTTGGTGAAAAGGTGAAAAGTAATGGTTTAGTCACTATTGAGGAGCAAGTGTGTCTGTTTGTTCATACACACTTGATTATCATGTAAAAAATTGCACACTGAACGGTAGATTTAAGCGATGAGGAGAAACCATAAGTAGATATTTTAATTCAGTTTTACATGGGGTTTTAAGGTTACAAGAAAACTTATTAGCTAATCCAGATCGTATTCTTGCCAATTGCATCGATAGTCGATGGAGATGGTTTGAGAATTGTCTAGGGGCATTAGATGGAACTTACATTGAGGTACGAGTGCCTGAAGTTGACAAACCTAGGTATCGAACAAGGAAAAGCAATATTGCAACAAATGTGCCTAGAAATCACGAGGAGCACTTTAACATGAAACATGTGTTTGCAAGAAATGTCATTGAGAGATGTTTTGGATTGCTTAACGTTAGATGGCCAATCTTGAGGAGCCCGTCATTTTTCCCAATAACAACACAATGTCGGATGGTTACAACGTGTTGTATTTTACATAATTTGATTAGGCGAGAAATGTCTATAGATCCAATAGAAATTGAGCTTGGGAGGCAGATGTGAAGGTGATTTACTACCTAAGTATTGAACTTATTGAATTAGCAAATCAAGATTTAATGAAATCATAAATGTAATGTCATGAATTCTCCGATGTGGTTTAATGGCAGGATTAGTAGGCTGGGAGGGCCATAACTGTTTAATTATGCCATTAAATGATAATATGCATGTTAATGTGAATTATATTATAATATGATGTTACATGTATGCACATTTGAATATTATGAAATTTTGATAATTTGGCATGTTAAGGGTATAATTGTATATTTGAGTGCATATTGTGAATTGTGAATGAGATTTCAGTATTATGGAGATATATTTGAGCTATTCGGCATAAGGTGGTCCTATATAATGGATTAGCGGTTTTGTCATAACGGGGTCAATTATTGGGTAATAAGAATGTTTATTTGATGATAAATTTGGAGTATTTGAGATCAGGATGGAATTCTGGAAGTTTTGACTATAATGTCCCTGGGGAGGTTTTTGGGACCCCGAGCACTAGGTTTTATTTGAGGTTACTTAAGCTTGAAGTAGCTTGTCAGATAGAACGTACGTTAGAAAACCTCTTGTTCTCTTTCTGTAGTTCATTTTTACCGTTCGAAGCCTTTTCAAAGAAATCTTGAGTTCTAGGAGTCGGAATCAAGCGAGGATCGAGGCATAGCGATCCTAGAAAATATTAGAAGCTTCTTGACCGAAGGATTTGACGAGAAACAACCCAATCGAAGGTAATCTAAGTTTAAAGTTTTGAGTTTTTAGAGTTTCTAAGCTTTGAATTGGACTTTGTGAATTGTAGAGTTTTTGGTTTGTTTGAACTTTGGGTTTTGATGGTTTTGGACCATTGGGAAGCTTGGGAACTTTGATTTGATGATTTGGTAATGTTTAGGCATGATTTTGGAGGCCTTGGGATGTTGGAGAACTAATTTGGGCATGTTCTGGGTTGGGCGCCGCGACCCTAGCTCGAAGAAGCAGGTGGCCAAGTTTGCCTTTGCTGGGTGTCGCGACCCTTGATGTAGGGCGCCGCAGCCCTTGCTTCAGAGGTGGCTGGGGGCTGCGGCCCAAGGTGCTAGGGCCGCGGCTCTTGAGCAGGGTTGAGCCCGTTTGTGTGTTTTGACCCCGGGAACATGGTTTTAGGCCTCGGGATCATTCCTACTACCTGGATTAGTTTGGATTGATGTCCAGGAGGCTAGATATTGGTTTGGAAACCTATGTTGATCATTTTTATTGATGGTATCCTATATTTGGTTATGACTAGGTGACCGCTAAAGGACTAAAGGTTGATCGTTCTCAATGGTCACTCTTTTAATCATTCTAGCTCGAATCTGAGGTAAGAAAACTGCACCCTGTGTATAAATGACATGCGTGATTGTTATTAAGGCATGTTGATTGGTAAATGTGGACATGGATTGCGTATTATATGCTAGCGAATATTGTTTATCTGTATATGGCACTGACTAGTCAGGGACATTGACCTAAGAGTCAGAACCAGCATAAGCGTCCTGAACGCAGGGCCGAATGAAGATTAGATCTAATCGATATCAGCATTGAATGGCTCTAAGGCATTAATGTTGGACCAACCCTAAGGTCGATGAACTTATAAGCGCTTGGCTAGTCTATGACTAGTTACTTAGAGCTAGGGCTTAAGGCCCAGGTGACCGCTTGTCACATGGCTAGGGAACGATGTTCCAGGGTTATGACTCTATGGTCATGAGGAAGGTTATGTTGGTGACCAGTCACCATGCACCTATCCTGCTTAAGCTAATGAAAGGTTCACTTGCCTGTCAAGCCCCGGTGACCTTATCGTCACAAGGCTGAAGGGAGTTATTCCCTAATTAGTGACTTTTGCTACTATCACCTATCTGTTTTGGACTGATAGTCCTGGATGATTATTATGATCATTGTTGATATTATATCATGTTATATTGTGTTTTCTTGTTGGGCCTTGGCTCATGGGTGCTATGTGGTGCAGGTAAAGGGAAAGAAAAGCTCACCCAGCCTTGAGTGGAGAGCTTAGGTGGTGATGTGTACATATGCGGATGCTTGACCACCACGGCCAAGGAGTTCTCAGAGGAACTAGGGGGTTTACCCTATCTTTTGCTGCTTAGGTCAACGGGGTTGTAAATTTGAAACAGTAGTGACCTTTTTGTACTATAAACAACTTGTAAATGTTTTGATTAGCTCATGAGCAGTTTATATACTTAATGAAATATATCCTTTCCTTTTTATTGTTTTTTCACCTTAACCTATTAATAACACTTAGAGCACGTTTTTAACCAAAGGACTCGGGTAGCGGGTCAAATTTCCGGTTCACCGTTCACAGTAACTGTCCTGGGGTAACCAGGGCGTTACAATAAAGAACATGTAAAAAAAATCATACAAAGCAATTTTTACAAGGTTCACCACTACACAAAGTAATGACTAATCCTTGGAGCCTAGTCCAGAGAAAGAAATCCACTAAGATCGAAAATGCAAGTTCTACAAAGTATCTGTGATTTTACATTAACAATAAGAAAATCTTCTATATTTGTCTCTCTTGCAAAATTCCTTAGATTGATCTCTTCAAGTCTTCACACTTGAACTTTTGCAGATCTTCATTTCATTCAATACTCCACCTGAAGAACACTGTTGTCTGCCATTAATGAACATCCTTCAAAGCTCAGAGTTCTTCAACCTATCAAAAAAACAAAAACAGAGAAAACCCCAAAAAGAAAAACAAAAACCTAGCAGAGCTAAGTTTCTGAAAAACTGAGTACAAACTTTTTCAACCAAATCAAGAACCCATCTAACAGAAAATCGTTAGAAAAATTAAACACAGCACAAACCCCAAAACCAAAACAAACATTTTAATCCATGCCCCGTAAGCAACAAGAAAACATTAAGACAACACCAAAATTTCCAGATGCAACTGGCAAAATATCAGATGAATCATAATATTGTCAAAATACAAAACACAGATGCAACTGACAAAATAACAAACGAATCATAATATTGCCAAAATACAAAACACAAAATGTATGACACTTACAAGATGGATGTTGCACAAGATACTAATCGGATATTTCAGGAAGATCATGAGATAATTGAAATTGCAGAAGCCTCAGATCAATGGACTGAATGGAGAAATGATTTAGCTATGCAAATTTATAATGAATGGAGACAACATAGAGGTTTCTAGTTATAGAGGTTCTTAGTCTTTCATGTATGGACAAACTTTGTTTTCTTACTATTTGTATTTGACACACTATTAATTTGAGACGTTTTATTATTCACTTTTGATGTCGTTTAATTGTAAACATGAAATTTGATCTTTGTTATTCAGTTATGTTTTGGGACAAGTGATTGATGGTGGTCTCTTTATATTATTCATAACTATTGTCACTATATAATGCAAAGTTGATTCATATAGTGACTTGAAAATGCATGTGGATATGGATATTGGGGGTAGTAGTGAGAAAATTGGTAGCAAAAAAGATTCTAGGCGTGCATTGAGTACATTTGAAGAGGATTCATTATTGAATGTTCTTGAGGAAGTTGTGGTGAAAGGTGGAACTTTTAGAGTAGGGACATGGAAAGAGATAGAAAGGGCGTTGAATAACTTGATTCCTAATAGTGGAATAAGAGCTAATCCACATATTGAGAACAATGTAAGAATGTTGAAGAAACAATATGGTATAGTCTACGACATGATCAGCAAGAGTGGTTTTGCTTGGAATGAAGTGAAAAAAATGGGTGGATGCTAATAGTGAAGAAGCTTGGTTGAGTTCAGGTATTATCTATATTAATTATTTATTTTTGTTGGTATGTTTTCATTTTTTATTCAATTTTTATATTTATTTGTGCTGCAAAATAAGGATGCTAAAGGTTGGAGAAACAAAGCATTTCCTGCATTTGAGAGATTAGATGTTATTTTTGGGAAAGATAGAGCAATTGGAAAAGAAGCAGAAGCACCAGCAGACATGGTTGACAATATGGATCAACTCGATGGGATTGACTCGCATATTAGAGAAATCACAATATGTGGCAACATTTAAGTCTAAGATAGCTCACTTCGATAGACCTTTGTGAGGAGAGTTATTAGTGAGGTTTGATATAGTCGTTGATTTTCTTCTATGAGAATTATTATTTGAACTTGGTTTGCAAATTTTCTAGTAGTTTAATGGTTGATACTTTGATAGTTTATGAGGTGTATTTTTATTATGTGAACTCTGTAACTAATTTAATATTTTGATAGATATTTTATGAAATACTCACTTTTCAAAAGATCATTGGGGCAGAATGAGCATATTTGCTAATATATTTACTTTCTAAAAGTTAATTGGGTCATAATTCATAATGATAATGACAATAGGGGTCGGGTCGGAGCTAGGGTCGAGGCTGGGGTCACGCTGGGGCTAGAGTCGGGGTCGAAGTAGAGGTCAAAGTTAGTATCACATATGAAATAGTTTGAAAATATTTATTTTATTTTGTTTTAATTATTCAAAAAAAAAATTAATTAATACAAAACAATACCATTGCACACCAAACATAGTATAATTTAATACAACATATTTATACAAGTCAATACCAAACATAGTACTGTATAAAAATAATATTACACAATACAATACAATATGGCGTATCAAACATGGCCTTTGAGTATCGGAATGTCATTCCAATAGAATGGTGTGATCCCCGTTTCTTCCCAAAATGTACGGATCCACACTCTAAGTTTATGGGCTGCCTTCTAGGGAGTTAAAGCCCAGATCAGGCCCAGTAGATGAAGAGAAAACGAATATTGGTAGTCCAAGTCTCGGTAAGGCCCAAAGGGCATCAGGAAGTATAAGCCAGGACCATCGCCAAGGCATGTTGCATAAACCCAGGACTGCATACCGGGATGTCTCCCGAGATGCAGTAGAAGAGGTCATGACTCCCAAGTCCGAGATTAGGCCGGGATCGCTGTGGATGAACCCGGGTCCTGGTAAACGAACTGGGACCCTGGTAAATGAAGAGGGATGTTGGTAAACGGTCCTGGATCGGTTGTCCGAGTTTGGCGTGATAAAGTGTCCCCGATACTATTATATTATTTTATAATATAATGTAATATTATATTATATTATAATATAATATTTTAGATTAAATAAATGTGACAAAGTATGTCACATATTGTAACATATAATAGAGGGTTACAATATTTAGATATATGAGATATATCCAAATAATGTAACATATTTGGTGTTACAAATTTGTAACTTCTAAATATTACCCTTTATTGTGTAAAATTGTTGTTACACAATATTGAGATGAATTTCATAAAGTCATATGTGATATGACTGTTAGAGATATGATTTTAACCCCAATAATGTGTTTTGGGAGTTACAAATTCATTTGGGAGAGTTTGGAACCGTTTGGAAAAGCAGCACATTTTTTGGTGCTGAAAATGGTCGGTGGCCGCGACCACTGAATGTTGGTGGTCGCGGCCAGTGGGACAGAGGCTAGTGGTCGCGGCCACAGGCCAAAAACTGACCATTTTTTCAGTTTTTTCAATCTTTGTTGAACGGCTCAAAAAACCCAAATAACTCCCAAATCTCATTTTTTAATTCCATATTAATCCAATTAAACATTGGTAACAGTCATGGGGGTTGGTGGAATTTGAAATTCAAAGAGTGTCTCTAAAATCTATAAATAGGAGCCTATAGCTCACTTGAAAGACACAACATTTCTATCCATTAGAGCACTTGGCTAGAAACACCTTGAGGCTTGATTATTCCAGAAAGCATTTCCTATAATCTGTGAGAGATCCCTTAGTGCTTGAGTTAGGGGGAAATAAGCTTTTGGACAAAGGTTTCAAACCTTGTTCAAGTTGGTGATCCCCAACACTCTTCACTTTGGTTGTGTGAGTGAGACTTTATTGTTTTGGTTCTTGTTCTTATTTTATTCTATTGCTCTTTCTTCTTTTCTTCTTATTCTATTTACTTGTACTTTTGTTTAAGGGTTGTAATCCTTTTATTTCCTTTGTTCAAACACTTCTATTTTACTTGTATCTTTTTGTAATAGAGTTGTACTTTCTATTTCTATCATCTTACATCTCCTTCTCCTTTTATTTGTATTTTCAATTATAGAGTTGTAACACTTTATTTAATCAATCACTGTCTATTGTAATATTTTGCATAGAGTTGTAATATTTTCTTACCATTTCCATTGAGACAATTTATATTTTCCTAACAGATACTAGCATCATCCCAAGAAGTGTGGAGCTATGTCCCCATAATTAACCTATGGAGGAGGCTACATCGGGAATGTACGATGTCTGTTCAGAACTACGCCGCCACTACACTAACAGATCTTGTCCCTGAATCTTCCTTGTAGCCCATAACACCCAGACTGAAGCACTTGTTTGTCGAGAGTCTTATAATGTGATCATGTTTGGGCTGGCCCAATGGGCCTTGGTTAATATATGTTTTATATTTCAATCTGGGCTAATCCGGCCCAAGCCCAGTGCACTCGCTTGCCTATAAATATGAATAGTGGTGCATCGAAGGAAAATGGGAATTTCATTGGTAAGCGATTACTCTGCTAAAATTTGTAGAAAACACCATTGTCAAAAGCTCTCTAGGCTCTAATACAACTGACTCGTGGACTAAGGCTCTTTAACGCCCCAACCACGTAAAAACCTTGCTTGCAAATTCTAAATCCTTTCTTCTTAAGCTATCTTATCTTTTATAATTCTAGTTTCTGAAAAACTCAATAAACATTTTGGTGCTTTCATTGAGAGCTGAAGAAAGCTTGAGTTGATCTTGAACATCTGCAACAATGGTGAACACAAGACACACCACTTTCGACCCTACTAACCAAGAACAAGGCAATGGAGAGCCATGGCCTAGCCAACCTCTTCCTCAAAACCAACCTGAGGACACACCTCATCAGATGCCCCAGCCTGACAAGTCGCAGAACTATGAAGGTGAAGCAAATTATGAGGAAGATTACTACGAGGAAGAGGAGGGAAATAAGGGGGAATACCATGACCTCGAAGCTGAGGATCCAATGATCCCAGAAGAAGTAGACCCTGATCAGGAGGACCCGGAGGTGACAAAACTAAGACAACAAGTCCTAGACCAAGAGGCCAGGATTAATGAACAAAAAGAAGCCACTCGACGGATGCAAGAATCCCTCCTGGCCCTACAAGCTTTCATCACCGCCCAAGGGCTGGCGGCCAGTCCTCCAGTTGTTCAATCTCCAAGAACACAACCGCCTGCTCTACAGGCTAGGAATAACATCCCCGAACATGTGAGGCCAATTCCTCCCCTAGGACAAGCTCCCGAACAGGGCCCGAGTAACCCGGCCCAAGAGAAAGGGAAGGCCAAAGCGGACAACCCCGAGGGAAAAACAAACCCCCAGAGAAAAATTCCTCCCGTTCAGAAACTGGGGCCAACCCTCGGCCGCTCCCTAGGAGAGAGAAGGTGCATCCCGTCCCAGGACAGGATCACCCGATCGATCCGCAAAGGACGCGCCCACAAGGTACCAGGCCCCAGGCTACCCCTAGGCGGACTGGACGGGAACGATTTTTCTGCCCAAGCGCCTCCGTGAATAAAGATCACCGAGGACACCAACATGATGATGAGCCAAATGCCCTTAGCTCAGGGGATGATACGTCCTGGGTAGACCTGCGCGACAGGCTGAATGCTCGAAAGGAACGGGCCCACAAGGAAAAGATCTGCCCCTAAGGAGGCGATTTGAGAAACAATCTCAATGACAAAAGGAAGGAGAGAGTTCCCCTAGATGATGGTACGGCCAGATAGTTCATAGAACAGCTGGCCCCTTAAAAAAGGTCATGGACCGCCTGGTCCGCAAGCAAGAGGGAGGAGACTCCGACTTCGAAGAAGAGGAAAAGGAGCCCTACGCCAAGCACATCCTGGATGTGGTGCTCCCCAAAGGGTTCAAAATGTCAAATCTACCCGCCTACACTGGGAACACCGACCCCAGAGACCATCTATCGCGCAATAATCGGTTAATGACCGTAGCCCACGTCTGCAACAACGGAAAGTGCATTTTCTTTTCGATTACTCTCGACGGACCTGCAAAGGAATGGTGGAAGAGGCTCAAGCCAGGATCCATCCAATCCTGGTCCAGACTGCAGTCGGCGTTCTGCAAACAATTTGTGGCCTCCATGAGGATGGATATGCAGATCAGTGCCCTCACCACCATCAAGCAGCTCCCCATGGAGACTCTGAGGGCCTACATCTAGTGTTTCACATAGGAAGCCTCTAAAACCAAGGTGGACGATGGGCAGTGCCTGGTGGCCCTACAATCCAGAATCTGGGTCGGGTCTCCCCTCTGGGACGACATGCAGCGCAGTAAAGCGGCCACCCTCGAAGAATTCATAAGGAGGGCACAAGGATTTATCAACTTGGAGGAGGCCCGAATCTAGGCATTCAGATGGCAACCGGCCCCTCAGCAAAATGCCCAAACCTTTCCAAGATACAGGGTTCAATATCCGTCCAGCAGTACCTAACTCCCTCGATAGCGCCAAGATCAGCAGCTGCACCTGGAATGACCTTTGCCGCACCTGCGGTCTATGGCCCTGCATCTTCAAGATACACCCCGGCCCAGTTTACCCCTTTACCCGGGTACGAAGTCGCGCCAGTCGGATACAGTGTTGCTCCCAGCGGGACCCAGCCGTCCCAGATGGGGGGAACTGAGGCAAGTGTGAATCCCTCCTGGGGAAAGAGATCTAGGAAGGGACAAAATCGGTCTGAACCCTCTAATAAAGGCAAGAGGGGCTACGAGCCCTAGTATTCAGAGTACACCAACCTAGTGGACACCAAGGAAAACATATACCTGGCCACAGAAAGGACGGTTCATTACTGGAAACTAGCCCATGTGTTCAAAGGGGGAAAGAACCCAAGGGATACCAGCAAAAGGTGCGCGTTCCATAAGGAGGTGGGCCACACAACCGAAGAATGTCGGCAGCTGAAGGACGAGATCAAAAATTTGATCAAGTTGGTACATCTCCACCAGTGGGTCAGGGTGCCCGTGGGCATTCCGGGAATGCCAGCAATCCTCGGACAGTCCACGATCTCGGGCGCACCTGCAGCGTACCCACCTCCCTAGGGAGAATACGTGAAGGGCCTGGGAGCACAGGCCCCTCAGGGGGGCCCCGCTATGCAGGCGCCTGGACCTGGAATGCCCTACCCTGCCGGGACCGCGCCCCCGCGAGTAGATGGTCACGTAGTCACCATCTCAAGCAGGCCCCATTTAGGAGGACCGTCCCGGAACGATCAAAAGCGCTACCTCATCGAACTTGACCACAACCAAGAGGTATGCGCCTTGGTCCAAGCACCGACTCAACGCCCGTAGTTGATGAACCTCCACATCACCTTCACGGAAGACAATGCCTGCAACTTCCATTTCCCGCATCATGATCCTCTAGTCATTGATGCCCAGATAGCTAACAAGATGGTGTCCAAAGTGTTGGTGGATGACGAGAGCTCCGTCAACATCTTGTTCAAGCCAGCCTTCGTCGCAATTAGCTTGACTGAGGCAGATCTGGCCTCATGCCCAACCCAGATCTATGGTTTCAATGGAGATTCGATACTCCCGATGGGAAAAATCCAGTTTCCCGTAACACTGGGGAACGATATTCAAGGCTCGTTCAACATCATCTTTGTTCGACCCGCACTAGTCGACTTCAGGGCTATCACCTCCATCCGCCACCTCTGCATTAAGTTCCCTTGCAACAACGGAGGGGTGGGAACAGTCCGGGGAGATCAGAAGAGCGCTCGGAAATGTTACCACGTATCTGCCCGGCCCGTTTACATGGTCCGCGAAGAACCTCTTAAGGAGGAAAACGCCAATCCAGTTCCACCTCCTCCCCTGGCAAGAAGGATTGTCCGAGAAGAAGACGAGCTGGACCCACGGATAGGGGAGGACCGCATACTGGAGTCCATGGAGGAAATTGAGGAGGTGTGCATCAGCGACACTGACTCGACCAAGGTAATCCAAGTCGGGAAGAACCTAAGTGCAGAGGTCTGGGCCGCTATCATCGCCCGGGTGAAAGAGGACCAGGATGTCCTAGCCTAGTCTCATTCGGATATGACCGGGATCAACCGTAATATCATCTGTCACGCCTTAAATATCGACAAGGACGCGACCCCGGTCCGGCAGAAACGGAGACCCCTAGGGGCGGAAAGAGCGGAAGCTCTCAAGTTGGAAGTTGAAAAGTTATACTCGATCAACTTCATCTGAGAAGCTTTATATCCCGTGTGGCTAGCCAATCCAGTGCTAGTGCCTAAGCCGAACGGGACTTGGAGAACGTGCATCGACTTCACGGATCTCAATAAAGCTTGCCCTAAAGATTGATTCCCGCTCCCTCAGATCGATCAGATGGTGGACGCAACATCCGGCTACGAAATCTTGAGCTTTATGGATGCCTATTCAGGCTACAACCAAATCTCTCTATGCATGTAGCGGACCAGGAACATACCAGCTTCCAAACCGACACAGGGATGTACTGCTACGTCGTCATGCCCTTTGGACTCAAAAACGCCGAAGCCACGTATCAGGGGTTCGTCAATAGAATGTTCCGAGCCCAGCTAGGAAAGAACATGGAGGTCTACATCGATGATATGCTGGTCAAGTCCAAGACCTCCAGAGCACACGATGATGATCTAGCCGAAGCCTTCGCGATCATTCAGAGGTTTGGGATGAAGTTGAATCCCAAAAAATGCACCTTTGGTGTGGCATCTGGGAAGTTCCTAGGATTCATAGTAAGCTACCGGGGAATAGAGGCCAATCCAGAAAAAATCAAAGCACTGATTGACATGCCCTCGCCACGGAAGCACAAAGATGTTCAAAGTCTAACAGGGCGGATAGTCACTTTGAGCCGCTTTGTCTCAAAGGCCACGGACAAGTGCATCCCATTCTTCAACGTCCTTCGGGGAAGCCAAAGGTTCAAATGGTCGGTTGAATGTGAAAAGGCTTTCCAAAGACTAAAAGAACATCTGGCCCGATCACCAATATTGGCGAAATCGGTGGAAGGAGAACCGCTATACCTCTATTTGGCCGTGACTGAACACGCCATCAGCGCTGCATTAGTACGGCAAAACGGGTGGGCCCAGCTCCCGGTCTATTACGTAAGAAAAAGGCTATTAGGTGCAAAATCATGATACCCACTTATCGAAAAGTTGACATTTTGCCTACTAATCGCATCCCGGAAGCTTAGGCCTTATTTTCAGGCCCATGCCATAAGAGTTCTGACCAACCATCGTTTGCGACAAGTGTTGCAAAAACCTGAATCATCGGGAAGGCTCTTGAAGTGGGCCATGGAACTGCGTCAGTTCGACATTGCATATGTCCCTCGAGTATCAATAAAGGGACAAGCCTTGGCCGACTTCATCGTGGAATGCTTCGGGACCACCGAAGAGGAGGGACCACCGAAGAGGACAAGCCCGCCGATCTCGCGGTACCCTTGTGGAAAGTTTTTGTAGACGAAGCCTCGAATGAAAATGGAGCAGGGGTCGGAATCATCTTGGTGTCGCCACATGGACACCAGTTACAAAACGCCTTGCGTTTCTAGTTCAAGGCTTCGAACAACAAGGCCAAGCACGAGGCCATGTTGGCCGGATTGCGCCTGACCCGGGAGGTAGGGTAGCAAACCTGGAGATCTATAGCGACTCCCAATTGGTTGTCAGACAGATCTCGGGAGAATACCAAATGAAAGGGGAAAATATGGCAGCTTATGTGGCATGAACGCGAGAGATACTTCAAACTTTCAAGAAGCACTCCATCCGTCAGATCCCCAGGGAACAAAACGTGTTTGTGGACACGTTGGCAAAATTGGCCACAAATTATGAGGCAAAACTCTTTAGGCTAGTCCCGATCAACCATCTCCCCGCACCAAGTATTCAAGCCCCCACGATCAACACTATAGAATACTCCACATCCTGGATGGGACCCATCATCCAATACCTAACAACCGGGGGGTTGCCCACGGACAGGGCAGCAGCCAGGAAGCTTCAGTACCAGGTCCATAGATACATCATGATGGAAGGAAAACTCTATCGCAGAGGGCTATCCATGCCATACCTCCAATGCATGTCCGAGACCGAAATGAGTGCAATCATGCACGAGGTGCACAAAGGCTTCTGCAGAGATCATATAGCCAGACTCAGCTTATCCAAGAAAATCCTGCACCAAGGATATTTCTGGGCAACCATGAAGAAAGACTGTGTTGATTATGTCTGCAAGTGCAAACAATGCCAAAGGTACGCAAAGATCCCGCAAGCCCCTCCAATGGAAATAACTTTGATGACGAGTCCCTGGCCTTTTGCGGTATGGGGAATCGACCTAGTAGGATCGCTCCCGACTGGAAAAGGTGGAGTGAAGTATGCAATCGTGGTCGTCGACTACTACACCAAGTGGGTCGAAGCAGAACCCATGAACACCATCACCTCAAAGAAGGCCTTAGACTTCGTCATCAACAACATCGTGTGCCGGTATGGGCTCTCCTACAAGATCGTGTCCGACAACAAGAAGCAATTTGACAGCATCAACTTCACGGACTTTTGTGAAAGACATGGCATCCTCAAAAGCTTCTCTGTGGTCGCCAGGCCTCAAGTAAATAGGCAAACAGAGGTTGTCAACAAAATCTTGAAGGGGACGTTAAAGAAAAAGCTTCAAGCCTGCAAGAGCAAATGGCCAGAGGAGTTTCCCCACGTACTATGGGCATACCGAACCACCGAACAAACGTCTACCGGACACACTCCTTACTCTATGGTATACGAGTGTGAAGTCGTCATCCCGATGGAAACAGCTGTCCCATCCCACAGGAGGGACACGTATGATCCCGCTTAGAACCACGCCTTACTCTAGGAATCCTTAGATCTTATCGAAGAGATCCAGGAAGAATTTCAAGTTCAACTAAAGATGTATCAAGGCAAGATTGCTCGACATTTTAACTCAAAAGTAAAGAGCTGAAGGTTTGAAACCGGCGACCTAGTCCTAAGGAAAATCTTCCCTGCAACCCAAGATCCAGGAGTGGGGGTTCTGGGCCTAAACTGGGAAGGACCATATGAAATCCAACATGAAGTATGTCTGGGAACGTACCGCTTAAGGTGACTCGACAGGACCGAAGTCCCAAGGGCCTGGAACGCGAAACATCTGCGCAAGTACTATCACTAGTCAAGAGAGCATGTTTCAGCTTTTAATTTTCCTTGTAAACAATGTACGCCCCAGGGCGATATCATGAATAATAAAAATGATGTGTTCAAAACATCATATATGAAAAAATATATATATATTGTGAAACAATGAAAGTTCTTGTCCGTCTCCATAACCAAGTGAGCCATGACCAGTCCTCGCTCACTTGGGGGGGGGGGGGATATATCCATTCATACAAACAAGTCCGAGAACAAAAACAAAACAGGATGCTAAATGCTCTTGGTTTGAACTGTACACACAGATAATAATGGAAGGCCAACTCCTAACGAAAGGACGCAAGACTAACGGCTAGTCCCAACCCGGACTGACAAGGTCTGGGGGGTGCAAGGCTAATGCCTAGTCCCAACCCGAACCGACAGGGTCCAGGGGGTGCAAGCCCAAAAGGACGCAAGGCTAATGCCTAGTCCCAACCTGGACCGACAGGGTCCGGGGGGTACAAGCCCAAAAGGACTCAAGGCCAACACCTAGTCCCAGCCTAGATCTCCAAGGTTCGGGGGGTACAAACCAAGTGGGACGCAAGGCTCATGCCTAGTCCCGACCCGGACATACGTGGTCTAGGAGTACAAACTCAATAAGACTTAAGGCTCAGGCCTAATCCTGGCCCGGACATACATGGTCCAGAGGTATAATATCCAATAGGACATGCGAGCCAGCCCTAATCCTAACCCAGACACGCATGGTTCGAGGATATGAAATACCTAAAAAATAGGTTGACTAAGCGTGGTCCCAAATAACCAAATACTCGTCCACATATTCTCTACAATAGCACAAGACCATTGGAGCATGAGTTCCAGGTATAAGTTATCTAAAATTAGTCATATAAATGGTCCAGGCCGAAAGAACCTACCCTGTCACTACAAGAAAAATAGGCTTCAACGAGGACAAATTTCGTCAGTGAAGGGTGCTTCTTTCGTCAGTAGTAGCTATCAATGGCGACATGTCGTTAGTGATTGGTCGTTGGTGATACCTCGTCGGTGAAAGTCAATATCAATGACGACTTTACAAGTCGTTGGTAAAAAAAAGTATCACTGACGACAATATCGTTGGTGATAATTTAACCTTTTTTTTTTTTTAATGCTTTTAACTATTAATGACGACTTAGTCGTCATTGATAATATTATCAATGACGACTATGTCGTTGGTGATAATTTAACCTTTTTTTTTTTTTTAAATGCTTTTAATTATTAATGACGACTTAGTCGTCATTGATAATATTATCAATGACGACTATGTCGTTGGTGATAATTTAACCTTTTTTTTTTTAATGCTTTTAACTATTAATGACGACTTAGTCGTCATTGATAATATTATCAATGACGACTATGTCGTTAGTGTTATTTATTTATTTATTTATTTTTAAATTATTAATTAATATAAAAATAATTAATTATTTCATTTTTTTATAACTAATTAATATAAAAAATAATTTAATTAAAAATAAAACATATAACAAACTAAAAATGTTCATATTAAATTTTAAAAAGTCATACATGGAAATATAAAATACTAAAGTGTTCATAAAACATAAATAAATACATAATCAATAGTCCATAAAACGTATATAAAAATACTAAAAGAAATTTGTAGTAGCATCGTCATCGTCATCATCACTAGCATTTCTCGGAATTTGTTGTTAAGGAACATTTGGCATCTGTGGGTAGTAGGGCAGCACCTGCGAACTTGGCATCATCGGCGATGTTTGCTGCCCATGTGGTGTAGGCATCATTGGCGATGTTTGCTGGCCATGTGATGTAGGCATCCACAGTATCTAAAGGATGCAGTCTTGTATTCTTGCATCTAACACAAGGACAGAAAATTCTTCCGTCACAATCTTTGTGTTTAGACGCGAGTGCCATAAAGACTTGGAGACCTTCCCAGTAAGCAGGATCCTTACGATTTCTCATGGTCACCCAAGTCTTATCGATTGTCATCTACCAAAAATTTAAAATAAATTAATTTTAATCAAATTGGTTTGTGAGGTACAAATTTTATGATTAATGTACAAGTTGAACAAAATGTGTTTTATGTTATTTTATGATTTTTTTTAACTTTTATTTTAAATATTATTTAGATAATTCTAAAAGAAACATTCAAATAATTAAACTTATAATATATTTATTGATTTTAAAAAATAATATTAATCTTTTTTTAGCACAAAATTTTATTATGTTAAAATTAAATATTAAATCATTTAAATTATTATTTATGATTTATTAAATTAATTGTCTAATTATTTATTTTTATTAAATATTATTTTTTATAGAAAATATGAAATAATATTTTCTTACTTAAATTACTAATTCTGAAATTAATTTTATCAAATTTTTTAAATTGTTAATTATTTAAATAATAATCCTTTTTAAAATTAAACTTTTCAATAAAAAGATGGAAATTCAATTATAGGGGACTCGAAAAAAAATTACTTTTCACAATTTTATCCCATTCCCTTTCAAAGAAAAAAAAAATCACATCCCATTAATATTATGGACAATCACACTGGAATAGTATATAACTGGACTAAATATATATATAAGAGAGTCTAATTACAGTTGGGTTTTGATTGTGAAATAATTACCAGCAGTCTCTTATTTGACAAGCAGAAGCCTTCTTTACTTTTTTTGCAACTCCTCTGCTGTTAATGAGCCAACTCCTGTAACAATGATCGAATATAAGCCAGAATTACAAGTCACCAATAGAGTAAAAACTAGCAGCATTTCCTTTATTAAGGGAGAAAGAAGAAGTTTAAGGTCCAAATTGGAAATTTGATTACCAAACTAGTAAACTACAATACACAGCAGTAGGCATCTGGGTTATATATATAAGCATGAGGCATCTGGGTCTACACATTTATATATTATATATTATATATGCTGAGAACCACCAAAGATCAGAGGCAAAAATATATACCGGAGCTCTCTTTGGAGGAGCGACTGTGGGGGGTTCGCGGTGGTCGGAGACGAGCGGCTAGTGGAGGAGCGACTGTGGGGGTTTCGCGGTGGTCGGAGATGAGCGCCGAGTGGAGGAGCGACTGTGAGGGGTTCACAGTGGTTGGAGAGGAGCGGCGAGGGTCCGATGGAGCGATGGAGAGGAGCGGCTACTGTTTCGTTGAGGAGAGAGGCGAGAGTGAGGCAAAGAGGGAGGAGACGGCAGAGGGAGGGGAGGGGAGGGGAGGGGACGGCGTTCGACGGGAGGGGAGGAGAGAGCTTCGATCTGAAAAAAAACTGAGAAAATGGGTTAAGGGGAAATGGGGGCTCGGGGTTGAAGAAGATGTTTTTAATGATTTTCACCAACGACTATCAATGAGGACAAAGTCGTTGGTGATTGGACATCGTTGACGACGTGGCAGAGTATTACTGACGACAAAGTCGTTGGCAATACTTTTTAGAGGGAAAAAGCCCGCCTCTTTAACGGTTCATTTTCAAAAACAGTAGAAAACATCAATGAGGACAATGTCGTCATTGATAAATTTATCAATGACGACATTGTCCTCATTGTTGTAATTTTCGTTGGTGATATTTTATTTAACCAAAAGAAAAAAGTATTTCTGACGACAGTGAAATGTCGTTGGTGATACTATGACTTTTACTAACAACATTTTGCCGTCAGTAATAGTGCCGTTAGTGATATTAGTTATTCTTGTAGTGTGTGGTTCAAAATAAGCTAATCAACTCCCTAATGGGCCAGGTCGTTGGAACCTAAACAAAAGGGTTAAAGCGAGTTAATAAGTTAAAATCTAAAAAGAGATCTCTCATGGTCCGGGCCGTTGGAGCCCATATTATAAAATCTAGATAATTCACTCCAGGCCGTAAAGACCCGAACATGGATCACCAGAAGAGATAGATGTTTTCTGCAACTTTTCCCCAATGGTCCCGGCCATTGGAACCAAGACCAAACATTCGATTCGTTTACGCAGGGTGGTAAAACACTTAGTGAAAGTTTAACGAATGGAAACAGGAAAACCTTGTGCAAGAAACGAATAAATACGAGTATAAAAATTGTCTCAGACGCACCCGCGTCCATAAAAATGTTACAAAAAAAAAAGAGAAAGAAAAACAAGTAAAAGACCTGGGCCTAGGCTTCGTCGTGCCCTGATGCCTCCAGGTTAGCTCCATCTGCCTCTTCCTCATCCAAGGGTTCCGCGTCAGCTTTCTCCTTGGCCTCAAATTCAGCTCTCTTCGCGGCAAGGTCAGGGTAAAGCAGGAGGTTCATGTTCTTGTCCTGAAGCCAGGCCATGTAGATGGCCTCATCAAAGGTAGCCTCCAGCAAGGCGTCCGCTTGCTCTTTCTCTTAATGGGTCTCCCCGTGTGTTTTCACCTCTAGCTGAAGCTGATTGTCCAAGGCCTGGATCCGAGACTCAAGACCGGTGATCCTCTCCCGATCCTGGGTAGACTAGGCTTCGGCCGCCTCCAACTGAACCTTAACTCGGAGAAGCTCTGCCTCCAAATTAGCCACCAGCTTTCTATTCTCGGCTTCTCTCTAGGACAAAGTCTCTTCGAGTTGAAAATGAGTCCAGGCAGCCTCTTCGCGGTCCGCTTTGGCATGAGCCACCTCCTTGGCCAGGGCTTCCTTAGCGGCTTCCCGCTGGTTCACGGCCGCCTCTAGCTCCAACTGGCTCGTCTCCATTTTCATCGCCATCTCGGCCACTAAGTCGGCATTCCGATGGGCTAGTAAAGCGTCCTGAAATGAATTGAAGTTAGAAAACTCTGAAGAACTAAAAATACGAGAAGCAAAAGCTGGTGTAAATGGATAACTTACAGCGGTGGCCTGATGGCGGACCACCTGGGAAAATGAATAGCGCGTCCTGGTTGGCTATAGTGGCGTATCGCTTCAACTGCAAGTTGGACATAGTATCCCCAACCTACTCCAACAAGTCCGCGGCGAATGGAGCCGTGTCCTGCCCCAGTTTTGGACGAAACCCATTCTAAGCAACAAGCCGGTCCATGATCGGCTGGGAAGCACTGAAGGCTGTCGGACGCTCTGAGAACTCGACCTTATGATGAATCATCAAGGCCCGTTAAACCTCCTCCCTCTTCTCCCGACCATTCTCCCACGTCTGGGACACCATTTGGGACCGCTCCTCGTACAAGATCGCCTCTCCCTCTTTGGGCAAAGCCGGATGGATGGGAAGCACGGGCGCTTCCGGAAGTTCCTAGGCAGCGAGTTGACTTTCCCCGGAGGACTCCTCGACCAAGCAAGCGTCTTTGGTCTTGGCCCTCTTCGCTCCCTTCGCAGACTCACCCGCGACCGAGTCCGCGGTTCTCTTCCCGGATCCCTGACTCACCAGCGGTTCCCACTCCAGGTCGATTACTGAAGGATGAGCAGGGAGAGGCGGGATAGTTTCAGCGCAAACTGTCGTGATTGGGACCACGGCTGAGGCCTCCCCAATAGAGTTCGGCTTCGGCACTGAACCCCCAAGGATCGCGACCATCTCTTTCGACTTGGGCGCGCCTTTGGAAGCTTTCTTAGCCGAAGCTCTGGCCTTGGCAGCTCGGGCCTCAAGGGCCTGCTTCATCTTCTCCTCCGGGTTGGACATGTCATAGTCCTCTGAAATGGATCAACAAAAAGGGAATTATCAAAATAAACGAGTCAGGATAAGTGAGTAAAAACAAAGCTAAAATTCCTCCAAGATGAACCCTTGTCTAGAACTCGGACTCGACTTAATTCTCTTAAGGTGAAGGAATGGACTCGGTCTCCCATGTCATCCGGGTCTAGGAAGTTCCCATATTGAAGGAACCCGGACGAGTACATGAGAGTTTCCAGGTCTACAGTGATGGGAGATAAAGGTCTCGCTTCCTCATCAGCCCTAAACAGGGGGCCTCGATAAACTAGTCTATCACTAACTAAGTCCCCAACATGGGGAGCATAAGTCAAAAGCAAAGGTGAATTACCTCGCCCTGATACATTAGCATCGGGAGTCCCCGTGTTCAGTTGGGCCTCGTCGAAAAGGGCTTCCAGCTCCTCGGAGGTGGCACTCTCCCTTTGTTGAGCCTGGTCTTTAATGCCCCGAAATCCCTAATGCGGTTTAATGGCTGAATTAGTAGGTCGGGAGGGCCATAACTGTTTAATTATGCCATTAAATGATAATATGCATGTTTATGTGAATTTTATTATAATATGATGTTATATGCATGCATGTGGGTCCACATTTGATTATTAGGGTGTTTTGGTAATTTGGCCCGTTGAGGGCATATTTGTGTATTTTGGTGCATATTGTGAGTTATGGATGAGATCCCATTATTATGGAGATATATTTGTAGAGTCCAAGAACTTTACTTAGCTAATTATTTAGTAGTATTATAGTATGTTTAGTATTATCTTTGTTACTGTGGATTTTTGGTTCAGACCGGGAATTATTTGGACACTCATAGTAGTACTTATAGATTTTCTAAGTTTAACCTATAGTTTAAGAATATTAATTTTAACCTAAGGTTGGTTAATATGACTGATATTAAGGATTATATTTATTATACTATAAGGTTTAGATATCAACCAATAGGATTTTAAGCACATGTTATGAATGGGTGATTAAGGATTAAGTATTTTTGAGGATTAAATTAAATAAGGGTAAAGTTTGAATGTTATAGGGTCAGTCAGCAGCTTTGAATACGTTGAGGGCTTAGTCAAGGCTGTTTACCCCATTCAAACTTAGCTAAAAATGTGTAATTTCGTGTTTAAATATTCAGCGTGTGCCGATATATCGCAGCTATAGGGGGCGATATATCGCAGCACGTAGATACGAAAAACACGAATCGATGCACGGTCGCCTCAGGAACAATGGTCCAGGCGATATATCGCCTATAGGGGGCGATATATCGCCTCCTCCAGCATAAATTCAAACACTTTTGAATTCTTTTCCTTTCAGCCATTCAAACTCCTTCATAAGTCCAGCATCTTTTGAACGAGTCTTCAGCCTCTGCTGAACGATTATTCAAATATTTTTCACCTAAAAAGCCATTATTTTTATTCAAGTAAAAAATCAAGATACTTTCATTCCCAAACTCTATAAATAGGACCTAGTACCCAGCCATTATTCACCTTTTGCTCTAAGTTTAGAAGCTGCTAGTGTTAAGTGAGTGTGAGAGTGTAAACACCTGGTTTGGGAAAAATCATAAGCTTAAACATCATAAGCTTATCAAACACTTTGGGAAGTGAGGTTCTATAGTATTTCGGTTGTGGTGTAGATTGATCTTACAAGTCTTTGAGGTAACCAAAACTCTAGTTCATTTCTGTATTATGTTGTTTTCTTTCTCATAGTCTTCTACTCAATCTCTAACCTTAATCTTCATTTTGGTTAGGGAATCTAAGTTCTTGAGCACATAAGTTTGGTAAGTGTGACTTTCAATGGTTTAGTCTTCCCATTCCTTTTCATCTCTTTTCCTTCTTTAGACTCACTCTTGTTCATTATGGTTTTAGGAGTGTTCCAAAAGTCCCAACTCAGTCCATCATATCCCGGTAACTTTGGTAAGGAAAATAGGATAGAATATATATGTTCATTGCTTATGTTATCTTATGTGTTATGTTATGAAATATGATATGTTATGAATGTGTATGTTTGTAGGCTTGGGCTTATGCCCTATTTGACTAACAAGACCCCAAAAAGATTATGGGCATATGCCTACTTAGCTAGTAGGACCCCACTAATCTCATGGGCATAAGCTTGTTTAGTCTATGGGACCCCAAGTAATAATGGCCATTATAATAAGTGTATGTATTAAGTGTTATGATATGTCTTTACGTTTATTATGAAATTTATGTTTATGATTATGTGTTAGATTTTCCTTGCTGGGCATTAGGCTCATTCCTTTCTGTTTTATGTGCAGGAAAATAGCTTTAGAGGCGGTAAGATTCGTGACGCTTAGAGGATGTGTATCGATGGTGAATGGAGTCAAGGGGCCGAGCGTTATTCGATTCGAGGATGTAGTCTCATTTTACTTTTTATGGTTTTACATGTATTTTCCGCATTTTCTATGTAACTCTTTTCACTTTAAGTTATTTTTGTTTTAAAGACAATGGGTACCCATATCCTACTTAATTTTATGAAAGTAACCTTTGTTTCTACAAGTTTATAATAAATTATGGTATTTTCACAAATCTATGTTTTAGTAAGAATTTGTATGTATAGTTCGATAATGGTCCAAGAGTCTAGATTAGTGGGTCACTACAATATTCGAGCTATTCGGCATGAGACGGTCTTATATTATAAATTAGCGGGTTTTTCATAACGGGGGTCTTTTATTGGGATATTGAGTTTTGAGAATGTTATTTGATGATCAATTGGGAGTTATTGAGATCAGGAGGAAATTCTGGGAGTTTTAACTATAATACCCCTGGGAGTATTTTTGGGACCCCAAGCACTAGGTTTTATTTGAGCTTACTTAAGCTTGAAGTAGCTTGTCAAATAGAACCGTACATTAGAAAGTCATTTTTTCTCTTCCCGTTAGTTCATTTTACCGTTCGAGGCACTTTCGAAGAAATCTTGAGTTTTAGGAGTCGGAATCAAGCGAGGAATGAGGCATAGCGATCCTAGGAAAGATTAGAAGCTTCTTGACCAAAGGATTTGACGAGAAACAACTTAATTAAAGGTACTCTAAGTTTTAAGTTTTGAGTTTTTAGAGTTTCTAAGCTTCGAATTGGATTTTGTGAATCGTTGAGTTTTTGGTTCGTTTGAGCCTCGGGATTTGATGGTTTTTTATCATTGGGAAGCTTGGGAACTTTGATTTTTGGATTTGGAAGTGCTTAGGTATGTTTTTGGAGAGTTTAGGATGATGGAAATCAAGTTTGTAGATGGTTCTGGGTTGGGGGCCGCGGCCCGGTTCTTGGGCGCCGCGGCCCTAGCTCAAAGAAGCAGGTGCAGGGTTTTTACCTTGCTGGGCGCCGTGGCCCTTGCTCCTGGAGTGGCTGGTGGCCGCAGCTAAAGGTTCTAGGGCTGTAGCCCTTGGGCAAGTTTCAGCCAGTTTGAGTGTTTTGACCTCGGGAACTTGGTATTAGGCCTCGGGATTGTTCCTACTACCCGGATTAGTAGGGATTGATGTCCCGGAGGCTAAATCTTGGTTTGGGAACCTTTGTTGTTCATTTTATTGATGGTGTCCCATATTTGGTTATGACTAGGTGACCGCTAAAGGGATAAAAGTCATATCATTCTCAGGGGTCGTTCTTTTATCCGTTCTCGCTCGAATCAGAGGTAAGAAAACGGCACCCTGTGTATATGACATGCATGATTGTTGTTGAGGCATGTTGGTTGATAAATGTGGACATTGATTACATATTAAATGATAGCAGATGTTGTTTACTTGTGTATGGCACTGACTAGTCAGGGACGGCACTGGTCGCGTATTACTGACCTAAGAGTCAGAAACGGCATAAGCGTCCTGAATGCATGGCCGAATGAAGATTAGATCTAATCGATATCAGCGTTGAATGACTCTAAGGCATTAATGCTAGACCGACCCTAAGGTTGATGAAACTTCTAAGCATTGGCTAGTCTAGGACTAGTTACTTAGAGCCAGGGCCTAAGGCCTAGGTGACTACTTGTCACATGGCTAGGGAACAGAGTTCCATGGTTATGACTCTATGGTCAAGAGGTAGGTTATGTTGGTGACTAGTCATCATGCACCTAACCTGTTAAAGCTAGTGAAAGGTTCACTTATCTGTTAAGCCCCGGTGACCCTATCGTCACATGGCTAAAAGGAGTTGTACCCACCTTAGTGACATTTTCAATTGTCACTCCTCTATTTTGGACTGAAAGTCCTTAATGATTATTATGATCATTGTTGATATTACATCATGCTATATTGTGTTTTCTTGCTAGGCCTTGGCTCATGGGTGCTATGTGGTGCAGGTAAAGGGAAAGAAAAGCTCACCCAGCCTTTAGTGGAGAGCTTAGGTGATGTTGTGTACATATGTGGCCGCTTGACCACCACAGCCAAGGAATTCTCAGAGGAACTAGGGGGTTTACCCTATTTTTTCCGCTTAGGTCGGCGGGTTTGTATATTTGAAACAGTAATGTTTACCGAGATTTTTGGAAACTATATTAATAAAAGATAAGAGAGATTACGAGAAAGGGTTTGGAGGTTATAAGCAAGCTTTTTACGTGGTTGGGGCGTTAACGAGCCTTAATCCACGAGACAGTTGTATTAGAACTTAGAGAGTCTACAACAATGGAGTTTTCTCTTAGTTTTAGTAGGGTAACAGTATGCATGCTCCCCAGACTCCTTTCTCCAGTGCTCTGTTACATATATTTATAGGTTCACAGGAGCACTGGGCGTGGGCCGGGCTGACCCAGGCCCAACAAAGGTATAAATATTGCTGGCTTCTCTATCGGAAGCCCAATACAGAAGAATTAAAACATCAAAGAAAAATGCTAACTTGGGCCCATTAGACCAGCCCAAACTGTAACTATCATCCGACAAATAGGAGCTTTTGGTCTGGGCATCTCGAATTATGAGACAGATTCAGGGGATAAGATCGGTCAGAGCAGTGGCGGCACAGGTCTAAACCAGCGGCGTACAATCCCAAGGTGGCCTTTGCCGTAGGTGAAACATGGGGACAACTCCCACACTTCATAGGGTGGAGTCAGGGTCATGGATGCTTTATCCTGCCAACCTTGGGGAGTCGACCCAGGTCCATTTACCTCTGTCCCTCTCCGTTTACCATGCGCCTGGATCATCCACCAGGAGCCCAGATCGTTTACCAAGTTTTTGGAAGCGTTCATACCGATCCCGACTGTTACCCCCAGCCAGTTGAACCGTCTCCCGGATGACCGTCCCGGACACCTTCCGGGCCTCGCCCAGAATTGGGCTGTCGATATTCATCCTGTTCCTTGCCAAATGGGCCCAAACTAGGCCCAACCTCAATTGGGCAATAAATGGGCCTGGAACGCGATCTCGAGCCCATGGCAGGAAACGGGGATAACATTTACCCCCCAAGCCTTCATCTAGGCCTGCCCGGTGGAGGCTTGCCTTGGTCCCAGATACTTCTGGCTATCTTCCCAGTTCCTTCTTAGAATAGTTGGCCCATGGCAAGGGGGCTTCGCGTGTCAGGCGACTACGGAGCCCAGACCATTTACCACGGTCCGGGTTCGTTTACTGAAATCCTGGTTGGTGATGAGAGGCACACATGTCGCCCAGCAACTGTAGCATCGATGGCACTTGAACCCGAAAGGTCATCAACCACCTCAAGGGTCGCTAGGCCTAGGTTTTTGCGTCAGCTCGGACTTCGAAGCGTCCCATCCGCGTGGGGGCCTTTCATTAATGCTTCTACACTGAGGTGGACTGTAGGATGGGGCGGCTTTGAAGAGCCTTCTATTCTGGGACGTTGGATTGAAATGGAGCGGATCCAACACTTGAGTGGATTCATTAATGCCTCTGCACGATTTTGGATCGTCCGATGGGGGATCGATCCTATCCGCTGGATCAGAGATCAGGATTTGGGTCCTTATAAATACCCCTCAGGCATTCATTTGAAACCTTTACACTCTCGAGCCATTCTAAGAATGTGGAGGATTCGTTTATGTCCGAGCTTGCCGACGAACTCTTCCACCGTCTGCTCACTCTGTGCTGTCGCCTTTTCCCAACAATTCCGGCACCTGCACCTTTGCCTGAGCACACGTCTTCAACCTGTCATGTCGACGAGTTGCTGAACCGCCTTCGTCGACTAAGATTATGCCGTCCTTATCACCGGACAACCACTATTTTTCACGACCATCAATTCACAGTAAGTTCTTCTGCCATTTGCCTTTATAGATATACAAACGTAGGTTTAAAGCCATTTTTCTTATCTGCTTAGGCTGCTAGAACTTGTTTGTGCTTAGAATTAGTGTTAGGGAGACTGCTTGGTCCGGGCCGCTCTTGGCCCTTCTGGGTATGGATGCTTCCCGGACAAGCGGTGATGAACCGATTTATGAGTAGCCTACTTTTCGTTCCCGATCAAGGTCCTGTGGTTCCCTGGTGAACCCGGGCCTGATCCAGAGGGGACTCCAAGCAGTTCGTAGGAGACCCCCTGTAACTCCCATTTCTTTTTACAAATACATTATAAACAATTATGAGAAATAAGAGAAAATATTTTTATTCATTTTTGAGTGCATTACAATGCTAACCGAATGTTAGAGCTATTAAGTAAAGTGGAAGAATAACTAATGAATATGCAACTATAACATTCATGGGCATTTCATTAGTATAATACCCATAGAATGATGCTAAATACAAGCAAACAATCACTAAAGTTATGAAAAATAAAGAGAAATTCATGTTTTGATGATGAATTTTATCTAGAAGGTTAAGAGATGAAGAAGTTGTGCAAATAAATGGTTGAAGGAACAAGTATTTATAGGACAAAAACTAGTCGTTTATGACCGTTGGTGAATAGTGTTCATGACCGTTGGGGGTATAGTTGTTTTCTATTATGGGATTTTAACAATTCTAATTAGTTGAAGTAACCAACAGGTGGAAATAATTAATTTATGGGTGTTAGAGAAACTTTTTCAAAAAAGTTTGTGAGTCAAAAATGCTGGACTAAGTAATATAAGAAGATTGGGAAATTTTCATTTTTTTACTATTCACCAGGTACTATTCATAGTGGGTCCCACAGTGGGGTCCGCAAGGGTCCCACAGTAGGGTCCACATGGGTCCCACAGCGGGGTCCACCCCATGGATCCCACATGTTGATGCAGCAGTGACACAGTGATGACTTAAGCAAATTACTATGCTTGATATTTTGAATATGTTATTATTCCACTATGCTTATTATTTTTAATATTTTATTAGAATAGTATCCCAAGTTTTTCCTATAAATAGCCCTTCCAAAACTCATCTTGAATCACAAAATCCTCATTTTCTTTCTCTTACTCTACCCAAACATCTTCTTAACACTCTTCTAAAGTTCTAAACCTTGAAGATCTAGGCGAAGTTCTGTCCGTAACGCTAGCCTACGAAAACCTTTTAGGTAAGCTCTTTCCGAGCCTTTCATTTAAGTTATTTAGTTATTATATATACACAGATTATTTTACTGTGTCGTTATAATGCCAAAGTATATATATAGATTATTTTACTATGCCGTTATAATGCCAAAATTTATACATAGATTACTTTACTATAATGCCAAAATTTATATATGGATTATGTCACCATGCCATTATAATGCCAAAAGTTATATAGATTACTTTACTATGCCATTAAAATGCTAAAATTTATATATAGATTATTTTACCATGTCGCCGTAATTTACAATGCCAAAAATTGAAATATAAACTATTTTTTTATGTATCGTTATAATACTAAACTTATATAGGCTATGGTCACACTTTGGACTATTTGGACTTTTATTATATGACCTTATTCCCTATTATTATGGACTGATACTATGACCTGGACATTTCCGTATGACCATGACCATGACCACGACTTTTAGACCAGGACCATCCCATGGACAAATATAGTATGACCATACGCCTGGACATAAAATAAACAATAAGAAGAAAAGAAAAATAGAATAACAACAATTATAAACTAAAATTACATCATGTAGATTTTATGTAAGTTAATAGTTTGTGTTTTTATCAGGAAGCTAACAATTTCGGTTGTTTTATCAAGACGCAAGGTAAGTAGAATCCTCATCTACAATACATGTCTTTTATGTGTCTTATGTGCATTTATATGCTTTATATGTTATCCTTCCATGTTTTTATGCATAAGTTATTTTTAAGAATGTTATATTTCTTATGCATAAGCACGCTTAATGTTCACAAACAAGTTATTGAAAGTGTTAAAGTAGAGGTGCTGCTTGGGAGACCTACGTCCCAAAAATGTAAGGAGGGAGATGTACTTCCCTATATAATGAATGTTTATGAGGGATAAATTCCCTATTATCATGTTTATGTTCAGGTGGGAATGTGATTCCCTATGTAATGCCGGCAGCAGCATCCTCTAGGGCCCAAAAGAAAGGAAAGTGACAGAAAGAAAGAAAATACATAGCATGTTGCACGTTTATTTTAATGCATATGAGGTAGTTATTCTGCTTACTGAGCTTTAGCTCATCAGTTAATGTTTTGTATTGTAGGTAAGAGGCCCCAAATATAAATCGTTGATGAGTATACGTGGAGCCAACATGACTGTACATATGGGGCTGACCTGAAGAGAGTGGAGTTCTGCTATGCTATTTTATAAATAAACAAGAAACTTGGTTTTATTATATTTCATTAAAAGTATTTTATGAACTTTATCATTTACTTAAAGCTTTAAAAGTATTTCATGGACTTTGTAATTTACATAAAGCTTTTCAATTTATCGGTTAGATACACTTTCATCTCTACGTTAAGGTGTAGTAACGCCACGAAAATTATTTATAAAAGTATTAAGATTTGTATGTAAGATAAAGTTTTTATTTAGTTGTGAGTATTGTATGGTTTGAGGTTATGAACATTAGTTATGTATTGTTTAATAAAGTTTTTGTAAATTCAGAATTTAAGTATTGTTATATTCAGGTTAAACTTTGTTTTTACACTATATATATATATATATGTATGTTAAGATTGGAGGTTGTTACACCCCCGTACCTTAACCGACTTTCTTGGGTTTCGGTACTGACTGCTTGGTTTGTTTTTGCTTTGCTCCCAGATCATAAGCCATGACATCGGGCGTCACCCTTCACTCGGAGGAGGAAGTCAACAAGGCCCCTGTCCTTCTTCCCGGGTCCCGGACCCCTAAAGGCAACAGATGGGAGATGGACGCGGTACCGAACCTATTCCGAAACTACCAGATGTTGTACATCCTGGAGAAATGCCTGGGCATAGAGTCCACTCCCGGACTCTTCCACAACCACCTGGCCAGGAAAGAGGAGCGGGCACACACCTCCGTGAATGGGTTCAAGGCCTGGAGAGTAGGCCACATCAGTGCGGGAGCTACACTCCTGCTTCATGATTACTTCGTGGGGATCGCACCCTTCCAGCTTCTGCCCCAAGCCTACCGATTGCTTGCGGGATGGCGCGTCTTCTGCGCCACAAAGGAGATCGCAGAGCCGACCCCTGTAGAAATCTTGTATTTCTACAAGATGGAGCCGCAGGTCAACGCCAAGGACAAGACCTTGGACGGCTTCTATAGGCTCAAGCCGCGGGGCAACTACCCCGCTCCTACTAGTGCCTGGAAGCACCCCCCGGACGTCCGACACTACTGGTTCATGACGTCCGGGTTCCTCGTAGAGAAGAACCCCATGCTGATTGATGTTACAACATCAATTCTGGGCTTGCTCTCTGACTTGCTGTTGCTGCGAAATTAATAGTGTGTGCAAGTATACACAGTCGTCAAACAAGTAATAAAGTGATAAGTCAAGTATCGTTTCCACAGGGATTGAAAATTGGAAATTAATTCACAAAATTAATTACTCACAAATTGGTTTCAAATAAAAGTAAAAAAATAAGATAAAACTAAATCAATGAAAAGCAAATAAAATTAACAAACAAAGACTAAGAGAAGAAACAAGCTAGAATTATTAAATTGTCCTAAAAATGCAATTATGGTAACAATGTTGCAGAGGAATGCTATAGCAACTGGCAAAGTTGACTAGGAATTTAAATTTCATAATCCTTTTTCCAAAGTGTTTATGGTTTGGTTCTTTAATTAATTAACATATTCTTATGCCCAATTAATTTCAAGAACACCAATATAAGTACAATTCCTCTAAGTCATGCAAGGTGATAATATATCCCTATACAATCACAAATCCAAATCTAAGAAATTAAGAACTTGCATCATTCAAGTTTGTGTCCATTAACATTAACCTTTCCAAAATTAATATTAATTCATCAACCCACAATTGGTGATCAAACAAAAGTAAGCATTAGGAAATATACACACTTGAATGAACAAAACTCATCCACCAAAACATTCATGCAACAAAGTACCAAATCACAATTTCAAGTCAAGAAAATAATACTAGCAAAATAGAAATTAACTCATAAATAGATGTGCAAAAATACAAAATTCTAAATTAGAGAAAGATAAAAAGAAAAACCCATATGGAGTTTGTCACAAGATGTAGAGTCCAAGAACTTTACTTAGCTAAGATAGATAATAGTATGATAGTATGTTTAGTATTATCATTGTTACTGTGGATTTTTGGTTCAGACCGGGAGTTATTTGGACACTCATAGTAGTACTTATAGATTTTCTAAGTTTAATCTATAGTTTAAGAATATTAAGTATAACCTAAGGTTTGATTAATGTGACTGATATTAAGGATTATATTATTATATTATAAGGTTTAGACATCAACCAATAGGATTTTAAGCACATGTTTTGAATGGTAATTAAGGATTAAGATTTTTGAGGATTAAATATAATAAGGAGTAAAGTTTGAATGTTATAGGGTCAGTCAGCAGCTTTGAGTACGTTGAGGGCTTAGTCAAGGCTGTTTACTCCATTCAAACTTAGCTAAAAATGTGTAAATTCGTGTTTAAATATTCAGCGTGTGCCGATATATCGCAGCTATAGGGGGCGATATGTCGCAGCACGTAGATACGGAAAACACGAAACGATGCACGGTCGCCTCGGGCATACTGGCCCAGGCGATATATCGCCTACAGGGGGCGATATATCGCCTCCTTCAGCATGGATTCAAACTCTTTTGAATTCATTTCCTTTCAGCCATTCAAACTCCTTCAACAGTCCAGCATCTTGTGAACGAGTCTTCAGCCTCTGCTGAACGATTATTCAAATGATTTTCACCTAAAAAGCCATTATTTTTATTCAAGTAAAATCAAGATATTTTCATTCCCAAACTCTATAAATAGGACCTAGTACCCAGCCATTATTCACCATTTGCTCTAAGTTCAGAAGCTGCTAGTGTTAAGTGAGTGTGAGAGTGTAAACACTTGGTTTGGGGAAAAACTATAAGCTTAAACATCATAAGCTTATCAAACACTTTGGGAAGTGAGTTCTATAGTATTTCGGTGAAGGTTAGATTGATCTTGCAAATCTTTGAGGTAAACCCAAAACTCTAGTTCCTTTCTGTATTTTATGTTATTTCCTTTCTCAAAACCTTCTACTCAGTCCCCTAACCTTATTCTTATTTTGGTTAGGGAATCCAAGCTTTTAAGCATATAAGTCGGTAAGTATGTTTTCTATGGTTTAGTCGTTCCATCTCTTTCATTTCATCTCCTTTCTTTAGACTTACTCTTTCTTATGGTTTTAGGAGTGTTCCAACAATCCCAACTCAGTCCATAATCTCGGTAACTTTGGTAAGGAAAATAGGCTAGAATTAATATGTTATGTGCTTATGTTATCTATATGCTTTATGTTATTAATGTGTTATGATATGTATATGTGTATGTTTGTAGGCTTGGGCATATGACCCATATGGCTAACAAGACCCCAAATGGGTTATGGGCATATGACCTACTTAGCTAGTAGGACCCCACTAATCCCATGGGCATATGCTTGTTTAGTCTATGGGACCCCAAGTAATAATGGCCATTATAATAAGTGAATTATGTGTTATGATATGTCTTTACGTTATTATGAAATTATGTTTATGTTTATGACTATGTGTTAGATTTTCCTTGCTGGGCATTAGGCTCATTCCTTTCTGTTTATGTGCAGGAAATAAGCTTTAGAGGCGGAAAGATTCGTGACGCTTAGAGGATGTGTATCGATGGTGAATGGAGTCAAGGGGCCGAGCGTTATTCGATTCGAGGATGTAGTCTTGTTTATGTTTTTTTTATGGTTTTAAATGTACTTTCCGCATTTTCTATGTAACTCTTTTTAGTTTTTAAGTTATTTTTGTTTTAAAGACAATGGGTACCCATATCCTACTTATTTTATGAAAGTAACCTTTGTTTCCATAAGTTTTCAATAAAATTATGGTATTTCCGCAAAAATGTAACTTTTATGTATAGATTCGTTAATGGTCCAAGTAGTCTAGATTAGTGGGTCGTTACAGTTGGTATCAGAGAAAACGGTTCCTTCGCATGAAGTTCTCCTCGATACACATGCTCAAAGCTCCGAATCGGACCGCCAAGTAAGTGTTTAAGTTACAAGTTACAAGTTACTTTGTCTATATGTATAGCTAACAACTTTAGTGTTTATGTTTTCAGTTAAGAATGAACGGAGCTTTAAGCAATGAGGATATCCGAGCCATTAAGGCTTTAAAAAGAATAAGGGAGCCAAGAAACACCGTAGGAGCACTAGAAAAGATCACCCAAAGATTGATCTTGTTCCACAAAGAGATAGGTCACCTTCAAGAGTCTAAGCAAATCATGATGAGAGCTGCAGAACAATATGTCCTAGTAATTAGGCTTTTAAAAGATTTTCCTTCAGCAATTTTAACTTTAGAAGAAATATGGGAGAATATAAATAATGATGATGACTTACAAGCAGCCCTAAGATATTATTCTCTCATACTTAAGTTCACCTATGATTTAGAGTTTCAATTCACTAATGAGCAACAACATAGGATCTTCTTAAATCTTCCCCGAGGAAATTTTGAGGCTCAAGACAATGATGATTATAAGGAGATAGATAATGATATGCTAGATGAAGGATCGGATGTAGAAGATCCCGATTTTTAGAATAGCTAGTTTTTCATTGTTTGTTTTGTTTATTTCTTTATTTATGATTGTAATAAGTGAAAATCTTTTTCCAAATTGATCTCATGTATGAGTTTGATTT
Organism: Humulus lupulus; assembly: GCF_963169125.1. Lineage (NCBI taxonomy): Eukaryota > Viridiplantae > Streptophyta > Magnoliopsida > Rosales > Cannabaceae > Humulus > Humulus lupulus. The sequence goes on along the minus strand of NC_084797.1, from coordinate 11,094,004 downwards.
TTTTTCGCAATCATAATGAGTAATAAATAAAATGAATAATGACTAAGTTCAGTGAAGGTGGATACAAATCAATGAACCAAGTTTCCTTATTGAGAGTTAGGGGGCCTTAGTAGTGGGAACGATTTTACTGATCCCAGCCCTCCCTCAATATTGTTAACTTTGGAACAAAGATAAGTTTCGAGCCTGAGAATTAAGTCATATAGGATGATTAGAAACACACTTAGAAAATAAAGATGACTTGTTTTTCTAAGTATAGAAACCCACTCTAATAATAAATAAAGACCTATATAATTTTTCATAAGAAGTCATAATAAATAGGTCCGAGATATGTTTGTTTTAGAATAAGTTTTTGCCTTAGAGCCTATTAGGGTAAGTTCTAACAAGTTCTCGACTGTTAGAACTTTTGGTGAAGATGTCGCTCCGAAGATCTGCACGCACCAACGGAAACGCCTCCAACGTTGTTCCAACGACCAATGATGCCCTCCAGTTCGCAGAAGAGGAGTGCGTGCTACTACTAGCCGCAACGCGCCGACACCATCAGCTGACAACACCGCGGAAATCGCTAGACGGCGACAACAAGTCGAGGAACTCTTGCAGCAACAACGTCAACAGGCGCAGCCTCAGCCTCCGCCGCAACCGCAGCCGCAGCTACAACAAATGGCCCTAGCACCCCAACAAGTTGGTCCATATGGGGGATGGCCAGTGATGAACTACGCGCCACATCTAGTAACGAATATGGAGTCAGTGTATGAAAGGTTCCGCAAGCAGCACGCTCCAAACTTCGAAGGGACTATAGACCCCTTTGAGGCATAAGAGTGGCTAAGGAATGTGAAGCCAATTCTTACGCGCATGAACCTCAGTAATGCGAACCGCATATCCTGCGTCTCGTCATTACTAAGGAAGGATGCCAGAATATGGTGGGACTTAGTTCAGCAGACTAACGATGTCACCACCATAATATGGACAAGATTTGTGGAGCCGTTCCACAAGAAGTATTACACCTCGGCAGTCATCGCTAATGGTAGAAGAATATGCTCGTCAGTTCAACAGATTAGTCAAGTTTGCACCAGAGTTGGTCCCAACCGACTTTACGAGATTGACCAAGTTCGTCGGAGGACTTAGACCAAAGATGGAATTAGGGGTTAAGCTAGCAGACCTGGAAACTACAACAAAAAGGATTCAGAGGAATGCTAAGAGGGATTAAACGATGGTTCCAGACCAAAGTCTTTGCATTGACCCAAGGAGGAACCCATGCTAGTAACAAGCATTTATAGGTCAGATCCTATCCTCAATAGTTTATGTATCGCTAGATTGGTAGCAGTATACTCGTATATCTCGTTAGGAATGATAGAAAAACTAGACAAACCTAGTGAAAGATTTAGAACTAGGTTTGTAACCGAGTTGCCTTCGGGCAAAGTAGTTCTATCATCACGAATAGTACGAGGCTTACCGATCAAGATTGAGGACATAGGACTAGAAGGAGATCTGATAGAGCTAGTAATCAAGGACTTCGACGTAATACTAAGCATGGATTGGCTAGCACGGCATGGCGCAACGATCGACAGCAAACGCAAGAAGGTGATGTTCGAGACTCCTGACGGCCAGAGACGATGCTTCATGGGACAAGCTTCAAGACTACGCACACCGTTAGTGTCATCTCTCAAAGCTCAGAGAATGATGGAGAAAGGATGCCAAGCATTCTTAGCCAGCATCACGAATGTGGAGAAGGAGACATCACTCAAAGTTGGAGATGTTCGGGTTATACAAGAATTTCCAGAAGTTTTCCCCGATGACTTGCCAGGATTGCCGCCAAATCGAGAAATAGACTTCACGATAGAATTAGTACCGGGCACCGAGCCTATCTCTAAGGCACCATACCGGATGGCACCTACAAAACTCAAGAAGTTAAAGACGCAGCTACAAGAACTCCTAGACTTAGGCCAAGCCATTAACCATGGGGAGCTCCGGTACTATTCGTGAAGAAGAAGGACGGAAGTATGCGGATGTGCATAGACTACCGTGAGCTGAACAAAGTAATGATTAAGAACAAGTACCCGCTACCTCGGATTGACGATTTATTCGATCAACTCCGAGGCGCGACTGTATTCTCTAAGATCGATTTAAGGTCCGGGTATCATCAGCTCAAGGTAAAAGGAGAAGATATTCCTAAGATAGCCTTTAGGACTCGTTATGGACATTACGAGTTGGTTATGTCTTTTGGTCTTGCTAACACACCAACCGTGTTATGGACTTAATGAATAAGGTCTTCAAGGATTACTTAGATAAATTCGTCGTCGTATTCATCGACGATATCTTAGTATACTCCAAGGATGAAGTAGAGCACGAGGAACATTTGAGGATGATTTTGACGCGATTGAAGGAGCACCAACTCTACGCGAAGTTCAAGAAATGCGAGTTTTGACTCTCACAAGTGGCGTTCCTCGGGCACATCATATCAAAAGACGGAGTTGCAGTAGATCCATCGAAGGTAGAGGCCATGAAGGATTGGCCTAGACCAAAGAACGCGTCAGAAGTAAGAAGCTTCTTAGGGCTAGCAGGTTACTATAGAAAGTTGTAGAGGGCTTTTTCTAAGATAGCCACTCCACACACCAACCTGACCCGGAAGCAACAAAAGTTTAACTGGAACGATAAGTGTGAAGAAAGCTTCCAGTTGCTTAAAGATAAGCCTTGCTCAACACCAGTACTTAGTGTACCGACACCCGACGATAAGTTCGTTGTCTAATGCGATGCATCAAAGCTAGGATTGGGAAGCGTGCTGATGCAAAAACGACAAAGTGATAGCCTACGCCTCACGTCAGTTGAAGAAGTATGAACAACGCTATCCAACTCACGATATGGAGTTGGCAGCGGTGGTCGTTGCAAATCTGGCACCATTATCTTTACGGAGGACGGTGCGAGATTTATACGGACCACAAGAGTTTAAAATACTTCTTTACACAGAAGGAGCTCAACATGAGGCAGCGCAGGTGGTTAGAGTTAGTAAAGGATTACAACTGTGAAATCCTATACCACCCAGGGAAAACGAATGTAGTTGCCGATGCACTCAGCCGGAAAAAACTATGGGAATTTAGCAGCCTTATCCGGGATAGAAAAGCCACTACAGCAGGAGCTTATCAGTGCTGGAATAGAAATGGTTGTAGGCAAGCTGGCTAACTTGTCTATCCAATCGAATCTGCTAGAAGACATACGGAATGGTCAGAGACATGATGATTCACTAGCAACGCACATGGATGCAGTCAGAGAAGGCAAGACTACAGATTTCTCAAAATCCAGTCAAGGTTTATTGAGATATAAGGATCGGGTATGCGTGCCAGACGATCAAAGTATTAAGAAGACGATCCTAGAAGAAGCGCACAACACCCCATACTCGGTTCATCCAGGGTCTACCAAGATAACTCATGACATCAAGGCAGTCTATTGGTGGCCAGGGATGAAGAAGAACATAGCGGAGTATGTATCTAAGTGTCTGGTATGTCAGCAAGTGAAGGCGGAGCATCAGCGGCCTGCAGGATTATTGCAACCGCTTAGCATACCAGAATGGAAGTGGAATGATATAGCCATGGATTTTGTGACGGGGCTACCAAAGACGAACAAGCAGCATGATTCCGCTTGGATAGTAATAGATAGACTAACCAAGTCGGCTCATTTTCTGCCTGTTAGAACGTCATGCATGGCAGACCAATATGCAACATCTACATCCAAGAGATTGTACGATTGCATGGAATCCCCAAGACGATAGTGTCAGATAGAGGATCAGTATTTACGTCAAGATTTTGGAGAAGCTTACAGCAAGCTATGGGTACTAAGTTAACCCTTAGTACAGCTTTCCATCCTCAGACAGATGGGCAGTCTGAGCGTACGATTCAGATCTTAGGGGATATGCTACGCGCTTGTATACTTGATTTCGGAGGATCGTGGAACAAGTACTTACCGCTGATCGAGTTCTCGTACAACAACAGCTACCAGTCGACGATCGAGATGGCACCTTATGAGTTGCTATATGGAAGAAGGTGCCGATCACCGTTGCACTGGGACGAGGTAGGAGAAAGGAAGCTTCTAAGGCCCGAAGCTGTTAGACAAGCTCAAGAAGCAGTAGCGCTTATTAGACAGCGTATGCTTGCAGCTCAAAGCCGACAGAAAAGCTATGCGGATACCAAGCGATGCGATGTGGAATTCCAAGTTGGAGATCAAGTCTTCTTGAAGATATCTCCTATGAAAGGCGTCAAGCGGTTCAGGAAGAAAGGCAAGCTTAGTCCCCGATTCATAGGTCCTTTTAGATATTGGACAAAGTGGGAACAGTTGCGTATAGACTAGCCCTACCGCCAGCACTAGCTGATAGTCACAACGTCTTCCACATCTCAATGATACGCAAATATGTGTCAGACCCATCTCACGTCCTCAAGTACGATACAATAGCACTCCAGAAAGACTTAAGTTATGAGGAACAACCGGTTAGCATCCTAGATAGAGGGATGAAGTAGTTACGGTTTAAGAGCTTTCCTATAGTCAAAGTCCTATGGAGCAATAGTTTTGAATGCGAGGCAACGTGGGAGTTGGAGGAGGACATGCAAGGCCGGTATCCGGAGTTATGTGATAAGTAAATTTCGAGGACGAAATTCTTTTTAGTAGGGGAGAATTGTAGAGTCCAAGAACTTTACTTAGCTAAGATAGATAATAGTATGATAGTATGTTTAGTATTATCATTGTTACTGTGGATTTTTGGTTCAGACCGGGAGTTATTTGGACACTCATAGTAGTACTTATAGATTTTCTAAGTTTAATCTATAGTTTAAGAATATTAAGTATAACCTAAGGTTTGATTAATGTGACTGATATTAAGGATTATATTATTATATTATAAGGTTTAGACATCAACCAATAGGATTTTAAGCACATGTTTTGAATGGTAATTAAGGATTAAGATTTTTGAGGATTAAATATAATAAGGAGTAAAGTTTGAATGTTATAGGGTCAGTCAGCAGCTTTGAGTACGTTGAGGGCTTAGTCAAGGCTGTTTACTCCATTCAAACTTAGCTAAAAATGTGTAAATTCGTGTTTAAATATTCAGCGTGTGCCGATATATCGCAGCTATAGGGGGCGATATGTCGCAGCACGTAGATACGGAAAACACGAAACGATGCACGGTCGCCTCGGGCATACTGGCCCAGGCGATATATCGCCTACAGGGGGCGATATATCGCCTCCTTCAGCATGGATTCAAACTCTTTTGAATTCATTTCCTTTCAGCCATTCAAACTCCTTCAACAGTCCAGCATCTTGTGAACGAGTCTTCAGCCTCTGCTGAACGATTATTCAAATGATTTTCACCTAAAAAGCCATTATTTTTATTCAAGTAAAATCAAGATATTTTCATTCCCAAACTCTATAAATAGGACCTAGTACCCAGCCATTATTCACCATTTGCTCTAAGTTCAGAAGCTGCTAGTGTTAAGTGAGTGTGAGAGTGTAAACACTTGGTTTGGGGAAAAACTATAAGCTTAAACATCATAAGCTTATCAAACACTTTGGGAAGTGAGTTCTATAGTATTTCGGTGAAGGTTAGATTGATCTTGCAAATCTTTGAGGTAAACCCAAAACTCTAGTTCCTTTCTGTATTTTATGTTATTTCCTTTCTCAAAACCTTCTACTCAGTCCCCTAACCTTATTCTTATTTTGGTTAGGGAATCCAAGCTTTTAAGCATATAAGTCGGTAAGTATGTTTTCTATGGTTTAGTCGTTCCATCTCTTTCATTTCATCTCCTTTCTTTAGACTTACTCTTTCTTATGGTTTTAGGAGTGTTCCAACAATCCCAACTCAGTCCATAATCTCGGTAACTTTGGTAAGGAAAATAGGCTAGAATTAATATGTTATGTGCTTATGTTATCTATATGCTTTATGTTATTAATGTGTTATGATATGTATATGTGTATGTTTGTAGGCTTGGGCATATGACCCATATGGCTAACAAGACCCCAAATGGGTTATGGGCATATGACCTACTTAGCTAGTAGGACCCCACTAATCCCATGGGCATATGCTTGTTTAGTCTATGGGACCCCAAGTAATAATGGCCATTATAATAAGTGAATTATGTGTTATGATATGTCTTTACGTTATTATGAAATTATGTTTATGTTTATGACTATGTGTTAGATTTTCCTTGCTGGGCATTAGGCTCATTCCTTTCTGTTTATGTGCAGGAAATAAGCTTTAGAGGCGGAAAGATTCGTGACGCTTAGAGGATGTGTATCGATGGTGAATGGAGTCAAGGGGCCGAGCGTTATTCGATTCGAGGATGTAGTCTTGTTTATGTTTTTTTTATGGTTTTAAATGTACTTTCCGCATTTTCTATGTAACTCTTTTTAGTTTTTAAGTTATTTTTGTTTTAAAGACAATGGGTACCCATATCCTACTTATTTTATGAAAGTAACCTTTGTTTCCATAAGTTTTCAATAAAATTATGGTATTTCCGCAAAAATGTAAGTTTTATGTATAGATTCGTTAATGGTCCAAGTAGTCTAGATTAGTGGGTCGTTACACAAGACTCCAAGCTTTTCCCCCAAAATCCTCTTCTTCTTCCTCTTGATTTTTGCCAAATCTCTAAATAAAATTACTAGAAAAAAAATACCAAACCTAAAACTAACACTCAAATAAAATATTTTTTTCTTCATTTTTCTGGGTGTTTTTCTCTCTACAATGGCAGCTCTCTCTCCAAAATGGTGGCTGCTCCAAGGTTGAAGAAGATAAAAAAAAAATTCTCTAGGGCTCCAAAATTGGGTATAAACCCTTTCTTTTTCTTCTACACGTGGGGACCACATCCTTTTCCTTTTCAGAATTTTGCAGCTCCTTTCCACCTCATCTAAGTACATGCCAAGTGTACAGACTTTATGTTGCTGACTGCCCACACTTTGCTGCAACAAAGTTGACTGATGTTGCAACAAAATGCCAGAATTTCAGCTCCAAGATGATTTCCTTGCACATGTTTCACTAAGCTTTCCAAGCACCCTTTCTTTTTGCCTTCAAAATAGATACCACATTTTGAGAATATAATCCCATTATTTTCCACAAGAGTTATCATTAATTAAAACAAAATACACAAACAAAATTAAAAGATAAAATGACTAAAACCACACAATAATAACACAAACACTCTATTTCACTTAAATTTTTAAGTTCAAAAGCTCAATTAATAACTCTAAAATATAGAGTTATCACTGATGCTGGACTTCCAGCGAGTGGGTAAGTGTTTTCCCGATTCTCTACATTGCATGTCTTCCTTTTTTTTCTTTTATTCTCACTGTATTATCTTGGGTGGCAGGACCTTTCGCCCAGACTCCTCTCACCCAATTCATTTTGGATCGGAAGAAACTCTACTCTGAGCTGAGCGCGGAGGATCTGGATGTAGGGGTTACATCAACACCGAAAACCTCTGACTAATCGGATTGCTCGCGGCCCACCAGACGATCGACACCCCGAGCCTCCGAGGAATATAGTGCGAGAAGGATCCCGCTAAAAGGGAGGAGCTGGCCCTGGAGCACATCAGGGACGTAGAGGCCACGGCACTCGCGGACGCAACCAAGTGGAAGAGGGACTTGGCCCAGTCAAAGGAGGCGGCCACTTCCGAGGAGTTGGAAGCCCTCTTCGAGGAGGCACTGTCAAACACGGGGAACCCTGGGGCTAGCGTATCAGGGCGAGGTAACTCACCTATGCTTTTGACTTATGCTCCCCAATTTGGGGACTTAGCTAGGGATAGGCTAGCACTTTGAGGCCCTGCATTCGGGGCTGACGGGGAGACGAGACCTTCGTCTCCCGTTCCCGTAGGCTCAGAAATTCTCATGTACCTGTCCGGGTTCCTCCAATACGGGAATTTCCTGAACCCGGATGACATGGGGGACCGAGTCTACTCTTTTGCGCTAGATGAATTGAGTCATGTCCAGGGCTTAGATAAGGGTTCGTCCCAGGCCACTCTTAGTTTTGACTTCTCTGTTTGCATGTTAATTGTACTGACTCCTTTTCATTTGTGTTTGTTTCAGGAGAGTCCGACATGTCCGATCCCGTGGACGAGATGAGGCAACTCCTTGAGGTCTGGGCAGCCAAGGTCGCGGCAAAGAAGGCTGCCAAGAAAACATTTGAGGTGCCAGGCCTGGACCTCCCCCACAGCAAGGAGACGTCAGGGGCAGATCCTCGACCTGGCCAAGTTGCATTTACTGCAGTTCCTATTACGGCCGTGGACTCGGCCACCATCCCCAACCTTCTCGTTCACCCCACGGTATCAATCTGGAGCTGGGACCTGCGGTAAGCCAGAGTTCCGAGAAGAGGGCCACGGGGCCAGGCGCAGCGGAGGCAGAAACCGGGAACAAGAGTGTAGAGTCCAAGAACTTTACTTACCTAATTGTTTAGTAGTATTATAGTATGTTTAGTGTTATCATTGTTACTTTGGATTTTTGGTTCAGACCGGGAGTTATTTGGACACTCATAGTAGTACTTATAGATTTTCTAAGTTTAACCTATAGTTTAAGAATATTAAGTATAACCTAAGGTTTGATTAATGTGTCTGATATTAAGGATTATATTATTATATTATAAGGTTTAGACATCAACCAATAGGATTTTAAGCACATGTTTTGAATGGTAATTAAGGATTAAGTATTTTTGAGGATTAAATTAAATAAGGGTAAAAGTTTGAATGTATAGGGTCAGTCAGCAGCTTTGAGCACGTTGAGGGCTTAGTCAAGGTTGTTTAATCCATTCAAACTTAGCTAAAAATGTGTAAATTCGTGTTTAAATATTCTGCGTATGCCGATATATCGCAGCTATAGGGGGCGATATGTCGCAGCACGTAGATACGGAAAACACGAATCGATGCACGGTCGCCTCGGGAACAAAGGTCCAGGCGATATATCGCCTATAGGGGGCGATATATCGCCTCCACCAGCATGAATTCAAATACTTTTGAATTCCTTTCCCTTCAGCCATTCAAACTCCTTCAACAGTCTAGCATCTTCTGAACGAGTCTTCAGCCTCTGCTGAACGATTATTCAAATGATTTTCACCTAAAAAGCCATTATTTTTATTCAAGTAAAATCAAGATATTTTCATTCCCAAACTCTATAAATAGGACCTAGTACCCAGCCATTATTCACCATTTGCTCTAAGTTCAGAGGCTGCTAGTGTTAAGTGAGTGTGAGAGTGTAAACACTTGGTTTGGGGAAAAACTATAAGCTTAAACATCATAAGCTTATCAAACACTTTGGGAAGTGAGTGCTATAGTATTTCGGTGAAGGTTAGATTGATCTTGAAATCTTTGAGGTAAACCCAAAACTCTAGTTCTTTTCTGTATTTTTATGTTATTTCCTTTCTCAAAACCTTCTACTCAGTCCCCTAACCTTATTCTTATTTTGGTTAGGGAATCCAAGCTTTTAAGCATATAAGTCGGTAAGTGTGTTTTCTATGGTTTAGTCTTTCCATCTCTTTCATTTCATCTCCTTTCTTTAGACTTACTCTTTCTTATGGTTTTAGGAGTGTTCCAACAATCCCAACTCAGTCCATAATCTCGGTAACTTTGGTAAGGAAATAGGCTAGAATCAACATGTTATGTGATTATGTTATCTATATGTTTTATGTTATTAAAAGTGTTATGATATATGTGTATGTTTGTAGGCTTGGGCATATGACCCATATGACTAACAAGACCCCAAATGGGTTATGGGCATATGACCTACTTAGCTAGTAGGACCCCGCTAATCCCATGGGCATATGCTTGTTTAGTCTATGGGACCCCAAGTAATAATGGCCATTATAATAAGTGTATGTTATATGTATTATGTTAAGTCTTTATGTTTTCTTATGAAATTATGTATGTGACTTTGTGTTAGATTTTCCTTACTGGGCATTAGGCTCACTCCTTTCTGTTTATGTGCAGGAAAATAAGTTTAGAGGCGGAAAGATTCGTGACGCTTGGAGAATGTGTATCGATGATGAATGGAGTCAAGGGGCCGAGCGTTATTCGATTCGAGGATATAGTCTCCTTTTATGTTTTTATGGTTTTTATGTGTATTTTCCGCATTATTATGTAATGTCTTTTATTTTAAATCATGTTTTGTTTTAAAAAACAATGGGATCCCATAATCCTTCTTAGTATTCTGTTTCTTTGTAAATAACTCTTATTTTTCAAGTTACTCAATAAATTATGGTATTTTTGTAAAAATGTAAGTTTTATGTATAGTTTCGATAATGGTCCAATTAGTCTAGATTAGTGGGTCATTACAAAGAGGCCCCGGAAGAGGCGGGCTGGATCGGCTGGAGAGTCATTCGGAGAAAGTCGCCTCGCCGCGAAGGACCTTCCGGAAACATCGGCCCTTCCCATCCATCTGGCCTTACCCGAGGATGGGGAAGCCGTCTTGTGGGACAAGCAGTCCAAGCTTATTTCCCGGACCTAGGAGAGTGGCCGGGAAAGGAGGGACGAGACCTACAAGGCCCTGACGATTCGTCGTCTGGTTGAATTCTCTCAGCACCCGACGGCTTTCAGTGCCCCTCAGCCGATCGTGGATCGGCTAGTCGCCGAGACTGGCTTCCGCCCTAAGCTGAGGCAGGACACGACCCCATTCGCGACGGACCTGCTGGATCAGGTGGGGAACACCATGTCCAATCTCCAACTAAAGCGATATGCCACCATCGCCAACCTGGACATGTTGTTCATTTCCCAAGCTCTCTGCCATCAAGCCACCGCTGTAAGTTTGCTTTGCATCTTATTTCTCCTTTTCCTTGTTCAATAAGGACTCTTCTAACTTTGCTTTGTTCCAGGATGCTCTACTATCCCATCGGAATGTCGACCTGGTGGCCGAGGCGGCCATGAAGATGGAAACACTCCAGCTGGAGCTAGAGGCGGCTTTGAACCAAAGGGAAGCCGCCAAGGAAGCCTTGGCCAGGGAGACAGCCCAGGAAAACGAGTCCCTGGCCAAAGCGGTTGCTCAGGCCGAAGCAGACCGCGCGGAGTTCGATCGGGTCACTTTCCGGCTTGAAGAGGCTATGTCCCGAAAAGAAGCCGAGGCTGATGAGAAGATGGCCCTTTTGGAGGCAGAGCTTCTTCGAGTAAAAGTCACAGAGGAGGCAGCCATGACTCAGTCCATCCAGGACCCGGAGAGGGTCAAAGGTTTGGAGGCCCGGATCCTTGAGCTGGATGGCTCACTTTGCAAGGAGGTGAAGGCGCATGAGGAGACCCGCTGCGCAAAAGAGCAGGTGGACGACATGCTGCACGTCACCTTCGAGGAGGCCATCTACATGGCCTGGCGCAAGGACAAGAGCATGAACCTCTTGATCTTTCCTGACCCGGACTCAAAGAGAGCCGAATTTGAGGCCAAGGAGAAAAAGGACACGGAGCTCCTGGATGATGAAGCCTAGACCCGGATCTTCACCTTGCCTTTTTTCCTTTATCTTGTAATAACATTTTTACGGATGCGTACGCGTCCAAGACAATTTGTAGTGTTTTATCCAGTTTATGTTATTTTTGTTGCCTTTTTTTTTATCACCGTGCTGAGCGTCTGGTCCTGGTTCCAAAGGCCTGGACTAGATTATTCATGACTTTAACTTGTCAACTTAATTTAATCCCGTTATCCAGGATCCAACAGTGTGGGCCATTAGGGAGTTGATAGTCATTACTGAATCTACCCGTCCAGTCCTCAACTTCGAAAATCTAATGGCCTGGGCCATCGATGTTCAGGTAGTTTATTTTGAAACCTAGACTAGGCTCCCATGGCCTGGGCCGTACCACTTTTGCACACACCTGGGACCCGCATTCTAACAGTCGCGGGCTATGTCCTTGCCCTGGGGCATACCATATACTTTTATCCCCCAAACAGTGTTCGTCCGGGCGGGACCAGCCTGAGGCTTGGTCCTTTTTTTTATACCCCCAGACATCGTTCATCCAGGGCAAGACCAGCTTGAGACTTGGTCCTCTTTATTATACCCCCGGACATCGTTCATCCGGGGCGGGACCAGCCTGAGGCTCGGTCCTCTTTATTATACCCCCAGACATCATTCGTCTGGGGCGGGACCAGCCTGAGGCTCGGTCCTCTTTATTATACCCCCGGACATCGTTCGTCCGGGGCGAGACCAGCCTGAGGCTCGGTCCTCTTTATTATACCCCCGGACATCGTTCGTCCGGGGCGGGACCAGGCTTTGTCTGACGGGGTTTGTACCCCCCAGACCTTGCCGGTATCTGTTCATACCGGGGATGCCCCCCAAGTGAGCAGAGACTGGTCTGGGGTCACTTGAGTAGAGTTTTCATTGTTTAATAACATTTCTTTATGGTGTTTTGTACACACCATTTTTATTATTCAAGGAATCGCCCTGGGGCGTACATTATTTACAACAAAAATATAAAAATGGAACATGTTCTCCTGACTACTGATAGTATTTACGGAGATGTTCTGCGTTCCAAGCTCTTGGGACTTCCGTGCCATCGAGCCGCTTTAAACGGTATGTTCTGGGGCACACTTCGTGCTGGATCTCGTACGACCCTTCCCAATTCGGGCCCAGAACCCCCACCCCCGGATCTTGGGTGGCAGGGAACCAATTTTTCTAAGACAGAACATGTTTGGTTTTTACTGATTTCCAACATTACACAAATGTTCTCAATACTTTGTTTTGATACAAAATTTTATTTATATTTATATTTTTATTTTTGGGAAAAAAAAAACTAAATCTAAAAAATAAAATCCTAAACCTAAACCTAAAAAGTAAAATAAATAAAAAATAAATAAATAACTAAAAATGAGCCCAAAAACAAAAATTAAAAACAAATAAACAAACTAAAAATAAACCTAAAAGTAAAATAAACAAATAAAACAATTTAAAAAAATGAATAAATGAATAAATAAAAAAAATTACTAAGGAAAAAAATTAAAAGAGAAATTAAAAAAAATTATACTACTTTTATTTTATAAAAAAATAATAATTTACTATGCAAACCTTTAATTGTAGAATTACCTCCCCGGAAACGGCGCCAAAAATTGATATCGCTCAATATTTCCTAAGCGGTCGCAGTAGTAATCGGGCTATGTCGTATCCACAGAGAGGCAAACCCAACTAAAAATTTGATTAGTAAATAAAAGATAAAAATAAAGTAGAATTGAAGATATGGATTTTGTGAAATTAAAATTATAGATTAGAGAAAATGATCAGATAAAGGGCATGGCAAGGTAGAGATGCAGTGCTGTAAAACCTATTCTAATATTGATATTAATTCAAAACACAGTTGCAATTCTACACCATTAATTGCAACTGGAAGATGTATATGTTAAAAGCACAAATTAAATAATCTAGATTAAATTGAATCTAACTCCTAATTTCATAGCATATCATATTATATATCCAAGAGCGACAAAATACCACTGGCAGAATGCAGTAAAAGAGATACAATATAACAAATATACTAAAATAAATTAACAATCTAAGTTACATAAGAAAAGCATGACTGAACTTATGTAAAAGATGCTAAATAATTTTAGAAAAGAAATTAGAAGATGAGAAACAAAATAATTAATGAGATATGGAAATGAAGCATAAGAAGAATCAATATCACTATTGAGAATAAGAAGTACAAAAACTACACTCTAACCTCACCAATATTTCTAAAATAATTCACTAATTTTTGTCACCTAAAACAAGCAAAATTAAACTAGAAATAAGAAAAGAAACAAAATAATAAAGTGTATTTTCCCCACTCTACAATCTGATAATTTACACTGACTTTGGTTCTCTATTTATAGAGAAAATAGGACAAAAAACGTGTAAAATCGTGTACAAAATAGTAGGGGAAGTGGCTCAAAAAGATGATGAAAATGGGAAGTGGCTGCTGGTAAAGTGGAGACACGGATGGGACGTGCGTCAGATCGTGTCAGGCGGATGGGACGCATGTCAGGCGCGTCAGGTGGATGGGATGCATGTCAGGTGCGTCAGGTGGATGGGATGCATGTCAGGTGGCAGCTCGGATTAGACAGCGCGTCAGGGGGCGGCTGGCGGCTTGGCTGGCTGCTTGGGTTTTGGCTCCATTTTGGGCTTAGTTTTGGGCCATTTCATCTTTCAAAAATGTCATTTTTTTCATGATTTCTTCAATTTTAATTCTTTCTTTCTCCTTTCTTTTTCTTTGTGTCAAAAATATATTTTATTTCCTGAAAATTAAACACAAATTAAATTAAAATTAATATTTTCAAATATAAAATATATGATAATAAATCTATGAAAATCTTAATTAAAACTTAATTAATTTTACACTTTAAGATTAATAAAATGATATTTTTGAGCACTAATCACAACCCCCAACCAGCTTATTGCTAGTCTCTAGCAATTCAAGCGAAATGATAAATGTCAACATGATATATTTCTGGTCAAAAATTATAAAAAGAACTTAAGTATTAACACAAAATGTTAGTAACAAGTCAACCAGAGTTATCAAAATTACTTCGAATAAATCTTGAGTTGTAAGTGTATGCACCAAACTTGAACCTTCTTACCGCAAACCATAACACATAAAGCTTTTGAAATTATGCCAAGTAAAAGTCTCAACTCCATTAACCTCTCATGTAATTGAAAATATTTAAAGTTTAAGGGTTTCACTCATGGAGTTGGAAAAGAAGTAAGCACTCATCAAATGGGTATGTATTTAGGAAAAACTCTTAAATAATTATTGAAACGAAGATAGGAAATAAACTATTTGGACAACCACCATAAAGAGTACCACAAAACCAGTTTTTCGGGATTTTAAGTTAAATAGACAATATTTACATTTATTCTAAGAGTCATAAAATAGAACATGAAATTAATAAACACACTTTTTTTTTCTTTGACAAAAGAGACAACATAATTGAAAATGATAAAAATATTGCTCTTGTGTCTTTCTCCTTTTTTTTCTATTTTTTTTTTCTTTTTTCTTTTCTTCTTTTTTTTCATTTTTTTTATGAACAACATAATAAAAAGCTTAATAAGATTTGTCTATAGAAAATATTATCCCTAAAACATCATCCATTCATACCACAATACCTTGTCCAAATAATTATAACAATTTCTAAGAATCAATAAAAATTTAAAAGTTGTTTTCTCAAGTCTCACTTCTCACATCTCACACAAAAGAATGAATTACTTAAACATGGCAAATTTCTAAGCAAATATGTGCTAACAACCATCTTACCACAACAATTGGCATGTGCATTAGGTAACTCTAGAGAAACTCTTAGTAATACAGATAACAAAAATTGACTCAAAAGTAACATTTTGCAAAAATAAATAAGTAATTTTTAAAAAAATTTGACCGTGAAAATATTAACATGACAAAAATCAACATGAACGTGCATGAATATGCTCACCACCCCAAACCAAAATTAGACAATGTCCTCATTGTTTAAAAATTTATGCATGAAAAGCGTGAAATGAGAACATATAGAGAGTGAGCTAATGCAAAATGATATGATATTGATTCTTAGAAAAAGAAAAAAAACAAGACAAACTATCATAATTAAATAAAAAGGAAAAATAAAACAAATAACAAAAAATAAAACATACTAGAAATAAAGAAAGCAAGGAAAGATAGAACCTGATTAGCCTTGGTAAACCGGAGAAAAGTCTCCTCAGGTAGGTTCACCAACTCAATATTCTTGACTATCCAGTATCAAAAATGAATTTTCTTTTATCCTGTGTCTCAAAAATGGAAGCATTAGTAACATTCTCAGGATAAAGAAAATGTTCGTTGTCAGTATCATGGAGGAAATAGTGTGATTGATTCTTTGAGAAAAGTTTGTGGATTTCCTCCACAATAAGGTTTATCACATCAGTATGATAACACTTGTTTTCATTCGGAGTTGTTGGAAGAATTTCAGCATGAGGAATATTTTCACTCCGAATAGTAATGACATCATCCTCATCAAATTTTTTGGGAATAGGATTAGAGATTGGTGTCATTGTTTCCTCATCTGATTGGAATTGACTGAAATAATGTGAATTAACTTTATCGGTCAATTCTGAAAATTGAGTCCGAATTTCTCTAAGTTCCCCCATCATGTGTTTAGTAATGTTTCTTATGTCTTCAGTAAAGTTTATTTGTTCCTCCATAAATGTGTATAATGATTTTTCTAAGGAATTCGTATTAGTCCAGACATTATGTGGAGGTTCATGGTAAGAGTTAGAAAAATCGTGCTCAACATTCCTGCTAGATGGTGCCAATTCCCAACCAATCGGTGCACGGTAGTTGTACTTAGACTTCCAACTTGAAGCAACAGGGTTTTTCCAGCTAAGATTACTATTCTTATAGTAAGAATAGTATTGAAAAGCTTCCTCCTTTTCTCTAAGAGTTGAGTAATCTTGAGCAAAATGGTCGACTCTTTCACAGTCAAAATATGGTTCATCATACTCTACCCTTATGACCTCGTTACTTTCTCGACCATACTTAGCTTTCAAGTTTTCGAATTCTCTAGTCAAGAATTCTACTTCAGATTTAAGGTACTCTCTTTCGCTAAGTTGGTAGGCACCTCTAAAATTTCTAGTACCCTCAGTAGCACTAGATTTTGGATTGTTTTGAAGTGAAGAGAGATATATTGGATAATAGTACTCAAAACGTCGATGATCTTCTTCATTCATTTGTTTTTTTTTTTTTATATATATTTTTTTTGTAAGTATTATCAGCGCAAGTGTGTAATAGTGTAATAAGTATACACCAAAAATGTTCCCAGGCCAATTGGGAAGGCTGTCAAGGTACCACTTTAGGCCCAAGAGCTTTTCTAGAACTCCCTGAGGTTCTTAGAAAAGATTGGAGGGTAACGCTAACACAGACCTTATTTAAGAACCAATTTTTCTAAGACAGAACATGTTTGGTTTTTAATGATTTCCAACATTACACAAATGTTCTCAATACTTTGTTTTGATACAAAATTTTATTTATATTTTTATTTTTATTTTTGGGAAAAAAAAAACTAAATCTAAAAAATAAAATCCTAAACCTGAACCTAAAAAGTAAAATAAAAAAAAATAAATAAATAACTAAAAATGAGCCCAAAAACAAATAAACAAACTAAAAATAAACCTAAAAGTAAAATAAACAAATAAAACAATGTAAAAAAATGAATAAATAAAAAAAATTACTAAGGAAAAAAATTAAAAGAGAAATTAAAAAAAATTATACTACTTTTATTTTATAAAAAAAAAAATTAATTTACTATGCAAACCTTTAATTGTAGAATTACCTCCCCGGCAACAGCGCCAAAAATTGATATCGCCCAATATTTCCTAAGCGGTCGCAGTAGTAATCGGGCTATGTCGTATCCACAGAGAGGCAAACCCAACTAAAAATTTGATTAGTAAATAAAAGATAAAAATAAAGTAGAATTGAAGATATGGATTTTGTGAAATTAAAATTATAGATTAGAGAAAATGATCAGATAAAGGGCATGGCAAGGTAGAGATGCAGTGCTGTAAAACCTATTCTAATATTGATATTAATTCAAAACACAGTTGCAATTCTACACCATTAATTGCAACTGGAAGATGTATATGTTAAAAGCACAAATTAAATAATCTAGATTAAATTGAATCTAACTCCTAATTTCATAGCATATCATATTATATATCCAAGAGCGACAAAATATCACTGGCAGAATGCAGTAAAAGAGATACAATATAACAAATATACTAAAATAAATTAACAATCTAAGTTACATAAGAAAAGCATGACTGAACTTATGTAAAAGATGCTAAATAATTTTAGAAAAGAAATTAGAAGATGAGAAACAAAATAATTAATGAGATATGGAAATGAAGCATAAGAAGAATCAATATCACTATTGAGAATAAGAAGTACAAAAACTACACTCTAACCTCACCAATATTTCTAAAATAATTCACTAATTTTTGTCACCTAAAACAAGCAAAATTAAACTAGAAATAAGAAAAGAAACAAAATAATAAAGTGTATTTTCCCCACTCTACAATCTGATAATTTACACTGGCTTTGGTTCTCTGTTTATAGAGAAAATATGACAAAAAACGTGTAAAATCGTGTACAAAATAGTAGGGTAAGTGGCTCAAAAAGCTGATGAAAATGGGAAGGGGCTGCTGGTAAAGTAGAGACACGGATGGGACGTGCGTCAGATCGTGTCAGGCGGATGGGACGCATGTCAGGCGCGTCAGGGATGGGATGCATGTCAGGTGCGTCAGGTGGATGGGACGCATGTCAGGTGCGTCAGGTGGATGGGACGCATGTCATGCGCGTCAGGTTGATGGGATGCATGTCAGGTGCGTCAGGTGGATGGGACGCATGTCAGGCGCGTCAGGTGGCAGCTCGGATTGGACAGCGCGTCAGACGGCGTCAGGGGGCGGCTGGCGGCTTGGCTGGCTGCTTGGGTTTGGGCTCCATTTTGGGCTTAGTTTTGGGCCATTTCATCTTTCAAAAATGCCATTTTTTTCATGATTTCTTCAATTTTAATTCTTTCTTTCTCCTTTCTTTTTCTTTGTGTTAAAAATATATTTTATTTCCTGAAAATTAAACACAAATTAAATTAAAATTAATATTTTCAAATATAAAATATATGATAATAAATCCATGAAAATCTTAATTAAAACTTAATTAATTTTACACTTTAAGATTAATAAAATGATATTTTTGAGCACTAATCACCTGGCGACCGCGGAGAAGCTTTTGATGATACCATGTCTTTCATAGAAATATGTGAAGTGGATGTTGTCGAACTGCTTCCTGTTGTCGGATACAATCTTGTAGGGGAGCCCGTACCGACACACGATATTGTTGATGATGAAATCCAGGGCCTTCTTCGAGGTGATTGTACTCATGGGTTCCGCTTCAACCCACTTGGTATAATAATCGACGACCACAATGGCGTATTTCACCCCCCCTTCCCGGTCGGAACCGATCCCACCAGATCGATTTCCCACACAACGAAAGGCCAGGGCCTTGTCATCAGGGTTATTTCTGTTGGCGGGACTCGCGAGACCTTCGCGTACCTTTGGCACTGCTCGCACTTGCGGACATAGTCAATACATTCTTTCTTCATAGTTGGCCAGAAATATCCTTGGCGCATGATCTTTTTGGATAGACTGAGTCCAGTTGTATGGTCTCTGCAGAAGCCTTCGTGCACCTCATGCAGGATGGCGCTTAGTTCGGTTCCGGACACGCACCTGAGGTATGGCATGGACAACCCCCTGCGGTAGAGTTTTCCGTCCATCACGACATACCTGTGGACCTGGTACTGAAGCTTCCTGGCTGCGACCCTGTTTGCTGGCAACCCACTGGTTGTCAGATAGTGGATGAGGGGTCCCATCCAGGACGCGGTGTGGTCAATGGTGTTGATCACGGAGACTTGAATGCTTGGCATGGGGAGATGGTTAACGGGGACCAGTCCGGACAGCTCCGCTTCGGCATCGGTGGCTAATTTTGCTAGCGTGTCCTCGAACACGTTTTGCTCTCTGGGGATCTGGCGGATGGTGTGTCTCTTGAACGCTTGCAGTGTTTCTCTCATATATCACATAAGTTGCCATTCTCTCCCCTTTGGTTTGATATTCTCCCAAGACCTGCCTGACAACCAACTGGGAATCGCTGTAGATCTCCAGGTTCGTGGCCCCTACTTCCCGGGCCAAACGCAACCCGGCCAGCAATGCCTCGTGCTCGACCTCGTTGTTCGATGCTTTAAAAAGGAAATGCAGGGCGTTTTGAAACTGGTGTCCCTGTGGCAACACTAGGATGACTCCGGCCCCTGCTCTATTCTCGTTCGAGGCCCCGTCCATGAACACCTTCCATACGAACGCCGTGGGATCCGCGGGGTCATCCGCCTGGGTGATCCCGAAACATTCCACGATGAATTCGGCTAGGGCTTGCCCCTTGATTGAAACTCTAGGAACGTAGGCTATATTGAACTGACTTAGCTCCATGGCCCACTTTAAGAGTCTCCCTGACGACTCGAGCTTCTGCAACACTTGCTGCAAGGGGTGGTTGGTCAGGACTTTTATGGTGTGGGCCTGGAAGTAAGGCCGGAGTTTCCGGGACACCATCAGTAGACAAAATGTTAATTTTTCAATCAACGGATACCGTGACTCAGCCCCCAACAACCTTTTACTCACGTAGTAGACCGGGAGATAGGCTTTTTCCTCCTCCCGCACTAGTGCGGCGCTGATCGCGTGCTCGGTCACTACCAAATAGAGATATAGAGGCTCTCCGTCCACCGGTTTCGCCAAGATCGACACTCGGGCCAGGTTCACTTTCAGCTTTTGAAAAGCCTCTTCTCACTCGGCTGACCATTCGAAGCGTTGGCTTCCCCAAAGAACATTGAAGAATGGGATGCACTTGTCTGTAGCCTTAGAGATGAAACGGCTTAAGGCGGCTATCCGCCCGGTCAGACTTTGCACGTCTTTATGCTTCCGAGGAGAGGGCATATCAATCAGTGCCTTGATCTTGTTTGGATTGGCTTCTATTCCCCAGAAGCTCACTATGAACCCCAAGAACTTCCCAGAGGCCACGCGCGAAAGTACATTTCTTGGGATTCAGCTTCATCCCATACTTTTGAATGACCGTGAAAGCCTCGGCCAGGTCGTCCGAATGTTTCCCGAATGTCTTGGAGTTGACAAGCATATCGCCGATGTAGACTTCCATGTTTCGCCCCAGCTGGGCCCGGAACATTCGGTTGACGAGCCTCATATAGGTGGCCCCAGCGTGTGCTCCTGGTCTACTACATGCATGGAAATCTGATTGTAGCCAGAGTAAGCGTCCATGAAGCTTAAGATCTCGTACCCGGATGTCGCATCCACCATCTGGTCGATCTAGGGAAGCGGGAACAAATCCTTCGGGCAAGCCTTGTTGAGATCCGTGAAATCAATGCATGTCCTCCATGTCTCGTTCGGCTTCGGCACCAGAACGGGATTGGCCAGCCACACGGGGTACACAACCTCGCGGATGAAGTTGGTCGATGACAGCTTCTCTACCTCCAGCTTGAGGGCCTCGGCCCTCTCCATTCCCAAGGGCCTTCGTTTTTGTCGTACCGGGGTCGCGTTCGGGTCGATGTTCAATGCATGGCAGATGATGTTACGGTCAATCCCCGTCATATCTGAATGAGGCCAGGCCAGAATATCCTGGTTCTCCTTTACTTGGGCGATTATGGCGGCTCGGACCTCTGCCGGCAGATTTTTCCCAACTTGGATTATCCTGGTCGGATCAGTGTCACTAATGCACACCTCCTCAATCTCGTCCATGGGCTCCAGGACGCGGTCGTCTCCTATCCTCGGGTCTAGCTCATCTTCCTCCCGAACCATTCTTCCAGCAGGGGGAGGAGGAACCGGGTCGATGACTTCCTCGAAGGGTTCCTCCCAGACCATGTAGATTGGTCGGGTGGACACATGGTAGCACTTCCGAGCGCTCTTTTGATCTCCCCAGACTGTCCCCACCCCTCCGTTGTCGCAAGGGAACTTCATGCAAAGATGACAGATGGAGGTGATCGCCCCGAACTCGACTAGTGCGGGCCGGTCGAAAATGACATTGTAAGCAGTGGGGCAATCCACCACCACGAATGTGCAAAACTTGAACGAATGCTGCAACTCGCTCCCCAATGTTACGGGTAACAGGATCTTTCCCATGGGGAGTAACGCATCTCCATTGAAGTCGTAGATCTGGGTTGGGCATAATGTCAGATCCGCTTCGGTCAAGCCAATCGCGGTAAAGGCAGGCTTAAACAAGATGTTGATGGAGCTTCCGTCGTCCACCAGCACCTGGGACACCAGCTTGTTAGTGATATGGGCGTCTATGACTAGCGGGTCATGGTACGGGAAATGGACGTTACGGGTGTCGTCCTCTGTGAAGGTGATAGGGAGGTTCATCAGTTTCGGGCACTGAGTCAGGGACTGGACCAGAGCGCACACCTCCTGATCATGGTCGAGCTCGCTTAGGTAGAGTTTCTGATCATTCCTGGACGACCCTCCCAGGTGAGGCCCGCCCGAAATGGTGGCTACATGTCCGTCCATGCGAGGGGGTGTCGTCCAAGATGGATAAGACATTCCAGGGCTGGGTGTTTGCGCGACGGGGACCCCCTGAGGGGTGTGCGCCGTCGGACCCTATGCATATCCTCCCTGAGGCGAATATGCTCTGGGCGCACCCGGGACCGCGGGTTGTCTGGGACCTGCTGACAGGCCCGGGACTCCCACGGGCATCCTAACCCACTGGTGGAGATACCCCAGCTTGATCAGATTCTCGATCTCATCCTTGAGCTATCGGCACTCTTCAGTCGTGTGGCCCACATCCTAATGGTAGGCGCATCGTTTGTTGGTATCTCTCAGATTTCTCCCTCCTTTGAACATGGGGGCAGGCTTCCGGTAATGAACCGCCCTTTCTGTGGTCAGGAAGATGTTCTCCCTGGTGTCCACCAAATTGGTGTATTCCGAATACTGGGGCTCGTAGCCCCTCTTGCCTTTCTTAGCCGACTCAGACCGATTTTGGCCCTTGTCGAACCTCTTCCCTTGTTGCACTTACCTCAGTTCCCCCCACCTGGGACTGTTGGGCCCCGACGAGGGCAGCGCTGTAACCCACTGGTGCGGCTCCATATCCGGAAAAGGGGGCAGACTAGACCGGGGTATATCCTGAAGAGGCAAGACCGTACACTGTAGGCATGGTGTAGGTAACCCTGGGCGTAGCCGCCGAACCTAGGGCAACCGGGGGACTGACGTAGGGCTGTGCCGGGAACTGCACCCCGTATCCCGGGAACGCTGGAGCAATGGGCTGAGGCGCCGACGGCCATCCGAACGCCTGGATCTGAGCCTTCTCCCAATTGATGAACCCCTGGGCCCTCCTTATGAATTCTTCTAAGGTAGCAGCCTTGATACATTGCATGTCATCCCAGAGGGGGGACCCGGCCCGGATCCCGGATTGCAATGCCACCAGGCGTTGCCCATCGTCCACCTTGGTCTTGGAGGCCTCCACGATGAAACGTTTGATGTAGGCCCTCAGTGTCTCTGCGGGGAGCTGTTTAAGATTGGCGAAGGCACTGATTTGCATGTCCATCCTCATGGCGGGCATGAACTGTTTGCAAAACGCCAATTGTAGCCCTGACCAGGATTGGATGGATTCTGGCTTGAGTCTCTTACACCATTCCTCGGCAGGATCGCCTAAAGTGATCGAAAAACAGAGACACTTGTCGTCATCACTAACGTGGGCCACGGTCATAAGTCGGTTGTACCGGGACAAATGATCCCTGGGGTCGGTGTTCCCGGTATAGGCAGTGAGACTCGGCATCTTGAACCCCTTGGGGAGCACAGCGTCCAGGATGTGCCTCGCACAGGGCTCTTTTTCCTCCTCATCAGAGTCGGTGTCCGCTCCTTCCTACTTGCGAACCAAGCGATCCGTGACTTTTTTCAAAATGGCCAGTTGCTCCATGAGCTGCCTGGCCATGCCATCCTCTAGGGGAGCTCTCTCATTCCTCCTGTCATTGATGTCATTCCTAAGGTCGCCACCTCAGGGGCGGATCTTTTCCTTACGGGCCCATTCTTTCCTAGCGTTCAGCCCATCGCGCAGGTCCACCCAGGACGTGTCGTCCCCAGAACTAAGGGTGTGATGTTCCCCGCTATGCAGGCGTTCCCGGTGATTTTTGTTCACTGAAGCATTGGGGTGCAAAGACCTTTCCCATCCGGCTCATCCTGGGGCATACCGGGGCCTAGCATCCCACGGCCGCGTCCCTTGCGGATCGATCGGGTGGCCCTGTCCTCGGACGGGACGCACCTTCTCTTTCCTAGGGAGCGGCCGGGGAAGGGTCCCGGCTTTCGAGACGGGGGGATTTTTCCCTCGGCCTTCTTTTTCTCCCGGTCTGGGTTTCCTGGGCCTGGCTCAGGAAACTACTCCGGGGGAGGGGTCAGCCTCACATCTTCGGGGGCTCTGGTTCTGGCCTGCGGAGCAGGCTGTTGCACTCCCGGAGGCGGGCCAGCTGGGAGATTGGTCGCCGGACCCTGCACGGCTATGAATGCATGTAAGGCTTGGAGGGACTCTTGCATCCGTCGAGATGCCTTCGCCTGCTCAGCAATCCTGGCTTCCTGGTCCAGGACTTGCTGCCTCAGTCTAGTCACCTCCAGATCCTCCTGGTTGGGGTCCACTCCTGGGATCTCGGGATCCTCAGCTTCGTCATGGTACTCCCCCTCATTTCCCTCCTCTTCCTCGTAATAGTCCTCCTCGTACTCCGTTCCACCTCCGTAGTCTTGTGACTCGTCAGGGTGGGATGTCTGATGAGGAGCGTCCTCAGGTGGATTTTGAGGAAGAGGTTGGGTGGGCAGCGGCTCTCCATTGCCCTGTTCTAGGTTAGTAGGGTCGAAAGTGATGTGTCTTGTTTTCACCATTGTTGTAGAGGTTTGATGTCAACACTAGCTTTCTCAGGCTCTCAATGAAAGCACCAAAATGTTTACCGAGATTTTTAGAAACTATAATAATAAAAGATAAAAGAGATTAAGAGAAAGGGTAAGCAAGCTTTTTACGTAGTTGGGGCGTTAATGAGCCTTAGTCCACGAGACAGTTGTATTAGAACTTAGAGAGTCTACAATAATGGAGTTTTCTCTTAGTTTTAGTAGGGTAACAGTATGCATGCTCCCCAGACTCCCTTCTCTAGTGCTCTGTTACATGTATTTATAGGTTCACAGGAGCATTTGGCGTGGGTCGGGCTGACCCGGGCCCAACAAAGGTATAAATATTACTAGCTTCTCTATCGGAAGCCCAATACAGAAGAATTAAAACATCAAAGAAAAATGCTAACTTGGGCCCATTAGACCAGCCCAAAATGTAACTATCATCTGACAAATTGGAGCTTTTGGTCTGGGCATCTCGAATTACGAGACAGATTCAGGGGACAAGATCAGTCAGAGCAGTGGCGGCACAGGTCTGAACCAGCGGTGTACAATCCTGATGTAACGCCCCAGACTCCAGGGACCGTTACGGTGTGCCTTGTAAACAGTGCTAAACTCGCTAACCGAGTCATTTGGCCAAAATCGTGAACTAAGTAAGAGTAGCGGTTTAGGGATTAAAAACTTTGGTTAAGATGTAACGATTCACTAGAACGTTTAATATATATACATTGGGATCCCGAGAATATAATTTCAGTGTCTATTACAGAAAATATTTACAACAGGTCGTTCTAAGCGACAAAACAGGGTTCGACCCTAGTTCCACTTTAAACCTCGGCCGTGGCGGACGAGCAGCTGCATATGTACACATCATCACCTAATCTCTCCAACTCAAGGATGGTCTAGCTTCCTCTTGCCTTTACCTGCACCACGTAGCACCCGTGAGCCGAAGCCCAGCAAGAAAACACCGTATAACATGATATAATATCAACAGATAACATGATGTAATATCATCAGGTAACATGATATAATATCAACAGATAGCTCAATTGATAGGTGGTTCCTTCATAAGCTTGATCAGGATAGGTGTGATGGACCCAAAACGAGTATGTTTAAAAATTTATACTCGCATGCGCACGAATCGTTCATATAGAATAGTGATCGTGTAAGCAAGGATGTCGAACCCAAAGGAGTTGTCTAAAATTGAAAAGGAAACTATTTTAAATCAAAATTAATAAATTCTAACCTAGCTCCAAAGATTGATGAGAATTTGTGATAAGAAAATAAACTAAAAGATAATAATAAAGATATTAAAGCCAATATATAAACATAAATTAATAATAGAAATCAAGATAGTAAAATAAGATTATTAAGATAATAGAATCCACAAAATTTAAGTTCAATAATATTTATAAGTATATTGATTCCCAAGTTTTAGTGATAGTTAAAATAAATCAAACTATCATTTTCTAAATAGATTTATAATTTTAAGCACAAATTTCTTCCAAAAAGATAAGATTTTTCTTCACTTTTCAAAGTTATAATTTCAAAGCATTTAGTGTAAATCAATCTAATGAAATAACAAATAAATCAATAAACATTATTTATAAGGAAAAACATAATATTTTTGTTCTAAGCATGGATGTGTACAATTTAATGACACATCTTACACAAAGAATATTATGTTTTTTCACTAATGAAGAACAAAGTGTAAATATGTGCTAACAATCCAAAATACATGATATTTAAGATGAAAGAAGATATTTGAAGAAGAAAATTCCATAAACTTTGTTACACAAAATGGGAAATCAACATACACAATAAATACTATCTAGTTACAAATTGTTTCATCATCACCTTAATAATCTTAAAAAAATTAGAAACACATAACTAGAATAGCAAATACACACTAAAAATTACAAACATAAATAGGAAAATTTGGAGGAGAAACCCCCAAAATTTCCTCTAAAAACACATAGAAAAATAACCAAAAAGAAGAAGAAGAAGAAGAAGAAGATGAAGAGAATAGAGAGGTTTTGAAATGTGTAGAGTTTTTGGTATGGTCACCTCCCTCCAAAATGGACACTAAACTCCCTTATTTATAGCCAAAAAATGATAATTAAAATAATCAATTTAAATTAATTAAATTGATTAAATTAATTTAATTAATTATAATATGGAAAATAGAGGTAAATTATATGGAATAATAATGATGTTTTGGGGGTAAAATATGTAGAAAGTGAGGTAAAATATGTAGAAAGTAGGGTAAAAATGTGGTATTTTTGGACAAGGGGACAAATGAGACATTGTTGGGCTCAAGAATTTAAGGCATGCATGGGGTGGTGGTTGGGCCGAATTGGGCTGTTGCTGGCAGTTGGGGCAGGCAGCTCATGGGGGCTGACCGAATGCTGAAGGAGACCTTGGTGGCAAGCTGCTGGGTCGGTGAGGACAGCTGGCGTCGTTGGTGGTGTGTGGCATTTGGAGGAGCTGACTTGGTCTTTGGCTGAAGAGAAGAGTCAACGTGGGAAGGCAGCAGGAGTGATTAAAGGAGAAGCTGCTGAAGGGAGTGCTTCGTGGGCCAAGTGGCTGTTGGGCCTAGAAGGTGGCAGGGCCCATGAGGCTTATGGCTTTTGAAAAATGCCATTTTCTTTCTTCTTTTTCAGCTTTATATCGTTTCTTTTCTTTTCTTTTCAAAGCCCACAAATACAATAAATTCCCTACAAAATAAACATAAAATAAATCATAATAAAATATTTTCAATTATAAAATAAATCAATTTAATTATTTGAAAATATTAATTATAACTTAATTTATATTTAACATTTAATTTCAATGATACAACATTTTTTACGTCAAACTAAACAATAATAATTCAAATAATTAACTACAATATTTTACAACAAAATAACTATAAAAACACACAAAAATCTAAAAAATTAAAATAAACCTAATAAATTCAAAATTACTTAAAAACTTAATAAATTACTTAAAAACTCAAGAATTAAGCAACAATTAGCACATAAAAAGTGGTAAAATAACTCTATTTTGTAGAGTTATCAAGGTGCATGGTGGTAGTTACCAACATAACCATCCTCCCGACTCTAGAGTTGTAACTAAGGACAGCGTCCCCCAGCCATGTGACAAACAGTCACCGGGGTCATATACCTTGGCTG
Source organism: Humulus lupulus (assembly GCF_963169125.1). Lineage (NCBI taxonomy): Eukaryota > Viridiplantae > Streptophyta > Magnoliopsida > Rosales > Cannabaceae > Humulus > Humulus lupulus. The sequence continues at coordinate 11,066,449 of NC_084797.1, read as the reverse complement.
AAATCATCTGGTCTTAGACCAGGTAAGCGCTTATAGTTCTCATTGACCTTCCGGTCGGTCCAGCACTGATACCCTATATGGGTCATCCAATGCCGACCTCGATTAGATCTAATCTCCATTTGGCCCGGCGTTCGCAACGCACTGCCACTTCTGACTCTTGGGTCAGTGAAACTCGACCAGTGCTCAGCCCGTTGTGAACTTAACTAATAAGTCACAGCTTCACAGACGGATCTGACACCATTGCCGATTCTGACTAATAAGTCAGCGCCATACACAAGTAAGCCATGCCACCAAACATATATCACATATCCAATATCCATAAACAAGGCATTCAACACGCTTATTTAACAGATACTAGTACAATTAGGTCCATGCACAACACAGAGGCTCAAGCTCTGAACAACATCATACCCAGTATACAGAGCATGTCCTAATCACATGTTTCTCATGCATCATATGCAATATATCCAACAATCCAACATGCACCAATATCAGCCATGCATGTCATGTTTAATAGTCAACCAACATGCATCAGGAATAGCCATGCATGTCACACATAATAATCAACCGACATGCATCAATAATAACCATGCATGTCATATTCAGTAGCCAACCAACATGCATCAATAACAGCCATGCATGCCACACATACATAGGGTGTAGTTTTCTTACCTCAGATTCGAGCTAGAATAATTTAAAGAACGACCCTTGAGAACGATCAACTTTTAGTCCTTTAGCGGTCACCTAGTCATAACCAAATATAAGATACCATCAATAAAAATGGTCAACATAAATTCCCAAATCAATATCTAGCCTCCGGGACATCAATCCCCACTTAACCGGGTACTAGGTACAACCCCGAGGCCTAAGGCTTGAATCCCCAAGCTTAAAATACCATTTTGGTCAAAAAATGACCTTAAGGGTTGCGGCCCTCCCCAGCTGCGCCGCGGCGCACCCTCAAACAGAGAGGGCCTCCCTACCAGACGCCAAGGGCCGCGGCGCTCCACAGCCGCGGCGCGGCACTCAGCCCAGACCAGCAAAAAGACCACACGCGAACTCAGTTTTCCCCTGTATTTTTCCTCTCAAACCAGCCCTTCAAACCAACTGAAAACCTCCTCCAAACACACAATTAAACCCCTAAACATAACCCATAATTTCCCCTCATCAAAACCCAACCTAAACTTCAATTAAAACCTCCTCAAATCCATACTTCCATCAAGAAACCAAAAGCTAAAAACTTAAAACGAAAACAGGGTATAACCAGAAACTCAATGGATAAAACTCACCTCAAACCTGGAATTAAATCCTCTCCAATAGCTGAACCAAGCCTAAAACCTCAGCCCCTTGATCTCCTAGCTTGATTCCACCCTTTGAGCTCAAAACTCCATTGAAAGAAAGAGGAAAATGGATGTACGGGAAGGAGAAAGTTCTTACTCTGTTTCTACAGCCTTCCAAACCCCAAAAACTGATATAAATCCTTAAGGTCAAAAGGCCATAATGCCCTTAAGCCAAATAAATCCCTCTAAAAGCTTCCGAGGGTAAAACCGTCATTTCCCGCCTATCTCGTTAATTATAATTAACGCTCTCCAATTCACGCTATTCTCAATATTCCCAAATACCAATAAATCATATCTCATTACCCTTTAATTCCCGGTAATGCTCTAATCATTAAAATGACCCCGAGACTCACCCCGAGCCCCGAACTTAAACCTGTTATGACTAGACCGAACACTTACATCTCATGATCGTCTCATGCCGATTAGCTCGAACCAATCCATCTTATAATGTGGCTATATTAATTAATCACAACCATGCACCCAAAATATACAATTACGCCCACAGTGGCCAAATTACCAAAATACCCTTATAATAATAAATACTCCCATATGCATGCATTTACCATCATATAATAATATAATTCACATGAACATGCATATAATCATTAAATACTATAATAAATCAATTATGACCCTCCCGGCCTCCTAATCAAGGTCCTAAACCTTATTAGGAAATTTGTGGCATTACACCTGAGGTGGCCTTTATCGTAGGTGAAACGTGGGGACAACTCCCACGCTTCATAGGGCGGAGTCAGGGTCATGGATGCTTTATCCTGCCAACCTTGGGGACTCGACCTGGGTTCGTTTACCTCTGTCCCTCTCCATTTACCATGCGCCCGGATCATCCACCAGGAGCCCGGATCGTTTACCAGGCTTCAAGACCATTCGTACCGATCCCGACTGTTACCCCCAGCCAGTTGAACCGTCTCCCGGATGGCCTCACCCAGAATTGGGCTGTCGATATCCATCCTGCTCCTTGCCAAACGAGCCCGGACTGGGCCCAACCTCAATTGGGCAGTTAGTGGGCCTGGAACGCAGTCCCAGGCCCACGGCAGGAAACAAGGATAACAAGTAATGACCATTTTGAGTTGTAAATAACCTATAAATGTTTTGATGGGCCCATGAACAGTTTTATGCATTTAATAAAATATATCCTTTCCTTTTGATTGGTTTTCCACCTTAGCCTGTTAATAACACTTAGAAGCACGATTTTAACCAAAGAACTCGGGTAGCGAGTTAAATTTCTGGTTCACCGGTCACCGTAACTGTTCTGGAGTAACCAGGGCGTTACATGGTCCCTCTTCCTTTTTGCCGCATCTGCCAGGGCCGCGGCTTCCACAGCCTTGATGTGCTCGAGGGCCAGTTCCTCCCTCAAGGCTGGATCATTCTCGCATTGTATCCTCCGGAGGCTAGGGGCCCTAATCGTCTGGTTGGCTGCCAACATCCCAACCACTCGAAGATTTTCGGTGTTAACATAGCCCCCTACGTCCAGGTCCTCCGATCCAGGATCAACTGGGTGAGGGGAGTCTGGGCATAGGGTCATGTCATCTAGGGCAATAAGTTGAAAATGGTGAATAAAAAGTGAAAAACAGAATTAAACCAGGAAACGGGAAGCTACTTACCCACTCGCTAGAAGTCCAACGTCAGCGTGGGGTTCTTGTCCAAAAGAAACCCGGATGTCATGAACCAATAGTGTCTGACATCCGGGGGGTGCTTCCATGAGCTGGTGGGGGTAGCGTAGTTGCCACAAGGTTTCAATCTGTAGAAGTCATCCAAAGTTTTGTCCTTGGCATTAAGTTGCGGCTCCAGTTTGTAGAAGTACAACACCTCTGCAAGATTCGGGTCCGGGATTCCCTTCGCCATGCAGAAAATGTGCCATCCCGCAAGCAGTCGATATGCTTAAGGCAAAAGCTGGAATGGCGCAATCCCCACGAACTTGAGGAATTGCGCGAAGTAATCGTGAAGCAGAAGAGTGGCTCTCGCACTGATGTGGCCCACGCTCTAGGCCCCGAATTCGCCCGCAGCGGTATGGGCTTTTTCTTCTTTTCTGGCCAGACGGTTGTAGAACAGTCCGGGAGTCGATTCCATGCCCAAATGTTTTTCCAGGGCGTACATCATTCGAGAATTCCGGAATAAGTTCTTCACCCCATCCATCTCCCATATGTTGCCACTGGGAGCTTTATACCCCAGCAGAGTGAAAAGGGTTATTTGAATGTGTTCTTCTTAATGGAGGGTGACGCCGGAAGTCATAGCTGATGATCTGAGAACAAAAGGAAGCAAAACAAACCAAGCAGTCAGCACCAAAACCCAAAAAGGTCAGTTAAGGTACGGGGGCTCTCCTACGAACTGCTTGGAAGAGTCCCCTCCGGATCAAATCTGGGATCACCAAGGATCCACAAGATCCTGATCGGGAACAAACAAGAAGGATTCTTGCTAAAGTTTTCCTAAGCCAGCCTATTGCCGTTTGTCCCGGGAAAACCCGAACTTGAGAAGATCCAGGACGGCCCTAGCAACTTTTTCCTCGCCTACTCTAACGCACCCAGAGCCACCCTAACAGAGGCGATGGCTCTAGCAACCTTACGGTTATAAAAATAGTAGGACGGTATGATAAATGCGAGAAAATAAAAGCAAAAGTTAGGAAAACTTACTGGAAAGTACTAGTCGTGAAGAATGGCGTATGTCTGGCGATAGTGACGGCAGAATCACCGTTTTGAATAGGCGGAGGCGATGCAAAAGTTCGTCTATTGGACAAGCCGAGGTCGTCCGTTCAGGCAAAGGTGCGGAGATCAGGCACGTTGGAAATAAGTGACGGCGAAGGTGAGGTAGCTGATGGTGAATGTCGTCGGCGATCTCGGACATAAAAGGTCCCTTGTGCAATTTCGTGTTGAGAGTGTAAAAATTTTAAATGAGAATCTAAGGGTATTTATAAGAACCGAGAGGTTGTTTTTGATCTGACGGTTCGGCGTGATCCCACCCATCGGACGGTCCTGGATCATGCAAGGACATTAATTGGCCTACTCGAGAACTGGATCACGGTTACCCAAAGGTGCAATCTGCGTCGCCCTGATCCAATAGCCCAGAGGAAGAGCACCTCAAAGTTCATCCCATCCAACAGTCCTCTTTGACGCAGAGATAATAAAAAGGCCGTTCGTGCGGATGGGACGCTACAGAAGTCGAGCCGATATTTGACTGCCAACACAGTAACCAATAGAATGTTTTCTGACCCTTCAAATTCAAGTGCCATCGATGCACCAATCGCAAGAGGACATGTACGCACTTCACGATGAAGCAGAGCGAACGGGAGGCCTCCAGATGGCCCTTAAGTAAATGAACCGGGGATCTGGTAAACGAACCCGGATTCTTGTAAATGGACCAAGCTTTTTGGATTTGGTCCATGACATTGAAACAGGGGCTCATTCCACGACCATTCAGCAAGCAATGCCCCCCGTCAGCGGACTCGTCGCCTTGGAAGTGAATCGGGAAGCACTGAGCTGGTCCGGGAGGGCGACAAGCCTCCACCGCGCAAGCCCAGATGAAGGCTTGGGGGGTAATTGTTATCCCCGTTTCTTCCCAAAATGTACGGATCCAAACTCTAAGTTTATGGGCCGCCTTCTAGGGAGTTAAAGCCCAGATCAGGCCCAGTAGACGAAGAGAAAACGAATACTGGCAGTCCAAGTCTCGGTAAGGCCCAAAGGGCATCCGGAAGTATAAGCCAAGACCATCGCCGGGGCATGTTGCATAAACCCGGGACCGCGTACCGGGATGCTCCCGAGATGCAATAGAAGAGGTCTTGGCTCCCAAGTCCGAGATTAGGTCGGGATCGCTGTGGATGAACCTGTGTCCTGGTAAACGAACCGGGACCCTGGTAAATGAAGAGGGACGTTGGTAAACGGTTCTGGATCGGTTGGCCGAGTTTGGCATGATAAAGTGTCCCCGATACTGACATCATCCCACGAAGTGTGGAGCTATGTCCCCATAATTAACCTGCGGATAAGGCTACATCGGGAATGTACGACGTCTGTTCAGAACTGCGCCGCCACTACACTGACAGATCTTGTCCCCTGAATCTTCCTCGTAGCCCATAACACCCAGATTGAAGCACCTGTTTGTCACGAGTCTTATAATGTGATCATGTTTGGGCTGGCCCAATGGGCCTTGGTTAATATATGTTTTATATTTCAATCATTTGTATTGAGCCTCCATCAGAGAGCAAATAATATTTATACCCTTATTGGGCCCAGATTAGCCCGGCCCAAGCCCAATGCACTCGCTTGCCTATAAATATGAATAGTGGTGCATTGAAGGAAAAGGGGAATTTCGCTAGTAAGTGATTACTCTGCTAAAACTTGTAGAAAACACCATTGTCAAAAGCTCTCTAGGCTCTAATACAACTGACTTGTGGACTAAGGCTCTTTAACGCCCCAACCACGTAAAAACTTTGCTTGTAAATTCTAAATCCTTTCTTCTTAAGCTCTCTTATCTTTTATAATTCTAGTTTCCGAAAAACTCGGTAAACAAATGGTTTTTCCACCATATTGGTGGAATGACTATTCCATTTGAAAATAGAAAGAAAGACCATTCTAGTGCAATATTGAAAAAAAAATTAATAATTTTTTTATTTATATTAATCTTTATTTTATTTTATTCCTATTATTTTTTTCATTCTTATTCATATTCCTCTATTTTCATTCTTCCAACTAAAGGACAACTTAGATTCTAAGAAAAATTAAATTACTTAATTTTCTAATAAAGCATATTAGCCTATGAATAGAAGAGAGAGATTAAGAGTATTGGCAAAGGTAGAGGGAAGAAGTGGTGGTCATGTCTCCTTCAGCTGTTGTAAAAAGTAAAAATTAATATTAGAATTTTTAAAAAATAAAATGTATATGTTTCAGATTAATTTATTTAATTTTTATTTAAAAATAATGGGTCCCTATAATTTGATTCTGGCGTGGTCATTGACTAAGAAAAAAGAAAATGTTAGTGTGAATTGTTATTGCAAGCATAATTGAGGAATGGCGTAAAGGAGTGAGTAAAAGAGGCAAAATTGAAGAATCTTATTGAGTTGGAACTATGGATGGAGGGTGGTAAAGTAGGGGAGGGTTCTATTTAATTAGTAGATATCAATTCTTCAAATAAGTACAATTCAAACAAAAAAATCTTCAACTTCAAATAAGTATGCTTAAGGACATTACATGTATATTGCTTTCTTTTGATTATAAAATGATTTTTTTAATAATATTTTCATGGTATTGAATTTAAAAAAAATTAAATTAAATTTAAGCTTTTTGAGCCTCGATGTTGAACTCACTCCTCTGATTTCCTCAGCTTCAATCTTCAAATTTGAGCCTCGACAAACCTAGCTCCACTTAGTCCGTGTAGTTAACCACCCTCGCGACTTCCCAGCCTTGTCTGATGTGTCCAAGCCACCTGCGACCAAATTTGAAGAAGTTTCATCCATCTTCGTCCCAACCACTTGCATCCATCGAATGAAGAAGAAGAAGGATATGGAGGAGGAGAAATATTTTAGGGTTTTTAGTTATTTGTTTAGGTTAATTTAAATAATAATGTTTAATTAAATCATAATTATTTTTTCATTAAAAAGTTTATATCAAATTTATTTAATATTTTTCTATTTTGGAAATTATTTTTAATTTTTTTTATAAGGATTTAAATCATAGTTTAGATTTTTTGAGTTAACTTAAATCATAGTTTATAAAAAAAAAAATGTAAGATTTGATTAAATTTAAATTATTTTTATTATAATGATTTATTTTTAATTTATTAATTTAATAAGAAAATATATTCTTAACATTTTTAAAATTACACATTTAGAATGCAGCATTGATGTAGCCAAGACACATCAGCTAGTAAAGAGTCACGTTAATATTTCATTAGTCGCATTGGACAAAAATGGATGGAAGTCTTACTTTACAACAATGTCAATAGTTTGGAATGCGGCCTTATAATTCAAAGGCAAAAATTCTTAATAATCTTTAAATAAAGGTACTAACATGTGTAATTAATTAAATAATTGGCATTTATACCGTCAATATAATTAAATTAATATATAAATAAACAATTAGTAAAATTTAATATTTATATCATAAATATTCCTTATTGTAATATATTAATTCGATTTTATAGTTATTTCTTTACTCATCTTACTATTATGAGAAAATTGAACACACCCCCATAATAAACATCATTTTCTAGGGAAGCTTGGAAAGTATCATCGACGATACATAAAAAAAAAAATCATAATAAATGCATATTTCTTGGTGCCATAACTTATGAAAAGAATATATATTACACGAAATTTTAACTTCACAATATATCTGATTGATTATAATCGATATGAAGAATATGCTGATTAAGTTGAATGTAGAGACACTTGCATAGAGATTAGGAGAATATCTAAGTTCTAACAAGATATGACCCAGTTTTCTCTTTTTCCTTCTTCTCCTGAACTAGTTGACTTCCAAATAGTTCATTGGTGGAGAATAATTGAGATATATATGCACCTCCAAGAAAGCAATCTAGTGGTATGGTATCTTTTATCATAAAAGGAAAAAAATATGTATAGATGGTTTATACCAAAAAAAAGAGGCAGAGAGAGAAAGAAAAAATACAATGAATGATCGCACTCAAAACAAATATAGGACTAGTTTAGTATAATTGTGTTGTGGGAAAAAGTAATTGTAGTCGTGTTGTGGGGAAAAGTAGTTGCAGTTGTGCTGTATGAAAAAGTTGCTGAGTGTTTGGTAAATTATAAGTTTTAAAGTACTATGAGTTGTAAAAGTTGTATCAGACTGTTTGATAATTAAAATATTGTTAAATATTAAATGAGCATAATAGATGCCATATTTATTTTTAAAACAAATTCACATATACTAAATATACTTAATAGATTTCAATATAAATATTGTATTTATTTAAACATGTTAAAATTATTATTTTTTTCTAAAATATGAAATTAATATGTATTTGATAAATTATAATTTTAAAAATACTATAAGAAGCAAAAAGAATACTATAGTGTATAACAAACTCTCTATTAAAGTGGTTTGTTAATATAAAAATAAAAAAAATTATTTAAAAATATCTAATAAATATAAATGATAAAAATATTTTTTTAAAGAAAATAAAAAATATTTAAGATTTAAATATTATTTATTTTATTATCATATTAATTTATTTTAAATACTTTTATTTTGAGTTATATATAATAAAAAAGTAAATAAATAGATAAAATATATTTACTGCAAAGATGTCTCAAAAAGCTGATTTTAGAAAAAATTGTGTCAGTTTTAGTTTTTAACTATAGTTTTTGTATAAATTATTTAATAGACTACTTTCTAACTGTTTATCAAACACCTTTATTACATAACTTTTTCATAAATCAACTTTTAGTTTATCTAAAAGTTGTCCCAAACAAGCCAAGGTTGTTAAAAAACAAATATAATAGGGTTATATTTTATAAGATAATATAATTGTGTGATTAAATAAATCAAACAATGTATGGAGGAGTTATAAATCTAGTAACTTATTGTTACATATTTGTAATTTACACTCTTAAATGTGTAAAAGAGTTATATATTTGTTTGATTTGAATCAAATGTAATTTATAATGTATATAGCTCTTATACATCATATTTTATCACTTATAATGTCTATAAATGATAAAAAAAACATTTTGGAAATTTTGAAACATTTTTGCTTTTTTTTTTCTTAAATGCCAAAAGAAACAAGGTGGTGATGTTTCATCCATTGTGTGGTGACACATCGCCACTAAAATGCTAATAGGGAACATGTACCTGTTACATAATAACTCTATTTGGGAGCTATTTTGTAATGTTTTGCTCTACTCTAATTGGTCTTGTAACTTTTCTTTATGTTCATGAACGCTTAATTAAGGTTTTGTAACAATTAATGGGTTGGTAGATGATTTCAAATTTAAAGAAGTGTTTAAACTTTATAAATAGTGATCATTTTGTTCCCATGAGAGATTTTTACATTCTTAACCTAAAAAGCACTAGGCTGAGAGTGATAGACTTTATAATTCTCAAAAATATTTTTAGAGAGTATTTTGAGAATGTTCTTGTGAGGAAGGAAATAACTTTTTTGGACAACATCTTTTGAGACTTGTTTGAGCCTTGGAGTTCTTCTTTTTCACTTTATTCTTTATTCTTGTGATATTTACTTGTAAATTTGTGTCTTGAGTTTATAATCTTCATTCTTTTCATGTATTTTATTCTTGGTTCTTGTTTATATTCTTTTGTAGTTTGGTTGTAACCATTCATTTTAAGTGTAATGTCTTGAGTTTATAATCTTCATTCTTTTCATGTATTGTATTTTTGGTTCTTGTTTATATTCTTTTGTAGTTTGGTTGTAACCCTTCCTTTTAAGTGTAATATTTCCAACAAAAATGACAATAAGATTGGAAAATAATGGCCAACTAGGTGAAAATGACATTAAAACAATGAAAAGGAATATAATTTATTTCTGATGTAAGTATAAGAACATCTCCAATGAGAGACATAAAAATTGTATTAAATTTAGCACAAAAAGTAAATGAATGGTATATATATATAGGGAGCGACTACAACGCATCCTTTTTTTTTGCAACACCGGTGCATCCTTTTTCTATTTCGGCACCTGAATAGTTATAATCCAAAAAAAATTTATATGATGATATACATTATAGCTATCTAGAACATCCTACAAAATTTCAAGAAATTCTGAATAAATTATGGTACCAAAACAGAGTCTAAACTGTCTGTTGCACGCGTGCCTGTTTTTTTTGTGCGCGTGTAAAATTTGACAGTTTGAACTCTGTTTTCGGCTTCGTAAACTATTCAGAATTTCTTGAAAATTTGCAGGATATTCTAAATACCTACAATGTACACCGTCATATAAAAAAATTTATGATTATATCTATCCAGGTGCCGAAAATAGAAAAGAATGCACCGGTGTTGCAAAAAAAAATGATGCGTTGTAGTCGTTCCATATATATATAATACCACTTTTACAATTATGCTCTAATGCACATTGGTGTAAAAATTATGTAAAATAGTCTACATTTAATGCTAATAACAAATAATATACCAAAAATAATAAGTAATGGCAAAAAAATAAATAAAAAATGAGCATTTATTGCCAATAATAAATAATATATCAAAAAATATAATAAAATAATAAGTGATCACAAAAAGGTGAATATTTATTGGTGATCCAAATTTGGATCACACTGTATTTTGATCCAAATTTGAATTAATGTTAAACTTGTGTCAAATTTGGCATAGCTTTTAGCACACTATAATAAAAAAAATTCTTTGAAGTGTGTTATATTTTAGCAATACATCATAAATTTGCAAGGAAAACGGTAATACCAAATTTGAAATAAAACACGATTAAGCATCATATTTAGTATTATGCTCCAATGCACAAGTGATATACAACATTATTTGGATATAAAATCCATAAAAAATCATTAATATTTAATAAATACAAAATAATTTTTTATTGGAATTGAATTTTAAATAAATAAATATAAAAGAATGAATTTAATTGGTCACATTTGATGGCATTATGTTGTATTTTGAACTAAATTTGATATAATTTTATTATATTAGAAGAGTTTTTCATTTTTTATTTTCTTGCTAACAAGAAAGATATGAGAAAATAAAGAAAGACAACAGGCAAAAATAAGAGAGGGAGATGAAAATGTAATTTTCTTTCAATATGATTTTTTTATTAAAAAAATTCTTTTATAATGTCTTTAATTTATTTATTTTAGTGATTTTCAGAATTTTAAAACTATTAGATTCAGAAATCATATTTTTGAAAAATAATAATTAAAACTTATAGTTTTGAAAATACAAAGTATTTAAAAAAATGAAAAAATTCCCATAAATAAAAGTAAAAATATGAAAATGAGGATAATAAAGAACAGTAGTTGAAAAAAAATCCAAAAACTCTTGAGGAGAAAGATCTGGAAAATTGTAAAGAAAAGTTTACATACATACGAGAAAAATAAATATAATATCTATATTTATGGGAAAAAAGTAATTATATAAAATATGATAAGTTTCAAAGAAAAAAAAGTTTAAAATATGACAATTTCATAAAATATAAAAAATAGATTACCATAATCATAAATACACAAAACTCTCTCTTACCATTTCCTTCTCCCTCACGATATCTCTACATTTTCTCATTTCCTCCTCTTCCTACCCTATTTGGTTCCATCATCTCAGCCCTCTACAGGGGATGCCATCTCCACCCTTGCCCCTGACGACGATGCACCTCCGCCTCCGCCCCTAACAGTGATGCACCTCTGCCTCTCTGGTTCTTCTTCTTCTTTCTTCAAATCTGGTTTTCTTCTTCTTCTTCACATTTGACTTTGTCATTTCAAATATGATGCATTTCATATTTGATTTTTTTATTCCAGACCTAACTTTTCTGTTCTAATTTCTAGTTTTTTTTCCATATCTGTTTAAGTAATCAGGTACAATGACGTCTGATTCTTTTTATTTATATATGATTTTTTTTAGATCTAGTTTTAACCAGTTACAATAACGATTAATTTAGGTTTTTTTGTTTAGATTTAATTTTGTTTCACATCTGACTAAGTAACTAGGTACCATGATGATTAATTCTTTTTTTTTAGATCTGATTTTTTTTTCAAACCTAGCTATAACTAATTACGATTATGATCAGTTTAGATTTTTTGTTGGGATCCTATTTGTTTCCAAGTCTGGCTAAGTAACTGGTTACTGTTATCCCCATTTCCTGTCAGGGTTTTGGGCCCTCGCCCCGGCCCACGGTCAGAGGGATCGGTTCGGTATTTGGGCCTAGTCCGCGGACTACGGACTGGGCCTGTGTAGAAGGGTCCGGGACGTCCCTCCGGGTTCATGATTCAGCTCGAACGGTCACGGCACTGTCCGGAGTGCCCCGGACCATCGCGGCCATCGCGTCCCGCTCCCGGGCCCAGAATGGTCCGGGCCCGAAGTAAACGCAGCGGGCCCAAGGTAAACGAACCTGGACCGCTTCATCCCCAGGCTATGGGTCAGGCGTCCAGGACACTGAAGCCGCCTCATTTCGCGTGGGTCTTGTCCCCCCACTTTTCACCTGCAGAAAGGGTCTCCTTGGGATTATCTACTGGCGTGTCAGAAATGCGCAGCCAAGTACTCTGACCGGTCTTGTCCCCTGAATCTGCCTCGTGATTCGAAGTGGTCAGAGCCAAAGTGCCGTTTTTTCGGGAGAATGCTTGCATCTCAGGGTAACTAATTGGGCCTGAGCTGGTTTGGGTTTGATGTACTGTATATCTTTTTAGCTCGGGCCTCTACTAGGAAGGCCCCCTGTGCACATACTCCAAATGGGCCCGGGTCAGGCCCGGCCCAAACCTGATGTCCCCCTCCTCCTATAAATATAAGTTGTAATGCAACGTAGAAGAGGGGGAGAAGGCAGAAACTCTGCTCAAATACAGTTAAACAACTCTATTGTAATAGCTTATTCTAGCTCTAATACAGACTTATATACAGACTCGTGGACTAAGGCTAGTTAACGCCCCAACCACGTAAAAATCTTGTGTCGATCCTCCATTCTCTTTATTATTATCAGTAAATATCCTTCTCTAAGATAGTTGCCGAAAATCTCGGTTAACAGTTTGGTGCTTTCATTGAGAGCTGAAGGAAGCTAGCGCCAACGTCAGGCCTTTACTACGATGGTGAACACTCGTAACACCACCTTCGACCCTGCCAACCCGGAGCAGGACAACGGAGACCCACTGCCTTCTCAGCGCATCCCTCAGAACCTGCCTGAAGACGTGCCTCCTCAGACGTCTCACCAAGATGAGTCGCAAGACTACGAGGGTGAGACAGAGTACGAAGTAGGAAACGAAGAAGAGTACTATGAGGAGGAAAACGAGGGGAAGTATCATGATGAAGCCGCGGATCCCGAGGTCCCTCGCGACGATCAGCAAGACCCGGAGGTGACTAGACTGAGGCAGCAGATCCTGGATCAGGAAGCCAGGATGGCTGAGCAGGCGGAGGCACACCGCCGGGTGCAAGAGTCTCTCCATGCCCTGCAAGCGCTGATGGCCGCGCAGGGCCCGGCGGCCAACCCCGCAGTTGGCCCGCACCCAAAAACACAACATCCCGCACCCCAAGCACAAACCGGGGGCCCCAGGGGGGCCAGCCCGATCCGTTTCCCAGAGCCTCCCCCCGACACGGCTCCGAAAGTCCCGGACAGGGAGCGACGGACGACTCGGAAAAAGACTACCCCCGTCAGTAAAGCCGGGGCACGTTCACGACCGTTACCTAGGAAAGAGAAGGTGTGCCCCGTCCCAGGACGAGGCCACCCAATCGATCCGCAGGGGGTACGGCCGCAGGACGGTCAGCCCCGGCCCGCCCCAAGGGCGAACGGGAGGGAAAAGTCTTTGCACCCGAGTGCCTCGGTCAACAAGAATCATCGGGAGCGACCCCTCCGCGAGGATCGTTACGCTCTCAGCTCCGGGGACGACACTTCCCGGGTAGATTTACGTGACGGACTGAATGCCCGGAAAGAGCGGGCCCGCAAGCAAAAAATCCTTCCTCGAAACGGCGACCTCAGGAACGACATAAACGACAGGCGGAACGAGAGAATCCCCCTGGAGGACGGCGCGGCCAGGCAGCTCATGGAACAAATGGCAGCATTAAAAAAGGTCACCGACCGCTTGGTCCGCAAGCAAGAGGGCGCGGACACTGACTCTGACGAAGAGGACAAGGAGCCATGCGCGAGACATATCCTAGACGCTGTGTTGCCCAAGGGGTTCAAGATGCCAAGTCTCACCGCCTACACTGGAAGCACGGACCCTAGGGATCATCTGTCCCGGTACAACCGACTCATGACCGTGGCTCACGTCAGCGACAACGGCAAATGCCTCTGCTTCTCCATCACGTTGGGCGGTCCCGCCGAAGAGTGGTGGAAAAGGCTTAAACCGGGGTCCATCCAAACATGGTCCGGGCTACAGTCGGCTTTTCGGAAGCAATTCGTGGGCGCCATGAGGATGGACATGCAAATCAGTGCCCTCGCCAATATTAAGCAAATGCCCGCAGAAACATTGAGGGCCTACATCCAGCGCTTCACTGAAGAAGCCTCCAAGACAAAGGTCGACGACAGACAGCGCCTGGTGGCACTACAGTCTGGAATCCGGGCCGGGTCCCCGCTCTGGGACGACATGCAGCGCAATAAAGTCGCCACCCTAGAAGAATTTATTAGGAGGGCCTAAGGATTCATCAACTGGGAGGAGGCCCAGATCCAGGCCTTCGGGTGGCCCTCGGCCCCTCACCCAGTCCCTCAGACGATTCCAGGAGGTGCGGGACATTTCCCCGCGCAGTCCTACGCATCGCCCCCCATCGTCCCGGGGGCGGTAGTCGCGCCCGGCATTAGTTACACGCCTACGGTGTACGGTCCTGCCGTTTCGGGATACGCCCCGGCCCAGTCAACGCCCTTCTCCGGGTATGGTGTCGCGCCAGCGGGGCACAGCATGGCCCCCGTCGTGGCCCAGCAATCGCAGACCAGGGTAACCGAGGCAAGCGTGAATCCCTCCCGGAGTAAGCGGGCCGGCAAAGGCCAGAACCGGCCGGAGTCGGCCAAAAAAGGGAAGAGGGGCTATGAGCCCCAATACTCGGAATACACTAACTTGGTGGATACCCGGGAAAACATCTACCTGGCTACGGAGAGAGCGGTCCATTACCGGAAACCTAGCCCTATGTTTAGGGGGGGGGGAGGAACCCCAGAGACACCAGCAAATGGTGCGCCTATCACAAAGATGTGGGCCACACCACCGACGAATGTCGGCAGCTCAAAGATGAAATTGAAAACCTCATCAAGCTGGGAACCTCCATTAGTGGGTAAGGATGCCCATAGGCGTCCCGGGCATGACAGCAAATCCCGGGCAGTCTACGGCGCCGGCAACGACTCGTGCATACCCGCCCCAGGGAGGGTATGCGCAAGGGCTCCCGGCGCAGGCCCCCGGTCCTGGGATGCCCTATCCTTCCGGGGCAGCGCCCCCTCGAGTGGACGGGCACGTGTCGACCATATCAGGCGGACCCCACCTAGGAGGCCCTTCGAAGAATGATCAAAAGCGCTATCTGAGCGAGCTGGACCATGACCAAGAAGTTTGCGCCCTCGTTCAGGCCCCTGCTCAGCGCCCCAAACTGATGAACCTCCCCATCACGTTCACAGAAGACGACGCCCGTAACGTCCATTTCCCGCACCACAATCCACTGGTCATAGATGCTCAAATTGCCAACAAGATGGTGTCCTGAGTGTTGGTGGATGACGGAAGCTCCGTCAACTTGTTGTTCAAATCCGCCTTTGCCGCCATTGGCCTGACGGAGGCTGATCTGGCATCGTGCCCGACCCAAATCTACGGCTTCAACGGAGACGCACTCCTCCCCATGGGAAAGGTCCAGCTGCCTGTTACACTGGGGGACGCATTGCAGCAATCGTTCAAATTCTGCACCTTTGTGGTGGTGGATTGCCCGACCGCTTACAACGCCATCTTTGGCCGGCCCGCCCTGGTCGAGTTCGGGGCCATCACCTCCATCCGCCATCTATGCATGAAGTTCCCGTGCAGCAACGGAGGGATTGGGACGGTCCGCGGAGACCAGAAAAGCGCGCGGAAGTGTTACCATATCTCTGCCCGTCCTGTTTGTATGGTCCGGGATGAGCCCGTCAGGCCGGCACTCCGCCCGCCCGAGCAAGCTATCCAGGACGAAGACGATCTGGACCCACGGTTGGGAGAGGAACGCACTCTTGAGCCAATGGACGAAATAGAAGAGGTATGCATCAGCGAGTCTGACCCTGCCAGGGTCATCCAAGTGGGAAAGAGCCTGCCGGAAGACATTCGGGCCGCCATTATCGCCCAAGTCAAGAAAAACCAGGATCTTCTGGCATGGTCCCACTCCGATATGACCGGGATCGACCGCAATATCATATGCCACGCGTTGAGTGTTGACCCAAACGCGACCCCGGTCCGCCAGAAGCGCAGACCTTTGGGGACGGAAAGGGCCGAGGCCCTCAAGCTGGAGGTAGAGAACCTGTCTTCCATTAACTTCATCCGCGAAGCCGTGTACCCCGTATGGCTGGCCAACCCGGTCTTGGTGCCGAAGCCTAACGGGACGTGGAGGACCTGCATTGACTTCACGGACCTCAACAAAGCATGTCCGAAGGACTGTTTCCCGCTCCCCCGGATAGACCAAATGGTGGATGCTACGTCCGGTTACGAGATCTTGAGTTTCATGGACGCCTACTCAGGCTACAACCAGATCTCCATGCACGTGGCAGATCAGGAGCACACCAGTTTCCAAACTGACAAGGGCATCTACTGCTATGTCGTCATGCCTTTCGGACTCAAGAATGCCGGAGCCACCTACCAGAGGCTCGTCAATCGAATGTTTAGGGCCCATCTGGGTCGAAACATGGAAGTATACATCGACGATATGCTGGTCAAATCCAAGACGTCGCGGGAACATTCGAGCGATTTGGCGGAGGCTTTCGCAATTATCCGGAAGTACGGGATGAAGCTGAACCCTAAGAAGTGCACCTTCAGCGTCGCATCCGGGAAATTCCTGGGCTTTATCGTGAGTTCCCGAGGAATTGAAGCCAACCCCGAGAAGATCAAGGCCCTGATCAACATGGCCTCTCCCCGGAAGCACAAGGACGTTCAAAGCCTGACGGGGCGAGTGGCCGCCCTAAGCCGTTTTGTCTCCAAGGCCACGGACAAGTGCGTCCCTTTTTTCAACGTCCTCCGGGGAAGCCAGCGGTTCGAATGGTCACCCGAGTGCGAAGAAGCCTTCCAGAAGCTGAAAGAGCACTTGGCCAAGGCCCCCATCCTGGCGAAGCCA
This sequence comes from Humulus lupulus, assembly GCF_963169125.1. Taxonomy (NCBI): domain Eukaryota; kingdom Viridiplantae; phylum Streptophyta; class Magnoliopsida; order Rosales; family Cannabaceae; genus Humulus; species Humulus lupulus. The sequence goes on along the minus strand of NC_084797.1, from coordinate 11,049,216 downwards.
GTCGAAGGAGAGCCTTTGTACTTATACCTGGCCGTAACCGAGCACGCCATCAGCGCCGCGTTGGTACGCGAAGAGGAGAGGACTCAACTCCCGGTGTACTACGTGAGCAAGCGATTACTAGACGCCGAATCTAGATACCCACTAATCGAGAAGCTGACTTTCTGTCTGCTGACGGCATCCCGGAAGCTTCGGCCTTATTTCCAGGCCCACACGATAAAGGTCTTAACCAACCACCCCCTGCGGCAGGTGTTGCAGAAACCTGAGGCGTCGGGGAGACTCCTGAAATGGGCCATGGAGCTGAGCCAATTTGATATATCTTACGTGCCCCGGGTGGCCATTAAGGGATAGGCCCTGGCCGACTTCATCGTCGAATGTTCCGGGGTCACCCCAGAAGAGAGTGCCCCCGCGGGCATTTCTCCCGTTTGGAAAGTCTTCGTGGACGGAGCATCGAACGAGAACGGGGCCGGCGCCGGGATCATCCTGGTATCCCCGCAGGGGCATCAGCTACAAAACGCTCTCCGTTTCCAGTTCAAAGCGTCGAACAACGAGGCGGAGCATGAGGCCGTCATAGCCGGCTTGCGTCTGGCCCGAGAAGTAGGGGCGGCGAACCTCAAAATATACAGCGATTCTCAGTTGGTAGTCAGACAGATTTCGGGGGAATATCAGACCAAGGGAGAGCGAATGGCGGCATACGTAACCCAAGCGAGGGAGATGCTCCAAGCGTTCGCAGCGCATTCCATCCGCCAGATACCCCGGGAGAAGAACGTCTTTGCGGACACATTAGCGAAGCTAGCAACCGACGCAGAGGCCGAGTTGGCCGGGCTGGTCCCCGTCAACCATCTCCCCGTCCCAAGCATAGGGACTCCGACCGTCCATGCCGTCGATCACCCCAATTCATGGATGGGGCCGCTGATCCGCTACCTGTCCGCCGGGGAGGTTCCGAACGAGCGAGCCGCGGCCAGGAAGCTTCTGTACCAGGCCCACCGATACGTCATGATGGACGGGAAACTTTATCGCTGGGGACTGTCTATGCCTTACCTCAGGTGCGTGTCCGGGACTGAGCTGGGTGCCATCATGCATGAGGTCCACGGAGGCTTTTGCGGAGACCACACAGCCGGACCCAGTTTGTCCAAGAAGATTCTGCGCCAAGGATACTTCTGGCCCACCATGAAAAGGGACTGCATAGACTACGTCCGCAGGTGCGAACAATGCCAGAGGTACGCGAAGATCCCTCGGGCCCCCCCAACAGAGATAACCTTGATGAACAGTCCCTGGCCCTTTGCAGTGTGGGGGATCGATCTTATGGGATCCCTCCCAACCGGGAGAGGAGGGGTGAAGTATGCCATTGTGGCGGTAGACTATTTCACGAAATGGGTTGAGGCGGAGCCTATGAACACGATCACGTCCAAGAAGGCCTTAGATTTCGTCGTTAACAACATAGTGTGTCGGTATGGCCTCCCCTACAAAATCGTGTCTGACAACGGGAAACAATTTGACAGCCATCACTTCACGGATTTCTGCGAGAGGCACGGTATAGTGAAGAGTTTCTCCGCCGTGGCCAGGCCCCAGGCGAACGGACAGGCCGAAGCCGTGAACAAAATCCTAAAAGGGACACTGAAGAAAAAGCTTCAGGCCTGTAAGAGTAAGTGGCCCGAAGAGCTCCCCCGCGTGTTGTGGGCCTATCGGACAACCGAACGGACATCAACCGGGCACACCCCATACTCAATGACGTACGGATGCGAAGCCGTCATCCCAATCAAAACGACCATCCCGTCCCATCGTCGTGACACGTATGATCCCACCCAGAACCATGCCTTGCTCCAAGAATCTTTGGACCTTATCGAGGAAATCCGGGAAGAGTCGCAAGTGCAGTTAAAGATGTACCAGGGCAAGATCGCTCGGCTTGCCCTCCCGGGCATCATCTCCAGGGCCTCTCTTCCCAGAGCTCCGGCTTGTGGCTTCGCCCGCTTCCAAATCGATTACCGAGGGCTGGTCCGGGAGACCGTCTGCGGCCGGCTCCATGGCCCGGAATGGTACAACGGCCAGTGCCTCGCCTGGGCCGGGCGTTGTCCCGGGTTTTTCACTGGTTGGGGGGAGCTCCGCGCCGGCCACGACATTTGACCTCCTGGCCGCCTTCAAGGCTGATCTTTCCTTGATGAGCCTCCTCATCTCGCTGGCCGGGTCAGACATGTTGGAATCCTCTGCAAAAATACAGGAAAACAAAGTTAGTATGATAAGCCAAACGGGAAAGCTCAACAGTAAGAAGAAAGTATAGCCCGGGACAAACCCTCGTCTAGGCCCCGGGCGAGACTCAATTCCCTTAAAGCAAATGAGTGTATCCGGTCTCCTACGTCGACCGAGATTAGAAACCCCCCGTACTGGAGGAACCCGGACAGGAACATTAGGGTTTCTGATCCTACAGGGATAGGAGACGAAGGCCTCATCTCCCCGTCAGCCCCAAACGCGGGGCCCGGCGGCTCTAGCCTATCCTTAGCTAAATCCCCAACTTGAGGGGCATAAATTAAGACTAAAGGGGAGTTACCTCGCCCCGATACGCTAGCCCCGGGAGTCCCAACGTTTGGTAGGGCATCTTCGAAAAGCTCTTCCAGCTCTTCCGAGGTGGCCTCTTCCACCGGGAGCTGATTCTTCTTACGCTGGGCTGCGGTGGCCCGCGCCGCTCTCACCACCCCGGCGATGTGGTCGAGGGCTAGCTGCTCCCGGGCCTTGACGTTCTTCTCAAACGGGATGCCCCGGAAGCTAGGGGCTACAATGGTCTAGGTGGCCGCGAGTAACCCTACTAGCCGGAGGTTTTTTTCGTTGACATAGCCCCCTACGTCTAGCTCCTCCGCGGTCAGCTTGGCGTAGAACCTCCTCCTTTCCAAGAGAAAGGCGGTGAGGGGGGTTTGGATGAAGGGACCTGCGACCCGGAAGATACAATGAGAGATGGAAAACGAAAGGGGAGTGAAATAGAGGGTCCGGGGAAGTACTTACCCACTCGCTGGAAGTCTAGCAGCAGCGTGGGATTCTCGTCAATAAGGAACCCGGATGTCATAAACCAGTAATGCCTGACATCCGGGGGGTGCTTCCAGGTACTGGTAGGAGCCGGATAGCCACTCCGCGGCTGCAGCCTGTAAAAGCCGTCCAGGCTCTTGTCTTTGGCGCTGACCTGCGGCACCAGCTTGTAGAAGTACAGGACTTCCGCCGGGGTAGGATCCGCGATCTCTTTCGCGGCACAGAACACCTTCCACCCAGCAAGCAGGCGATATGCTTGTGGCAGCAGTTGGAATGGTGCGATCCCCACATACGTCAGGAACCGCACGAAGTAGTCATGAAGCGGGAGCGTAGCTCCCGCGCTGATGTGGCCGGCCCCGAATCCATCCACGGACGTATGCGCCCGCTCCTCTAACCTGGCCATACGATTGTGAAATAGGCCCGGAGTCGATTCGATGCCCAGCCCCGTCTCCAGGAGCTGCATCATCCGATAGTTCCGGAACAGGTTGGGCGTTACGTCCATTTCCCACCTGTTGCCTTTGGGCGTCTTGGAGCCGGGAGTGACTACAGGGGCCCTATTAACCTCCTCTTCGGAGTAAAGTGTGACGCCCGTGGCCATGATTGACGATCTGGGAACAAAGAAAGAGGCCAAGCAGTCAGTACCTGAACCCAATAGAGTCGGTCGAGGTACAGGGAATCTCCTAAGGACTGCTCGGAGTCCCGACGGATCAGGCCCGGGACCCCGAAAAGCCCCGGGACCCTGATCAGGAGGAAAGGCTACTACGGTCCATCCCTTGTCCAGGGATCATCCGAAACGGTGCCGCCCAAACCGGGCAGCCTTCCTAGCAAATTCTAAAGCACGGAGCCTAGGTGCATGCGTCTAGAGAGCCTAGGTTCACAAAGTTGACAACAGAATCAGAAGATACTTACTGTGTGGTGTCGACGGCTGAAGCTGGCGGTTGTTCGATCGTAAGGACGGCAGAACCTCGTTCTTGAAGTGGCACAGCCGGTGCAGCAGTTCGTCGGCGGGGCAAGTCCGAGAAGCGCCGTCAGGTTGCAGAACGAAAGTTGAGGCCCTGGGAAACAGGCGGTGGCGCAGAACTAGTAAACGGCGAAGTATTTCGTCGGCGAGGTTGGACATGCAAAGCTCTGGCGAGCGTTCTGGTTTTTCTTTTTCTTAAGCTGGGTCGAAAATGGAAAAATGCCGAATGCCTGTAGTCTGAGTCTTTATATCAGCCCTCAAATACTGGCCCCCGATCCAACGGTCAGATGCCTCTTCATCCGACGGCAGAGGATCGCGCAGAGGACATTTATGAGCTCTTTTGTGGTCTGGATCCTCAACACCTCCAATTCGACGGTCCAGGAGTGGTGGATGTCAAAGGACGCCCCATCCTACGGTCCGCCCCTTTCCAAGGAAATCAATGATGACTCTCCCCGTGCGGATGGGACGCCTCGTGACGTGCGCTGACACCCTAGCCCAGGCCTAGCAGACTTTGGGAGGCCTAGGCGACTCTTCGAGGCCCTCGCAACAGTCACATGGCGACGTGTCGCTATTCTTGAAGCAGGCCAAGGGTAAACGTCCCCGGGGTACATCAAATGGTCCGGGCTGGGTAACCTGGCCCAGCCACTGCCTTCCCGTGAGCCTCCTGGCCCTGGCAGATTTTGTGGAGGCAACTTGGCAAGAACCGCGAGGGTGGTGCAACCCTCCACCCGGCTAACCGGGATGAAGGCTTGGGGGGTAAATGTTATCCCCATTTCCTGTCAGGGTTTTGGGCCCTCGCCCAGGCCCACGGTCAGAGGGACCGGTTCGGTATTTGGGCCTAGTCCGCGGACTACGGACTGGGCCTGTGTAGAAGGGTCCGGGACGTCCCTCCGGGTTCATGATTCAGCTCGAACGGTCACGGCACTGTCCGGAGTTCCCCGGACCATCGCGGCCATCGCGTCCCGCTCCCGGGCCCAGAATGGTCCGGTCCCGAAGTAAACGCAGCGGGCCCAAGGTAAACGAACCTGGACCGCTTCATCCCCAGGCTATGGGTCAGGCGTCCAGGACACTGAAGCCGCCTCATTTCGCGTGGGTCTTGTCCCCCCACTTTTCACCTGCAGAAAGGGTCTCCTTGGGATTATCTGCTGGCGTGTCAGAACTGCGCAGCCAAGTACTCTGACCGGTCTTGTCCCCTGAATCTGCCTCGTGATTCGAAGTGGTCAGAGCCAAAGTGCCGTTTTTTCGGGAGAATGCTTGCATCTCAGGGTAACTAATTGGGCCTGAGCTGGTTTGGGTTTGATGTACTGTATATCTTTTTAGCTCGGGCCTCTACTAGGAAGGCCCCCTGTGCACATACTCCAAATGGGCCCGGGTCAGGCCCGGCCCAAACCTGATGTCCCCCTCCTCCTATAAATATAAGTTGTAATGCAACGTAGAAGAGGGGGAGAAGGCAGAAACTCTGCTCAAATACAGTTAAACAACTCCATTGTAATAGCTTATTCTAGCTCTAATACAGACTTATATACAGACTCGTGGACTAAGGCTAGTTAACGCCCCAACCACATAAAAATCTTGTGTCGATCCTCCATTCTCTTTATTATTATCAGTAAATATCCTTCTCTAAGATAGTTGCCGAAAATCTCGGTTAACAGTTACCATCGCAATTGGTTCTTTCTTTTTCATATCAATTTTTTTCTTCAGACCTAGCAGCAACTAGTTACTTTCACAATCAATTTAGTTTATTTTTTTCATATCAATTTTTTTCTTCTTCCAAATCTCACTAAGTAACTAGTTACAATTCAGTTGGTATTTTGATAATGATACATTACTAAAAAAATCAAAATTATTTTTATGGTTATAACCAGTTACTACAATACCACTTACAAAATTAAACTGATTTTTATAGTTGTAATTAGTTATCATACATCACTAAAAAAAATGACAATGGCATACGGTTACTACTACAAAAAAAATCAAAATTGTTTTTATAGTGGTAACGAGTTACTCAGAGAAAATGTTGATTGAAGAAAATAAAAAATGAAAGAAAAGAAATAGAAATGGAAATAAAAAATATGGTAATGAAGATCTCAGTTTTTTTTCAAAAACTAATTAAAAAAGTACATTATAAAATATGAATAATAAAAAACAATACAAATAGATGAAAATTATAAAAATAACTGCAAAACATATTAAGACTACCCACTAAAACTTTTTAAAAAATAAAATATAGTATACAAATAAAATATTACAAATAGATGGGAAAAAAACTCCCATAAAGATACAAACAAAAAAAATATACCAAAAAACTGTCATATTTTTCAAAGTTAAAAAAAAAATTATATTTACTAAAAAAAATCTCGGTGTCATTTCCTAAATTATAAAGAGGAAATTACATTTTATATGGGATTTTTAATAGAATGTGCAAAAATATGACTTTTTTTTTAAAAAAAAAGTTAATCTATGGCTTTTTATAAGAATTTTCACTTTTATGAGTTTATTTTCCCATATTTTTGTATAAAAGTTAGTTTATGCCATAATTTTACTCTTAATCAAATTTGGAAGGGTATGTTTGTAATTTGATTATTATTTTTTTTAGGTTATTTGTTTTTTATATTACTAATTTTATATTAAATTTTTCTTTGGTTGTTTTGCAATTTTTTTTTTGTAATATGAATTGTTTTTAAAATTATTATTTATTTATTATAAACATGTTTTTTTAAGATTGTACGTTTTTTTTTCAAATCCTGGGTAGGGTAACCAGTTACTTTATTGATCTTAAAAAAAATCATAAAGTTAGGTTAAATAACATGCACCAGGAGGGGTAACCAGTTATCCTGAGATGAGTAACTTTTTGTCATAAGAGGGGTAACCAGTTACCTAAGAGGGGTGACGAGTTACTCATATTAAATATGAAAAGAAACATCAAATTTGAAGGAAAAAATGGAAGAACACTTCATTAAAAAAGGAAGAAGAAGTAACTATGATTTTAGTAACACAAGTAACTAGTTACCATAAAGAAACCATAAATATACACACACCAGAACGTGAAAGTAACCAGTTACCCTCAGAAATATACACACAAAGAATGTGAAGGTAACGAGTTACCCATTCACGTTTTCATATTTTTATTAGTTTTCTTTCCAAATTTTGGTATTCCTATAAGTGTTACAGTAAAAAAAGAAAATGCTGAAAAAAATTATTTGAATTTTTTTTACATATAGTGGAAAAACTATAAAAAAAAATACAATAATAAATAAAAAAAATAGTAGAATAATTATGTAATGTTAAAATATATGTGTGAAAAAAAAGAAATAGAATGAGAAAAGAATAAGTACAAAAATGAAAAAAAAAACAAAAGAAATGATGAATGAAAAAAATAGATGAATAAATAAGAATGAAAAGAAGAAGAAGAAAAATAATGGAAAAATGAAAAGAAAAAAAAATATGAATGAAAAAATTGGTAGAAAAAAATGAAAAAAAAATGGAAGAAGAAGAAAAAAAGCTCATATGTGTGAAAAAAAAAATGGAAGGAGAAAATAATAAATACAAAAATAAAGAAAAAATAGAATGAAAAAAACTGAAGAAAAAAAAACAATACAAATGAAAGAAAAAAATAGATAAATGAATAAAAATGAAAAAAAGAAGAAGAATAATGAAAAAATGGAAAGAAAAAAATTAGTAGAAAAAAAAAAGAAAAAAGAAAAAATGAAAGAAAAAACAAATAAGGAAAAAAAAGAAAAAATAATAAAAAAATGATGGAAAAAAAAATTAACTTCAAAATCAAAGAAAGCATAACTATGATAAAAAAAATATAACATTTTCATATTTTAGTTAGCTACTGATTGTGTTTCCCATATTTTAACTTTTTCTTTAATAAATTTCTCATACAAATTAAGAAAAGTCTAACTTCCATATTTTTGCACATTGATGGTATAAAAGCCATATTTTTTAAAAAGAAGAAATTACACCAAATATGATATTTTTTTATAAACTTTGAAAAATATGACAGTTTTTTTTTTTTAAGTTTTTTATGGCATATTTTTTTTGTTTACATTTTTATGGGATTTTTTCCCATATATTTGTAAAACTTTATTTATATACCATATTTTATCTTTTATTCTTTTTTAGTACCTATTTTTGATATATTTTGAAATAATTTTAAGTTATTTGTGTTAATTTTTATTATTTATATTTAATAAAATATTTTTTTATATAATTCTTTGAAAGAAAAAACTAAGACATATTCCTAAATTTATTTTCATCATCCATTTTCATAGTTTATCATTATTCCTAAATTTATCTTTTCTTCGTTCTATTGCTTTTTATCATTTTTTCTTTTTGGTCTCAAACAGCCTCAAAGCTCTTGTATGTACATATATATATATATATATATTTTTTTTTTTCTGAATTTTGTCATTTTTAATATATCCCTTAGCATTTACTGTGATTTTCTTATTATCCGGAACTACTCTATCATTACAAAAGTGTATTTATTTTCGCTTGATTAATCTGAGCTCTAGGCTTAACTTTTCTCATATCCAGTTGTAGAAACTTTCTAGGAAATTAATAAAAAAAAAATCCGAATAGGGTTTTGATTTTGTTCTCGGAGTCGAGTTGAACAGAACAACAGTCTTCCTAATATTTTTCTTGTTATCAGCTTCACATTTTCTGGGCTAACATACATATATATATATATATATGCATAGATTTCTATAGAAGAAGAAGTTAACCGATTCTGCAGTCATCGTTTGCTGGTGTGGCATTATCAAGATTCATATCAATACAATTTTGATTTTTTTTGTGATAATAATTGTATGGCCCTGTTTATTTTTTTTAATAATGTGTGTTAACCGGTTACAATTATAGAAATCAGTTTTATTATTTAAGAGGTGTTGTAGTAACTGATTACAACTATAAAAATAATTTTTATTTTTTTAAGTAATGTACCATTATCAAAATATTAACTGAATTGTAACTGGTTACTCAGTGAGATTTGGAAGAAAAAAAAATGATATGAAAAAAATAAACTAAATTGATCTTGAAAGTAACTGGTTACAACTAGGTCTGAAAAAAAAAACAAAGACAGTTGCATTGGTAAATTATTACTTAGCCAGACTTGGAAAAAAATAAGATTCAAACAGAAAATTTAAACTAATCATAATCGTAACTGGTTACAGCGAGGTTTGAAAAAAAAATCAAATCTAAAAAAAAAACCAATTGCTATGGTACCTAGTTACTTAGTCAAGTGTAAAAACAAAATAAAATCTAAACAAAAGAATCTAAATTAATCGTTATCGTAACTGGTTACTCATAGGTCTAAAAAAAATCATATATGAATAAAATTAATCAGGCGTCATGGTACCTGGTTACTTAAACAGATTTGGGAAGAAAAAAAACCCAGAAAAATCAAAAGTTTTGTTTGCTTGTTTTTTTATTTCTTGAACTTGTATTCTGAATCATTTTTGTAAACCTGTGGATACATTTTTTGAGCAAACGTTCTAGTTCTATTTCTTTAAATAATTAATAAACACATAAATATTTATGTTAGAACCTTATTTGATGAAGGTTTGGCTGTTAAACATATATCCAATTGATCTAAACATCATAGGGAAGAACCTTTTGACAACTTTTGCCCTTTTCAACCAAAAAAACTAATCAGCTAACCTAAGCTTTCATATGTTAAAAGTACCCTAAAATATTCAACTACCTAGCTTCTTATACTACCATAGTCTACATTAAATAATAGCAGCAAACTTTTCTTAAGTACATTTCTTAAATCAAATCAAATATGAAGTCAAGTACCTGGTTACTTAAACAGATTTAGAAAAAAAAAATCCAGAAAAATCAAATATGAAGTCAAGTACCTGGTTACTTAAACAGATTTGGAAAAGAAAAACCCAGAAAAATCAAAAGTTTTGTTTGCTTGTTTTTTTTATTTCTTGTACTTGTATTCTGAATAATTTTTGTAAACAAGTGGATACATTTTTTGAGCAAATGTTCTAGTTCTATTTCTTTAAATAATTAATAAACACATAAATATTTATGTTAGAACCTTATTTGATGAAGGTTTGGCTGCTAAACCTATATCCAATTGATCTAAACATCACAGGAAATAACCTTTTGACAACTTTTGCCTTTTTCAACCAAAAAAACTAATCAGCTAACCTAAGCTTCATATGTTAAAAGTACCCTAAAATATTCAATTACCTAACTTCTTATACTACCCTAGTCTACATTAAATAATAGCAGTCAATTTTTCTTAAGTACATTTCTTAAATCAAATCAAATATGAAGTCAAGTACCTGGTTAGTTAAACAGATTTAGAAAAAAAAAAACCAAGAAAAATCAAATATGAAAAAGAAGAAAAAGAATAAAACTAGATTTGAAGAAAGAAAAAGAAGAATAAGAAAGACCGAATAAGAAGAAGAAGAAGAAGAATAACAAGAAAGAAAGAAAGAAAGAAAGAAGAAGAAGAAGAAGAAGAAAACCAGTTCGTCGCCGTCGCCGTCGTCAGTGGCGGAGGTAGCATCGCCGGAAAAAATCTGAGGAGAGATCGTGAGAAAGAAAATAAGAAATGAGGAATAAATGGGGAAGGAGAAAAAAGAAATGAGAAGAAGAGAGAGAGATCGTGAGGAGAGAAGAAAAAATAAGATAATTAAGTTTATGGTAATTTATTTACCATATTTTAAACTTTTTTTCCAAAACTTATCATATTTTGTACAATTATTTTTTTTCCCATAAATTTAGAAACTATATATATTTTTCCCATATTTATTTATGTAAACATCTCTTTTAAAAATTCCCAATTATAAATGTAGGCCCAAAATAATCAGCACAGCCCAATATTATTCTCTAAGCCCAACAAGGCAAGGAAGGGAAAGAGAGAGAAGACAGTACTGACTTCTGATCTTTGTCTGAGAATCTATCACAGTTTCTCTTTCTATGGAAATCAAATCTGGTGCGAAATTGATTAGAGCATAGGCAGGATTCGAGATCGAAACCTTTGCCGATGGATGAACCAGTGCTTTACGAGACTCGTCGTCATGCTTCAAGGCCCTTCTCTCTCAATTATCCTCCTCAACAGGTTACCATTTCCTTCCTTTTTAACATTTTACTCAAATCCTTCATTTCTGAATTATCTCATTGTTTATATCACTTAAATCTTCCATTGCTGTTCGATAAGCTTAGGTTGATAATGAATCCAGAGGCGGCTTTCTTTCGCTTTTTTCAGTTCAAGGTACACCGATTTCGACTTTTTATTTTTATATTTACAATTCATTGCGGTTTATAACATATCTAATTTTCTAGAAAACTTAATTTTTTAGTTCAATGTTTCATTCGAATTCACAGTATTGGAGTTTTGTTAATTTGCTAATTACCATCAATCTTATTGTATATCAATGTTCTTTAACGTTCTTACTTAGTTTAACTTGTTTTTGCATTGTTTTTTGGGTGTTAAATTCGGCATTGCGATAGTTGTACTTATCTGAATAAGTTGAGTATTTCAATTAGCATATATGTTTGACATTTATTTTGCCTGATTCGGCATAGGTGTGAGCAAACTCAAGGAAAAATGGATAGAAAGCAAGCAACCAAGAAAGTTGAGGAAATTAACTTCTTTGTTTGTTTCTCCTAGCGGCGAGAATGTTGCCGTAGCTTCTGGAAATCTCATAACATTTTTGCAGAAGAAGGATGATTATTCAAAGCCCTGTGGCACTTTCAGTGGTAACATTTCTTGGCTGAGCCCCTTGGGTTATTTGTAACGATCATTAGTTTTGGCTGTTGCATTGCATTGAATTTAGTGTTGATGTCCAACGATTTGATTGGTTTCCAAAAGATAGGAACTTTTTATAATTTGTGAACATTGTAACAGCTAGCGGCTTTGTTACATTTACAACCGGAACTTGGTCAGAAAGTCATGCTGTTCTTGGAGTTGTTGATGATACAGATACTCTCTATTTTATTAAAGCAAATGGTGACGAGATAACGAGGATTATGAAGAGGCATTTAAAAGTCTCTTTACCGATTATAAGCTTGATTGCAAATGGGGATTCTGATGTTCAGACATCTTGCTTGTAAGTGTATATATTTTCTTACAGCCTCTGCACATATACATAGGACAACATGTATGAAGATGAGTTTTTCTTTTTGTGCGGTTATTGTTACCTTGTTAACCTTTACACAAATTCGGTTAATAAGTTGAATGAATTTTCCAGGTGTAGCTTCACTATATTGACAATGGATGGTTCTCTTCAACATATTGAGATCAGTCGGGAGCCAAATGTCTCCATCGAGAATGGCTTAACCCAAAAGGGAAAGTTTGGGAATAATGTCATTTGCGTTGATTCCCATCCAGAGCTTCTTTTGTTTGTTGTAGTTACTAGTTCTGACAGTCTTACACTGACCTCAAGTGGAAATACAGGTATGTTTTTCTGTTCTTGTTTTCCATAATTTTATTTTCATCTCCATTCTTGAACATTTTGACTCGTAACAAGTATTATACATAGTTGATATTATTTTTCTTTTATTGATTTATGAGTACTAGAGAACTTTCATACTATTTTTACAACTGATTTTATGTGGCATAATATGCAGATGATCAATGTTTTTTGTCCTGTCTTCCTTTTATTTTCTTTACATACTTGGTTTCTTGCATTACTGTTTATGTGCTATGGTTTCAGTCATCTCTGTGAACATTGATAATTCATTTCTTTCACTAGTTTTTCGTTTTACTCCATTTATATTAAATATTCTTTCTTAATATCTATCCCAGGTTCGTCCTGTCTTTCTCTTTGGCGTAGGAGTAAAGCTATGGATTTAGAGCAGCTGTCCTCTGTTCAGTTTGACGGTTTATATTCAAAACCAAAAGGTTATATTGGTCAGTTGGCATATCCAAAGGTTCAAATTTCTCCAGAAGCTAAATTTATATGTACTCTAGACGTGACAGGATGCTTGCACATTTTTAAGCTGGACAAGAAATGTATATCACTTTCACATTTATCGGTAGGAGAAATATGTGGTTCGCAAGTTAATCTGAGAGAAATCTTCACTTATGTTGTGGATTTTACTTGGTGGTCTAACCATGTTCTTGCTATCTCTAAAAAGCCTGGTGTTGTTACCATGATTGACATATGTAGTGGTTTAAGAGTTCAGGAAAATGATCCTGTATTTTCTATGCCTGTTTTAGACAGAGCTAATCAGTTTCAAGGAAATCTCTTTCTTTTGGAGAGTATGTCAGATGAAGAGAGAGATAATCTATCTAATTCAAGTGGAACAAGTGACTCTCATTGTATAGAACAGATAACCGAAGATGGTTTTAATAACATTGACATTTCCAAGTTGAGTTGGAACCTGATAACATTTTCTAAGAAATCCATTCATGAAATGTATGAAATTTTAATCAGCAACAGAAGTTACCAAGATGCCTTAGAATTTGCCGATTGTCACAGGCTGGATAAAGATGAAGTCATAAAATCACAGTGGTTGCATTCTCCACAAGGATTAACTGAAATAAACATGTACTTGTCTAAAATTAAGGACCAAGTTTTCATTCTCTCAGAATGCGTTGACAAAGTTGGACCTACAGAAGATTCTGTGAAGGCTTTGCTTGAATATGGGTTGCGCATTACTAACCAGTATAAATTTTCTGAACGACAAGATCCCGAAAGTAACCAAATTTGGGATTTTCGAGTGTCTAGACTTAAAATTTTGCAATTCAGAGACAGGCTGGAGACATATCTTGGGATAAATATGGGCAGGTATCATGCTTTTCTTCCCTATTTATAGTTATTTCAATTTGCAAGGGAAACGAGAGCCAAACTTATAATCCTTGGATGAGAAGGTTTTATTTGATGCCTCCTTTGTCATCTTGAAAAGCTGACTTAATTCTAGTTTTTTCAATGCATATGTTAAGTTTCGATTTTGTTTCTTTGTCAGCGTGGTTTTAGAAGTAATGGTTACTAACTTACTACTAAGTACTAACCCAATGTTTAACAATTCTGCAGGTTTTCTGTACAGGAATTTACCAAATTTCGAGTGATGCCTATAAATGAAGCTTCTGTAACGCTGGCTGAAAGTGGAAAAATTGGAGCCTTGAACCTTCTATTCAAGCGTCATCCTTATTCACTTGCTCCTTTTATTTTAGATATTTTAGCTGCTATCCCTGAAACCCTTCCTGTACAAACATATGGGCAGCTTCTTCCTGGAAAGTCTCCTCCTTCTAGTACAGTTGTGAGGGAAGAAGATTGGGTTGAATGCAGGAAGATGATAGACTTTGTTAAGAGCTTACAAACAAGTAATGAGATTGATGTTCAGATTAGAACTGAACCCATTGTCAAACAGTGCTCAGGTTTTGTTTGGCCATCAACAAACGAACTTTTGGTATGGTACAAGAAGAGAGCAAGAGATATTGATGTATGTAGTGGGCAGCTAGATAATTGCCTTTGCTTGCTTGATTATGCTAATAGAAAAGGCATCTATGAGTTGAAGCAATTCCATGAGAATGTCTCATACCTGCACCAACTGATTTATTCTGATGACAGTGATGGGGAAATAAGTTTGAGTCTTGTTACATGGGAAGAATTATCGGACTACGAAAAATTCAAAGTGATGCTCAAGGGAGTCAACGAAGAAAATGTTGTTGAAAAACTTCGTGATAAAGCAGTTCCATTTATGCGGAATAGGTTTCATTATTCAACTGTAGTCTCTCAAGATCATGTAACAAGGACCCATCTTGATGCTGATCATGATGAGACTGAGTCTTTTTTGGTAAGATGGCTGAAGGAAATTGCTTCAGAGAATAAATTGGACATTTGCTTGCTGGTCATAGAGGAGGGGTGTGGAGATGTCCAAAGTAGTGGCCTGTTCAAGGATGAAATTGAAGCTATAAATTGTGCCCTGAAGTGCCTATATTTGTCTAAAGTAACAGATAAGTGGAGTACCATGGCTTCCATATTGTCAAAGCTTCCACAAGTGCATGGTAATCTCTTCTTTTAGATGTTTGGTTTCATCCTTAGCCCTTAAATGATATTCTATCATCTCTGCCATGTTTAAATTTATTTTTTATTTGCTTTTCAGGTAGTATAATATGTGATGGTAGCCTGGAGAGAAGGCTAAAACTTGCGGAGGGGCATATTGAAGTGGGGAGGCTTCTATCATTCTATCAGGTCTGTAATCCTCTTGCAACAAAATGCTTTTAATTTGGAATTTTATGCCAACACAGAGGGATCTTCAGAATGAAGTCAAAGTAAGATTGAAAGAAAGAAAGATGAAATTATGTATGCAATGATAAGTATCAATTCATTGGTGTAATACTGTATAAGAGTATAATACTGATCTAGACTTTCAAGGAAAACCATTATGCTGTATTTTTTTGAATATTTTGGCTGATACCAATGCATGAATTTTTTGGCTCATGATTTGGTATTTTTTTTAAGCTATTTAGGATTTTTGCCCCCCCGAACTATGACACATACATTAACGTGCTCCCTGATTTTTTCCGGTTGTTAAAAATTCTCCCGAACTATTCACAATGTTGTAAAGTGGGACTTCCGTCTAATTTTGTCCAATGTGGTTAACAATATGCTGACGGGCTCTTTGTTTGTTGATGTGTCTTGGCCATGTCAGGTAATTTAAAAATATTAAAAAAAATCTATTTTTAATAAAAACTTAATAAATTTAAAATAAATCATTACACTAAAAATAATTTAAATTAAATCAAATCTTACAAAATTAACTTTTTTTTATAAACTATGATTTATTTTAAATTTATTAATTTTAATAAAAAAAGAGATTTTTAAAATACATATGTGGCATTGACGTGGTCAAGACACATTAGCAAACAAAGAGCCACGTCAGCATGTCGTTAGCCACATTGGTTGGACGAAAGTTCCACTTTACAACACTGTGAGTATTTCGGGGGAATTTTTAATGGCCCAAACAAATCAGGGGCACGATAATGTATAGGTCATAGTTCAGGCGTAAAAATCCTAATTTTTTTTGCATATAATTGATTTTTGTTCTTCTGTTTTTTTAGGTTCCAAAGCCAATGAGTTATTTCCTTGAGTCCCAAGCAGATGAAAAAGGTGTCAAGCAAATTCTTCGTCTTATACTTTCAAAATTTATTCGCCGACAGCCTGGCCGATCAGATAGTGATTGGGCAAACATGTGGCGCGATATGCAGTCAATGAAGGAAAAAGCATTTCCTTTCCTAGATCCAGAGTATATGCTGATGGAATTTTGTAGAGGACTGCTTAAAGCTGGGAAGTTTTCTCTTGCTAGAAACTATTTAAGGGGTACAAGTTCTGTTGCCTTGGCATCAGATAAAGCGGAGAGCCTTGTCATTCAAGCTGCAAGGGAATATTTTTTCTCTGCCTCAAGTCTTGCTTGCCCTGAAGTAAGTATGAAATTGAAGTACATTTTACTTCTAGGATGTTTAATTGCTGATTGATAAGTTTAAATTATTTAATGTACCCTGTCTTTTTTTTTCCCAATAAGATAACATACTTTTATGGGCTTGAATCCCAGACCACTAACACACTGACCCACTGACCACTTGAGCTAGTCTCAAGTTGAAGTGCTACTTGTTTTTCTTTTCCTTTTATATGCCTGTTTACAATACATAATAATTCTTAGATGCCATCTTGCATTATGTTAGCTGTTCCAAAAGTGTTGTCAACCCTCTATTATGATGATTTGTTGATACTTTTAAAGTTAATTGCATCTGCATGTTATAAAATAAACACATTTCTTAGTCAAGTTGGTTTTTTTATTATTGTTAGTGCTTTAGACTATCTTGGTAATAGCTTCATATTATTATGGTTAGCTACATTACGTAATACAGTAAATACGTTGTTTGGATGTTTTCTTATTTGTTTAGTCAAGTTCATGTGCTTTCTCAAAGAAGTAGGATTGCATGCATTTTATATTCAAACTCAAGGCTTACCATTCAAATGAAAAATGAACCAGTCTAACAATAACCTAGCTGAAATTAAGCTGAGAACATATTTGGTTGTATGATTATATTCTAATATGTTGCATGACTACAACTTTATTCAGATATGGAGGGCTAAGGAATGTCTGAATCTACTTTCAAGCAGTGGAATAGTTAAAGCAGAGCTTGATACTATTGATGCCATTACTGTTAAACTTCCCAGTCTTGGAGTTACACTTTTACCCGTGCAATTCAGGCAAATAAAAGATCAAATGGAGATTGTTAAAATGGCTATCACAAGTCAAACCGGAGCATATTTACATGTTGATGAAATCATTGAGATTGCCAAACTTCTTGGACTTAGCTCTCCAGATGACATATCTGCTGTGCAGGAAGCTATTGCTAGAGAAGCTGCAGTTGCAGGTGATCTGCAATTGGCACTTGATCTCTGCCTTGTTTTGACTAAGAAAGGACATGGTCAAGCTTGGGACTTGTGTGCTGCAATAGCAAGGGGTCCGGCTCTTGAAAATATGGATGTTAATTCTCGAAAACATTTACTTGGTTTTGCTTTGAGCCATTGTGATGAAGAATCTATAAGTGAGTTGCTTTCGGCATGGAAAGATCTAGATATGCAAGGCCAGTGTGAGACTTTAACGACGTTGACCGGGTCAAAGTGTCCAAATTTTTCAGTTCAAGGTTCTTCAACTATGTCAGATTCAGACGGTATAGTTCACCTAAAAGGTAGTTTTGAAGGTGATACCACTGATGATCGAGAAGTACATATCAGTAACATAAAAAATATTCTTTCTACTGTTTCTAAAAACTTACCCTTGGAGAAAGGAAGCAGTTGGGAATCTGTTTTAGCAGAAAATGGAAAACTTTTGTCATTTGCTGCTTCGCAACTTCCATGGTTACTTGAATTGAGTAAGAAATCTGAAAACAGTGATAATTCAATTTATGGCTTGATATCTAGAACGCAATATGTGAGTGTGAGAACACAGGCTGTGGTGACTGTAATTTCTTGGTTGGCAAGAAGCGGTTTTGCTCCTAAAGATGATTTGATTGCCTCTCTAGCAAAATCTACTACTGAGCCTCCTATTACTGAAGAGAAAGACATTATTTGCTGCTCCTTTCTGTTAAATCTGGTGGATGCATTTTGTGGTGTTGAAGTAATAGAAGAGCAGCTGAGAAAACGGAAAGATTACCAAGAAATTAGTAGCATCATGAATGTGGGGATGATATATAGCTTGTTACACAACTACGAGGTTGAGTGTCAAGGTCCTGCTCAGAGAAGGGAGATGCTACTGAAAAAATTTAAAGAAAAACAGACACCTGGTACTTGTGATTGGCTTTCCAATTTTTTTTTTTTTGGCTAAAAGATAAAACTATATGATTTTGATAATGAGTCCCTGTGGTTGCTTGTTAACATTTACATGCTCAATATTTTATACGTGTAGCCGATTCCCTGTATTTTTTTTCTATCATACATCCTTTTTATAAATTTCGTTTGTAATTTCTTTTCAGATGAAATATGCAAAATTGACAAAATGCAGTCTTCATTTTGGAGAGAATGGAAACTAAAATTAGAAGAACAAAAGTTTGTGGCAGACCGTTCCAGAGTACTAGAGAAGATCATTCCTGGGGTTGATACTGCTCGGTTTTTGTCCGGGGACATGAAATACATAGAGAGTGTTGTCCTCTCCCTAATTGAGTCAGTAAAGTTGGAGAAAAAGTACATTCTGAAGGATATTTTAAAACTAGCCGATACTTATGGCTTGAACCGGACAAAGGTATGGATATTTGGAAGTTTTAAAAAGGGAGGTACATAGATAAACAATTTTGATCCGTGAAGTGATCAATTTTCTCATTTTCTTGCAGGTGCTTCTACAGTATCTAAGTTCTTTGCTTGTTTCCGAGGTTTGGACCAATGATGATATTGTGCGTGAAATTTCAGAATGTAAAGAAGAAATAATTGGCTATGCTATTGAGACTATCCAAATTATTTTCTCTGTTGTATACCCTGCAATTGATGGACGTGACAAGTTGCGACTTGCTTACATATTTGGCCTGCTTTCTGATTGCTATTTGCAGCTGGAAGAAACCAAAAAATCATTACCAATGATACACCCAGATCAAGCTAATTTATCTAGTTTTGGATTTTCTCGTTATTACAAGGTGCTTGAACAAGAATGCAATAGGGTTTCGATTATTACAAACCTCAACTTCAAAAACATTGCTGGTCTGGGAGGTTTGAACTTTGAGTGCTTCAACCTTGAAATATATGAACACATTGATGATAGTAGCTTGGAAGTCCTAGCAAAGATGGCAGAGAACCTTCATGGCATTTATGCTGACTCAGTGCCAGATGGTCTCATTTTGTGGAAGGATGTTTACAAACATTACGTCCTTAGTTTGTTGAAGACTTTGGAGACTAAGTCTAGAACAGAGTTTGCCGTTAAGGGGCCTGAAAACCTACAGGGGTTTATATGTCTGCTGGAGCAGAGCTTTGAATTTTGCAGAAAGTATATCAAACTTTTGGTCCTTTCTGATGCTTTGGACATAATAAAGCAGTATATGACAGTAATTATACCTCTATATCATTCTTATGGAACTCCTCCTGATGATTCAACTTGGCAGGACTGTCTTCTGATCCTCTTGAACTTTTGGATGCGACTAACTGATGAAATGAAGGAAATTACGTCTCATAGTAATGCAGAAGAAATTCTTGTATTCAGTCCCGATTGCTTAAGTAGACATCTTAATGCTTTCATGAGGCTCGTGATTGAGGATAATGTTTCACCAAGTCAGGGCTGGAGCACGGTTATTAGTTATGTAGGTTATGGATTAACCGGTGGTTCTGCTTTTGAAATTTTCATGTTCGGCAGAGCTATGCTTTTTTCGGGTTGTGGATTTAAAGCAGTTGCAGAAGTTTATTCTGATGCAGTAGATGCTCCAACTGGTGACACCGAACTTCAGGATCTTCCCCATCTCTACTTGAATGTTTTGGAACCCATCCTGCAAGAATTGGCTGTCGGTGAATCTCAGGAACGCCAGGACTTCTATCATATTTTGTCTTCTGTGAGTAAATTGGAAGGTGATCTGGATGATTTGAAGCATGTCAGACATGTAATTTGGAAGAGACTCGTTAAGTTCTCTGATGATTTGCAGATACCGGGTTCTGTTAGAGTTTACATGCTAGAGATTATGCAATTTCTCACCGGTAGAAATATTAAGGGGTTCTCAACTGAGTTAGAATCCAATATTGTACCATGGGAGGGATGGGATGAGTCGCTCAGTACAAGTGAACAGAGTCAAACTTCTGCAAATCATGGGTTGACAGATAAAAATGATACATCGAACAGATTTACTAGCACATTGGTTGCCCTTAGATCATCTCAGCTCGTAGCAAGCATTTCACCTACTCTGGAAATTACCCCTGATGATCTATCTAATGTAGAGACAGCGGTTTCTTGCTTCTTTAAGTTGTCTGAGGTTTCCCATACTGATGCTCATATTGATTCGCTGCTAGCTGTTTTGGGAGAGTGGGAAGGGCTTTTTATGGCAAGGCATGATGAGAAAGCCTCCCCAGAAGCATCTGATGCTGAAAACGCTTGGAACTCTGACAACTGGGATGAGGGATGGGAAAGTTTCCAGGACACCGAGCCTCCTGAGAATGAAAAGTCCAAAAACAGCTCTTCTCTTCACCCTTTACATGCCTGTTGGTTGGAGATATGTAAGAAACTTGTAGCAGTGTCTCGCTTTAAAGATGTGCTAAGAGTGATTGATCAATCTAATGACGTATTGCTTGACGAAGATGGTGCCCAAAGCCTAAGCAATTCCGTACTTCAAATAGATTGTTTTATGGCTTTAAAGTTAGTCCTTTTGCTTCCATATGAGGCGCTACGGCCACATTGCTTGGCTGCTGTAGAAAGCAAGTTGAAACATGGAACGTTCACAGACACGGTTGCTCAGGGCATTGAGTTTCTAATTCTCATATCCTCATCTGGAGTTGTGTCTAATATCCTCTCCAATTCTTCTTTCGGCACTATATTCTCTTACACCTGCTATTTGGTTGGAAGTCTTTCTCAGAAGTGCCAAGCAGCCCAACTATCGAGGCTCGCTCATGAAGAAGGTTCAGAAGAAAACAGAGATAGTAAGACGGAATTTCTACTTTTTAGGAGGATCGTCTTTCCTTACTTTGTTTCGGAGCTCGTGAAGGCAGATCAACAACTTTTGGCAGGACTTATCGTAACAAAATTTATGCACACAAATGCATCACTAAGTCTTGTTAATATTGCAGAGTCCAGCCTAAATAGGTTTTTGAAGAGGCAATTTGAGCTACTGCAGGATGATAAGCTTGCCCTTTTACAGGCAACTTCACATGAAACTTTAAAGAACTCTGTTTCCAGCTTAATGGTCAAATTGGAAACTCTGATCCAATCTGCAGTTTCGTTAGTTTCTAATAATATGAGATGAAAAAGATAAGTCAGATTTTTTTTTTTTTTTTGGGGGGTTAAATGAGTATAGAAATATTAGCCTAGTGGGTAGTACTAGTAGTGGGTGTACAAAATGTCTCCATATGTATCCATTTTTGTTAATTTGCATTTTACAGGAACAGTGATAACTAAGAATATATAACCTGAAGAAGACTCCCATTTTTACAGCAAGTAAATGAGTTTCGACATATGATAGAAGAATCTTTATTTATTTATTTAACAAAATTTTTTTTTTTTTAGGAGAAATGACAGAAGAATCCAAAGAAAAACGTCTTTTGAGGAATATTTTATTTCCTTTCTCTTCTTGCATTAGCAAATTTAGTATTTTGAATTATATCTATAGTTAATTATTAGAAGATAAAATAAAATGAATTGTGGAATTACGTGAAAATCATAATTGCTTAGTTCTTTTCTTTTATACATATTTCAAGTCCATCCAAAGATTACTTAGCAAAACAGTTAATTTTTATTACAAAATAGGTCATTATTTTTACTTCCAAGACTAAGTTATTCATGACAAATGCAACTAAGTCTTAATAAATAAAAGATTGAAATTAACATGATTTTTGCACCAATTTAATGCAAATTTGTCAAAATCATAATGGAAAAGGGAAACTCCATGGATTAATCCTACTTAACTACCAAAAACTAAACATAACCCCAAATTAATGTTTCTCAAGAAAATAACCCTATTTGACAAAAATACCCTTATAACTCAAAACAAGTTCGGGCACTCTTCACTTTCTCACTTACTTTCAACCAAGCTTTTCATCTTCTTCGCTTTCTTCTCTTCATCAAAGGACAAAACTAAGGTCAAAAACACATTTCTCCATAGTCATTCTCTCCATATTAGTTTTCTTTTTCTCTATCGTTGCAAGTAAGCAAATGTGAAACTTTCTCCATCTTCTATATATTAGTTTCTGCATTATTTTCTTCTAAATTAGTGTTTTGTTTCTTTCTCTAGGAGGAGTTGAGGAAGAGGAAGAGAAATAAAGAAGCAATAAGAAAAGTTGACGGATTCACATATGGTTCACACATATTTCATGCATGGTTCACACATGATTCACACATGGTTCACACATGGCTAAAAGAAACATAGATAAATCACGTGTGAATTATGTGTGAACCATATGTGAAATATGTGTGAATCATGTCTGATCTATGTGTGAATCACGTGTGAATTATATGTGAATCGTATGTGAACCATGTGTGAAATATGTGTTGACCATGTGTAAATCATTTGTGAAGTATGTGTGAATTACGTGTGAAGTATGTGTAAACGCAATAACTTAAATCACATAAATCAATTAGAAATTCATCATCTCAACATAAAATTATTTCTTTTCACATATTTTTTAGCCTAAAATAGTTCGAAAATTCCATATAAACTATCACACAATACACCCATAACCTATAAATAAATAAAATACTTACTCATTATCAAATCAAATGTTTTAATTTTTTTCAACTTTGGAAGATAGTTTCTCTTTAATCTTCAATCTTCTTCAACTTTGGTGACAAGAAAAAATGTATGATAGATAACGTTACTTTCCAAGGCTTGGTGAGAAGAAATAGTGATGATCTCTCTTTGAGGATGACTTAAGAAAAAAGAGGTTCTTGTTCTCTTTTTAAGATTAGATAATTTTGTATGAGTGGCCACTAGGTACATAGAAAGAAAAAAGAGAACAAACCTAACCCTCTTCAATAAAGGTCATTAATGTGATAAACAATAATTATGGGTTATAGTTATAATTATAGTGTTAAAATGGGTTAATTAGTGTAGTTTCCCATAGGAGACATACTTGTTAATCTTGCATGCTCAAATTTTTTAAGTAGAGGAGTATTGCATGGATTTTATAAGCTGTTAATCATTCACAATCAAACCAAATGTACTTCAGGTTTCAACATTTGTACTCATGTACAAAACGATCAACAGATGTTAGCTTAACATACAGTCTCTCTGCTATAAATTTTGTGCCTAAAAATACAAGTGTACTTTGAAAGTAACAACACCCTGCTTTGTATTGTTTCCTGCCAAGAACTGTACTTTCTTCTTATAACAAAAAAATAAAAAATAAAACAACTGTTTGCTTTTAACCTCCCACAACCGCTTGTACATGATTATTATAAAAAGGAATATTACCCAGCGGGGCTCACCCACGAGCTCATCCCGTTCTGCACCCTCACGGGCACTAGCAGACCTTGAATTTATTTTAGGGGCATTGTACCCCAAAATTTAATTACATCTCATTTTTATTAAAATTTAATGTATATATAATGTATTTTTTTTTCTTGTTTCCTTTTTATATTCTAAAAAATACATATAAATAAACAATAAATTAAAACAAAAAATATATGAAAATTTGTTCAAATAAGAGTTTTTTTTCTAAAAAATTATAAATTATTTATTAAAAAAATTATGAAAACAATATTATTGAAATTAACCAAAAAAAATTAAAGTATATCAAAAAGAATATTAAGAAAAAGTGTTAGAAATAATTTTAAAATTATTTTTTTTAATTAATGGAGTGCCTATTTATATATATATATACATATATTTGGAGTGCAAATATAATGCTCCTTTATTTTATAGTCATTTTTTTTATTTATTTTAACATTTATGCCCTTTTTTGTAATTTTTTTATTTTACATTTGTGCCCCCTCCAATTCTTTTTATTTTGCCCCTAGTGAGCAAAATTTCTTGGTCTGCCAATGCCCACGGATATAATAGGCAGCCTATATATATTATATCATTATTATAGTTGAATATGTCTAATATTAGATAGTAAATCAAGGTGACCCAATTTTTCCTTTCCTCTTCCTAATATGAAATGAAGTGCTTTGTCAGCTCATCAATCGTGAACAAAGGGGTCTGATTTATGGGATCAAGATTGCTAGATCAACACCTCTGAGGCTTTTGCTTTACTCTGTTGCCTTGACACCTATGTATGGTGGTCACATCAGAAATGAAGTCAGGCGAAATCATCATGAATAGATTTGAGGGGTGGAAGATGAAGCTTCTCTCCAATGCAGGTCGTATGACAGCAATATATAGCTCGGTTACAATGGACCTACCAATATATCCAATGTCTACCTTCAAAGTTCGTGTATCGATAACAAGAGAATTGGACTCTTTGATCAAGAAGTATTTGTCGATGGGAGGTCTGGAAAAGAATCGCTATCTAGCTACAAAGTCATGGGACATACTATGCCAACCAAGGTCTTGGTTTTAGAAGGTTGGAAGACACAAACAAGGCACTCCTCTCGAAACTCGCTTGGGACATGACAAATGGTTATAATAGACCATGGATTAAAGCTTTGCAAGCCAAGAACATGGCAAATGGCGTATTCTATGGTTTGGAAGGGCCTTTACACTTGGAACTCAATCTTGAAAGGTGCCTGCACAATTATTGGAGATGGTTCGTCCATTGACATATGGACCCAACCATGGATCCTGTGGATGAGTTATGGAGAATATAGATCCACCATTGAAGTTGTTAAGACTAAGGATCCTTTGCTTAGGACGGTGGCAGACTTGATGAAGATTGGAACAAGAGTGTGGGACGAGATAAGGGTGACCTCTCTTTTCGGTGAGGCTGTGGGGAAAGAGATCAGGGATGGAGGCAGTAAGGCAATGTGAGGGCTCAACCCCCACCTCAATTTTTTTATTTGAAATTTTAATTAAATATTTTAACATAACTAAAGAAAATAACATAAGAGAAACTTCAATTGGCATTGGTGAAGGGCCTGTTGAGACAGAAACTTCTTTTGGGCAAAGTGGAGGGCCTGATGAGACGCAATCACAACCTGATCCAAACTTTGTTGAAGAAGAGTATGCCCTAGATGAGGATGAGGAGAGGCATTTGGGGGATAATGTTGCACACCCTAGTAGTTGGTGGAGTTCAGTGACTGATACCTGCAACCAAGAAAACATAGGAGGGTCTGATAGTGAATATGAGTCTGATGACTTGAGGAGTTTGAACAGTGATGAAGAAGTAGGTGGGGTTAAGAGAGGAAAAAAAGAGTTCCATCCAAAAACTGACTGGAAGGATTTCAAGTTTACACTTGGGTTGGAGTTTGCTAGTAAGGAGCAACTTAGGGAGACTCTGACTGAGCACTTCATAAGCACTGATAGGGAGTTCACTTATGTGACCAATAATTATGTGAAGATAATGGTAGTTTGTAAAGGGAAAGGTTGTGGGTGGACATTGTATGCTAGGGTGCAGACAAAAGACTACACAACATTCAGAGTCAATACACTGGTGGATGTGCATAATTGTGGCATTGTATTTGACAACAAGAAAGTGATTGCTACTTGGTTGGCTAAGCATTTCATCGAAGACTTTAGAATGAACCCAAATATGACTTACAGTAACTTCAACACCTTGACTGCAAAAACAAAGTTCTCGAACACATCCTCCTATGTATTCTACAACACCAGGAACAAGGCCAAAGAAATGTTGGAAGGTTTTGTGAAGGAGCAATATAGAGTTTTGGATGATTATTGTAAACAACTCCTACACCATAATCCTGGGAGCACAACCATTAAAATTGTTGAAGGAGGATTTGGAGGTTATTGACACTAGGAGATATACACTGATTAGTGATAGACAAAAGGGGTTAGAAAATGCTTTAGGTTCCTTGTTTGATGGTGCTGAGATAAGATTTTGTGTGAGACATTTACATGCCAACTTTAAAAGGGAGTTTCCAGGTCTTCTTCTAAAACAAAAGTTGTGGGCTTGTGCAAAAGCCACAACACTAGAAGATTTCAAGAGGAGGATGGCTGAAATGAAAGAGGTGAATGAGAAGGCATATGATTGGTTAATGAAGAAGGCTCCAACTGAATGGAGCAAGTCACACTTTAGATTGCATGTCAAATGTGACATGCTCTTGAACAATCTGTGTGAGAGTTTCAACTCTGTCATATTGGATGCAAGGGACAAGCCCATCATAAGTTTGCTGGAGAAAATTCGGTTCTGGTTGATGTCTAGATTATGTAAGAAAAGGGAAAGTGTGGCAAAGTGGTTGCAACCTGTGGGGAAGAAAATTCTAGATATCATAGAGAAGAACAAGCAAGTGGTCAGCCATTGTTCATGTATTAAAGCAGATGCAAACATGTTTCAGGTTACTTATCTTGGCAGTGAGAGCTTCTCATTAACCTAGCTACTCGGACATGCACTTGTAGAGCTTTTGAATTGAGTGGGGTACCATGTGGGCATGCATTGGCCTGAATATGGAATTCCAACTTGAATGTTGATGATTTTATAATTGATGCATACAAAAAAAGACTTTCAAGCACAATATCTTGCAGTTATTGGACCAATGCCAAGTCTTGATAAGTGACCATATCCTGGTTTGAATCCAATTTACCCCCAACCGAATCAAACTTGCATGGAAGACCAAAGAAGACAAGGATAAGTGCACCTAATGAAGATGACACCAATGCAACCAAAAAAAGAAGGTTTGGTCAACCAAACTGTACGCCCTGATTTTCCACGGGCTATTAGCGAGCTGAGATATGGCATAATTATATCAGCCACGTGGACGCCACATGGCCAGAGCTACTGTTGTAAGGTCCTACCTCTTTAGCTCGAGGTAACAAAAGGTTGGCCAAGATTATTTAAGGGCCGAGACAGGGATATGAAGACCGCACGCCAAGAAGGCATCCAGCTCGAGGTACGAGCTAGAATGGGAAGCCGTGACTCCTTATAAAGTCAACCACGCAAAGTAAACGTGCATATATCAGACATCATGTATCTGATATATCCCTGAATTCTCAGACACGCAGCATGAACATGCGTATTCAGGCACCCACGACTGGGTTGGGCCGTGCGGCCCATTATCCCCCTTACCTATTGATTAGACCACACTTCATTTGTCAGGTTTTAGGGATTAATCATGAATGTCATGGAAGTGACATGATGGGTCAGAAGGTCACGGGATGTAACGACCCAAATTCACTAATAAGGCTTAAGGGCCTTGATTAGTGTGCCTGGAAGGCATAATGGGAGTTATGTGTGACTTTAATGATTAAGATACATGATTATGATTTAAAGCATGTTATATGACTATTTGAATATTTGAGATGCATGACTATGTGTATTAGTATGCATGTAGGCCCTGATTAGGTTAGAAGGGCATAATCGTAATTTTGGCCATTATGGGCATAACTGCTTTGATATAAGTGATAATTGTTGAGACCACATTATTATGTGGGTATATCTATGATCTGTGACTCGAGGCGATCCTAGTGAGCAAGGTAGTGGAAAAGTCATGGCGGGGATTTATACCCGGCTCGGGGAGAGCTCAGGGGTATAAACGGGAATTTAGTAAATATACTGGGGTCTATTTTGACATTGAGGAATATTAGTGGTGATTAGTTAGGTATCGGGAATTAAGCGGGAAATATTAGAGACACTCGAGGAGTTAGCGGGAATTGGGGTAAAATGATTAAAATGCCCCTAAGTGGATTAAAGGGCTTAGACTTAATAGGGAGGGCATAATAGTCATTTGGTTTACAGGAGTTAAGTATTACCAAGGCTTTATGTTAGTGGGAAGTGTAGAGAAATGTAGAAGTCTGAAAAAGAAGGAAAAGGAAGGGAAAAGAAAGAGAGAAAAACAGAGAGAGTTCTCTAAGTCGGTTAATATTTCCTTCATCTGTTTCTTGAGGATTTCTGGAGTAAAGCTCAGAGGAGAGCTGGGATAAACTAAGCATCAAAGACCCTAACCTAGGATTGAGAAATTGGCAGAGGTTTAGCAAGGATTCATCAACACTTGAGGTAAGACTTTGGAGTTCTTCAGTTTCTGTTTCTGGTTTTTGAGTTATGGTGTTTAAGTTGAATTGGATGGAAACTTTAGGGAATTCAGGCCTAAGGCTAAAGGAGAGCAAGCCAAGGAAGTCTAGAGGCACCTTGAGGTCGAAATTCCACCAGAGGTCTAAACTCCAACTTTGTTGTTCAGTTGGTTTTTGCTGAGTTTTAGTGTTTAGGAATGGCTATGGTGGATTTTGAGTTTGGGGATGCATGTGCTTGAGTTCTAGGTATTTGGGGTGCTTGGGATGAGTGGAGTATGGTCATAAGGTTATTTTTGAGGTTGGGAAAGGTTTGGAAGAGTTTTGGTTGAGGTTGGTTCGAGGACAATTGCAGGAGGGAAAAACTGGTGTTGGCCAGTCTGTGACTAGCGCTACAGCGCTAGCCTTTGGGCGCTGTAGCGCTAGGCCAAGTTTACTGATGGGGTTTTGCCTCTGTTTGTAGCGCTGTAGCGCCCTCCCATGAGCGTTGTAGCGCTACCCTATTTTCAGAAAGGGATTTTAGGGTTATTTGCAAGGGTTTTTTACCAAAGGTTTGGGGTTTGTTTCCACCACCTTGTTTGGTGGAACTGGGACTTCCCGGGGGCTCGAGATTGGCCCCGAGGCTAGGTTTTGGACTTGAGGATTGATGATGACTTTGGCCTATGGTTGTTTTTAGGTGAGCGCTAGGGCTCGTGGGGGATCGTGCTCAAGGAGTCGAGGGATCAAAGCTAGTGAGTTGAAAGGTAAGAAAACTGCACTGCACCCGATTATATGTTTGTGATGGGACTAAGTGCTCCCGAGAATGGTATCGTGTCAATGATGGTATTACGCCATGGGACATGTAAAAGCGGCCTAAGAGTGTCGTACATAGTATTTGCGCATAGAGCACGGCTTGGCCACTGATAGCCGAGGACAGCTTAATATTCACTGAGCTCGGCTTAAGCGGGCCGGAGTCAGTGGGATAACGGAGGGAGCAGCCTGAGAGCGCTAGCCCTTGTTATCATTTGTGCAGTGATATGTGATATGAATTGAGATGCTTAGTATGTTGAATACTTGGTCATGCTGATTGATTATATGTTTGAGAACTTGTGATGCGATGTGAGATATGGATTTGTCTATTGATTGCTTATGTTCTGTTGTTGTGTTTTCTTGCTGGGCCTTGGCTCACGGGTGCTACGTGGTGCAGGTAAAGGCAAAAGCAGATTGGACCAAGCCTAAGATGGAGAGCTCCGAGGTGGAATGTACATAGCCAGCTGTTCGATCGCCATGGTCGAGGAGTGGATCAGGGCGGGGATTGCCTAACTAGTTGTTTTGCCTTAGTACGGCTTGTTATCGTATCTGAACCTTATAACTTTTGTAAATGATCTTTAAACTTATATCTTTTTGGGATCCCGTGTAAAGGATAATGTTTCTTAATGAAAATGTGACTCTTGAGACCAAAACATTTTAAACTCTAGTTCCTTTACAGTTTCGATGGCACGCTTTCAATTAAACGACTTGATTAGCAAGTCTGGCACTTTATAAACACACAGTGTAACGGTCTTGGCTACCCAGGGCGTTGCACGGGATGACCCCCCTTACCAACTCCCAGGTGCTCTCTCCTATAAATATGGAGACCCTGGGAATTGCAAGGGGTTGGATTCTATTATGTAACGAAATACCCTGTAAGAGAATACCAGAAGCATAGCAATAATATTGGCTGGTGGAGTAGAAGGATTTTAACCTTTGAACCACCTAAAAACGTAGTTGTGTCATCAGTCCATTTGAAGATCATTCATCTGTTTCGGTTCATAATTAAGCATTAATCTCTTTCTCTTATTTTCTCAATTATCTGTTGGCGAAGAACCGCGTCGACAGTTTGGTGCTTTCATTGAGAGCTAGTTAGATTGGTGCTATCGCAAACATCCAACTATGGTGACCACTCGATCAAGACACGGTAACGAGGCGGAACAACATGATGGGCAGGAGGCTCATCATGCTGCCATCTCCGGTGAGCGAAACCTTGAAGTTCAGCAGCGGCCGGGCAAGCAGCCAATAGGCCAGGATGACACTGGAAGTTTGGCACCCCGGCCACCTAATCCAAATCCGGACTTTTACACGGCGGTAGAGATGGAGAACGCTCAGCTGAGGAGTCAACTGGCGAAAGCTAATCAGCAGATTAAGGAGGTGTTGGCCCGACTACCCCCTCTTACAACCGACCCTAACATCAGAAAGAGGCAAGGCGAGACTCATAAGTCCCACTGGGGTAATCGGTCCAGGCCTAGCCGCTCGGCCAGACTTCCGACGTCCAACTCTACCCCCTCATCGCACCACCGAGAGGCAAACTTCGAAGAAATACCCAGGGCCGAACAACAGTATAGCCGCTCGGTCCGAAATTCAACTCCCAGCTCACAGCCAGCCTCAAACGCGCCCAGGAGGGCTCGAGGGAATTCAAGAAGGAGATCCGGGGAGAGCTCACAGCACCAGCCCGTCCCGGCCAGCCGTCCTGCGCCTCGTCCAGATCGCCAGGCGCAAGGCCCGCAAGTTGGCAGGGCCGAAAGGCCCCCACCTAACCTGATCCGCTCTGATGGAACCAGGATCGCATCCCCGGTCAGACATCCTCCTTCACCAATAAGATATCCGTCTCCTCCTCGGCCTATCCGAGATATTCCAGCTTATGGAAGCAGCAGGAGAAACCCGCCATTCGCAGGACCTTCCCATCGTAGCAGGGCGCCCAGAGGAAGCTCGGATCCTCACCCCCAGAGGCGGGCTCCAAGCTTCTCTAACGGGAACTACTGGATCGGAAGTCACCGGAGTGACCTTTCTGGCGGAGACCTGCGCCAGCGCCTAAGCTCGGCGCAAAGTCCTCAAGCCATCCCGAGGGGCAACCTACGGAGTCGCCTTAACTCTCATAGGGGAGACCCAGTAGGAGGTGGCAGCCATGCTTGCTCATGGGGAGACCTGTCCGAGGTACGTAACGGCGGGAATGTCCCAAATAACCTATCTCAAGATAGGAGGGGCAATAACCCACCAAACGTATACAATGGATCTGGAGCTATTGAACAGCCCCGGAATAATCAAGGAGATCAGGACAAAACCCTTGAGCACCTGGCTCAGATGGAGGAGCTAATGAGGAAGCTCCTGTCGGAAAAAGAAAAAGACGAATATGATTCAGGGGACGAGCTTGAGCTCTTCGCCCCCAGTATAGCAGCAACGGCATACCTGCCCGGTTTCCGTATGCCACACCTGTCCAAATTCAACGGAGACGGAGATTCGTCAGATTATCTGGGTATGTTCAATACCCTGATGATGGCCCACAACATTGGCCCCAAGCTGAGGTGTCTGATATTTCCCTCCACACTGACTGGGTCGGCCAGACAGTGGTTCAAACAGAACAAGAAGCAGTCAATCAGCTCCTGGAAAACTTTCTCTGCTGACTTCAAAAGAGCATTCCGAGCCTCCCAGGCTGCTCGCGTCAAGGCTGACTCCCTGGCTAACGTGAGGCAGCAGCCCGACGAGCCTTTGAAGGCTTACCTGAGCAGGTTCGCGAACGTCACTGCTCGAGCCAGAGACGAAGATGATAGCTCCAAGCTCATGGCTTTGAGGACTGGAATCCTCGTCGGAGGGGGACTCTGGAACGAAATACAAAGGAAGGGAGTCAGCTCAGTAAACGAATTCCTAAATAGGGCCCAAGGGCGGATCAACTTGGAGGAGGCCCAAGCCTTAGCTGCAGGAACTAGCCAGGTCCCTGAGTAGCCCGCTAGAGTGGGAACAGAGGTCGTGACAGCGACCCAAAACGTTACACAAAATAACCAGTTCGGTGGAGGCAAAAGAAAGGGGAACGGCGAGGGCAACCAGCACGGCCTAAAGAAGAATAAGTCCGTAGAAAAATTTAAGCCGGTCTACTCGACTTATACAGAGCTCACCCACTCTAGGGAGAACATCTACGTAGCAAACTCTGCTCGCCTCCCTTGGAAGAAGCCAGAGCCGTTAAAACACCAAAAGGGGAAGAGAGACACCTCCAAATTTTGTCGTTTCCACAACGACGTTGGCCACAATATCGATGATTGTAGACACCTGAAAGATGAGATCGAGACTCTCATCGAGCCGGCCCCTTGGCTCAGTATGTGCGGAACAAGGTTCCAACAAGCCGACCTGCTCCAGAAGTCCTGGTCAGTCAGCCCGGGTCTTGGGAAGATCAAGACGTCCCTCCTCCAGTGATGGGAGGAGAGATATCCACAATCTCGGGAGGTCCGCATTTGGCTGGCACGAGCAGGGGTGCCGAAAAGAGGTACGTCAACGAACTCAAGGCTCATAATGGAATAGAGTTCGTCCCCGAGCAGCATCTCCCAAAACAGCAGCGATTGGAAAGGCAACCAATCATTTTTACTGAAGAAGATGCTAGCCACGTTCAGTTCCCTCATAACGACCCTCTGGTCGTAGCAGTGCAGCTCGCTAATCGGAGGGTTAGGAGAGTGCTGATCGATAATGGGAGCTCGATAAACCTTCTATTCCGGTCCACGCTGGAGAAGATGGGTTTGACTGTCGCCGAGCTGAAGGCGACCTCCATGATGCTGTATGGTTTCTCGGGAGAAGGATCAGCGGCTATAGGGACGATCGAGCTGGTGATCACCTTAGGAGAGGGACCTCGGACAGTCTCAAAACTCCTCGAGTTCGTGGTCATCGACTGCCCCGCTGCGTACAATGCCATTTTGGGCCGACCTACACTTATAGCTTTTGAAGCCAACACCTCCGTTCGCCACCTCGCGCTGAAATTCCCTTCTTCCACGGGAATATGCACGGTCCGTGGTGATCAGCTCGCTGCCAGGGAATGCTACAGCATTTCCATGAAGGGAAAGTCGAAACCCGGGCAGCTAATGATGGCCATCCAAGGTGGAGAAGAGGAATCTCAGAAACCTTTGCCTAATCCTGAGATTGAAACACCTCAGAGCGCCAAGGGGGAAAGTATCGTTCTAAGTGAGGATATTGACCCCCGAATAGGCGAGGACAAGTCCGAGCTCCAAGCTATTGAAGAGCTCGAGGAAGTAAATATCGATCCACAAAATCCTTCACGGGTGGTTAAGCTCGGGAAAGACCTCTGCGGTAAAAGGAGGGCGGAGCTGATCAAGTTTCTACAGGATAACCTAGATGTGTTTGCGTGGTCACACGAGGACGTGGTGGGAATCAGTCCAAATGTCATCATGCACACCCTTCATTTGGAT
The DNA here is from genome assembly GCF_963169125.1 of Humulus lupulus. Lineage (NCBI taxonomy): Eukaryota > Viridiplantae > Streptophyta > Magnoliopsida > Rosales > Cannabaceae > Humulus > Humulus lupulus. Next base: position 11,015,825 of record NC_084797.1, on the reverse strand, counting down.
AAGAGCGTTCCTGCAAAGTCCCAGAAACAGAGGTGCCTAGGAACAACTTGGGCTGAGGCCTTAGAAGAAGAAGTAGCCCGGCTCAAGAAATGCAGCTTTATCCGCGAAGCCAAGTTTCTGGTTTGGGTCGCCAACCCCGTGTTGGTCTCGAAGCCCAACGGGATATGGCGGACCTGCATCGACTTCTTCGACCTGAAGCCTGCCCCAAAGATTGTTTTCCCTTGCCAAGGATCGACCAATTGGTGGATGCCACGGCGGGGCACGAGCTCATGTCCTTCATGGACGCGTACTCAGGCTATAATCAGATTGCCATGAACCCAGCGGACCAGGAGCACACCAGCTTCATGACCCCAACTAACGTCTATTGTTACAAGGTCATGCCGTTCGGACTGAAGAACGCCGGCGCTACATACCAGAGATTAGTGAATAGAATGTTTGCCAACCAGATTGGAAAGAACATGGAAGTGTACGTTGATGACATGCTGGTCAAGTCGAAGACTGCCGATAACCATGTTTCTGACCTGGAAGAATGCTTCAAGATACTAAGAGAATACGGCATGAGGCTTAGCCCTCAGAAGTGCACTTTCAGGGTCGCGTCTGGAAAATTCCTGGGTTTCATTGTCAACACTAGAGGAATCGAGGCAAACCCCGATAAGACCAGGTCGTTGCTCGAGCTTCCCTCACCCAGGTCGCATAAGGACGTTCAAGGCCTGACAGAAAGGGTGGCAGCCCTAAATCGGTTTATTTCAAAATCCACCCATAAGTGCCTGCCATTCTACGACCTGCTCTGAGGAAATAAGAAGTTCGAATGGACCAAGGAGTGCGAGAGCGCTTTCCTTGACCTGAATGCACATCTGGCTGAGTCGCCCGTACTGTCCAAACCAAGGGCAGAAGAACCTCTTTTCCTTTACCTAGCTGTCACAGAGGATGCAGCTAGTGCAGTGTTGGTCCGTGAAGAAGACCGGGTTCAAAAATCGGTCTACTACATCAGCAAGAGGCTTCTCGGGGCCGAATCTCGATACCCGTTGATGGAAAAGTTAGCGTTCTGTCTTATCACAGCCTCCCGAAAGCTCAGGTCGTATTTCCAGTCTCACTCAATACACGTCATGACCGATCAACCTTTAAGGCAGGTTTTGCAAAAACCTGAAGCATCGGGACGCTTGTTGAAATGGGCTGTCGAGCTCAGTCAGTTCGAGATTTTGTACACCCCACGAACCGCTATAAAGAGTCAGGCCCTGGCCAATATTGTGGCGGAGTGCGCAGGATTCAGGGAGGATCCTGTGGAAGGGTCACCCCAGGTCACCTCGACCCAGGCGTCATGGAAGATCTTCGTGGATGGCTCATCCAATGAGAACGGCTCCGGGGATAGAATCATTTTGTTATCCCCAGAAGGGCATAGATTCCACTCGACTTTGAGATTCGGATTCAAGGCCTCCAACAACGAGGCCGAATACGAAGCTTTGCTGGCCGGGCTAAGGATAGCCTAGGAGCTGAAGGCCAGCTCCGTTCAGTGCTACAGTGATTCCCAACTCGTGGTAAACCAGGTGCTAGGTGAGTATCAAGCACGGGGATCCAAGATGGCTGCTTACCTGGCCAAGGTAAAAGTCGAACTGTCCGCGTTTAAACGAGGCTCAATCGAGCAGAACGCCAACGCAGACGCCCTCGCCAAGCTCGCTACCTCCGAGGAGACGGAGGCTTTGGGGTTAGTACCGGTAAAGTTCTTGGAGAAACCAAGTATAGAAGAGGTCGGGGCGGAGGTCGAGATGATCGACGCCAGACCGACCTGGATGACTCCCATCCTCGAGTACTTCACCGAAGGAAAGTTACCCGAGGGACGTAATGACACACGGCGGGTACTGTATCAGGCTCCAAGGTATACGATAATAGGTGGGGTGTTGTACCAATGTGGGCATTCCCTACCTCTCCTATGATGTGTTCTGCCAGGCGAAGCAAAGGCCATCCTGCAGGACGTGCATGAGGGTTTTTGCGGGGATCACACTGGGGGGCAAAGCTTGGCCCTAAAAGTCTTAAGGCAAGAGTATTACTGGCCCACTCTATCAAAGGACTCGATCTCATACGTCAAGAAATGTGACAAGTGTCAGCGATTCGCCACGGTTGCCCGAGCTCCCCCAATCGAGCTGAAGATGATCTCGTCCCCATGGCCATTTGCGGTCTGGGGAATCAACTTGGTTGGCGCCCTCCCTACTGGCAAGGGCGGGGTCCACTACACTGTGGTGGCCATCGAGTACTTCACGAAGTGGGCTGAGGCAGAACCTTTGGCAACAATAACTTCCAAGAAAGTCCTCAACTTCGTGGTCAAAAGCATTATCTGCTGGTTCGGGCTACCGAAGAAGATCGTATCCGATAATGGGACTCAGTTCGACAGCGACCTTTTCACCAAATTTTGTGAAAGGTACGACATCATGAAAAGCTTCTCCTCCGTGGCCTATCCTCAGGCAAACGGCCAGGTTGAGGCTGTCAATAAAACGCTAAAGGAGAGCCTTAAGAAGAAGCTGGACGAAGCCAAAGGGGTCTGGCCAGAGCAGCTCCCGCAGGTACTGTGGGCATACCAAACCTCGCATCGGACACCTACGGGACATACTCCTTTCTCCCTGGCTTTTGGGAGTGAGGCAGTCCTTCCTGTTGAGTTAAAGGTATATTCGCATAGAGTCCAGGCATATGACCAGGATCGCAATCATGAGCTACTTTGCTCATCCCTCGACCTGATTGACGAAAGGCGAGAAGAATCACAACTCCAGCTCGCACATTACCAGCAAAAAATTACGCGTTATTTCAACTCCAAAGTCCGAAAACGCGTTTTTAGCATTGGCGACCTGGTCCTCAGGAGAATCTTCTTAGCCGGCAAGGATCCCAAAGATGGAGTATTGGGACCAAACTGGGAAGGGGCTTATCAAATAGCCAAGGTCATAAAGGAAGGAACCTACAAGTTAGCCCGACTTAATGGAGAAGCGGTCCCACGAGCTTGGAACGCCATCCACTTAAAGAAGTATTATTAGTGACACCCTTGTAAGGCTTACTCAGAAAGACCATTTCTTATGTATTAAGCAATGAGAATTAAATCTTCTTTCATTATTGTGTATATTTGCGAATGTAATCTCAAGTAACCACGAAAGACCCTTTCCTAATTACTTGGGGGGGCATATGGTACCTGGATAATATAACCAGGCCGCCCTAAAGACTTAGAAGTTGATTCAAATCGATTGGTCGATGTTTTTCTTAAAAAACACGACATATTGATAAAGGATTAACACAAACTAAGTCCTATCCTGGATATAACTAGGTCCTAAAATTTAGAAGTTGGTTCAAATTGATTGATCAGTGTTTTTCTTAAAAAGCACAAGATATTAGTCAAAGAATTAACGCGAACTAAGTTTTCAAACTAACGCCCTGGATATAACCAGGTCCTAAAACTTAGAAGTTGGTTCAAATTGATTGATCAATGTTTTTCTTAAAAAGCACAAGATATTAGTCAAAGAATTAACGCGAACTAAGTTTTCAAACTAACGCCTTAGATATAACCAGGTCCTAAAACTTAGAAGTTGGTTCAAATTGATTGATCAATGTTTTTCTTAAAAAGCACAAGATATTAGTCAAAGAATTAACGCGAACTAAGTTTTCAAACTAACGCCCTGGATATAACCAGGTCCTAAGACTTAGAAGTTGGTTCAAATTGATTGATCAGTGTTTTTCTTAAAAAGCACAAGATATTAGTCAAAGAATTAACGCGAACTAAGTTTTCAAACTAATGTCCTGGACATAACCAGGTCCTAAAACTTAGGAGTTAATTCAAATTGATTGATCGTTGTTTTTCATAAAAAGCACGAGATATCAATAAGAAGTTAATGCAACCTAAGTTTCTAATGCAGGGTCCGGGATTCAACCAAGACTTGTCTTAAGAGTTGGATCAAGATTGGTTAACATCTTTTTCTTAGAAAAATATGAGTATCAATCATAGCACCGCCAAAAAGAAAAACAAACTGAGGTGCATAAAATCAAAAATAGATAAAACCAATTTTCTCGAGGTGAAAAAACCTCATACAAAGTTACAAATATATATATATATATATGTAAAAAGAAAAAAAGAAAAGCCCTAGGCTCCACCGGGCTGCTCCGATGAGATCGCTGTTTCGCCCTCCTGCTCGGCCACTTTGGAGGCCTCCCCAGTCTCAGAAGGCGCCTCTTGCTGGAGGCGAGCTTTGAACCCTTCCCGGAAGGCCTCCCAGTCCGCTCCTAAAAAGGAGAAGTCGCCATCCGGGTTGAAGACCCAGCAGTGGTAAAGCATGTCCTCCATGGCGGAGCAGGAAGCTGCCTTCTCCGTGGCCAGGGCGGCCTTAGCCTCCTCGGCTCCAGTCTTCGCAGATTCCAGCTCGGCCATGGCAGCAGCTAGGGCAGCCTTAGTAGCCTTGACCTCTTGAAGCTTAGGGCGGGCTGCATCCAGCTCAACCCGCGCTGCCGCCAAGGCATCCTTGGCCTCCTTTTCCTGCTTTTGGGCCGTCTGAAGGGCGGCCAAGGTAGTCTGATGGGCGGCCAGAACCGCCTGGTGCTCGCCCCTCATGTCCTCGAGCCGAGCCTTGGACTTGGATATGCTCCGGTGAAGAGCCAGAGTGCCCTACAAAATAAAGAGGCAACTGCCTTAGAAAAAAAAGAGAGAGGCAAGGCAAAGCATGGTAACCAAAGAGTATAAAAGGGGCATAGCCAGCTTATTGTTAGAGCCATTCCCAGTGAAGACTCCATCACGCTCTCCAGGCTCCTTGTTTCGATCACCCGCAGGTCCCTTTCGGTGGCGCCGTAGTAGTGGTCGACGGTGTAGTTTGCCGTCTCGTACACCGTCCCCCGAAAGACATCAGGAATTTTCTCCAAGGCCTAGGGGTCCACCAGAATGCGCACCTCGGTGGCTGCGGCCGCCAAAGTCCCGAGCTCCATCTCCATGTCCCGAACGAAGGCGGGAGCTCGTGGAGGGGGCGGGAGCATCTTCTCCATTGCTGCAGGAGGCGGAGGTACCTTGGCCTAGGCAGCCGGGCTCTGTTCTTTCCCCTTTGCAGGGGAGTTGGATGTTGTCCCGACTGCCTTCTTTGCCACCCAGAGCTTCTTCACCATGGGCCAGGAAGCCCCAGCAGAGGAGTTCCCCCCGATGAACCTAGCTCGCAAATCTTTGTTCCCGAGCTGAGACATTTCCCCTGGCAAAACAAAGACAACATTAGTATACAAGTTAGCATTTATGCAAGAACAACAAAGATAAGGATAGAACAGAATTCAAAAATATATATCGTAAGGGATCCTACCCCCCGAGCTAGAAGAGGAATCTATGGTCACGACCATCAGCCCCGGAGCTTCTGCGAGGGAGTCTAAGACAATGACTTCGCGAGCTGGCACGGATTTTGGGTCCGAATCTGGCTTGGGACTAGACTCTTCTACGTACTGCCTAAGACCCGGAGCTACGGTGCCCTCCCGGAGAGAGGGCCATGACCGAAGATTGGTCCCATACTCCTCAAATAAGGCTGACCTAAAGGCTAGGGTGTTGTCTACGACTACGGTACCCCTAGGGCGGCTACTTTCGTAATCCAGCACAAGCCGGTCGACACAATGGAACAAGGTTATGTCAAAGTCTAGGTCACTACGATGGCGTTGGATGAGCTGGTTGGGATTAAACCTAGCTAGCCGGGGGTCTGCGGTGGCCCTATCTAAGTTCCTAAATAGATATGGGTTACCTTGGCCGGAGGGGCCGGCTGCTTCCCCGGACTGGGCCCTCTCCATGTTAGCTTCTTGGGCTACCTCCCGCGCCCTCTTCCGCCTCACGAGGGGCACCTCGTCCTCCTCGTCCTCATCTCCTCCCTCGGCCTCCTCGGAAATGGGCCTCATCTCGCGAGCTGGGGGAGGCCCTCGCGGTCTCCTCAGGTTCAAAGTCTGGCTCGGGGAGATCAGTTTGCATGCCAGCATCGTCTCGTCTGTCATGAGCTGGCGGTAGTCCTTTTCACTGGGGGGCAGACCCGCCAGCGTCTTGTACTGACTCCCGAGGATCATATACTTGTCTGTCCTCGCGAAAATGGCTGCAGAATTATTCCAAGTCAGAAATGGATAAAGGAGAGCTAATGAATACTTAACTTAGGAGCTAAGAGTAAAAGGTACTTACGAGAACGGTTGAAGTAGTGAAACTCGCAGTTGCGAAACCCCGTGGACATAAAGAACTGGTCTTTGAAGTCGTTGGGGTGGCTGGGCAGCTCGATGACCACAGCCGTGCTTGGAAATCGGGTCAATTAATAGAACCCGTCGCCTCGCCCCTGCTGCTCCGAGCTGGCTTTGAGGCAAAAAAAATATAAGATATCTGCCGGAGTGGGGACCTCCCACTCCTGTTTCAAGAACATATATCTCAACCCCGCCAACAAACGGTAGGAGTTGGGGGGGAGCTGGAAAGGAGCCAACTTCACGTAGTTGAGGAAGTCGGCGAAATACTGGTCCAGCAGGAGGAAGGCCCCAGCCTTGAAGTGCTCGTCACTCCAAGCCGCGTATTCCTCGTCGAGCGGCGTGCAGCTCCGCTCACCCTCTAGGGGAGGTCGGACGATCAGGGCGCCCCTCCCCAGCTCAATGTTGTGGGAAAGGAATATCTTATTCACTTTCCCCTGGTCAGTAATCTTTGAGATGATCTTCTCAGCCTCAAAGAAGGCGTTGGGCGCCACCTCGAGTGTAACACCCTGGATAGCCAAGACCGTTACACTGTGTACTTATAAAGGTGCAAGACTCGCTAATCAAGTCAACATTTTAAAAACGTGTCACTAAACATGTAAGAGCTAGGGTTAAAAAGGTTTTGGTCTCAAAAGACTCATTTCATATATTTAAACTGTAATAAACACGGGATCCCATAAGAAAGTAGAGTTAAAATAAGTTTACAGACTCCCAAAAATACATGAGTATTCACTAGCCATACTAAGGCAAAACAGACAGTCTTCAGGTTTCATGTCCTTGCCCAGACCTCAACCGTGGCGGCCGAGCACCTGGTTATGTACATTCCGCTCGCTGAGCTCTCCGATCAAGGCTGGTCCAATTTGCCCTTGCCTTTACCTGCACCACGTAGCACCCGTGAGCCAAGGCCCATCAAGAAAACATCTTAAACAACTCAATCAATGATAACAGACAATTAACTCATTATGCATGTATTCCCATCAGATAATCCACAACAGATATTCAGCGTATATAATCAGATTCAAGATACATTCTATCACATATAACACTCATATCACATAATATTTAGGGCCGACGACTTAGGCCGCACCCTCTGTTTAACCCACTGACTCCGGCCCGCTTAAACCGAGCTCAGTGCATATTAAGCTATCATCGGCCACCAGTGGCCGAGCCGCGCCCTGTGCGCTAGTGAAACCCTTGGCACCCTTAGGCCGTTGGTTCACTAAATGGCTTGCATGGCATAATACCAACTTTTCAAGCTTTTACAATAGGGAGCCCTTAGTCCCGTCACATATATTCAACCGGGTGCAGTTTTCTTACCTTTAGTCTGTGCAGTTATTGGATTACGAGCAACGCCTCTCAAGCACGATCCGTTCCCGAGCCTAAGTCTTTATCACCTAGTCACAACCAAGGTATAGGGTTCCATTAATACTCCAATATAGGTTTCCAGTTACAAAACTAACTCCTGGGATTCCAAATTCCACCAAGCACGGTGGTGAAACCAAACCCGAGCACACTAGACCACTTCCCCGTGCCTAAAACCCTCAAAGATTCATGCGTGCAACCAAGGGCTGCGGCCCTTGAAGCCTAGCTGCGACCCTTCCCCAAAACAGAACCAACACCACCCCTGAAGGAGGACACGCGTCGCGGCCCTTGCTTTGGGCGCCGCGGCGCTTGCCTTTGGCCGAGCGTCCTTGGCTCATTTGCCTGCTAGGGCCGCAGCACTCTAGAACAGAGCCGCGGCCCTCCCCTTCGAACCCAGAATTTACACCATTTCAAAGTTCAAAACCTCAGCCACAACCACCCTCCCTACTTCAACACCCAACAAATCCAATACCTTTAACATGACTTAAACAACTTAATTCCACAGAAAACTCAACCCAACACACACTAATCTTCTATTTTCAATTTCTGAAACTCAAGAGCTATAAACACTCAAACTAGCCATTCAAATCCAATTAAAACCTCTAAACCATGAGTTGAACTTACCTCTTCTGTTGAATCACCTCACCAAGCCAAAGCCAAGCTAAGTCTCCAAGTTTCCTCCTTAATTCTGCCTTAAGACATCAAAACCATGTTTGCTTCAAAACTTGACCAAAACCCAGCTAGAACTCAGAATTCAACCACAGAAAAGAAGATTAGATGCTTACCTTAATCCCTGTTTTAGTTCTTGATTTACTCCTGAGCTAAACCTCCAAATCCTCACCACAAATCTCAGAAATTCCAGCTTATTCCCCTTAAGTTCACTGTGTTTTTCCTTCCCTTTGTTTTCCTTGAGAGTGAGAGAGAGTTGAGGTAAAAGTTTTAGTCGGTTTGTATTTTCTAAAGGCTTCCTTATGTCTATCTCACCCATTAAGTTAATCCCGAGGCTCGAGGTGCCGGAACCGTCCCCGAGGCCAAAATGGTAAAATCCCCCAATATTCCCGCCTAGACATCCTAACCTCAAATATATCTCCATATATTTATTTTCATGACCCGATAGTCCAAATCACTACCCGCTATCTAGAGATACCCCCGACTTATCCAAAGTCATATCTTAAGTCCCGTTGTGACTTTTCCCGCTATCTGACCCTAGAATCGTCTTGAGTCGTGCTCTGCGAACATGTCCACATAATAATGTGGTTGTCACATATATCACATATTTATTTCATATCACATTAACACATAATATCATCAATTATTATATAAACATTACTAAACATATAATTACTCATTTAAATCACAATTATTCCATTAATGCCCTCTTGGCACACTAATCAAGGCCCTTAAGCCTTATTATCGATTTTGGGTCGTTACATCAAGCTCCTGCTCCACAGTCGGCCCGAAAACGGGGATGGGGGAGCCTGTCACCACCTCCTTTCCTTTGGGAGGACGAGCTGCCTACGGTCTTCTTTGGGGCGTTCTTCTTGGGTCCCATCTGGTCGCCTAGCGAACAAAAGAAGAAATTTTAGAAAGGGCGACCTGAGCATAAGAATGGATCTGAAGAGGTGTTTCCTTTGCACGGGCTGAGGTAAGCTCAGCCCGTGGAGAGTGAGACCACGCGGTTCTATGAACACGCGCCTGTGCTCCCAACAGATCCCCGATTACTCGGAATTCGTGTGTCAGGAGGGTCAGGATAAAAGTTTGCCTTGGAAGGAAAGTTTTAGGCAAGAGGTGCAAAACCGCCTGTGAAGCGTGTCCCCTAAGCTACCCGGTTTTGCACCCAAAATGCGGGATATTTTAAACAAGCATACCCAAAAATCCTACCCAGAAAATTTCCCTAGAAAATGCACCCTAAAAGCCAGGCTCCTAAATGGTTTTCTTCTACAATCGATGCCCTAAAATAAAAACCCACACCCTTCATACCCACAAAAAACCAACAAAACATTGCATGCAGCTACAGGAGCAATTTACCTAAGCTACAGTGAAAAGAACATTTAAAGCGTGCACAGTCAGAAAACTTACGAAGTATTGTGCTGTGGAAGGGATGAAGGGGTCGTCTGGGTTGGGGCCTCGGCGGAATGACTGACTCCAAAACCTCAAAGGAGCCCTTACACCTGATATTCTGGAGAGGGTTTCTTGAGGATGAGAAGAGAGAAGAAGATGGGAAATTTGGAAAATTTTCAAATAAACGAGTGACCCATGCGTAAGGTGGCCACCCCTTTTATATACGTAAAGGGTCGTGTGAGGAGGGCCGTTGGATTGCCCTGATGTGGGATCCGAGGCTCTCCACTCGAAAGGCGAAACGACGGCTGAGGATAGGCTAGGCCAATTAATGCGGTTCTCGGAAGACGTATCGTCACCAACCACGATGCTCCACATATTCGACGCCTTCGTAATAGATGGAATATTGAGAGTCCATGGAGAAGCCTAAAAGCCTCCACTATGGCTCCAGATGATGTTGTGTGCCACGAGCAGAGGCTTGGGGGGAAAATGTACGCCCTGATTTTCCACGGGCTATTAGCGAGCTGAGATATGGCATAATTATATCAGCCACGTGGACGCCACGTGGCCAGAGCTACTGTTGTAAGGTCCTACCTCTTTAGCTCGAGGTAACAAAAGGTTGACCAAGATTATTTAAGGGCCGAGACAGGGATATGAAGACCGCACACTAAGAAGGCATCCAGCTCGAGGTACGAGCTGGAATGGGAAGCCATGACTCCTTATAAAGTCAACCACGCAATGTAAATGTGCATATATCAGACATCACGTGTCTGATATATCCCTGAATTCTCGGACACGCATCATGAACGTGCGTATTCAGGCACCCACGACTGGGTTGGGCCGTGCGGCCCATTATCCCCCTTACCTACTGTTATCCCCATTTCTTGGAAGGGCTTTGGGCCTTCGCACTGGCCCGCGGTCAGTGGACCGGCTCGGCATTCGGGCCTGGCCCAGGAACTCCAGATTGGGCCCGTTTGGAAGGGTCCGGGATGTCCCTCCGGGTTCATCTTCAGCTTGGAATGTCCCGAGGATGTCTGGGGCGCCCGGGGAGTCGCTGCTTACGCGTCCCCGTCCCGGAGCCTGGAATGATCCGGGCCCGAGGTAAATGTAGCAGGCCGAAGCTAAACGGACCTGGGTCGCCTCCTCCCCAGTTGAAGGGCCGGGCGCCCAGGATCCTGAGACAGCCTCCGTTCGCGTGGGCATTGTCCCCCCACTTCTCGTCTGCAGAAAGGGCAGCATTGGGATTGTCCACTGAAGTGTCAGGACTGTGCAGCCAAGTACCCTGACCGGTCTTGTCTCCTGAATCAGCCTCGAGACTCAAAGTGATCAAAGCCCAAGCGCCGTTTTGTCGGGCGAAGGCTTGTGTCTCAGGACAACTAATTGGGCCTTAGCTGGTTTGTATTATGTGCATTGTATATCTTTTTGTATTGGGCCTTCACTAGAAAGGGCCCCTCTACACTTTCCTCTGATGGGCCTGGGTCGGATGCGGCCCAGACCCGATGACCCCCTCAGCTTATAAATATAAGCTGAGGACAACATGAAAAGGGGGAGAAAAAAGAAAAGGGCAGAGACTCTGTCCAGATATAGCCAGAAAACTCCATTGTAAAAGCTTCTTCTTACTCTAATATATGGACTCGTGGACTAAGGCTAGTTAACGCCCCAACCACGTAAAAACCTCGTGTCGATTTCCCATTTTCATTATTATCACTAGCAAATAGTATTAATTAATATAGTTGCCGAAATTCTCGGTTAACAGTTTGGTGCTTTCATTGAGAGCAGAAGGAAGCTAGCGCCAACGTCAGGCCTTTTTCTGCGATGGTGAACACGCGTCACACCACCTTCGACCCTACCAACCCAGAGCAAGGTAACGGAGATCCGCTGCCTTCTCAGCACATTCCTCAAGACCTGCCTGAAGACGTGCCCCCTCAGACATCTCACCAAGATGAGTCGCAAGACTACGAGGGCGAGGTAGAGTACGAAGTAGAAAATGAAGAAGAGTACTACGAGGAGGAGAACGAGGGGGAGTATCACGATGAAGCCGCGGACCCCGGGGTCCCTCGCGACGATCAGCAAGACTCGGAGGTGACTAGACTGAGGCAGCAGATCCTGGATCAGGAAGCCAGGATGGCTGAGCAGGCGGAGGCACACTGCCGGGTGCAAGAGTCCCTGCGAGCCCTGCAAGCACTGATGGCCGCGCAGGGTCCGGAAACCAACCCAACAGCTGGCCCGCAACCAGAGACGCAACCACCCGCTCCCCAAGCGCAAGCCGGGGGCCCCAGGGGTGCCAGCCCGATCCGTCCCCCAGAGCCTTTTCCCGACACGGCTCCGAAAGTCCCGGACAAGAGGCGACGAACGACCCGGAAAAAGACCACCCCCGTCGATAAAGCCGGGGCACGCTCCCGGCCGTTACCTAGGAAGGAGAAGGCGCGCCCTGTCCCAGGACGAGGCCGCCCAATCGATCCGCAGGGAGAGCGACTGCGGAACGATCAGCCCTGACACGCCCCAGGGGCGAGCGGGCAGGAAAGGTCTTTGCACCGAAGTGCCTCGGTCAACAAGAACCACCGGGACCGGTCTCGCCACGAGGATCGCCACGCTCTCAGCTCAGGAGACGACACTTCCCGGGTAGATCTACGTGACGGACTGAATGCCCGAAAAGAGCGGGCCCGCAAGGAAAAAATCATTCCTCGAGACGGCGACCTCAGGAACGACATCAATGACAGGAGGAACGAGAGAAGCCCCCTGGATGATAACACGACCAAGAGGCTCATGGAGCAAATGGCCGCATTAAAAAAGGTCACTGACCGCTTGGTCCGCAAGCAGGAAGGCGCGGATACTGACTCTGACGAAGAGGATAAAGAGCCATGCGCGAGGCACATCCTAGACGCCGTACTGCCCAAGGGGTTCGAGATGCTAAGCCTCACCGCGTACACTGGAAGCACAGATCCTAGGGATCATCTGTCCCGGTACAACCGACTCATGACCGTGGCCCACGTCAGCGACGACGGCAAATGCCTCTGCTTCTCCATCACGTTGGGCGGTCCCGCCGAAGAGTGGTGGAAAAGGCTTAAACCGGGGTCCATCCAAATGTGGTCCGGGCTACAGTTGGCGTTCTGGAAACAATTCGTGGCCGCCATGAGGATGGACATGCAAATCAGCGCCCTCGCCAATATTAAGCAACTACCCGCGGAGACGTTGAGAGCCTATATCCAGCGCTTCACTGAAGAAGCCTCCAAGACCAAGGTCGATGACGGACAGCGCCTGGTGGCACTGCAGTCTGGGATCCGGGCCGGGTCCCCACTCTGGGACGACATGCAGCGCAGTAAAGCCACCACTCTGGAAGAATTCATCAGGAGAGCCCAAGGGTTCATCAACTGGGAGGAGGCTCAGATCCAGGCCTTCGGATGGCCGCCGGCTCCTCACCCCATCCCTCAGACGGTTCCGAGTGGTGCGGGGCAGTTCCCTGCGCAGGCCTATGCAACGCCCCCCATAGTCCCGGGGACGGCCATCGCGCCCGGTACCAGTTACACACCTACGGTATACGGCCCTGCTGCTTCGGGATACGCCCCGGCCCAGTCAACGCATTTCTCTGGTTATGGCGTTGCGCCGGCAGGGCACAGTATGGCCCCCATCGTAGCCCAGCAATCGCAGACCGGAGTAACCGAGGCAAGCGTGAATCCCTCCCGGGGGAAGCGGTCCGGCAAAGGCCAGAACCGGTCGGAGCTGGCCAAAAAAGGGAAGAAGGGATACGAGCCCCAATATTCAGAATACACCAACTTGGTGGACACCCGGGAAAACATCTACCTGGCTACGGAAAGAGCAGTCCACTACCGGAAGCCTAGCCCCATGTTTAAGGGGGGAAGGAATCCCAGAGATACCAGCAAACGGTGCGCCTATCACAAAGATATGGGTCACACCACCGATGAGTGTCAGCAGCTCAAAGACGAGATTGAGAACCTCATCAAGCTGGGGCACCTCCATCAGTGGGTAAGAATGCCCGTGGGCGTCCCGGGCGTGTCAGCGTTCCCCGGACAATCTGCGGCGCCGGTGCCGACTCGTGCATACCTTCCCCAGGGAGGGTATGCACCAGGACCCTCAGCGCAGGCCCCTCAGGGGACCATCGGCGTGCAGGCCCCCGGCCCTGGCATGCCCTACCCTTCCGGAGCGGCGCCCCCTCGAGTGGACAGGCACGTCGCGACCATATCGGGCGGACCCCACCTAGGAGGACCTTCGAAGAAGGACCAAAAGCGCTATCTGAGCGAGCTGGACCACGACCAAGAAGTTTGCGCCCTTGTCCAAGTCCCGGCTCAGCGCCCTAAACTGATGAACCTCCCCATCACGTTCACAGAGGACGACGCCCGCAACGTCCATTTCCCGCACCACGATCCGCTGGTCGTAGATGCCCAAATTGCCAACAAGCTGGTATCTCGCGTGTTGGTGGATGACGGAAGCTCCGTCAATTTGCTGTTCAAACCAACATTTGCCGCCATTGGCCTGACGGAGGCCGATTTGGCGTCCTGCCCGACCCAAATCTACGGCTTCAACGGAGACGCGCTCCTCCCCATGGGAAAGGTCCAGCTGTCGGTGACGCTGGGGGATGAGTTGCAGCACTCGTTCAAGTTCTGCACCTTTGTTGTGGTGGATTGCCCAACCGCTTACAACGTCATCTTTGGCCGGCCCGCCCTAGTCAAGTTCGGGGCCATAACCTCCATCCGCCATCTATGCATGAAGTTCTCGTGCAGCAACGGAGGAATAGGGACTGTCCGCGGAGACCAAAAAAGCGCTCGGAAGTGTTACCACGTCTCTGCCCGTCCCGTTTGTATGGTCCGGGAGGAGCCCGTCGAGCCTGCCCTTCGCCCGGTCAAGCGAGTGGTCCAGGATGAGGGCGATCTGGACCCGCGAATAGGAGACGAGCGTGTCCTGGAGCCAATGGACGAAGTAGAAGAGGTGCGCATCAGCGAAACCGACCCGACCAGGGTCATCCAAGTGGGAAAAAGCCTACCGGCGGATATCCGGGCCGCCATTTTCGCCCGAGTCCAGGAAAACCAGGATCTTCTGGCGTGGTCCCACTCCGATATGACCGGGATCGACCGCAATGCCATCTGCCACGCGTTAAGTATTGACCCAAATGCGACCCCGGTCCGCCAGAAACGCAGACCTTTGGGGATGGAAAGGGCCGAGGCCCTCAAGCTAGAGGTGGAGAAGTTATCTTCCATCAATTTCATCCGCGAAGCGATATACCCGGTATGGCTGGCCAACCCGGTCTTGGTGCCGAAACCCAACGGGACCTGGAGAACTTGCATCGACTTCACGGACCTCAACAAAGCATGCCCGAAGGACTGTTTCCCGCTCCCCCGAATAGACCAAATGGTGGACGCTACGTCCGGTTACGAGATCTTAAGTTTCATGGACGCCTACTTGGGCTACAACCAGATCTCCATGCACGTGGCAGATCAGGAGCACACCAGTTTCCAAACCGACAAGGGCATCTATTGCTACATAGTCATGCCTTTCGGACTCAAAAATGTCGGAGCAACTTACCAGAGGCTCGTCAATCGAATGTTTCGGAACCAGCTGAGGCGAAACATGGAAGTGTACATTGACGATATGCTGGTCAAGTCCAAGACGTCGGGGGACCATTCAGAGGATTTGGCGGAGGCTTTCGTGGTTATCCGGAAGTACGGGATGAAGCTAAACCCTAAAAAGTGCACTTTCGGCGTAGCTTCCGGGAAATTCCTGGGCTTCATAGTGAGCTTCCGAGGAATCGAAGCCAACCCAGAGAAGATCAAGGCACTGATCGACATGGCCTCTCCCCGGAAGCACAAGGACGTTCAAAGCCTGACGGGGCGAGTGGCCGCCCTGAGCCGTTTTGTTTCCAAGGCCACGGACAAGTGCGTCCCCTTTTTCAACATCCTTCGGGGAAGCCAGCGGTTCGAGTGGTCACCCGAGTGCGAAGAAGCCTTCCAGAAGCTGAAAGAACACTTGGCCAAGGCCCCCATCCTGGCGAAGCCAGTCGAAGGAGAACCTTTGTACCTATACCTGGCCGTGACCGAGCATGCCATCAGCGCCGCGCTGGTACGAGAAGAGGAAAGGACACAACTCCCGGTATACTACGTGAGCAAGCGGTTACTAGACGCCGAGTCTAGGTACCCGCTGATCGAAAAGCTGACTTTCTGCCTATTGATGGCATCCCGGAAGCTTCGACCCTACTTCCAGGCTCACGCCATAAAAGTCTTAACCAACCATCCCCTGCTGCAGGTGTTGCAGAAACCTGAGTCGTCGGGAAGACTCCTGAAATGGGCGATGGAGTTGAGCCAATTTGATATATCCTACGTGCCCCGGGTGTCCATTAAGGGACAGGCCCTGGCCGATTTTATCGTCGAATGTTCCAGGATCCCCCCAGAAGAGAGTATCCCCGCATCTTCCGCGGCGCCCGTTTGGAAAATCTTCGTGGACGGAGCCTCGAACGAGAACGGGGCCGGTGCCGGGATCATCTTGGTGTCACCACAGAGGCACCAGCTACAAAATGCCCTCCGTTTCCAGTTCAAAGCCTCGAACAACGAGGCGGAGCATGAAGCTGTCCTAGCCGGCCTGCGTCTGGCCCGGGAAGTAGGGGCCACGAACCTCGAAATTTACAGTGATTCTCAGCTGGTAGTCAGACAGATTTCGGGGGAATATCAATCCAAGGGAGAACGAATGGCGGCATACGTATCTCAAACGAGGGAGATGCTCCAAACGTTCGCGGCGCATTCCATCCGCCAGATTCCCCGGGAGAAGAACGTGTTCGTGAATACGCTAGCGAAGCTGGCAATCGACGCAACACGTACGATCCTGCCCAGAACCACACCTTGCTCCAGGAATCGCTGGATCTTATCGAGTAGATCAGGGAGGAATCGCAAGTGCAGTTGAAGATGTACCAGGGCAAGATCGCCCGGCATTTTAACTCCAAAGTCAAGAACCGCAAGTTCGAAACCGGCGATCTAGTTCTGCGGAGGGTCTTCCCCTCCACTCAGGATCCGGGAGTAGGGGTTCTGGGCCCTAATTGGGAAGGGCCGTATGAGATCCAGCACGAGGTCTGCCCCGGAACGTACCGCTTGAAACGGCTCGATGGTTCCGAGGTTCCGCGAGCCTAGAATGCGGAGCATCTCCGCAAATACTACCAGTAGCCCGAGGGCTCGTCCCAGTTTAATGTTTACGCTGTAACATGTACGCCTCAGGGATAATTCCCTTTTTGAACAATGAAAATGACGTGTGCAAAACGTCATAGAGGGCTGTTATTTCCATGAAAACGTGTGCCTCAGGGCGAATCCTTTTTGAATTTCTTTCTCAAGTGACCCCAGACCAATCTCCGCTCACTTACGGGGGGTGTCATCCCAGGCACAAATATAACAAAAAGGGAACCGAGCTCAAGGCCGGTCCCACCCCGGACGAACGATGTCCGGGAGTAAAAATAAGAGGACCGAGCCCAAGGCCGGTCCCACCCCGGACGAACGACGTCCGGGGGTATGAATAAGAGGACCGAGCCCAAGGCCGGTCCCACCCCGGACGAACGACGTCCGGGGGTATGAATAAAGGGAACCGAGCCCAAGGCCGGTCCCACCCCGGACGAACGACGTCCGGGGGTATAAATAAGAGGACCGAGCCCAAGGCCGGTCCCACCCCGGACGAACGACGTCCGGGGGAATGAATAAGAGGACCGAGCCCAAGGCCGGTCCCACCCCGGACGAACGACGTCCGGGGGTATGAATAAGAGGACCGAGCCCAAGGCCGGTCCCACCCCGGACGAACGACGTCCGGGGGTATGAATAAGAGGACCGAGCCCAAGGCCGGTCCCACCCCGGACGAACGACGTCCAGGGGTATGAATAAAGGGAACCGAGCCCAAGGCCAGTCCCACCCCGGACGAACGACGTCCGGGGGTATAAATAAGAGGACCGAGCCCAAGGCCGGTCCCACCCCGGACGAACGACGTCCGGGGGTATGAATAAGAGGACCGAGCCCAAGGCCGGTCCCACCCCGGACGAACGACGTCCGGGGGTATGAATAAGAGGACCGAGCCCAAGGCCGGTCCCACCCCGGACGAACGACGTCCGGGGGTATGGATAAGAGGACCGAGCTCAAAGTCGGTCCCACCCCGGATGAACGATGTCCAGGAGTAAAAATAAGAGGACCGAGCTCAAGGCCGGTCCCACCCCGGACGAACAACGTCCGGGGGTATGAATAAGAGGACCGAGCTCAAGGCCGGTCCCACCCCGGACGAACTACGTCCGACCCGGACAGGTCGATCTTCAGAGTACAAAAGCATCCGGTCGACCCTAGGGCAAAGCCAGGACCTAAAATTTAAGGAAAAACATGCTTCGGGTTAAACAAAGTCCCAAGGGCCCCGAGCGGTGCCGAGACTAATCGTTGGGTCCAGTCCTGGCCGTTGGAACCAGGACAAAACCCCTGCAATCAGTTAGTCGCGACAACTTCTTACTGAACGGTGAAAGGAAAGATCTCTTAAAAACCAAAGGAAGAAGCAGTGTCTTAAAATTTAATTACAAGCTAAGAACGTTAACAAAAGAACAAGGCCGGGACAAGGGCCTACAGCGCGTCCGCCCGGAGATCCGCATCTTCCCTCTCCTTGGCCTCATACTCGGCACGCTTTGCGTTGGGATCAGGGAAGACGAGGAGGTTCATGTTCTTATCCTTGCACCAGGCCATATAAATGGCCTCGTCAAAGGTGACATCCACTAAGTTGTCGGCCTCCTCCTTCTCCTGACGGGTGGTTTCGTGCACCGCCTTCTCCTGAAGAAGGGAGTCGCCCAGCTCAAGGACTCGGGCTTTCAGGATCCGGATCTCCTCCTTGTCCAGGACGGACTGTGCCACGGCCGTCTCCAAGAGAGTCGCCCTTTCGTCAGCAACTTTTGTTGTCCGGGACAACTCCTCTTCCAACCCGGTCTTGGCGCGGCTAATTTCCTCGCACTCCGCCTTCGCGCGGGCCAACTCTTCTTGGAGGTGGGCTGTCTCCCTGCTCAGAGTCTCCTTGACGGCCTCCCTCTGGTTCACGGCCGCCTCTATTTCCAGCTTGGCCGTCTCCATCTTAAGGGCAAGCTCGGCCATCAAGTCGGCACTCCTTTGAGATAGCAAGTCAACCTGGAGCAAACAAAAGTTAGAAAAAGAAATCACCGCCAACAAGTGACCAAGGAACATGAGACGAAAATTACCGCGGTAGCCTGGTGGCGGAGAGCCTGAGAGATAAACAGCACGTCCGGATTGGCTATCGTGGCGTACCTCTTCAGCTGGAGGTTGGACATAGTGCTCCCGACCTGATCAAGCAGGTCAGCAGCCATGGGGGCAATGTCCTGGCCCAGCTTGGGGCGGAAGCCCATCTCGGCAGCTAGCCGATCCACGATCGGCTGAGGAGCGCTGAACTTGGCATGACGATCCGAAAACTCTACCTGACGACGGATCGTCAGGGCCTTGTAAGCATTGTCTCTCCAGCTTCGGCCGGTCTCCCAGGTCCGGTTGACCAGCCGGGACTGCTCGTCCCGCAGAGCGGACTCCCCCTCCTCGAGAAGGGTTGGGCGGAGGGGAAGAGCAGGCGGAGCAGGGATCTCCTTCGAGGTTAGCCTGCTCTCCCCATGTGACTCCTCGGCTGTCTCTGACAACGTCGTCCGAGGCCTCTTCCCGAGTTTGCCCTCCCGGCCATAATCTCCTGGGCCTCTCTTCCCTGAGCTCCGGCTTACGGCTTCGCCCGTTTCCAAATCAATTACCGGAGGCTGGTCCGAGGGGCCGTCTACGGTCGGTTCCACAGCCCGGAATGGAACCACGGCCAGTGCCTCGCCTGGGCCGGGCGCTGTCCCGGATTTTTCACTGGTGGGGGGGAGCTCCGTGCCGGCCGCGACATTTGACCTCCTGGCCAACTTCAAGGCCGACCTTTCCTTGATGAGCCTCCTCATCTCACTGGCCGGATCAGACATGTCGGAATCCTCTGCAAAAATCCAGGAAAACGAGGTTAGTATGATAAGCCAGACAGGAAAACACAGCAGTAAAAAAAGAATAGCCCGGGACGAACCCTCATCTAAGCCCCGGGCGAGACTCAATTCCCTTAAAGCGAATGAGTGTATCCGGTCTCCCACGTCATCCGGGGTTAGAAACCCCCCATACTGGAGGAACCCGGACAGGAACATTAGCGTCCCTGATCCCACAGGGACGGGAGATGAAGGCCTCATCTCCCCATCAGCCCCAAACGCGGGGTCCGGCGGCTTTAGCCTATCCCTAGCTAAGTCCCCGACTTGGGGAGCATAAGTTAAGATTAAAGGGGAGTTACCTCGCCCCGGGAGTCCCGACGTTTGGTAGGGCGTCTTCGAAAAGCTCCTCCAGCTCTTCCGAGTTGGCCTCTTCCGCCGGAAGCTGATTCTTCTTACGATGGGCCGCCGTGGCCCCCGCCGCTCTCACCACCTCGGCGATGTGGTCGAGGGCCAACTGCTCCCGGACCTCGTTATCCTTCTCGCACGGGATGTCCCGGAAACTCGGGACGACGATGGTCTGAGTGGCCGCCAGCAACCCTACCAGCGGGAGGTTTTTATCAGTGACATAGCCCCCAACGTCCAGCTCCTCCACGGTCAGCTTGGCATAGAACCTCCTCCTTTCCAGAAGGAACTCGGTAAGGGGGGTTTGAATGAAGGGACCTGCGACCCGGAAGATACGATAAGAGATGGAAGCAAAAGATGAATAAAAGAGGGGGTCCGGGAGAATACTTACCCACTCGCTGGAAGTCTAGCAACAGCGTGGGGTTCTCGTCAATAAGGAACCCGGATGTCATGAACCAGTAATGCCTGACATCCGGAGGGTGCTTCCAGGTGCTGGTAGGAGCAGGATAGGCACTCCGCGGCTGAAGCCTGTAAAAGTCGTCCAAGCTCTTGTTTTTAACACTGACTTGCGGCACCAACTTGTAGAAGTATAAGACTTCCGCCGGAGTGGGCTCCGCGATCTCTTTCGCGACACAAAACACCTTCCACCCAGCAAGCAGACGGTACGCTTGCGGCAGCAGTTGGAAGGGTGCGATCCCCACGTATGTCAGGAACCGCACGAAGTAGGCATGAAGCGGGAGCGTAGCTCCCGCGCTAATGTGTCCGGCGCTCCAAGCCCCGAATCCATCCACGGACGTATGCGCCCGTTCCTCTAGCCTAGCCATGCGGTTGTGGAAGAGGCCCGGAGTCGATTCGATGCCCAGCCTCGTCTCCGGGAGCAGCATCATCCGGTAGTTCCGGAACAAGTTGGGCGTCTCGTCCATTTCCCACCTGTTGCCTGCGGGCGTCTTGGATCCGGGAGCGACCACAGGGGCCCTATTGACCTCTTCTTCGGAATGGAGTGTAACACCCGTGGCCATGATTGACGATCTAAGAACAGAGAAAGAAAGACCAAGCAGTCAGCACCTAAACCCAAAGAAGTCGGTCAAGGTACAGAGAGTCTCCTAAGGACTGCTTGGAGTCCCGTCGGACCAGGCCCGGGACCCCAAAAAGCCCCGGGACCTTGATCGGGAGAGAAGGCTACTAAGGTCCACCCCTCGTCCGGGAAGCATCTGCGAACGGTGCAACCCGAACCAGACAGCTTTCCTAGCAAATTCTAAAGCACAGAGCCTAGGTACATGCGTTTAGAGAGCCTAAATTCACAAAGTTGGCAATAGAATTAAAAGAAATGCTTACTGAGTGGTGTCGACGGTTGACGCTGGCGGTTGTCCGATCGTAAGGACGGCAGGACCTCGTTCTTGAAGTGGCGCAGCCGGTGCAGCAGTTCGTCGGTGGGGCAAATCCGAGAAGCGCCGTCAGGTCGTAGAACGAAGGTTGAGGCCCTGGGAAACAGGCGGTGGCGCAGAACTAGCAAACGGCGGAGTATTTCGTCGGCGAGGTCGGACATACAAAGCTCTAGCGAGCGTTCTGGTTTTTATTTTTCTCAAGCTTGTTCGAAAATGGAAAAGTGCTGAACGTTTGTTCTCAGAGTCTTTATATCAGCCCTCAAATCCTGGCCCCCGATCCAACGGTCAGATGCCTCATCATCCGACGACCGAGGATCGCGCAGAGGACATTTACGAGCCCTTTTTGGTCTGGATCCTCAGTACCTCTAATCCGACGGTCCAGGAGTAGCGGATACCAAAGGACGCCCCATCCTACGATCCACCTCGTTCCAGGGACATTAATGATGACTCCCCCCGTGCGGATGTGACGCCTCGTGACGTGCGCTGATGCCCTAGTCTAGGCCTAGCGGCCTTTGGGGGGCCTAGGCGACCCTTCGAGGCCCTTGCAACAATCACATGGCAACACGTGGGTCGCTTTTTCCCAAAGCGGGCCAAAGGTAAACGTCCCCGGATCACGGCAAACGACCCGGGCGAAGCCACCTGCCACTGCCACGGCCGTTCGGCCAAGCTTCCTAGCCCGGACAGGAACTGGGGAGACGACTTGGCGAGCGTCGCGAGGATGGTGCAACCCTACTCCCGGATAGCCCGGGTGAAGGCTTGGGGGGTAAATGTTATCCCCATTTCCTGGAAGGGCTTTGGGCCTTCGCACTGGCCCGCGGTCAGTGGACCGACTCGGCATTCGGGCCTGGCCCAGGAACTCCATATTGGGCCCGTTTGGAAGGGTCCGGGATGTCCCTCCGGGTTCATCTTCAGCTTGGAATGTCCCGAGGATGTCCGGGGCGCCCGGGGCGTCGCGGCTTACGCGTCTCCGTCCCGGAGCCTGGAATGATCCGGGCCCGAGGTAAATGTAGCAGGCCGAAGGTAAACGGACCTGGGTCGCCTCCTCCCCAGTTGAAGGGCCGGGTGCCCAGGATCCTGAGACCGCCTCAGTTCGCGTGGGCATTGTCCCCCCACTTCTCGCCTGCAGAAAGGGCAGCATTGGGATTGTCCACTGAAGTGTCAGGACTGCGCAGCCAAGTACCCTGACCGGTCTTGTCTCCTAAATCAGCCTCGAGACTTGAAGTGATCAAAGCCCAAGCGTCGTTTTGTCGGGCGAAGGCTTGTGTCTCAGGACAACTAATTGGGCCTTAGTTGGTTTGTATTATGTACATTGTATATCTTTTTGTATTGGGCCTTCACTAGAAAGGGCCCCTCTACACTTTCCTCTGATGGGCCTGGGTTGGATGCGGCCCAGACCCGATGACCCCCTCAGCTTATAAATATAAGCTGAGGACAACATGAAAAGGGGGAGAAAAAAGAAAAGGGCAGAGACTCTGTCCAGATATAGCCAGAAAACTCCATTGTAAAAGCTTCTTCTTACTCTAATATATGGACTCGTGGACTAAGACTAGTTAACGCCCCAACCACGTAAAAACCTCGTGTCGATTTCCCATTTTCATTATTATCACTAGCAAATAGTATTCATTAATGTAGTTGCCGAAAATCTCGGTTAACACCTACTGATTAGACCACACTTCATTTGTCAGGTTTTAGGAATTAATCATGAATGTGACAGAAGTGACATGATGGGTCAGAAGGTCACAGGATGACCCCCCTTACCAACTCTCAGGTGCCCTCTCCTATAAATATGGAGACCCTGGGAATTGCAAGGGGTTGGATTCTATTATGTAACGAAATACCCTGTAAGAGAATACCAGAAGCATAGCAATAATATTGGCTGGTGGAGTAGAAGGATTTTAACCTTTGAATCACCTAAAAACGTAGTTGTGTCATCAGTCCATTTGAAGAGCATTCATCTGTTTCAGTTCATAATTAAGCACTAATTTCTTTCTCTTATTTTCTCAATTATCTGTTGGCGAAAAACCGCGTCGACACAAACCATTGCAGCAATTGTAAACAAACAAGTCATTCAAGAGTCACTTGCAAGAGTCCAGCAGTGACACAGGTATTCAATCTTCAGTTATTTTTAGTTAGTTTGCTTTTCAATTATGATTTTATAAATGTTTTAGTTAATTTGCTTTTTATTTATTGATTGCAACCTGTTGTTGCCAAGAAAATGGGCAGACCACCTCTAAAAAATCCACATCTTGACACTCAGAAAAGGCAGAAGAAAAGAGCCAAAAAGAATGCAAGAGATGCAGTAGCAACAACAACAACAACTTCATCATCTTAGCCACCACCCTCTCAACAAGCCATTGCATCTCAAGAGCAACGCACACCTAGGAGAAGTGGAAGACCCACAGCAGCTGCAACTTCCTCATCCCAGCCACCACCCTCTCAGCAAGGCAGTGCATCTCAAGAACAAAACAAACAGAGGAGAAGAGGATCACAAAGTGGACCAGCAACAACATTTTCCTCATCTCAACCAACACCATCTTAGAATCTAAGTTATAGTGTGTTTTTCATCTTTTGTTGTTAAGACTATTTTTGGGTCATTTATGACCTTTGTTTTCGGGCATCTTTGGCCTAATTTTGTGTACAAATGTATAAGGTGTGGACCTTGTGATTTGGCCAAGTATTTTGTGTAGCCTGTTTATTTAGCAAACTGATATGCCTTTTTTGTCTATGAATTATGACTTGCATCTGTCTATCAATCTGGGTGCCAATTATATTTTGTATCTGCCATATTGGGTGCCAATTATGACCTTGCATCTTGTATGAATTTGCCACATGATACCATGTAGTCAAAATTATTATTTGCATCTGTGAAATTAAGCATAATGAACTTAAACTAACATGACCAAAATTTAACCAGAACAAAGCACAATTGTCAAAATGCATTCATTCATTTTTAGACTTGCTGCATTACAGATACAATGAAACTAGCACTTTGACAACTGAAACAAATATCATTGCCTTGTATCAGGTACTTTTTTTTAACCAAAATCACACAATGTCTAATATTTCAAACACCAGACTAGTACAATTACAGATACAATGAAAACCAATGTTCCCCAACTAATACCAATCCAATCTTTCTTAAGGAGGTGACCACAAGCACTGCAAACATGACCTTCACCCATAATTGGCTTGTTCCCACGGTTTAGACTTGTTATTTCAGACTCCAAGAGATCTTCAGCATTCCAAGTTTCTCCCTCAATTATTTTTCTCTAGTTTGGAACAACAACCCTTCCACTTTCAGCCAATTCTGGATCCACCCACCAGAAAAAATCGCAACCCCTTTCTGACTGACATATAGCAAGAAGAAAACCCAATTACAAAAAAAAACCAAAACAAATTTATCCACACTTACTTTCATTAACCGACAAGTTCGAAATTTGCTTCAGTCCAAGAGGTTCTGACTACACTTTCCAAGCCACAATCACACTGTTGTCGCGGTCGCAATCGACTCCCACCCCTACATCTTCGGGCCATTGCTTTTGATCCACTGGAAAAATACGAACTTTCACCCTCCATTATCCTCCACTGCTACTCATCTTCTTCAGTTGTGTTTTGTTTTTAATCTTCAGTTGTGGCGTTTTGTTTTCGAAATGGGGTATTTTCTGGGTTTGTTATTCTTTAGTCGTTCATGGAGTTGTGTTTTGTTTTTAATTTTCAATTTGTTTTTAAATACAACATTTTTTTTTATTTCAAATTTTGGTTATTGAAATACTAAATGGTGAATTAATCTCCACTGTACACGTGGACAAAATAAGATGGAATTTGGCTGGGTACCGACGGAAACCAACGGAAGTGGACAATGGGTACTATTGCCACAAAAAAAAGATTGGGTAGTAAATCACTAGTTTCTTAAAACATTGGGTACTTTTGTCACTATTTCCCCTTATTGAAATATGCTTGTAACAAAGTTTAAACACGGCCCGCCGGCCCATATGTGCATCCTTGAGCCTATAAATAGGATTCATGGGACTCATTTAAGGATAGACAATAATTTGTATTCAGAGAGAACTAGTATTTTTTATACACGACTTTTGTATCATTTTTTGGAGCTTGTGAAACTCAGTGAATCCTAGTTTGCTTATCACAGGTTTCAGAATACATCAATAGAAACACTAAGTGGATGTAGGTCATTACCAATATCTGGGGCCGAACCACTATAAATTCTTGTGTTGTTTAGTTCTTGCATTCAGCTTATAAATCTTTATCGTTTTAGTGACTCTATGTCTTTGGCTAAATCATCAGTCAGCACCTTTGTATTTTTAGCACTTGAATACTTATAATTCTAATTTTTTTTATATGATATTGTATATTGTAATTATAGCAGGCATCCTATTAATTTTCGAAAAAATTTAAATAATTTATACTGTCGAAAATAAGGTTCAAATAGTCTGCAGTATGCGTATCTGTTTTTATTTTTATTTTTATTTTTATCTTTTTTATATAACTATGAAACAAATTATTTGAACCTTGATTTCGACACCGTAAATTATTTAAAAAATGACTATAATAAATAACATGTACACAATCATATAAAAAAATATTAGAATATCTTAACCAAGAAAACACGAGGGATACACCAAACCAAAAAAAGTTTCCTAAATCATAAAGGTAGAATAAGTTTTTTTTTTTTTTTAATATGTGGTTTTATACTAAAATAATTTTAAAGGTGTATTAAATAAATTTTTTTTTTTGAAAGAAAGTATTTCAAACTTTATACTAAACGCATTTAGAAATTAGTGAGAGAAGAAAGAATGACTCCCTTAAAATAAGAATAAAAATAGACTCAACTAAATCATGTATAATTTTAGTAGTTAGAGACGAAATAGATAATTGAATTTAATATAAAAAAAATACCACAAATAGAATGTAGAGACAATCATTAACCTTCCTTTTTTCTGAATAATGTTTCTTTATCATAAATCATAATATGGGATGTCTGCACTTTCTTATTTATTTTTTAAAAATTCTGTAAATAAAACACGTCAATAACAATTACAATGGAGATGGAAATAAAAGCGGTTGGGCCCATTGAATGGCAACCCCCTTCCATAAGTAACTTATAAGTACTCTTCCCCACCTCACATTGTCACCTTCTTCTTCTCCAAGGTCTTGTCTTTTTGATGGAGAGATTACCAGTGGAAATCCATCTCAAGATTTTCTGTTTCTTGGACCATCAGAATCTTGCCACTGCTCATCAAGGTCAGTAATTTCTTCTGTTGATGCTTTGATTTTCATCTCCTGATTAGATGTTGGACTGGTTTAATGTGGATCTGAACTGGGTTTTGTAATTTGATGCAAATTACGCAAATTTCAATTACTCCAATTATTGGGTTTTTTTTTTTGGTGAAATTATGGGATTGGTTTGTAATTCTGATTTTGGGTGGAATTGGGGGTTTGACTTTATTTTCCCCAGTATGAAAATTCTTTGATTTTGATACAAGCTTTCAATTTTTGAATTAAAGTGAATATATTTGTAAATAGAGGGTAAGAATGGACATATCTGTTTGTTTTATTGGTGAATTAGCTTCTCTTTTTTCATTTAAGTCCATAAAGTGGTCCAATTTCACTAATTTAGGCTATGTTAGCTGATAAGATTACACAAAACTAATATATCCATAGGTTTAAACTCATGACAAGTTTGTTGAAATGGAGATTTGGTGTTAACCAAGTATGCAGGAAATGGAAGGTGTTAGCCTCAGACAACTATGTTTGGTCCAACTTATTCAAGGAGAGATGGGGAGGAGATCGTGCTGCATCATTTGTTCTTGGGGATTCAAGATCATGGAAAAAGAAGTATGAGATCGAAGACCGTCGTGATCGCGTTGGAATGTAAGTTTGAATCTTTAATTTTCCCAGTTTTCATTTTCTACAATGACTTTTCACAACATTCCCAGCTTCACACACAACTTTGATCTATATAGGCATAGTTTTTTTGAGAGAAAATGTTTGTTGGCATTGTTGTTGGGTTGGTCCTATTTAGATGGTTGTTCCAACATCTGATTAGAAGGCTAAGTTCTGGTATCTAATTCATATGTATGAAAATTTTCTTTTCATGAACACCAATAGTATGCTAAGGCTTTAAACTAGAGTCATAGATGGCTCTTCTGTGTGGTGAAAGGTTTTGGTATTTTCAGCCTTTGTGACTCTTTTGGGTGGGTATTTTTGCAAAATCTGTGTTATAAACTCAGTATGCCAAGTAACGAAGTACTAATCTTGGTAGTGATACTTAGTATCATAGTTATAACACCAAGACCATCTTGATTAAAAGGAAGTATTATATGTTTCTAGGAGGGTGAAGATAATAAGAGAAGGCGGGGATTATTATCTTGTTCGCCGAGGTGAGATCCAACGCTATTTGGGTTCAAGAAAGTCTTCGAGTTTGAAAAGAGAAGCGAGTGCAAATGGTGACCTGAACGAAGAACAATCCTGCCGTGGGATTTTGGACAAAATTCTTTTCTTTATTGGGGACCTAGAAGTTGCTTCAACTGAGGCAAAACGTGGCCGAGTGATTTGAATACTCTGGATGCTCATAAAAGCCACAAGGTTCATGACGTTTTACTGTAAACTTGCTCTGTAATTTATTGATGCATTCAACTATATATTGTGATTTGTTGTAACCCATAGCAACTGATTGGTATAGTACGTCAGTATGGTATGAGTATGTATATTTCAATAGTAATAGAAAATCTCACAAGTTGTTCATTCTCTTCAACCAATTTAGATTTGAAACTTGTATGATCTATGGCTCTTTGGAGCTATGGTATGACCTTTGCTTGACCAACCTAAAATATTGCTAAACTACGATTTTTCAGTGTGTGAAATGAGACTATTTTATGCTATTCGGATGGTTTTATTTCAGTAGTGGAATAATGACCCAAAAAAGAAAAAAAAAACTTTTGGATTCATTGCAAGTCTTTTTTTTATTAACAAATCATACTTTTTTCATTTTAGGTTAAGAACAAATCTAGTCAAATCTTAAACTTTGATTAAAAAATGGAATATACTCATTTGGTACATGTGCTTTTACAAAGTATTATTTTGGTACCCTATTTTTTTAATAATATTCATATAGTACATATTTGGTACCCTAAACTCATATTTGATAAATAAATTTTATCAATATAATCAAACTGTCAAAAATTATATGTAATTAAGTAATTAAATTTAAATTTAGAACTCACATAATTAAAAAGCATATTGATTAAATTGGTAAAGTTTAGAGTACGAAATATATATGATTTCAAAATAAAAGGTGTTGAATATGTATGATTTTAAAATATAAGGTACCAAATGAACATTATTATAAATACATGTTATACCCAGATTTCGAACCATGTTAATTATGACCTCGAAAGTTGGATTCGCAAATAAGTGGACTCATAAGGTTGGAAGGAAGCTCCAGGATCATATGCCGAGCTTGCAGGATATGGACGATCTCGAGTATGGTGACCTCGAAGAGTTCATGATCTCGAAAGATAGCCCCGGGAACACATCCATCTTCGGAGACAACTTCGGATCAGGGTTCCCGAGCTCGACGCGCATACGATCTCGAACAGATTGGGTGACCTCGGAAGATGTCTCCAGCTCGAAAGGTGACAGGAAACCTGGGAGACTAAAGCCTTAGAGATACGCAATAACCACATTGAATATCTACAAGTATTATAAATATGAGATGTAATCCTCATTTATTAATGTAAATCCCCTCAGTTATGTGTTTCCTGGTCTTCAGGGACGTTTCCTTTTATATGTGATTATAGGCATTTAAGGTCATTTATTTTATTCACAAAAAGAGTAACTACCCAAAATATGTGGGATAGTATTCTGCATCCTTCTCTATAAATAGTATTCTTTATTCATGCTTAAGAATTTTTAGAGATTTCATGCTTAAGAATTTTCAGAGATAATCTTAAGTTTAATAACAGAGACTCGTGGACTAGGCAGATTTAACTGCTGAACCACGTAAAAATCGTGTGTTTGATTTGTTTTATTGTATTTGGCCATTATCTATTATTGTTTTTGTGCTCTTCTTTCACTGTTTGACGAAAAACGGCATCAACAATACAGTATACAAAAACGATATTTTACAAAAAATACATGACACCAAATGATTACCTACCCATTAAAAAAAGATACTTTCAGAAAAAGCGAACTTAAAACAAAACACATTTTTCTTTACTCTGTAACAAAGTTTCAGCTGACTTCGGATTCACTTAACAGGTTAAAAAGAAAAAGAAAAAACTAAGCCAAAATTCTTTAGAATATCACCATTGGTGATTAGTGTAGTTTCACTTGCATCATATCTGATTAAAATTAAGAAAGACAAAAAAAAAAAAAGTAAGCTATAAATAAATAATAAATGGTATCGTAGAAAAAGAATAATATTGGCACTGGCACTGGCATACATGGGTAGATATTTCATATTTCTTTCTCGACAGTAAATGCTAAAAATTGAAAATTAATGCGCTACCACTAATTCACAGCCAAAAAAGAACAGAAAAAAATTACAAAATAGTTCCTCCTAACTCACACTTCTTCTTCCTCTCCATTTCCTTTTTGTTGGGCAGACCACTATTTTTCTTACAAGTTGTTTGTCTTCTTCACTATCAAATTGAATACACCTTCAGCTAACACGAATTGCAATTGCAGCAGCACAGTATATATTTTTTAATTGAATTAGATAGATGGCTGGCGGCGGCGGTTACGCCATCCACTTAAAAAAATCCGGCGGTCTGTCTCCACTAATCTCTCAATTAGATGTTTAACGGGTCTGATTCGGTGTCCCTTTCCTTCATTGCTTCCCAGTCTTCAGTTTCTGTAACAGATATTGTAAAACCATAAGCACAGAGAAAAGAAAAACCATTCCCTTAACTGTAATGTAGCAAAGACCGAATTTCGAACTTACTTGGCTTTTCGGAGATGTTGAAGAGCCTCCTCTGCAAGAAGCATGCCACTAAGAGGAAAACCGAGCACATACCGAACATAAAAGTGATCGGGAATGCACTCACCTTCAGTTGCCAAAAAAACAGAATTAGTCAGTGTGTGTTTTTTTCAAGCTAGACATTTGTGTAAAGAGTATATAGGCTGTAACATACGTTGTATAGCACAATGCAGACGAAGATATTGAGAGGGATTCTGAAGAAGTTCATGATGGTGCTTCTAGCCTCCTCGGGAATGTATTGGGACCTCATCTTCATAATGGATGGCCAAAAAATTCCACAACAAGCTTCGAAGATACAGAAGCCAAGAAGCTGAATGCATCCTCCAAATGAGATGCCCTTGCCTTGCTCCGTGGAAGGAGTTACGAAGAACTGTTTTCAAAACAATCGAACTTTCAGAATACCATAAGAGAAAAAGAGAGTGAAGAAGGAGATGAAAATCTTGGAACTGTGACTTACAGTGGTCAAAATGGGAAGCAGAAGTGATGCTGAGGCAGCAGCGAAAACAATCTGCATATAGCTCTCAACCCTGATAGATTGGCGAGCCATCAACCTAGAAGCAAGGGAGCTTCCCAACATTGAAGCCAACATGAATGTTGCAAAGATAAATCCGTGAGGAATGTCCTCGTCATTTGGGCTTAGAGCAGGAGTCCAGAGAAACACAAATGTGTACATTGAGCCCTCAAACAGAGACTGAATTGCCCCGAGCAAGGCAATTTTTTCATCTGAATCACGCAAAGGTAACTAAATGAGAGGGAAAATTCATCAAAGAAGAAGACATTGGAAAGAGAACAGTTATATGTCATTCCAGATAGGGTTACTTTTCTATCTCTATCTCTCTTCTTTTTTTTAATTTCAGATTGGATTTTACTTTAAATTTAATGTAAAGAAACAAAACAAGGATTAGGAAAGGCTTAAACTCTACCGGAAGCAATGGCCACAGCAGCACCCCTGAATTGGGTAAGCAAGTCCTTGTTCTCAGAAGGATCCCCATAGTTCTCTGACCATGAAGATAATATGACCGCCATACCAATAGCAAGAAAGCATGAAGCAGCATCAAAGGGTGCAACAGGTCCAAGAGAAAATGAGTCAACAAGTAGATTCCCGAACAAACCAGCTATAATAGCAACAAGGCCATTGCCAAGAAATATTGCCTTTGAGAATGTTATTGACAACCATTGTTGTTCAAAGCCTCTCTGCAGATAATATTGGAGAGTGGTGAGCAAAGTACAAGGTTTATAACACTACAAATTAATCAGATGCAAAAAGAGAATGGCAGAGAGAAGCTGCACGTCACACAGGAATCTTGAAAGAAAACCAACAAATTTTATCCACTATCAAGTAATACTTTCTCCAACTACAATGGTCCCCACATATGAGATGTAACTAATAATATATCCCTCTTTTTTCACCTACTTTTTGCCAATTCAGACAGTTATGCAAGCACTTAATATCACTTTACCAACACAATTAATCTACAACATTACCAATTCACAATAAATACACAAATGTGCCAACTGAAAAGATTAAAACCACACAAAACTGAAACAAAACAAAATGTGAACATCATATGTGTAGTAATCCTACAAGAAACATGAAATGCAACAAGCATTTAACAGTGACACAGTAAACTTCGTTGTTTGCTCACAAGCAATCAATGTAAACATTTAACATAATAATAACTGCAAAATGATATATGTAGACAGCATGAATGCCCCTTACCTTGTTGTGTTCTGCAACAAGCCATGACTCGAATGCTGAAAACAGAAGAGAAGTGGCAATACCTCCCAAAACACGGCCAACCATCAAAACTCTGTACTGAGGAGAATGCTTGGTAATACAGCTCAGTATGTAAGTAATACAGTAAGTCACGCATGCCCTCTTACGACCCCTGAATTTGAAGCACGTAGAACATCAAAAAAACATCTCCATAACATCGTATAAAATAATTATTTAACAAAATTTTGAAAGAATACTTACTGTTTGTCAGCTAGAGAACCAACAACTGTTCCGAACAGCATAGAGGAGCCAAAACCAGCAATAAAGAGCTGTCCGATCTCACCTTTACCAAACCCATACGTACTGTAAAGGTAGTAAACATAAGGACCTTGCAACCAGTCCCCCGCTGTTCATGAATTAATCGATCAGTAATCAGACTTTTTACTTTCTTTTTTTCTTAAATAAGAAACTATAGTTAAAACAAGGTTTTTCCTTGTAAACAACATCCAGAAAGGTTCTAAGAAGTTCATACGAGAATTCATAGTCAGATAAGCTAAAGAAATTTCTTCAACTTTGTACATTAGAAAATCAAATATATATGCTCTTCGAATTATAAAAAGATCTCGAAAAAGTTAAGAATCTAATTAAGATGAATAAGCATTAAATTTTATATAAAGAAAATAACTTTTTTTTCCAAGTCAAGTAGTGATAAAGATCATTTGGTATTAATTTGAGAGCAACCAAAAACAAAATCAATATTACACAACAAAAGTAATATAATAATACATCACAAAACACATCAGAAAATCAAAGATGAACACACAGCACCAGATCAATATATAATCACATAAT
Source organism: Humulus lupulus (assembly GCF_963169125.1). NCBI lineage: Eukaryota > Viridiplantae > Streptophyta > Magnoliopsida > Rosales > Cannabaceae > Humulus > Humulus lupulus. The sequence goes on along the minus strand of NC_084797.1, from coordinate 10,982,901 downwards.
TTTAAAGCTAAAATGGACAAATATATCTCACACACATACACACAAACTTTTAAACTTAAAATAGCTAAAATGGACGAACAACATCATAAATATATCCCACACACATACACACAAACTTTTAAACTTAAAAAAGCAACATTATAAATATAATGGACGAACAACATTATAAATATACACACTATATATCAAGAACAGGTCCTAAAATTATTAGCAAGAAGTGTTGTGATCGATCAAAGAAACGACAATACTAAGTTTCGACACAGATCTGAAGAATGCGTCATCACAATTGCTTTTAATTACTCAGATCAGATCCAATTTTCACGAAATTGAAACACAAAAGAGTTGTACATTCATGAAAATCAAACGAGATCTAGTGTGAATCAGATCTAATAAGAAGAATAAACGAGTGAGATGTTGTAAATACCCATCATGAGCGAGTATACGAGAAGGTAATTGTTCTTGAATGAATTGAAAGCCGGCGATGTATTGATTCGATCTTTGTTGTTTCTGCTCAGCTCCATTGCCGCCACAACCAAACCAAAGAACCCGAAAACCAGGTAGTAAAATATCTCCATTTTCGCAACTCAAACCCCAAAAAATATCAGAGTGGGAAAGAGAGAGAGAGAGATGAAATTCAGCTCAGTTGCAGAAAAGTGTGACGTTTATTTATACTGAGAGCAGTGCAAGAAGAAGATGAATGGGTTTTTATTCTCTGCCACGCACTACACCTACACTCTCCTTCGTAATCCCATTAAAGCATGGTCTGTGTCTTTGACTTTTGTGTCTGACCAGGACGTGTCGGAATTTCGAGAGTACAACAAACCGAAGCGTGAGAGTGTAGAGCTCAGATGAACTCGACCGCAGAGGATAGAATCCCGTAGGACGCGGCTTTAAAATGGGGCCGTTTTTGTTAAATCAGGGGGCTGATTTGACACGTGGCGAGCTGTGGTGCGTCTGATTTTGTAAGAGGTGTTTTTGTAGGTGTCGGTGGTTTGGATCTCCTGTAGTGGAATAAGGAAGGCAAAGGGTTTGTGGGTCCCACTTCATCAAGTATGTCCCATGCCGTGTGATCCGTATTATTATTAATGAAATATTTCATTAATTTGGGTAGAAATTACTTTTAGTCACATAAAGTAAATAATTTCATGAATATGGATAGAAAAAAATTTAGCAAAAAATTTATTTTATTATAGTAATAATTGGAAGCTACTATAAATTTTGTCTATATATTTATAGAAAAAATGGTAGATGATTTGTATGGAGTGTGATATTCCACTTACCGACATAATTTCATGGTTTTGTTGATTTTTTATTGACTTAAAATGCCAAGTTTGAGATTTATTTGTCAAAGATCCACATCAAGTAGAGTTATTTTAAAAGAATAAATAATTTAGTGGGAACCAATGGGAATAATAAAATGATTCTTTATTTTATTTTTATTTTTTTTTAAAAAAAGTGAAGTGGGCAGTAGGGTCTTACTTCGTTTTTTTTTTAAGAACATTAGGCTAGTATAATTTCTTAGGACTAAAGATTAATCTCTTTGTTTAAATTTATTGTAATTTTTATTATCAAGTTGTAAGTTTGTTTCTATTCACATAGTGATTCGTGAAATTTTGTGAACTTATTAGAAAAAAAAACTATCACTCATGTGTTGTAGTGTTAAGAATATTTTTTCTAGGTATGTCAGTGGTTTGTGCCACTTCAAATCTCTATTTTAAGTAGAAAAAATATTTTATTTTTGCAGTTGAGGCTTGTTGTTTGTGTTTTTATCACTGGACATGTGGCAGTCATTAGAGGGTTAATTAAGTTTCATCGAGTGCTAATGAGGTTTCGTAGAGTTCCTTGGAGTGTAAAACTTCTCTGAGTACTATGATCTAGTCTCTCCAAGTGAGACCACACTCCGAGATTCGTCCTCGAGGTGCAGATATCTCTAAGCGAGGCCACGTCTCGTGGTATGTTTCCAAAGCGTGGATGTCTCCAAGGCCACGCGCCTAGGACCATTCAGGTGGTCCTCTAGCCTTCTTCAATCACCAATCCTCCATGTCTAGGATTTTGTCCTCGGGACTTGGAGTAACTGTCAGGTGTTAATCATTGCAGCTGTGGCCCATCAGAAGATCGTCTGACAACTTTTTGTGAGCCTTGAGTAGTGGTGTCGAGTTCGTACACTCAACAATCAGCATTTCTCACAACGTCGCCTGACATGAACAAACATGCAGCTGTATTTTGACACTGTCAGATACCTGTTCCCCGAAAGGTTAGTGGACAGCTTTCTACAAATGAGCCTCGTGCAATCTGCCTTGACCCATAGTCTTTATTAGTGCATCCCAATAAAATTAATTAACATTTACTCCTCAAATAATGGGGGAATGTTATATTAATAGTCCATTAAAGACATTAATGACCTAAACTCCTATAAATAGGGTTGATGTGGGTTCATAATTTTGGTCAGTTAAGCATTGTAAACTCAGAGCAATATATATGTTGTTTGAGACTCCATCGAAATTTGCTCAAATAAGTTTCAAACTCACTAATACCAAAAACCTAGGGCTCTTTTATAGCTTGAACCACGTAAAACTTTTGTGTTAGTTTCTTTAATTTTCTATCAAGTTCTTAAATTATGTTGATAGCGAAAAAGTCAACCAACAAGGCTAAAGTATTAGGTTAAATAAAGGGAAAATTTTATATATACGGCATTTCACCAAAAGAATTCGAAAAATACGGTAATCCATACTTCTTACAATATTACGGTAAAAGTGAAGCCCACAATTCACGGAAGACCCAACCCAATACGGAAGACCCAACATTTCCCACCATTATATACCGAAGACCCAACCCAACCATCACAACTCGGCCAAAGTTTTTGTAACATGCTGTACTCAACATTTCCATGGATTTCAGCTAACAAAACCGAGAAAACTGGGAAAAAATGAGAAATTTTCTTCTGCAATCTACTGCAAATTTTTTGAATCGATGGGTCTACAAAACAAATTACACGATATCTGTTTTGTGGTAAGTTTCCTTGAATCGATGGGTCTTCTATTTTGTTCTTGGAACATAATTTATAGCTTTCGGAAATCATTAAGATAATTATAGCAAAAACATATATTTTAACACATATCTCCACAGAATCATAAACAAATTTTACCATAGAAACATTTGAAAATCCTGAAAACCTTTTATAAAAAAAAGAAACTGTTACAATATTATAAAGATGTTTCTTAGATTGTCTCATCTTTAAGTTATTTGCTCTTCCTTGTGCAGAATTTGGTCATTTAAAAACCAATAAAGGGACGAGTTTATATGCTAAATTCTCATTTTGTTGGGGGATGTGTTATTGAATAGCTTGTGCTGGATTGGGTAGTTTTTAACCCATAAGGTAGTTTATATCCTATTTTGTTTTATAATGAAAATATAAAATTTCTACATATCAATCTAATTTTTCTTTTTATTCATCTGCAGCCATGAATCCAATAACATCTTTGGTATATTATGATGGTCATTGGAATGAAAATAATGTGTATGAGGATTTCAAAATGCTGGGAGTGTTAATACCATTAGATTGCTCATTTACAACACTAATGAATATCTTGTCTACAGAGTTGTCTACCATTCTGTCAACAGAAAATGCAACAATTGAGTACCAGATTGCAGAAACATTGCCTCCATTGAAGATCAAAAGTGATAGCTCTATACAATTCTACTTGGAGTGCAAAAGAAATGACAAAACACTCACAAAATACCCTTTGATAGTTTCTGTAACAGAGAACAACCAAACAATTACCTGTGGAGCACTTCAAAAGATGAGTTCTACTGTTGCTTCAAGTAGTAATAATATAGAGAATGATATTTCGGACACATCGACATTCTCTATAGATGAACCTCAAGGACTACCAAATTTTATTCAGTTGGCAGATCAAATTACAGATTTGATTTTGGAGAAGGAACGACATGAATCAATTCCTGAACATATTGGAACAGAAACTACAATTATAACTCATGCAATTTCTGATGGAATAAGAGAAAAACAGGTATACAAAAACAAAGAGGTTCTTACAACAACAATTGGTCTCTATGCCATAAAAAACAATTTTCAGTTCAAGGTCCACAAATCTTGCAAAAAAGAATATCAGTTGAAGTGCCTTGATTCAGAATGTACGTGGTCATTTCGTGCTGCAAGATATGGAAAGACAGATATGTTCCAACTTAGGAAGTTCAATCGTGCCCACACATGTTCCTTGGACATTATTCTTGGAGATCACCGACAGGCTTCAAGTAGTATGGTTGGGAATGTTGTGAAGACCAAGTTCACAGATCCAAAAACAAATTATAGACCTAAAGATATAGCTAAAGACATGTTGGACAGATATGGAGTTTCCATGAGTTACCAAAAAGCATGGCGATCTAAGGAAAAAGCAGTTAATTATGTACATGGTTCAAGTCAAGATTCCTACCGAGACATTCCACGATATCTGCACATTTTGAAGCACAAAAATCCAGGTACTGTAACAGATTTGCAAATTGATAGTATAAACAGATTTAAATATCTTTATATGGCTATGGGACAATCAATTCTAGGTTGGAAACATTGCATTCCAGTAATTGTTGTTGATGGAACATTCCTAAAAGCTGCATTTGGCGGTACACTTCTCACAGCTTCAACACAAGATGCAAATAGACACATCTTCCCATTGGCTTTTGCTATAACAGATTCGGAAAACAATGATTCATGGGAGTGGTTCTTCAGAAAAATAAAAGAATGTTATGGAGAAAGAGAAGAGTTGTGTATAGTTTCAGATAGACACGAAAGCATAGAGAATGCTATAAAAAATGTCTTTCCAAATGTAACTCATGGAGTGTGCTCCTACCATCTTTTCTGCAACATAAAGACCAAGTTTAAAACAGACGCAGAGGCAACCAGTATTGCATTTCATGCTGCTGCAAAAGCTTATAACATGGAAGATTTTGAAAAATACATGAAGGACTTGGACAGTTTACATGAAGGAATCCGTCCTTTTCTGGCCAATGAGGTTAAATATGAAAAGTGGGCAAGAATCCACTCCAAAAGTCGTAGATATGCAGCTATGACTTCAAACATAGCTGAATCCATTAATGCAGCACTAAAAGAAATGAGAGAGCTTCCAGTAACAACATTACTCGAGTGCCTTAGAAACCTGATTCAAAAATGGAGCTACAACAACAAAAAAGAAGCAGAAGCAACATTTACAGAATTGCCAAAGAAACAAGAGGAATACTTAAGAAAGAACTTTGTCAAGTCATTAAGAATGACTGTAAGTACAACTATTTCCTTTATTTATAAATACCTCTGTATTAATATACTTCCTTGTTCATTATTATAATTTCATTGCAGGTAGAACCAGCTAGCACACTCATTTACAGTGTACACAATGGTTTAACAACAAACATTGTTGACATTGCAAAGAAATCTTGCTCTTGTAACAAGTTTGATTTGGATGAATTACCTTGTGAACATGCCATGGCAGTCATTAGAAAGATGAACCTTCAGTATAAAAAATATTGCTCATATTATTTCACAAAACAAGCCATGTTGAACACCTATAATGCATCAATACATCCATTGGGAGATCCAAAAACATGGAGAGTTCCGCCTGATGTTGAGGAAATAGAAGTACTACCTCCAAAGGGAAACAGAAAAAGTGGAAGGCCAAGGAAAAAAAGGTTTGTCTCAGCAAGAGAAGGGTCTTATCAGCTTAAATGTGGAAGGTGTGGAGAGCTTGGGCACAACCGAAAAACCTGCACAAACCAGCCTCTATTGAGAACAAAAAAACAAAAAAGCACTCAAAGCTTATAGATTAAAAATACTTTTTATTTGAATTTTGAAACTTTGTATGTTTCAGTACGGTGATTGGAACATTACTTATCACTATTACTTGTGATAAAGAATTATGAAATTTTATTGAATATATGGAATATTATAAAAACTTAGGAAAAAATTTGCATCAATATATCAGAATTAATGTTCAGGGCGTTATCTGTAAATTTTTGTTACATATTTGATACAGATATATCTGAAATGAATATTAATGTAACATTTTGTTACATAATTGTTACAGATATGTTACTAGTTTCTCACAGACACTTCCAACATCAAATAAATGTGAAATAAGTTCTTTTATCAGCTTATGTTACAGTTTTGAAACAAAAATATTTGATTTTCATTTGTAAATTTCCAGTCCATTTAAAAGGATTAACTTCAAAAGTTTGAAACGATTTGATACATATTTGAAACTGAAGTTATCGTGACTATTAATAGACGTTAAGTAATGCTACGCAATTTTGCATGAACTTAGGTTACAAACTTTTAACAGATGTTACCTAAAACATGAAATATAAAAATAAAGTTGTGAACTCAAGTTACAAACTTGAGACACCTCTGTACAACATTCCTCATAAAAAAGGGCTAATATCAAAATTCAATGATATGCCACAGTATTCAAAATATTCAAACATGATACTTGCTTGAAAGTTTGCAAAACAAAGACACAAAAGTTATCTTGCCATAAGTATGTATCTTCTTTACAAGATAAAAGCCAAAATGTTAACTACTTTGATGCTCTCATACTTCCATTGCATTAACATTCAACATCTTCTTGCTCATTCTTCCTCTGAACTCCCCATCAGATAGATAGCCTTCATCTTTCTTTCTTTTAGCATGGACATATAGCTCGACTGCAATTTTGTTTCTCTGGAAACTAACATTCAGAGGATTGGGGATATTTTCAATAAGTCCATGCATAAGAAATTCAGCAAACTTTATGATAAAAATCCCACAATCGCTACAAAAAAAAAACAACAAAATCAGTAACACATAAATGCATATAAACAAAATAATGCAACCAAAAAATAACAATAACTAAAAAAAAACCACTTACTTGTTACTCTGTTGTGGAACCTCATCATCAAACACAATGTCCAACGGGTGACACATATCAATGCCCTTGAATGCTTGTGCATTTAGATCAATATCTTCCCTTGACTCATAAAAATTATTTAAAGAAAGAAACAAGGGCAACAAAGTAGAATATGCTTCAACAACTTTCAATACTTTCTTATCCATAACTCTATTTCTCATTGAGTTGTAGACTTTAAAAAATCTCTGCTTCACGTTGAACTCCCCAAGAATCCAATGATTACAGCCAACAACAGTCATATTAATAGGGAATAAAATGAAATCTACTAGCGACCAAGGGGTGTTACAAAGCATTTTATAACCACAAATATACTCAAAAATAACACTGTTATGCGATATAACAGATCGATCACAGTCACTTGACAGATACACATCATACAGAGAAGTGATAACTTGATCAAAAGAGTTATCTGTAGTAGTAACTCTAACATTTATCAACTCACAATACTTGGCTTTTTTTCTAAGGTAATAAAATGCCACATTAATATGCTGAAAAAACAAGAAGCAAACCATAATGAGAATAATGAAAACAGTAAAACTAAAACAACTTAATAATAATAAGGGAAAAAAATACCTCATTGTCCAAATCCCTCCCATCTTTAACTAAATCATAAAACCAAATTTTTCTCTCAATCTCAGTTACACAAAACTGAAATGGCTCCTTAATGATACTATTATTATCATCAAATTTCTTATACCTATAACAATTATAAACATTTAAAAGTGAATTATGGTGAAACAGAAACTGAAATACAAAATAAATAAAAAAACAATTAAAAAATAGAAGCATACTTATTATTTTTTCTCAGCCCCAGAGAAAACCACTTGTTAAAAGAGTCTTGGTCAATTTGATTAGGCAGATCAAAAAGATTGTCTCCAAAAGCATATCGTCCCACAACCTTCCTTTTAGACTTCACAACCTCCAAATGTTTCATATCCTTAGAAGAAGATGATCCAAATTGGTTAACAAAAGGAGATTGCAAAACTGTAGCAGGCTTTGGATTCCTTTTGCCAACAACAGGAGTAGACACAACTACTGGATTCATCAAAGAACCAGCAATGGGTGTTGCCATAATAACTTCCTAGAAACAAAAATAATATGAAAAACTCAATAATACAACTATTGGAACATATTGCAAAAAGAGAAAACAAAATACAATATCTGCCTTGTTTAGTTACCTTTTTCTTTGCCAAATCACCAACAGCTGCATGAACAACTTTATCAAAAATCTCCACATTCATGTTGTTAAAAATATGAGCCTCTTCTTCTAGATCTTTAACAACATCAGCTACATCATCATGAGGTTTGACAATATTCTATGGAAAAACAAAATTTTATAAATTAATACAGAAATACATGAATACATTACCTTAAAAAAATACAAATCATGAAACCAAAATAACCTGGTCATAGCTCTGGAAAAAAAAGTTGTATATATAATAAAAAATAATAATTGCCAAACAAAAAATTCCAAAATTCATAAGTTTACAAAAACATAACAGAGTTTATACATGCTCTGGAAAAGTCTTGTACAAAACTAACTAAGAAAAAAAAAGTTTACAAATTAATAACAAGAGGTTTACAAAACAAGAATTCTAAACTTTCTCTTCCACTTCTCATATTCCAATGGAAACAAAATCAGATTCCTATCAAAAAGGGAAAACAAAAATTAATAAAAAGAAAATATTAATTATATATATTAACAGAAATATAAACATCTATAAAATATAAAATAAAAAATAACAAACCAACCAAGCAATAAAATTAATATTTAGATAAGAATACATACCATTGTTTCTTCAACATCATTCCCAGTAGTCTTCTCATTCTCATTTACTGTATCATTCTTATCATCTGCAATTACCATATCTCCAGCAGCATCTTCTTGCATTGCTTGAATGCATTCATCAAAAACTTGGGTAAAACTTTCATTCTCAAAAAACTTATCCTTTTCCTTTGAAACACCACCACCACCAGAAGTATCACCAACATCAGCTCCCACAAAACCAACATCAACATGATCAATATCATCATTAATACCACATGATTTTGGCCTCAACTCACCTAACATTTCCATAACTGCCTTGTGTTTTAAATCTTGATCGTTTTTCAGATTAACCAACATCTCCATCAATGCCCTATGTCTAGATTCACTAGCAGACTTTAAAAATGCAATTTCCTTAGACATAATGTTACACTTCTTCTGACATTCATCCACAATAATTTTCATATCAGAAAAACCAAATGTCACACAAGGAACATATGATGAGGAAGGAGCCTCACTGGTTGGTTTCTTTGGAGGAGCAACAAAATCATCATCCTCAAAATCAGCAACATTCATATCCTTGTTGCACTGGAAAAAACCTTCAAGCTTGAAGGCATTGTTCTCTTCATCAGTGGGCAAAACTTTAACAATTTTGGTCTGCAAATAACAACACAGAAAAATCAGTTTACAATATTAAAAAAATCAAATAAATTCATATATAAAGAAAAGCAAAAAGAATAAAAATTACCTTATGTAATGAAAACACATTCCTCTCAAGCTCCTTATGAGATGGGATTGCAACAGATGACCAATTTATAATCCTAGGCAGACCACAACTAACCTTCTCACAATAAGTTCCCTCTAAACTAGGAATTGATTCGTAAATGAAAACTTGGAAAACAAATGGCAAACCATTCAACTTATAGGTTGGGTAAGAACCTTGCCGAGTAATAACAACTTCATTTTCCCTTAAAGCATCTCTCAAAGATGAGAGAGTCACATTAAAAATATCCTTTCCCCATGGAAAATGATTAAAACCACCACTATCACAAAGATACAAGTCAGTTTTTTCAATGTTCTTCTCTTTTTGCCAAGCATACAAAAAGTTAGTGATCAGGTAAAGTACAGCCATCCTAACAGCCTCATCATCATTATCAAAATTGGCAGCCTTAAACCTTTCTTCAACAATAATTCTTGAAATGCCCCTTGTATGGTCACCAAAAAATTTCGAATACAATCCAATAGGATTACTATTCTTAATTCCACCTCTATCAATATCACCAAACACATTTAACCCAGACAATAACCCAAATTCACCCAAAGAAAACCTAATCAGCTTTCCACAAACTTTAAACCACATTTCATTTAAGTTTGGTTGGTTAACTTCTCTCAACAAAACATGGTGAACCAATTTAGCTTGATTAGCATAAGATTTAAGGTTTAGAAAATGACCAAAGCAAGTCTTACTAAACAAAACCTTTTGAGAGTCAGTCAATTTTTCTGAGATCACATTGATCTTCTCAAAACCACAGTGAAAATTGACTCTTGCTCTATAATGATCCTCATGTTTGATAAAACATTCCATATGCTGCATAGAATAATAGACAACCAACAAAATTTTAAAACAAGACAAATCAAATGATTAGATGACAAGAAAAACACAAATTGATGAAATGAAATTAAAACAGATACAATCAAAACTTGAAAAAATGAAAACATATTTCAATAATATAAAACCTATTATCTTTAAATACAAAAACTAACAAATTGGAACTTGTAACATATGTTTACAGAAAAAGAAAAACATATTTACAACATCAGAAAGAACATTAACAACCTTGTAACACTTGGTTACAAAAACTAACAATAGGAACTTGTAACATATGTTTACAAAAAAAGAAAAACATATTTACAACATCAGAAAGAACATTAACAACCTTGTAACACTTGGTTACAAAACTAACAATATAGGACCTGTAACATATGTTTACAAAAAAACAAAAACATGGTTTCAGTAATACCATTAACAAACATGTAACATATAGGTACAAAAACCTAACAAAAATTAACAAAATTAAAAACATAAATCAGATCAGAGCATGAACAACATAGAAAACATATTTCAAGAATATAAAACCTAATATATAAAATACACAAACTACCAAATTAGAACCTGTAACATAAGTTTAAAGAAAAGAAAAACATATTTACAAACGTCGGAAAGAACATTAACAAACTTGTAACACTTCGTTACAAAACTACCAAATTATGACTTGTAACATATGTTTACAAAAATGGAAAACAAGGTTACAAACATCAGAAATACCATTAACAAACCTGTAACACTTTGATACAAAAAAATAACAATTGTTAACAGCAACAAGACAAATAGACCCATAAAAAACAGAAAAAAAAGAACAAAACGAATTTAAACGACACAAACATAAATACCTTCGGTTTATCCAGTAAACCAACATTCTTCTT